>NC_052161.1:42970933-43678433 GCF_902713615.1 Scyliorhinus canicula
GTACTCCTGCACGCAAAAATGTAATATAATCAAAATAGCACGAAGAATAACTGCTAAACATAGCAAAGAGAATAGCAATATTTCAGACAAATATTTCAACAGCAGAGTGTATCATCCAGCATTTTTAAGGAATATATTGCAGCATTGCTAGTGACAATATCAGAGTTTCTAAATGTATTTTTTTATACCTTAAACACAATCTGCTGCAGGTATAAAAGGTATGTGACAGAAAAACAATGTTCGGCCACAACATAAGAAAGAAAAAATGTTATTAGTTATTGCAAGGAAGTGTGTAATGGTTAATCTAAAAAAAATTCAATACTAACATACTGGAGCAATTTCATCCCCCTCCTAGATAGGTTTAATTTTCTTTTTAATCATGTGATAATGGTTGAAACCTAATTTTCAATTCTGGGGTGTCCTAAATTTTAAACTGTGTAATCCCCTTTCCTTTTAATTCCCTTCTTCCGCCTCTCATTACCAAGTGTCTTTTTCACAGTTAATATTATGCTGTAATTTCATGTGTAGATTATGTTTGTGGGAAGAAAATTTTGGGGTTTACAAGAATGACAGTGCACTGCTCATCCTGAAGACTACATTCGGGTGAATTAATAATGTTTATATTCCTTGTACTGCACTTTACATTAACTTCAAATCCTGCACTTTTGAGGTTTGCAACTGAATAAAACTACAACAGTCTGCGGATTTAAATGTGGATTTGGAGAATCTTTTGTTAGCCAGTGGAGAGTGAAGGTACATGAACCTCTGTTGATGATCCCTGGAGAATGCAGGCCCAGAATATCATCAGGCGGGCTTTTGACAAGCCACAGTGGAATTTTAGGCTAAGATGGAATGGATCTGCCTCAATATCTCTACCAATCCTGAGGTGAACTGAAACAGTCAAACCACTTTGCTCCCTAAATTATTCAAGCTGGTTACAGATCTTGTTGAACTCCTGAAGCCTGAGAAAATGCACAGTACAGGGCCAACCAGGGTCATCAGCTGAAGAAGTAGTGCCTCCTAGAATCAAAAGGAGGAAAATGTTGGTTTGAAATAGGAGGTGTGTAGGGCTGAAATAAAGTTTTCACAGTTTTCAGCACTTAGTTTTGACCATAACCAGAGATGTGAAATTTGCCTTCAAACAACTGATGGTGTTTAAGATGAGCAAACAAACTTGTCTTTATATAGCACCTTTCAAAACCTCTGGTTGGCCCAAAGCATGATACAGCTATCAAATAATTTGAAGTACTTTTGAGGTGTTGTCATGTAGGGCACAAAGCAAGATCCCACAAACAGTAATGTGATAACGATCTGTTCTAATGATGTTGAGAAACAACAGTCCAGTGCCCAGGAGAATTTTCCTGTGGTTCTGTACATAAGAACAAAGGAGTAGGAGTAGGGAATTTAGCACCTCAAGTCTGCTCTGCCATTTAATAAGATCATGGACGATCTGATAGAAACCTCAAATCTGCACCCCCCCTCTACCCTCGCTAACCTACCACCCCCTTACTTACCAGGAAACTATACAGCTCCTGCCTTAAAAATATTCAAAGACTCGGCTTCCACTGCCTTTTCAGGAAGAGAGTTCCAAATAGTCACAACCATCCGTAGAAAGAATTTCACCTCACTGCTGTTTTCAATGGCTGACCCCTTACTTTTAAACTGACCTCTAGCTCCAGGTTCTCTCACATGAGGAAACAACCTCTCCATATCCACCCTGTCAAGATCCCTGGGAGTACAGATGAAATCTCGGTTTCAAGCCTCAATCAAAAGCTGCCACTTCTGAAAGAGCAGCACTCCTTCTGTACTGCACTGGACAAATGAATTAAGTTCAAAGCCTAAGCTTCTGCTCACCTGGATTCAAATATCTTCTGGAACTAGCAAAAATAAATATATTTGTTGAAAACACAGTAATCCTGGAATAAATCTGGCTTTCAAAGGAATGATATTTGGAAATTTGAAACAATGAAAATATTTGTTGCGTATTGGACATATTTGCAGATTAGTCTTTCCTATCCTTTGTACAATGGTTCTTTCTATGAAACATGATTACCACCTGTACTGTAATGGACTGTCTAATTTTTGATGATTGTAACCTCCTTCAGAATAAGTGCCCCTCTTTAACAGTCCTTTACTAATCGGTTGACTTGTGAAGGACAATAGATTGTATTTGTTGTTTCTTCCGTGGACCTTTTGGCTTTTCCATGTGTCTCGAACCACAGTACCAGGTCTCCAGTTTTTTTCTATTATTTTTGAAAACTTTCTCTATTTCACAAAATTTTGTAATTCTGTCAGGGCTTTTACACTCTGTTCTTAAGGACTCAAGGGTCTAGATATCAGTGGAACTCTTTCATTACAGAAATGGAATTTGAAACCATGTTCTGTTCGGTCACTGCTTAGAATCATGGAATCGTAGAATTTACAGTGCAGAAGGAGACCAATTGGCCCATCTAAAGATGGAGCACTCCACCCAAACCCACATCTCCACCCCGTCCCCGTAACCCAGTTACCCCACCGAACCTTTTTGGACACTAAGCTCAATTTAGCCTGGCCAATCCACCTAACCTGCACATCTTTGGAGTGTGGGAGGAATCCGGAGCACCCGGAGGAAACCTACGCAGACACGGGGTGAACACGCAGACTCCACAAAGATAGTGACCCAAGCTGGGAATCGAACCTGCAACCCTGGAGCTGTGAAGCAACTGTGGAAACAAGTTTTGTATGTTGTGATAAAATGGCAAATAAAGGATGATGGTTTGAACAGTCCTACTATTGTCCTACTAGTAAAATTGATTAAAAATATCTATGGAAAAAAGACATCTAGGGCGGGAGTCTCCAAAGCCGCGCCGGTTGGGAGAATTGCTGGCCGCGCCATTATATCGTGCAATGCCGGTCCGGCGCCGACCCGCCATTCTCCCAACCGGCGAGAACGGCCCCGTCGAGTTTGGCGCCACGCCAGCGGGAGAATCGCCCGAGACACTCACAACAGGGATTCGTCCTGTTAAATTAAATCGTCAACCAGTCATGCTGGCTGACGATGAGGAGCGAGGAGGTGAGCTGCCCCTGTCCCGGATGTTTCTGCAGACACGGGGGTGGGGGAAGGCTTATCCGAGAATGCTGCCGCCAAATGCTGGGGGGAGGGGAGGATGACTTTGTGGAAAGCTTCAGATATGCCCGGGGGAGGGTGGGTAAGAGGAGGATGCCTTTGTGGAAGGCTTCAGACATGCCCGGGGAGTGGGGGGGTGGGGGGGGGGGGGGGGGGGAAGAGAGAGAGAGAGAGAGAGAGAGAGAGAGAGAGAGGAGGAGGTCACCTTTATGCGGGTGCCACATGTCAGCCACCCTGCCATGGCACGACAGTGACGAGGACACGTCTGCAAGGTGTCGTCTCGCTGATGGAGAGAGGCCACTGGTGAGGAGGACGCTGTGAACTGGCCAGTGGACGCAGACAGTGACCAGGGGTTAGGCCGGCTGCGTGTCTGCAGCTTGACCAGGCTACCGGACACACAGGTATCCCATGCTACCTGGCTGCCGAGGTGTCCAAGAACCTCCGTGTAACATGTCGTTTCTCTGCCCCCCACCACCCTCCTGCAGGTCACCATGTATGCTAACCAGACAGCGATGTTCACCGCAGTGGTTGGAGCTGCTGCACTGCAGGCAGGGCCGGCTCAAGGTACCGGCAACTCGGCAGTCGCCCGGGGCGCCATGTGCTAGGGGGCGCCATCAAGGAGTGCGGGTCCCGCGCATGCGCAGTTGGGCCGGTGCCAACCAGCGCATGCACGGTGGCCGCCCTCCCTCAGGCCGCCCCGCACAAACATGGCGGATGGATCCAGGCTCGCTGGTGGTCACTCCGGCCCCCCCCCTCGGGCCCCCTCCCCCCCCCCCCCCCCCGCCCCCCCCCCCCCCCCCCCCCGAAGGGCGCCGAAGTTCAGCTTGCCCGGGGCGCCAGCAACCCTAGGGCCGGCGCTGACTGCAGGTGGCCATCCGGCAGCGTAGACTGCGCCGGCTCAGAGTGGCTGCTGTTGCACCCGCTGTTGCAGCGGGTTCTGCTGCTGAGGGGATGGCCGCAGAGCGCCCCGTCTTCGCCGCACAGGCTGCAGGAGCTCACGGCCGGAATGTCTAGGAGAATACTGAGGGGAACATTGACCACCAGATCGTCGGGAATGCACAGGATGTGGGCACTGATATTGATGCGCAGGGGGGCGAGGAGGAAGAGGAGGAACCAGTGCTGGTGGTGGCAGGGAGCCACAGGCGCCCAGCAAGGCCGAGGGTTTACCATGACCAAATGTCCTTCGCGGCCCTACCGGACAGGGCATGCAGGAGGAGACTACGGTTCAGCAGGGAGACGGTCGCACATATATGCCACCTTGTGGCGCACCTCGCACCACGTGGAACGGGAGGAGGACACGCTATACCGGTGTCCGTCAAGGTAATGGTGGACCTAAACTTTTATTCAACCGGTTCTTTCCAGGCGGCGAGTGGGTACCTATTCGGGATCTCACAGGCATCGGTCCACAGGTGCATCCGGACCGTGACCAACGCCATGTACACCATCGCAGTGAGGTACATTAAATTTCCCGAGGACCACGGACAGCAGGAAGCAACGTGGCCGGGATATCGATGGTCCAGGGTGTCATCGATGGAGTGCATGTCCCCATGCACCCGCCTGCAGAAAACAGGGAAGTGTTCATGAACAGGAAGGGCACATACTCGATGAACATTCAGGTGGGTCTGCGACCCCCACATGAGGATCATGCATGTGTGCGCAAAGTACCCCGGGAATGTGCATGACGCCTACATTCTGGCACAGTTGTTCATCCCCGCAATATTCGAGGGACGCCCCCCCTCCCCTCACCCCCACCCGGCTGAGGGGCTGGTTGCTGGGCGACAGGTGTTATCCGTTGACGTCATGGCTGATGACGCCAATACGGAGGCCCCAGGCCAATGTGGAGACCCGTTACAACAAGGCCCGTTCAGCAACCAGGGGTGTGGTGGAGCGGTGCTTCGGACTTCTGAAGATGTGATTCAGGTGCCTGGACCGCTCCGGAGAGGCCCTGCAGTAACACCCCGACAGGATCGGTCGCATAGTTGTGGTCCGCTGTGCGCTGCACAACATTGCTATGCAGAGGGGAGATGCCCTGGTGGAGGAGTCGGAGGGAGAAGCCAATGGAAGTGGAGAAACTGCAAACGAGGAGGATGACGTGCATCAGGGTGGGGGGGAGGGGAGGGGGGGGAGGGGGGGTCGCCAGGCGCAGACACAACCCAGGTGCTGGTTATGGCCAGGAGGCTGCACGACAGCACCATCGAGGACAGCGGGCACGCAACGCGTTGGTGGTCACACGGTTCACGTACTGCGGGGGAGAGATTCACTGAACACTGGCACTGGCACCAGTCGCACACACGGGCACCACCCAGCATCCACCCCCCCCCACCCCCCCGCACCACCGCACCTCCGCACCTCCGCACCGCGTACACCACACCAGTTTCACATCACCTTGCGACTGTGGCACTACGGGATTGCACTACATTGATGATTGTGTAAACGGGTGTGATCAGTGCCATATTGAATGATGACAGCCTGATCTGCGATGAGCTGTGAGCTCAGATTCGTTAGAAGATGTCTGACTCATGGCAATAGCTGAACCAGCCACCTCAGTGGTCACTGTGTTCATCACGGACACTCCATCACATGCCCATGTGGGGTAGCTTGCGTCGGTGTGCCGAGGACAACGGTGTTCGGTTGGGGGGAGGGGCGGGAAGGAACGTACACCCAGCATCACCGTTGCACCGATCGTAAACCCCAGCACGACTCGGTCATCCACACGAGCCCCCGGACATAGCACAGAGTCTTCAAAATTCAGTGTAACATTGACTTTAATCATGACATTCACAGACAGATGCCCTAGCCCCTACAACTAAGCTGTGCCCTGCACCCGTGCCAACTAACTATGTGTCTAGCTTCTTTGCCTTCCGGGCCCTACCACTATGCCTAGGTGTATCCCCAGATGGTACAGCAGGAGTGGAGGCGGACAGCTGAGAATCCCGCCCTGCGACGTGGCTCCCCGTCGGCACGCGTTTCCTGGGGCGGCCCGGCTTCGATGGGCCAGGCTGCTCGGCGGGCGTGCTGGATAGCATGGTGCCACCCTGTCCTGCCTGCTGCCCACCAGATGCACCAGGGACGGAACGGGGGGAGGCCGAGTGTTATGGGACCTCACTTGCTGGAGTTAGCGGGACGGGCCCCAGAATCTCCTCCTCCCTCGGGGTGCCCGGTGGTCCTCGGGCCTCACTGTCGGACAAAGGTGCGATCGGAGAGATGCGCCACTGCACCATCGACACTTGGCGCTCTCAGTCCTGGAGGCCTGCAGCGGTATCGACCAGGGTCCGAGTGTTCGCAGCGATGGAGCCCAGGTAGTGCGACACCCCTGTCAGGGACTGTGCAACCTCTACCTGTGAGTGCGCTACGCCATCCAGCCAGGCAGCCGATGCTCTCAGCGATGGAATGCTGGGACTGGGCCATAGCCTGCTGAAACTGGGCCAGACCCCGGAGCGCGGTGGCAATGTCCTGTTGGCTCTGTGAGATGGCTGCCTGTGCATCGGGTGTCTGGGTGTGTCCAGTAATTCCAGGAACCTGGGAACCGTCTGGGCAGCAGCTGGGTGCTAGGCCTGGGCTGCCCTCCGACCATCCAGCCGCTCGGCTGCTCCAACCTCCACCTGCTGTAGCGGCTCGGCTTTGTGGTGCGCACCAGTCCGTGACCCGAGAGCGTTATCATTTATGTGCCCAACAACCAAGGTGCGTGTATCTGGGATGGTGGATGTTGTGGGTGACAGCAGTGCTGCAAACTCGAGGTCCTCATCTGTCCAGAGGTCTGGTGTGTCCTAGGCCAACTCTTGGACCGAAGCAAGGCGCCCGCGGCCCATGTCACGTTCCGTGCCCGGTGTGTCCATCGACTGTCTGGCTGTCCTCTGTGCGTTACTGTACACAGTCCCAGTCCTCTCTCCGTCACTGTCCTGGCTCATGGCCCTATCTTCGGGCAATTCACGGCCATCACTGTCCTGACTGTCCGTCCTGTGTCCCTTGGTGTTGTCTTTGTCTGTCTTCTGTGCGTCTCCCTCCAGTGTCCCGGACTGAGAGGATGGCCCTCCTGTATGTCTTCCTTCCACCCACTGGCATGCTCCCTGGGTGCGGCTGAGCTTCTGGATGGACGGCTGGGTCTTGCCCGGAGCGACCCTGGATGATCGGCCCCTGGCCCTGGAGAACACAATGATGTGGGGTTCGTTAGACACGCTGGGCCGGGTGGACGGTAGTGGAGGGACCACTGTGAGGGGGAGGGGTTCGGGATTGGAGTGGGCAGTGTGAGGGGGGAGGGGTTCAGGGTTGGAGTGGGCAGAGTGTGAGGGGGAGGGGTTTGGGGGTGGAGTGGGCAGAGTGTGAGGGGGAGGGGTTTTGGGGTGGAGTGGGCAGAGTGTGAGGGGGAGGGGTTTGGGGTGGAGGGCAGTGTGAAGGGGAGGGGTTTGGGGGTGGAGTGGGCAGAGTGTGAGGGGGAGGGGGTGGAGTGGGCAGAGTGTGAGGGGGAGGGGTTTGGGGGTGGAGTGGGCAGAGTGTGAGGGGGGTTCGGGGGAGAGTGGGCAGAGTGTGAGGGAGAGGGGTTCGGGGGTGGAGTGGGCAGAGTGTGAGGGGAAGGGGTTTGGGGGTGGAGTGGGCAGAGTGTGAGGGGGAGGGGTTTGGGGGTGGAGTGGGCAGAGTGTGAGGGGGAGGGGTTTGGGGGTGGAGTGGGCAGAGTGTGAGGGGGAGGGGTTTGGGGGTGGAGTGGGCAGAGTGTGAGGGAGAGGGGTTTTGGGGTGGAGTGGGCAGAGTGTGAGGGGGAGGGGTTTGGGGGTGGAGTGGGCAGAGTGTGAGGGGGAGGGGTTTGGGGGTGGAGTGGGCAGAGTGTGAGGGGGAGGGGTTTGGGGGTGGAGTGGGCAGAGTGTGAGGGGGAGGGGTTTGGGGGTGGAGTGGGCAGAGTGTGAGGGGGGTTCGGGGTTGGAGTGGGCAGAGTGTGAGGGGGAGGGGTTGGGGGTGGAGTGGGCAGAGTGTGAGGGGGGTTCGGGGGTGGAGTGGGCAGAGTGTGTGGGGGAGGGGTTTGGGGGTGGAGTGGGCAGAGTGTGAGGGGGATTCGAGGGTGGAGTGGGCAGAGTGTGAGGGGGAGAGGGAGGGGGTGGAGTGGGCAGAGTGTGAGGGGGAGAGGTTTGGGGGTGGAGTGGGCAGTGTGAGGGAGAGGGGGTGGAGTGGGCAGAGTGTGAGGGGGAGGGGTTTGGGGGTGGAGTGGGCAGAGTGTGAGGGGGGTTCGGGGGTGGAGTGGGCAGAGTGTGAGGGGGGTTCGGGGGTGGAGTGGGCAGAGTGTGAGGGGGAAGGGTTTGGGGGTGGAGTGGGCAGAGTGTGAGGGGGAGGGGTTTGGGGGTGGAGTGGGCAGAGTGTGAGGGAGAGGGGTTTGGGGTGGAGTGGGCAGAGTGTGTGGGGGGATGACGGGCTGGGGGGGGGGGGGGGGGGGGCTAGCCATGCAGGATTGTCTCACTTGCTTCTGCGCCTCCGACCTGGCATGGCGCTACCTCCCGGTTCTGGGATCCCCCAGCGAGGTCCAGGGCCCTCTGCTCATGAACGGTTAGGGGGTGCAGCACAGGTGATCCCCCTCCGGTTCTCAGACGCTCATGGTGAGCAGTCTTGTCCTGTTGGAGGTGGGGGGGGAGAATCACAGTTAGGCGGTTATCATCAGGGCGTGCAGATATAGGCTACATTAATGCTGGGTGGGGGGACAGTTGGAGCCACGCCATGGCATCTCTCAAGGGGATTGCGCTGCTCATGTGGGTCGTGTACAACGTTGTGCCTCCTGAGCCCCCCCCCCCCCCCCCCCCGCGTGTACGGGGTGGGGGGGTTGCTGCGAGATGTGGGGTGGGGGATGGTTGGGTGTGACCCAGGGGCACCCTCGTGGCACTTACCCTGGTAGCCCTCGTGAGGTGGTGGAGCTTCTTCCCATACTGCTCCCCGGAACTGGGGGTGTGCCCCACAGCACTGACCGCGGTGCCAGTCTCACTCCAGTCGCACCTCACAGTGCTTGACGATTGGCGATTTCCACATCTTGGGCAGAGGATGGCTGTGCGTTCTTCCACCTCATCCAGCAGGGTATCCAGGTCCATGTCGCAGAACCTCAGAGGGGCTTGTCGGGGCTCAGCCATCGCGTCGTCTTGGGTCATGTGGGCGGATCGCGCACTTTAAATCACGGTGCGCGGCATCAGTTGGGCGTCGTGCGATGACGACGCTGTTTTTGCTCCACGCCCCCTGTGTTCCGCACGGCCCCGCTGCTTGCCCATTTTCAGGCCCTGAATCGCTCGTGACCGCGGTCGTTTGGCGCCGTCGTGAAACGCCATGGCGTTCACGGCGGCGCGGGGACTCTGCCGCCCCACATGTATATATATATATGTTAGCAGAGATACCTGAATATTTACTAACCTTTCTCTCCAACATCATTTTCAATCCTTAAGTTCGACAGTCACAGTTTTTTTTTCACTTACTTTTCCCCAGCCCACTGAAAAACTAAAGGTCACTGCATCAGCAAAAACATCAGTACATTCATTTTTGCTCTGGCATATACCTTAAAAAACAGGTTGTCATAAATATTTGTCCTGTCCAGTAGACAGGAAAGTATATATTTAATATATATAGATATAGATATATATCTATGTAAGCCTGGCTACTTTATAAAATTACCTTTCTGTTTCTTCAAAATGGATGATTGCTGGGCTGATAAAATGGTTGCAGCTGATCTCATGCTGGTTTCTGCAAGTTTCTGAGCAGTTTGAAAGTGAACAAACCCCCTGGACTGTAACACGCCTTGTAACATATAAACGTTCCAGCCAAGCCAACACAAAGGATCGCACACAATGGGCGGGATTCTCTGGTCTCATCCGTGGCGTGACCTGTTGGGAGCGAGAACAGAAAATCTGGCATTCCAGCCAAAACTCCATTTACATCCCAGCTGTGAAGTGGAGGGAATATTTTGGCCAATAAGTCCGCACCAGTCAGCTATGGACAAAGGTAGAGCTATTTGTGACTGCTTTTAGTAGGCCACAAGTGAGTCTGAACCAGGTTGGTCAAAAGAAAACTTGGTTTATTGCAAAGCGATTATATTTACAAGCCGGGTTCACTCTGTCGGTTCGATACTTGGCCAACTTTATACAAATCTCAACCATGGAAGTCCTCTGGCTCCCCGCCCACTTAGCGGGGTGGGGGGGGGGGGGGGGGAACTATATTCGGCGAGACTCACGGGAAGACTGCTCCAACCCCGTACGTCTCGTGTGGGTTGTAACACTCCTAATCTCCGCTACCTGCTCCAAAACACAGTGAGTTTCAACCAGGAGCCTCATTAGCTGAATAGCTCAACCCAAAACCACCCTGTCATATGACTGAAACTTGAGCTGTTTGAATTTGTGTAATTACACAGCTTTTGACTTTTATCTTCAGTTGTAGTTTAAGCTCTGAAAAGAACCGGATTCCAGGCTAGCAGCCTGCCTTTGAGCTCCATCGCTCTCCAAATCTACCAATTTTGCCATTGAACATTAGAAATAACTCTGTCCAGGTACATTGCATGGCCCTCATCTACACTGTGAACCGCAGGGACATTGAAAGTTCTGTATGTGTACCTTTAGGATTATTTCATCTCTGTGTGCCTTCTCCCATCTGGAATGATGGATCGACCTGCAAAAGCCAGACTGCTACCCTCAGAAGGAATACGTCATTGAACTTTTGATTCTGGACTCACTTGAAACCATAACTCTTATTTTTAATGGCGGTCTTGCCCTGTAACCCCCTTCCTTTCCTTATCTCTCTTTTATTGTATGAGTGCAAAAAAGGCAGGATGTTTCAACAATCCCTTCCCGCATTTTGAGTGTATAAAATAAACCAACCCTCTTATTTGACCTTATCTCGAGTTTGCTGTGGAGCTATTAACAGAGGGTTGAAACATGCCAAACCAAAGGGATGGGGAAAATTCACTACCACTTATAAAGAAGGAAAACAGAAATCAAAATACCTTTGTATTTACGGATGGGCAGTGACAGGAGAAATCAGGGCTGTTTACATTAATCCTCCTCCTGTCCGTAACATATTGAAAACTTTAATAACAATGACCCGCAACAGCCAACAAGGCACAGTTAGCCCAAAGAATTATTCTTCTCGATGACTACGTCAAACCCTTATTTCCTACCTCTCTCACTTTACAACCAAGTTAAACTGAAAGCTGCTGATTAAGATGGGATTGGAAATCGTGCCCTAGCTGCTGTTTATGTCACTCGGACAAGCAGTAGTAGCAGGATGAATTTGCCAATCATGTTATGCATAGAACTTTGTCGAAATCAATATAGAAGTTAAAATAGATTCCAGGATTATTCAACTTTTCCCTCTGCTTACATTTTGATCGAAGTCTCTAAAAATGTGTTGAGGTTTTCCAATTTACTTGCAAATTCTCCAACACAAAAGATCTAAATTCCTTTATTTCAGACTTGCAGCATTATCAGGGAAAATGAGACTTATTCCTATTTTACCATCCAAAACCCAGACATAAAGAGGGAAAGATGCTTTTCCTCAATGTCTCTCCTCCCGAACCATGATGTGGACATCACCAGAAAAAGGCTGGATTACCAAACGGGGTGGTGTGGCAAATGGCTGCTCAAAAAAATCCATCTTCTGCTGGAACAGAACCTCTTAAAATATTACCAAACGGTAGACTTGCCTGTCACATTTCATGCAAGTAATCCAAATGCTGAGATTTCGAGAGAATCAAGATGCAGCATTATCAGAAACCTGGAGCCTTGCCTACCACACTACAGTGGCAGAGCATCGCCACAGGAATATAGAGGAGCAAAGGTCCAAATGAAGAGACTTGCAAGTAGATCAGTGCTAAAAGATTTGCTCACTGAAAAGATTCACTGCTGTCTGTGAAAAATGTAAAAATGTCCCTTTTTAGAGCACCTCTGCCAATGTGATGTTGTATAAACCAAAACAATAGATGGCTTCCAAGGATGAATTATCTAACTACTCAATCAAAATTATTGGATATGATAATTATATTATAACCTTTATTAATGTCACAAGTAGGCTTACATTAACGCTGCAATGAAGTTACTGTCAAAGTCCTCCAGTCGTCACACTCTGGCACCTGTTCGGGTACACTGAGGGAGAATTCAGAAAGTCCAATTCACCAAGCAAGCACGTCTTTCGGGACTTGTGGGAGGAAAGCGGAGCATGTGGAGGAAACCCATGCAGACACGCAGCGAATGTGTAAACTCCGCACAGACAGTGCCCCAAGCCTAGAATCAAACCCGGGACTCTGGTGCTGTGAAGCAACAGTGCTAACCACTGTGCTACCCTGCCGCCCATATTGATTCCCCAGCAGAGCATCAATGTTTCTTCACTGCATGCCAGTAATCCTGCAATATTTGTCCAGACAATGAAAATATTGATATATCGCCCTGTCATAAAAATATTCTACATGTCAGTTTTTCATTTCTGGAGCTTGACTGCTACAAATATATTCCAGCTGCAGCACATTTCTACAATTATTGAAAACATCACAAACTAATTACAGAAAATAGCAATGTTCCAACGTGGTCCCGAACAGATGAATAGTATTTACAATCTTTCACAGAAGAGCACAAAGTCAAGGCATGTGGCTTTGCCTCAGTCGGAAAAAGCATTGTTTCACAAAATGTTTTTTTCAAAGTAGCACCATTGTGGGATTTCCATAATTATCAGTTTTTAAATGAATGAGCCAATATTATTCCAAGAAGGTTTTCACACCAGAAATCATTGGCTGCTTTCAATATGAATCAGATCCTGCACTATTGGCTATGAAAAGAAATGCCTTTAATTTAGTTACTGAGAAAGACCACAGAATTCACAAGAGATGTCAGCACAATCAAATTATCCAGATCTTTCTTACAAGTGAAACAGAATGCGCATTTCACTGGCCATCAGAGTATTGTTAGTTTCATAGCTACTGAGCAGTAAGTTCCCTGCCTTCACATGTGTTGCTTTAACCATCATCTTCAGATTGCAGGTACTTGGAAAGACCGCAATTTCACCCAGAGGAGCGCAATACAGCTTCACATAGGTCTGCGCCGGGTTGGGCCAAAACTGCCATCCACAAATCCAAGACTCTAGCTGCCTTCCTCTCTTCCATGGCTTTGCACATGTGTCCCTAGGGTTGTATCGTGTGGTGATCAGCACTCTCAACGCCTTCCATCACTGGCAGAGATTGCAATACATTAAACCGCGTAATTGACCAAAATAGCTGATTTTAGGTTAGGGTCTGCTTCGTCTAATTTCATAGGAATTTGTATTGTATTGTTCTAAGTGGCCTCCCAGAGATGGAACCTGTGGTACTGAATTCTGCTCATGGATATTGGGATTTGTTTTAAATTTGTTGATGAGATATGAGCATCACTGGCAAGACCAATACTCATTTCCCTTGAGAGGGTGTTGGTAAGCCATCTTCTCGAATCGCTGCATCCCAGTGCTCCTCTTACTGATCCAATTAAACTAGGTTGAGCTTGATTGCCAGTTGGATTTGGACATGCAACTCGGAGTCCAATGCCTGATGGTCAGTTTGACTTTGGGCAATAATGTGTCATATCTTTCTACTGATATAAAGGCACCAACCATTCATGAGGGATTTATTTCTTTAGACTAGGCACATAAAAGCATTTGTACAAAGTATAATGATGCAGACAGTAAACATAAGATAGATTTATTTACAAATATTTACCATGATCTACATAACACAGTATCTCACTGCCAGTGCAATCCTAGCTGGGAGGACTTATCTCACCAGCACCGGTGATCTGGGTCTGCTTTTGCTCATAACAAGCCCCAGGTTGTAGGCCTCTGCCCCCTACCTGGGGAGTTGGTACTCCACGAGGTCCCATGGGGAGATTAATGAAGGTTTCCCTGAGGTCTTTGTGGATTTATGACACAAAGGCAGAAAGTCTGAAGGTATCAACAGCAGAACTGTTTGTGCTATGATCTGCTCACAAGCCAAAGTGAAACGGAGACTGAATCACATGACACACTTCCCTTCTAAAAATGGCACACTGCTATCCCTTAAAGGTATTTTACAACATAATATAAAATGCAGTAATAGCGAATCAATCTCTCAATTTTACATCTCTCCAGTTCATTTTTGTTGACTATTTTTATTGCCTTCAACACCTTACTCCAGCAATGTGTCCTCTACTTAGTGAAAAAACAACATGGCAGATGATCGATTCGCAACAAGTGTTTTTGAGTGATTACATTAGTTTCCTTGTTATTGATAGCTGTCTGCTGACTGCCTTTCTGATTGGTCATTTCCAGTTCCACTTGCTGCTTCCTCATTGAGGATCTGTACCTGCACAGCTTTGCCATTTTATGAATATGACGTGAGAATCAATCAACTGCAAGTGTGATACATACATCGGATACCAAGGGTGATGAGGTGACACAGATACAGCTATGCTAGAAACAATACACAGAGTTGGGTTTGTGGCAGTGTCATCTATGATCAACTCTCTCGCAACTTGAATAATGAGAAATGCTGGTCAGATTATCCAGTGCTTCCCAAACTATTTCCTGGCATGACACAACTTTAATACTTCTCGTGATCCCAGAGTGACAATTTGATGGTACAAGATTTATTGTGTGGCGGCCAGGGCTGGGTTGCCAAAGAGGTGAATGGGGAAGGTGAACTTGAGCATGTTAGGAAGTATTTAAACTGCAAGATTTGTTTTAATGAAAACATCCACCCTTTCACAGCCTGCTTTTTCTTTGCAGCAGGAATCAGGCCTCGCAGATTTGTCTGTTAGGCTATGCCCACCATTAGAAAAAAAATCACAAGGAGCCTAGCAGCTGTTCACACTCAGTCCGACTTCCATGGCAGCCATTGCTACTTCAGATCTCGCAATCCCAAAATCCCGTCTTGAGACCCCACAGGGTGTCACAGCCCACAGTTTGGTAAGCCCTGAGATAATCATTGCCAAAAACTCAGCTGATTACAAAAGTATCCACAGATAATCAGATTATTTGTACAACGTCTTACATTTATATAGTACATTTAAATTTCCCAAGCACTTCACAGGAGCATTATAAAACAAAATATGACAGAACCGCAAAGGAGACGTTAAGTCAGATGACCAAAAGCTTGGTCAAATAGGTAATTCTTAAAGGAGGAAAATGAGGTAGAGGGCAGAGAGGTGTAGGGAGGGTGTTTCAGACTTAGGGTTGAGGTAACTGGAGGTCACAACCACTGAAGGTTGTAGGGCTTGAGGCGATTACAGAGATAAGGAGGAGCAGAGCCATGGAGGGAGTTGAAAATAAATATGAGTTTTAAAAGCAAGACTGGCACAGTAGTAAGCACTACTGCCTCACAGCGCCAGAAAACCGGGTTCAATTCCAGCCTTGGGTGACTGTGTTTACACTTTCTCTCAGTGTCTGCTTGGGTTTCCTCTGGGTGCTCCGATTTCGTCCCACAGTCCAAAAATGCACAGGTTAAGTGAATTGGTCATGCTAAATTGCCCCTTAGTGTCCAAAGATGTGCATGTCATGTGGGATTGTGTGGTTACAGGGATAAGGTGGGGGAATGGGGCTCGTTAGGGTGCTCTTTCAGTGGGTCGGTGCAGACTCAAGGGGCCAAAAGACCTCCTTCTGCATTGTAAGAATTATATGGTTCTATAGTTCTCTGATGTTTTTTTATCTGAACCCAATGTAGGTCAGGGGCACTGGCATGATAGGTGTCAGCGATTCAGTTCGATTTAAGACAAGGGCAGCAAAATTTTAGGTCACCTCAAGCTTACGGAGGGCAGAGTGTGGGACTCCAGCTAGAAGTGAATTGGAACAGTCGTGTTTGGACTTAACGAAGGCACGAATAAGGATTTCCGCAGGAGATAAGCTGGAAATAGGCAAAATCAGGTGATGCTACACAGGTGGAAACAGGTGGCCTTGGTGATAGTGAGTATATGTGGTCGAAAGCACATCCGGGGTTCAAGTATGACACCACGGTTGTGAACAGACTGGTTTAACCTTAGCCTGTGACCAGGGAGAGGGCTGGAGTCAGTAGTGAAGAAGTAGCATTTCTTTATAATGTCTATTTCTAGCGTATAACAATTATAATGGATGTTAAACTAATCTGCAACATAGGTTAGATGGATACACTGGATTGTGTCCTTTCTCATTGCCTTCAGGATGATTGCTTCTATTCCCCTAAATAGGGTATCATTATAGATAGTTCACGTCTAACGTGAAATAATGAATGACTGGGCCTCGAATCTTTTCGTGCTCATAAGACCATAAGACCATAAGACATAGGAGCGGAAGTAAGGCCATTCGGCCCATCGAGTCCACTCCACCATTCAATCATGGTTGATTTCAACTCCATTTACCCGCTCTCTCCCCATAGCCCTTAATTCCTCGAGAAATCAAGAATTTATCAATTTCTGTCTTAAAGACACTCAATGTCCCAGCCTCCACCGCCCTCTGTGGCAATGAATTCCACAGACCTACCACTCTCTGGCTGAAGAAATTTCTCCTCAACTCTGTTCTAAAGTGACTCCCTTTTATTCTAAGGCTGTGCCCCCGCGTCCTAGTCTCCCCTGCTAATGGAAACAACTTCCCTACGTCCATCCTATCCAAGTCATTCATTATCTTGTAAGTTTCTATTAGATCTCCCCTCAACCTCCTAAACTCCAATGAATATAATCCCACGATCCTCAGACGTTCATCGTATGTTAGGCCTACCATTCCTGGGATCATCCGTGTGAATCTCCGCTGGACCCGCTCCAGTGCCAGTATGTCCTTCCTGAGGTGTGGGGCCCAAAATTGCTCACAGTATTCTAAATGGGGCCTAACTAGTGCTTTATAAAGCCTCAGAAGTACATCCCTGCTTTTATATTCCAAGCCTCTTGAGATAAATGACAACATTACATTTGCTTTCTTAATTACGGACTCAACCTGCAAGTTTACCTTTAGAGAATCCTGGACTAGGACTCCCAAGTCCCTTTGCACTTTAGCATTATGAATTTTGTCACCGTTTAGAAAATAGTCCATGCCTCTATTCTTTTTTCCAAAGTGCAAGACCTCGCACTTGCCCACGTTGAATTTCATCAGCCACTTCTTGGACCATTCTCCTAAACTGTCTAAATCTTTCTGCAGCCTCCCCACCTCCTCAATACTACCTGCCCCTCCACCTATCTTTGTATCATCGGCAAACTTGGCCAGAATGCCCCCAGTCCCGTCATCTAGATCATTAATATATAAAGAGAACAGCTGTGGCCCCAACACTGAACCCTGCGGGACACCACTTGTCACCGGTTGCCATTCCGAAAAAGAACCTTTTATCCCAACTCTCTGCCTTCTGTCTGACAGCCAATCATCAATCCATGTTAGTACCTTGCCTCGAATACCATGGGCCCTTATTTTACTCAGCAGTCTCCCGTGAGGCACCTTGCCAAAGGCCTTTTGGAAGTCAAGATAGATAACATCCATTGGCTCTCCTTGGTCTAACCTATTTGTTATCTCTTCAAAGAACTCTAACAGGTTTGTCAGGCACGACCTCCCCTTACTAAATCCATGCTGACTTGTCCTAATCCGACCCTGCACTTCCAAGAATTTAGAAATCTCATCCTTAACGATGGATTCTAGAATTTTGCCAACAACCGAGGTTAGGCTAATTGGCCTATAATTTTCCATCTTTTTTCTTGTTCCCTTTTTGAACAGGGGGGTTACAACAGCGATTTTCCAATCCTCTGGGACTTTCCCTGATTCCAGTGACTTTTGAAAGATCATAACTAACGCCTCCACTATTTCTTCAGCTATCTCCTTTAGAACTCTAGGATGTAGCCCATCTGGGCCCGGAGATTTATCAATTTTCAGACCTTTTAGTTTCTCTAGCACCTTCTCCTTTGTGATGGCAACCATATTCAACTCTGCCCCCTGACTTTCCTGAATTGTTGGGATATTACTCATGTCTTCTACTGTGAAGACTGACGCAAAGTACTTATTAAGTTCCTCAGCTATTTCCTTGTCTCCCATCACTAGATTACCAGCGTCATTTTGGAGCGGCCCAATGTCTACTTTTGCCTCCCGTTTGTTTTTAATGTATTTAAAGAAACTTTTACTATCATTCCTAATGTTACTGGCTAGCCTACCTTCATATTTGATCCTCTCCTTCCTTATTTCTCTCTTTGTTATCCTCTGTTTGTTTTTGTAGCCTTCCCAATCTTCTGACTTCCCACTACTCTTTGCCACATTATAGGCTCTCTCTTTTGCCTTGATGCATTCCCTGACTTCCTTTGTCAGCCATGGCTGCCTAATCCTCCCTCTGATAACCTTTCTTTTCTTTGGGATGAACCTCTGCACTGTGTCCTCAATTACTCCCAGAAACTCCTGCCATTGCTGTTCTACTGTCTTTCCCACTAGGCTCTGCTTCCAGTCGATTTTCGTCAGTTCCTCCCTCGTGCGCCTGTAATTACCTTTATTTAACTGTAAAACCTTTACATCTGATTCTACCTTCCTTCTTTCAAATTGCAGACTGAATTCTACCATATTATGATCACTGCTTCCTAAGTGTTCCCTTACTTTAAGATCTTTTATCAATTCTGGCTCATTACATAACACTAAGTCCAGAATAGCCTGTTCCCTCGTGGGCTCCATCACAAGCTGTTCCAAAAAGCCATCCTGTAAACATTCAATGAATTCCCTTTCTTTGGGTCCACTGGCAACATTATTTACCCAGTGAATAATGAATTCCCTTTCTTTGGGTCCACTGGCAACATTATTTACTCATTGACCAGTCAAACTATGTTTCTTCAGAATCTGAAGGTTTTTATGCTATGTGACTCAATATTTGTAGACATTGCTTTGCAATAGGTATCATGGCAAATATATTTTCCTGTAGTTCAACCCTGGAATTATAATGGACAAATGCTTGAAATACATACATGGTCTTCATTTTCCAGTGCTGCCCACCGTGGGACCGGAAATTCTTGACCAAAATCAAGGGACTTTTGACTGGTCAAATTTTCATGATGATTCGCACCATGGGTGGGAGCCGAAAATCCCAGCCATACTGACTTTCCTGGATGATAAACTATCCTTATATAATTCAAAAGAGACCTTTTCAGCCACTTCAGAGTGCTATTAGTGATTTATTCACTATAATTTTGAGCACTTTTGATCTTGTTATGGTAGTCGAACATTTATTTCAAGAATCTTTTAAACTTGAAAATGATTACTAGTAGCTGCCCTTCAATCCGGCTATGCCCATTTTCGAAACAGTTTTACATTAATAGACTAACGTGAACAACAAACATGTGACATTCCCAGTAACATCACTTTTTAATACAAATTATGTAAAAACTACTTTAAAGACTCAATAGTATCACAGAATTGACATTTTTGTAGTTTATTCTGGCAGTCCCATATTTGTGAGAAATCTTTTTCCTAACTTTGCCAAAGTTCTGCAATACATGGTTAGAAAATGAATCACACTTACTATTTTATGACTTCCAGCAATTGGCAGATTAATAGAGATCACAGTTTTCGAAATTCAAAGTTGTTTATTTTCCTCCTCCTCATGAGGACCACATAAATTTTCCTTTATCTGACTTTGCGTATGATTATTATACTTCTGAGGGGGGAGTTGTTGGGTTACGGGTATAGGGTGGATACGTGAGTTTGAGTGGGGTGATCACTGCTCGGCACAACATCGAGGGCTGAAGGGCCTGTTCTGTGCTGTACTGTTCTAAATTCTAAATAACTTATCTTCAAAAATTCAGTCATTCCATATTTATGTTGCAAATTGTTGATTATGAGAGGTGAGCATATAGGAATTTAGTACTGAAGATGTTATCCACATAAAGTGGGTAGCACGGCAGCACAGTTGTTAGCACTGTTGCTTCGCAGCCCCAGAGTCCCAGGTTCTATTCCCGGCTTGGATCTGTGCGGAGTCTGCACATTCTCCCAGTGTCTGTGTGGGTTTTCTCCGGGTGCTCCGGTTTCCTCCCACAGTCCAAAGATGTGCAGGTTAGGTGGACTGACCATGCTAAATTGCCCTTAGTGTCCAAAAAGGTTAAGATGGGGTGGAGGTGTGGGCTTGAGTAAGGTGCTCGTTCCAAGGGCTGGTACAGATTCGATGGGCTGAATGGCCTCCGTCTGCACTGTAAATTTTATTATTCTATGATAAAATAGAGACTATATAGTGAGAAGCTGTGTTACATAAGAACATGCAGCAAGTAACATGAGTCTTTTAAAAGTAAAGTGTTGTATGAGTAACAAATACAATTATAAGAATAGCTGAAGTAAGCTTGGTTTTGTGTAGAAAGTTAAATGTTATGATTAAGTCAGGATGAGGCGTCATAAAATGAGAACTTATTGACCAAGGGTACAATCTTCCGGCCACGCTGTGTTGGAAAAGTCTCTCTCTGTGTCGCAGCGTGGCCGGTGAAAGCTGGGAGACCCCGCTCTCAGGATCCACCCAGCTCGCAACGCCTCATGTGATTCAATGTAATCTCGCGAGACGTTGCAAGGAGAATCCCGTCCACAATGGGCGGGATCACTTTTGGCAAATGTGCATATTAGAACGAAGCAGTAAGCCTTACTCTAATGTGCAAATGTGCAGATTTCCAAGGTACCTGAGACTTAGGGATTCAATCCCTTAGCCTTGGAGACCTCTGGCGAACGCTGTTCAGCACTAGTCTCCACAAATGTGGACCAGATGGAATGGTACTCGGGTGTCACCAAGGGGAATGGAAGCCCCCAGCTACATGCCTTTTGGGCAGGATGGTGCCCTGGCACTGCTGGTGACACCTGCATACCCTGGCAGTGCCAGCTTGACACCTTTGCAGTGCCAGACTGGCACCCTGACAATGCCACCTGAGTGCCATCATGGCACTGCCAAGGTGCCCAGCTGGCACTGCCAAGGTCTCCACGAATAAAATCACCGACCTAATGCGAGCCTGAACACATGGGAGGGACCCCCCCCACCCCCCACCCCCCACCCCTGTCCCCTCTAACACCCATGGTGGGAAACTCCAGCCTAATCGTATTGGTGCGGAAAATGCCAGGTTGACACCTGGGTACCTTGGCAGTGCCACCTGGACACTTTGCTATCAGGGTGCCAGCTCTGGCACTGCCAAGGTACCCAGATGGCACTGCCATGGTACAGATTGGCACTGCCAAGGTGCCAAGCTGGCATTTTTTGTGCCCATGCAATTGGGCTAGGGTTGCCCATCATGGGTGTAAGAGGATATGGGGAGTTGGGGGACCGTCCCATGTTGCGTTCGGCTGGGGGGTGGTCGGTGATTTTATTTGTAGAGATCAGGACGCACATTTTTAATGTGCAAAATCCTATATGCTCTCCTCTCCTAATCAACAATTTGCAACATGAAAATGGAATGACTGAATTATTGAAGATAAGTTATAATATCCATTCTCTTGCTACAACTGGCAATTCCATCCTGTTGTAAAAAGCGGGGCTATGTTCAGCCGAGGCTGCACATTCCCCGTTCAGGCCCCTTATTCAACTCGAGTTTTGTTAAATAGCCATGTGTTTCTCGGCACTGCGAGTGCCAGACAATACGTGGCTAAATGCGCTCGCTAGGGAACTTTGTTCCCTTTTGAGTAGATCGCACCATACCCACAGCCCTCACTCCCCCTACCCAATCTAAGATTGCATGCACTCCATATCTATCCTCCATCGCCACTCATCCAGTATCCACTATGTGTGGCCCTCGGATTACATACAATACCAATGAAAAATATTTGATATTCCTTACAGAAAAAACAAGCCTCTCTCCATCTAATAAAAGCTCCCATCAAACTCGCTAATATTGAGACTGAGAAAGATCCATTCAGCCATGTGAAAATAAAGTTGTAATACTTATAATCCTGTTAACTAGTGTCAGCAAACTGGAAAGCACCTAAAATATACAATCTGTTATTGAAACCTTCTAAAACTGTCATCCATTTTCAGATGAATGGGAACATCTACTGGGCTGAAACCCAATGGCACTCAAAAATTATCCGAGCATTCATAATGACTACAGCTGTCCAAATTATAGAGTATTCACCGCATAGGAAAGAACAGAAAGTGCAAATGTCAAAGCAGAGTTCTGCCAATCAGTAGAAGGAAGCAGGTGGTTAGATTTTTTCAATTGTCAAATGCAGGGATTTTTAAAATCAGCCAGAGCATCACACTACAAAAGATGGCAATACAAACTGACAGGATATTTTGTAACTTTCTTTGCTGCATTACAGTAGTTTTTCCAATGCATATGAACAATTACACAATGTTGGTCCATGTAAGGATCAACTTTCCTTTGCAAGTTAGGTCGTATGATGAACCATTCCATTAAAAACACATCTTCATTACATCTTCATTACAAAACAGCATCTAATAATGACATCTGAAACTGTGATAACATCTTACATTTACCTTTGAGAATGTTTCTGACTCCTCAGCATGCTTTTCCTTTTCTTTGTGGACCTGGTGGTCTTTTCATGGGTTTCCAAAACCCCGCACCACCAGGTGGGTATGATGTGCGGGAGGAAATCCAATTTTCACCCCCCATTTAAATTAGGGAACCTAGTGGCAGCACAGTGATGCAGTGGCTAGCACTGCTGACTCATGATGCCAAGGACCCGGGTTTGATCTCAGCCCCGGGTCATTGTCCGTGTGGAGTTTGGACATTCTTCCTGTGTTTCCGTGGGTCTCACCCCCACAACTAAAAAGATGTGCAGGGTAGGTGGATTGGTCACTCCAAGTTGTTCCTTAATCAGAAAAAAAAAGAATTGGGTGCTCTAAATTTATTTTTTTTCAATGGGGAACCTGACCCCTCAGCAGGGGTGGGTGCACGTTTTTCACATTAGACGGTCCTGACCTGTGATAAGACCAGAGGAAAATGGTAAGGGGTTGGGAATTCAGCGAAAAACTGGATTTTCTCCCCCATGAAAATTTGATGTGACTTCACGTACTGAAATGCCCCCAGCTGAAAATTCAGCCCCGGCATAGGGAGCGATATCAAAGCAAGACAGTTTCCAAGAATAAACAAAGATGCTATGTTACCTTTGGCATCGTTATGCAAGATGTGAACAGTCCCTAGACAAGTTGATCAATTCAAAATAGCAATGGTAGCAGAGAGAAGGTTTTTCATTATGTTTTTTTTTTAATTTAGAGTATCCAATTCATTTTTTCCAATTAAGTGGCAATTTAGTGTGGCCAATCTACCTACCCTGCACATCTTTAGGTCGTGAGGCGAAACCCACGCAAACACAGGGAGAATGTACAAACTCCACACAGACAGTGACCCAGAGCCTGGATCGAACTTCGGACATCGGCGCAGTGAAGCAGCAGTGCTAACAGCTGCACCACCATACAATCAATTGACAGGAAAATTCCTCTGAAACATAGTGCGCATAATTACACATCATAAAACATTTGTAGACTGGGTGCAAATCCTAATTTACTAACAAAGGACAAAAAAGAAACAAAGGACACAGATAAGCAAAACCCTTATTTTCCAAAGCTATTTTAAAAAAATCTTTGCTGTACTTAGCATTGCTCTCAGTATATTACACAGGAGTGACAGCACTCCTGAACCATAAGAACTAATCCTCAATCCATCTCTCATTCCCACATCTTATGGCACTAACATATACAGCTGCCCAATCTTTTATTTTTATCACTTTCTTTATTTTACGCTCTCTTTACACTAACAAGGCTGCCCATACTGGGTGCAATTCTCATCTGGTCCATCTGCTTTCCTTATGGCTCAGTTCCAACCTGCCAGACTTCCCTAAGTACCAATGCAAACAAAGGCATAGCTTCTTTGAGTTAGTTTGGGATCTGAACATTTGCCTTCTCCATGCACACATGAACATCCAATGTGTTTCTGATCTCTCAGTGTAGTCTGCCATTATCTACCAATATTTTAAAAAGCCTGAAATAATGCACATTCTACAACGCTGGCTGTTTCAATTACTCTTGGGCAGTTGTCCTGTCAGTTTACTTTGCTTTCAGATGATATTATACATGGAACTAAACCTTTGTAGATATTGAAGTCAGAAGAACTGTAAACATTGTAAGAACAAAGAAAAATTCTGCACTTATGCACTATCAATAATTTATGTTATACCAGTAGGGGTCACTCATACAATAAATTTCTATAATGCCCTCTTGCCCTTTTCTGAATATCCTCTCTGCCCATCACGAGTACACATTACGCAATTTTTTATCAAGTCAACATTGGCCACCTAATGAAACATCACATCATTCACTTATTGGTAAAGCTGTAACAAATGTAAAAAAATATATAACAGAGGGAAAGTATTTTTTTAATAAATATTATTTATGTATGCTTCACTGCTTGTATATTGTACTGCAGTGGATGTTTTTAAAACAGAAAATGACAATGTCTGTTTCATGAACTAATGTTTGCCTATTGGCACTGTATAATTATATTGGATTAAATAAATAATTAAAAATTCAGAAGTGCACTTAACTGGGTTAAGTGCTGTAATTTCATACATCTTCCTGATTGCCTCGCTTTGTGACACATTACAGTGAAATTATTTTATTTATGCACCAAAATATCACAAGTCAAACACTGAACACTGCTGATTGAATAACTAAGTTGCCCATAATAAACCTTTAAAAATGTTTCTGTCTAATGTTACCCTAATATTAATGATACCCTTAAATCAAAAAGTGTATATTAAATCTCATGTACATTCCACCCTGCCATTTTAAAAATTACAGAGCCAACATGTCCCTTCTCATGTCTCGGCTTATTGAGTTTCTGAAGTTGCAAGTGAAATAAAAACAATGTTACTTTGATTCAGAACACAAGATTGAATAAGATGTCTGAATAAAGATGTGTATTATGACTTTCTTTAATATTTAAGTCAGACATTCATTGATTTGTTTCTTGTTTTCAGCAGACCTTGACACATGATAAAATAAATCATAAAAATAAAATGTGGTGGTAACATCGTTTATGGACTTCATATAGTCATCAATCTGTGGCTGTGAGTGAATTACCACTGCAGCCAAAGATCTATGCTTCCTAGATTTCAATAGCGTACTCGCAAGTTTTTTTTTCCCCACAGCTACTTCGAATGCTAGTGACTGATAAGTATCATTATAGGTTTTTTGAGAGTCTTTTTTATAGGGTGTTGGGATGTGTTGGCATGCATTTCCAAAGGGCAGGTTTTATCAAGTTTCTTTCAGGTTAAAGTCAACATGCAGACACTTATGGGGAACGTGAAAATTACCACCTGCATGGTGCTATAGTCACAGCCATGCCAGTGCTAAAAGAGGCCTTGTGCCATACGGCTAAATTCAAATGAACTTCAAAGGATTGAAAACTTCAGCCATTCAGCAATCTACCTCAAAGCAAAATTAATCACCTCAAAAGAATTAATCTGACAAAGAGAACAGCACCCAGAAGCCAGAGGCACCTCAAATATTCATAGAATCTAATCATCACATTTTCCATCAGGTTTATGGTATATTTCTTGAAGTCCTAATTTCCTTCCGCATTTTAAAGGTCACAAGCATCTACCAAGAATAAACATAAGAGGGAGGGGAAAAAATTATATTCTCATCAATGAAGACCAATGGAAGAAGGTTTATGTGGAGCATTAACACCAACATGGTTTAGTTGGGCCAGATGGTCTCTTTCTGAAATGAAATGAAATGAAAATCACTTATTGTCACAGTAGGCTTTAAATGAACTTACTGTGAAAAGCCCCTAGTCGCCACACTCTGGCACCTGTTCAGGGAGGCTGATACGGGAATTGAACCCGCGCTGCTGGTTTGTTCTGCTTTCCAAGCCAGCTGTTTAGCTCACTGTGCTAAACTGTGCTGTGCATTCCTGATCCGCGGCAAAGCGAGGGTGTTCGCTTAATCTTGGTGAAAGCTGTCCAAGCAGATCTAGCAATGTTTACAGCATTTCATCACTTTGAATCAGGCATCAAGTCAAAGGGATCTCCAGGCATCCATCAATAATTATGTGTTTGAGCAGTGTAAGCAGCCAATCACAATGAAGTATTCTCATAACCAGCAAACCAGACAGTCAAATGGACAGATATCCTTCAATTTTAACTCAGTTGTAGGGAGTGAAATAAATGATTGGGACATACACAGGGGATTAAGACAGAAGCTGAAGTTGCTCATTGACAAATTATAGAAAATAAAAAAGGTAACTTTTATTAGAGTGGATGAATTTGACATTCCACACATATAAAATTAGTTTTCCAAGGCCAGAGAATTTTCTCGGCACTAATAATGAACTTGGTACACTATTGAAAACCCAGTTACACCTCATTCACCAGGTGTAATGTTTTCAAAGGTTTCTATACTGAGGCTTATGACATAAAAGGGCAAGTTGACATTTGTTCAATGATTTCTACTTGATTGCAGTCTGTGGGGACTTCAGTTGTGTGTCCTTGGATAAACATAGAATCATTGACAATAACTTCAGGATTTTCACATTTAATTGTGCATGTGAGGATTCCAGAAGTTGCTATCAGTTTCAGAACAGCACTGAGGTGAACGCTAATATTTTCACAGCCATAAGTACCACAAAACCTGGGTCTATGAGATTCTATGCACACTGCAAAATATTGATTTAATGTTCAGAAGACTATGGGCATGATCTACCGGCCTTGTCATGCCAGGCGCAAAAGTGAGCGGGTCAGTTGATCGCGGGAGAGGCGGAAATCGGGAACGAAGCCGGGCGCCAATCGGTTTCCGACCTAACTTGCCTGCACCCGAGATCGGAATCCCACCAGCACATGCCAAGAAACCAATTATCACCAATTAAGACCAATCTCCATCCCATTAATTAGAAGGACCCCCAATTGAATGCCCACCCGTGATCTCACCGCCTTCCCAGCGAGCGGTCATACCACCCCACAAGTGCATCCATGAGGTCATGGGTGCCCTGTTTTCACTGGCAACTGACTGCATAAACTTTGATCCTGGACCAAGCCCACCAAGATGTCCATGCAGCAGTGTTCACCACCATCGCTGAGATGCCCTGGGCCCGGGGGTATTGGATGGCACACATGTCGCATTGCACACACCGGGCAGTCTGGGAGTAATCTTCATCAACAGGAAGGAGTTGCATAACCTGAAAGTCTAGCTTCTGAGCGACCACTATCTCAAGATCATGCACATGTGTGCAAGCTTCTCAGGGAGTGTTCGTGACAGTTACATGCTGTGGCATTTGGAGATCCCTGGCATCTCCAAGGGACACCCCAAGGTGGCCGATTGGCTATTGGGGGCTTAGATCCTGGCTAATGATGCCAGTACAGAGGCCAGAGACTGATGCGGAGACCTGCTATAATGAGGCCCATGTGGCCACGTGGGCTGTCATTGAGCGGTGGATCTGACTTCTGAAACTGGGGTTCTATTTTCTTGACCACTCTGGTGGCGCACTGCAGTACAGCCCCCCCCCCCCCCCCCCCACAACACCCCCACTCCCCCAGAGGATTGCTCGTGTAGTGGTGGTCTGCTGTGTCCTCCTCAACTGGGCACAGAATTGGGGCCATGTGTTGGATGGGGAGGGGGGAGGTACATGTGGTTACCTACGAGGACTCAGCTCTGTCCTGGGATCCAGAAGACTTCTGACTGCTGTCTCCTCTGCATGTCCCTGCCTCCACCTGATGTGCATCAGCAACTTTGTGGTGCTCACCAGATTATGTCCCAGGGGCCAACCCATTACTTTTGCCCAGCGAGGTGCGTGTCTCTGCGCTATGGAGATGGGGAAGACAGCCATGATGCATCGATGGTGGCATCGTCAGAGCTCTCCTTCAATGTGTTCTCTTGGGATGTGGAGGGACAAGCCGGATGGGCTGGCACTGCTGGCTGGAGATCCTGTGGGAAAATATCATGCGGTCAGTGAGAGGGAAGGATCATCATCCCGGCATGAACAACTCACATGTGACAGGCAATCTGGGTGGGATCCAGTGGATCCTCACCCCTGCGGCGCAGGCCAAGTTTGACATTGGTAATCAATCGGTCCACGTCCACACCCACGACATCCAAGGCTCTTTCCTCTGATGTGGTGATGACTGTGAGGTCCGCAACACACCGCCTGTCTTGGCCCTTTGCCGCCGATTGTGTGTCAACTTCTCTTGCAGCAACACAGAGGGGGGCATTATGAGCCAAACGCTTCATGCATCATGAATGGGGGCATTGCAGGGGACAGGCATGGGCACCACTGCCGGGAGTGGGTGGGTTGTGCAGGTGGGTGCTCGGGTGTGCTGGGGCACATTGCAGTATTGTCAGCGGCAGTGCCATGTTCAGGGCTATCTTGGAAGTCATTCAGAAATGGCAGGTGGGACTGGTGCCGGAGGGACCGTGCCAACTCACCCATGAGGCACTGGGTGGCAGTCCTCCCGGTCACACTCATTGCACTGACGGCTGCTGCCACTGCCTCCCAGGTGTTATGGGAGCGGCGTTTTCAGAACCCCAAAATGTATCATGGAGTTCAACCAACCTCTCCCTTTAATGTATTGTTAGCTTTTGATGCACATGGCTTGTTCTCCAGGAGTGGTATTACAATTATCAACACAGGGGTTTTTAAACACAAAACAATGTTTATTCCATGAATTCAACTTAACCTTTTAAATAAACATTGGATCACTCAACACCCCTTACTTCAAAGATAACCCCGAAAATTAGACCACACTAAATAATCCCTCAAAATGTTCCTTCAAGCCTCCAAAAGACTTCACCTTTAACAACAGAAACACATCAGGTTAAAGACATTACTATTATGAGTTTAAATCACCCAAACGATTCTGAGATAGTCTTTAATTGCAGAGATCACCGCAGATCCAGCTCACTGCAAACACAGACACACCCAAGCTCTTTTTCTTCATGCAGCTCTCAGCAAACACTTTTCAGCTTCTCTCTCAAACTGAAACTAAAAACAGAAGTGAGCTCAGCTCCCCCCCACCCTCTAACATCACTTCAGCAATATGAGCTGCTTCATTACTTAAAGGTACATTTCTTAAACATAATTTCTTAAAGGTACTCTCACATGACACAGGCGACTAGGTTGCCATGTGGCTGACCGTCCGACTGCCTTTGGGGAATAGGGGGCAGGAAAATCCCGTTGATGTGAATCATGCCACGCGCATCGGAGAATATTGAGACTGGCGCGACGCAATGGGCCCCGGAGCCGCGCCAAGTATCCGGGTTGGATGGGCCGAAGTCCCACCAACGTGACCACGGGTCACGCCGGCGTAAATCAAACCACCTGGGTGGGGGGAGGGGCTAGTGGGAAGGAGCTGAGGGGGAGGGGCTGCAGGGGGAGTGGCTGGAGGGGGAGCGGCTGGGGGGGGTTAGCGGCTGGGGGGAGGGGCTGGGGGGATGGGGGAGAGAGGGTGGGGGGTTGGGGAGGGTCCGTGCCAGGAAGGAGAGGGGGAGGGAGAGGGAGGTTTGGGGAGGGTGCATGCCGGGGAAGAGAGGAAGAGGGAGAGGGGGCACGGGGAGGGCGAGTGATGGAGCGGGTGCGTGCCGATGAGGAGAGGGGGGTTGGGGAGGATGTGTCCCGAGGAGGAGGAGGGGTTGGGGGGTCGGGGAGGGCAAGTGATGGAGAGGGTGCGTGCCGGGGAGGAGAAGGGGTGGGGGGTTTTGGGGACGGTGCGTGCCGGGGATAGGGGGGTGGGGGGACGGGGACGGGGACGGGGACGGGGGGGGGGGGTTGGAGGGTGTCCGCTGGATGGGGGGGGTTATAGACAATGGTGACACGTCATTTATCCCCCCCACCCCCACCCACACGCCCACCCCCAACCTCTGCAGGCCATTATGTTTGGTCATCACCCAGCGATGTTGGCACTGCACTTCTACATGTTGCCCTGGGGGAGCTGGAGCAGGTGCGTACCAGGGAGGCGGCGGAGTTGGAGCAGGAGCGTGCCGCAGGGAAGCAGGTGGCAGCCGCCCAGGCTGGAGGGCCGTCCGGACGAGGAGGAGGAGAAGGAGGAGGAGGTAGTGGTGGTGCCATGGTGACGGAGTCGCCCGATGAGGCCCAGTGTGTACCTGCCCCGCTCGTCGAACCAGGACCTCACGGGCCGGGCATACAGGAGAAGACTCTGGATGACTCGGGAAACCGTGGCACACATCTGCCCCCTGATGGCATACCTGGCATCGCCTGGCACTGGGGGAGGACATCCTCTCTCCGTGGCCATCAATGTTTCGGTGGCCCTGAACTTCTATTCCATGGGGTCATTCCCGGCACCGAGTGGGGACCAGTCCGGCACCTCGCAGGCATCGGTGCATTGGTGCATCCATGCAGTGACAGACACCCTATATGCCATTGCGGACCGCTATATCCAGTTCCCTATGGACTGTGCCAGCCAGGATGCCCGGGCAGTGAGCTTCGCTGCCGTGGCCAGGATGCGCATGATCCAGGGGGCGATCGATGGGATGCACATCGGCGTGTGGCCAGCTGCGGAGAACAGGGCCATGTTCACGAATAGGAAGGGGACCTATTCCATGAACATGCAGGTGGTCTGTGACCACCGCATGAGACTCCTGCGCGTCTGCGCCCAGTATCCGGGCAGTGTAGATGACTCGTATTGGCGCAATCTGTCATCCCCACCATGTTCGAGGGATGCCACCCCACCCCCTTTACTGAGGGGCTGGTTGCTGGGTGACAGGGGTTACCCATTGCGGTTGTGGCTGATGACACCTATATGGAGGCCACAGACTGACGCGGAGAACGGCTACAACGACGCCCTTGCAGAGACCAGGGGTGTGATAGAGAGGAGCTTTGGGCTGCTGAAGATGCGCTGATGTGCATCAGGTGCTCCAGTACCCGTCAGATAGGGTTGGCTACATCGTTGTGGTCTGCTGCGTCCTGCACAACATAGCCCAGCAGAGGGGCGATGTGCTGCAGGCAGAGGACGGGGAACTGGAGCTAGAGCAAGACTAGGCGCAGGCCTCCCAGATGAGGATGGGGGCAATGGTCAGGACAGATGGGCTGGACATGGACGGGAGGCTGCCCACCGTTACCGGCTGGGTCAGCGAGCACGGGACAGGCTGATAGCCGCCTGGATCATGGACTAGGGAGGCGTGGGAATCGCCGAATATGGGCACAGACTGCACACCACGGCACCAGCCTATCACCCTCACCCCGCCCACCCCAACACCAACCACCCGCACGCACACCACCCCTCCATTGAACATCTACCTGCGGTACAACGGGCCGGGCTTACACGGGCGCCGGTGGAAGCGTGTCTGTTGCAGGCCATGGAGGATGATGACAACCCGCCCTGCGATGAGCTCTGGGCTCAAGATTGTTGAATAATATCTGACCCATGGCCACAGTACCACAATCCACCCGGATCGTCCCTGTATGCGGCCGTGACACTGCAGCGCACGGTCCCATTGTTTGCCCGGGGGGATGGCGAGGGCGACTCGGGGGGAGGGGGGCACACTCACCTGAGGCCGTCGTTCTATCACCCCTCACACACCCACTGGCGCTCACCTCACATCACACCTCCGCACGCATCGGACAGGGCACAAAGGCAGCTTCTGTAGGTGTGAAAGTAATTTTAATAACAAACAGTTCATACACGAGCCCTAGCCCCAGAACTAATCTGTGCCCTGCACCCGAGCCAACTTACTCAGTGTCTAATTTTGTTGCCTTATGGGCCCTATGACTACATCTACGTGGTTCCCCAGACAGTGCAGCAGAACTGGAGGTGGATTCCTGTGATTCTTGCCGTGACTAGGGACCCCTTTGATAGCCGTTTCCTGGGGCAGCCCGGCCTAGATGGGCCAAGCTGTGGCTCGGGCGACTGGGATGGCGAGCTGCCAGCCTGTCCTGCCCGTTGCCCACTAAATGCACCTGGGACAGAAGCGGGGGGTGGGGGAGAGAGTCCGAGGTGTCGCAGTGTCCGGGACCTCCCCTATAAGGGGACCCAGAACGGGCCCCAGCACCTCCTCCTCCTTCAGGGTGCCCGATGGCCCCCGGGGGCTCTACGTGGGTCGGGGATGCGAACGGACCGAGCACCTGATGTCCCCCCCCCCCCCAATACCTGGTGTTACCAATGCTGGAGGCCCGCCCTGGTATTGCCAAGGTCTGCAAGTTTGCAGCCAAGGAGCTCAGGGAGTTGGCCATCCCTGTCCGTGTCTGGGCGACGCTGGCCAGCACCAGGGCAATGGCGCCGATGCCCTCAGCGATGGCCTGCAGAGACTGGGCCATTGCCTGCTGAGACTGGGTCATGGAGTTGAGCGCCTCTGCGATCTGCTGCTGGCTCTGGGTTATGGCTGCCTGTGAGAGGGCAGCCCTGTCCTGGGCCACGGACGCTGCCTGCACGGATAGCCCCACACCTTGCAGACTGTGATCCATGTCTGACACCGTCGCACCCTTTGCCTCCACCGCGGACACCACCCAGCCTGTGTGGCACGCATGGCCGTCACCACTACTTGCTCCTGCACATGGGTGGACACCTCCACTTTCGTCTATAGCTGCCGCAAGCCGGCCGTCACCCCCTTCAGTCATCCCTTGGTCTCTGCCTGCGTCTGTACCTGAGTCTATGGGTGGGCGTGGTAACTCCAGGAAACCTGGATATATCCACTTCCCCCATATTCCCCCCATACCCTTCTTTCCCCATATCCCCCCTTACCCCATATCCCCCTTCCCCCATATCCCCCTTCCCCCATATCCCCTTCCCCCTATCCCGCTTCCCCCATCTGGGCGGCAGATGGTTGCCTGCGCCGGGCTGCCGTCTGACCGCCCGGCCCCCCGGCTGCCCCTACCTCTACCTGCTGAACCAGGCCGGCTGTGTTGTGCGCACCAGTTAGTGTCCCAGATGCCTCATCGCTAAAGTGCCCAACCGAGGTGAGAGTCTCTGCGATGGTGGAGGGTGTAGGAGATAGCAGTGGCGTAATGGCGTGCTCCTCATCCGACCCGAAGTCCGGAGTCCCCTGGAGTGGTGATTCCTGTCCATCCATTCCCTGTGTGGCAGTGTCGTGTACGTCAGTGTCTGTGTGTTAGGGTCCTGTGTGTTAGGGTCCTGTGTGTCGGTGTCCTGTGCCTCAGTGTCCTGTGTGTCGATGTCCTGTGTGTCAATGTCCTGTGTGTCGGTGTCCTGTTCGTCAATGTCCTGTGTGTCGGTCTCCTGTGTGTCAATGTCCTGTGTGTCGGTGTCCTGTGTGTCAGTGTCCTGTTCGTCAATGTCCTGTATGTCGGTGTCCTGTGTGTTAGGGTCCTGTGTGTCGGTGTCCTGTGTGTCGGTGTCCTGTGTGTTAGGGTCCTGTGTGTCAGTGTCCTGTGTGTCAATGTCCTGAGTCGGCTGCGACGGGACCCTGCCCTCAACGTTGCTGGGTGTGGATCACCAGCATTGCTGCACTCGCACTAGATGTGGGTGGCATCCGCCTGGTGGTCCGGGTCTGCCCCTGGCTCGCGGCCGTCCTGGAACATCCTGGGGGCGTAATATGCCTGATGGGCTGGGCCTGTCCCCCTTCCCCTATATCCCCCCCAAATCCCCCTTCCCCCACGTATCCCTCTTCCCCCATATCCCCCTTCCCCTGTATCCCTCCACATCCACATTCCCCCACACGCCTTCCCCATATCCCCTTCCCCATATCCCCTTCCCCAAAACCCCCTTCCCCTATATCCCCCTATATCCCCTTCTCCCATGTCTCCTTCCCCCATTTTCCGCCTTCTCCCATATCCCCCTTCTCCCATGTCCCCCATATCCCCTTCCCCTTCTCCATATCCCCCATATCCCCCTTCCCCCATATCCCTCAATATCCCTCTCCCCCAAATTCTCCTTTCCCCATCCCCATTCCCCCTAACCCCTTTCCCCATATACCCCCTTCACGCATATCCCTCTTCCCCTATATCCCCGTCCCCATACCCCCTTCCCCATATCCCCCCTTCCCCCCATATGCCCCTTCCCCCATGTCCCCCATATGCCCCTTCCCCCATATGCCCCTTCCCCATATCCCTCATTGTCCCATATTCCTCCATATCCCTCTTTCCCCCACATCCTCCTTTCCCCCTATCCCCCTTCCCCTAACCTCTTTCCCCATATCCCCTTCATGCATATCCCCTTCCCCATATCCCTTTCCCCCATATCCCACTTCCCCCAAATCCCCTTCCCCATATCCCCCTTCCCCATATTCCCCCATTCCCCCTTATCCCATCATATCCCCCTTCTCCATATCACCCTTCTCCTATATTCCCCCATATCCCCCTTTCCCCATATCCCCCATATCCCCCTTTCCCCATATCCCCATATCCCCTTACCCAAATCCCCCTTTCCCCATAAGCCCCTTCCCCATATGCTCCCTTTCCAAATATCTCCCTCCCCCCACATCCCTAATTTTCCCATATCCCCCCTTCCCCTATATCCCCTTCCCCATCTCCCCCTTTTCCCCATACCCCCTTACCCCATATCCCCTTCCCCATATCCCCCATATCCCTCCTTCCCCATATCCCCTTCCCTCATATCCCCCTTCCCACATATCCCCCTTCCCCCATATCCCCATATCCCTCCTACCCTCATATCCCCCCTTTCCACATATCCCCCCATATCCTCCCTACCCCCATATCTTTCTTCCCCATAACCCCCTTCCCCCTTATCCGCCCATCCCCCATATCCCCCCTTCCCCATATCCCCTTCCCCCATTGCCCCATATCCCCCCATATCGGGTCTCCGGGGGGGGGGGGGGCGCCTTTTGTGCAGCGATGCGTGACGGTGATGCTGCCGCGAAGGGCGTCATGCCGCTACTAGCCCATTCCCAGCCGTAGAATTTGTGACATTTCGGGGGGCCCGACGCCGGAGTGATTCGACCCGTTTTTGGTGCCAGGTTTGGGCCATTGCGCCGATTCACGGAATACCTCTCCCAGGGTCTCCCTTGTGGACTCCACTGCGTCCATGAGACTGGTCAGGTCGGCATCCCTGAATTGAGGAGCTGGTCTGTGCAGTGGCATGACTGCGTGCTGTCTTGGGGGTTGGTCTGCGGCCTTGGTTTAAGTGCTGCTCCCCCTTGTTAGCGGGGAGCTGCCGAGCATGGTCACAGCGAATGAGCCAGCGGGACAGTCATTTGTGGCGTGAAGTCCGTGAGGCTTCTTCAATTGACCTACTTAATGTTGGATACCGGTGATGACCTCACCAGGTCGGTGGTCGGGAAACTCTGGGATTCCCCGCTTGCTGCCACACATAGATACACTTTTTGGTTAGATCGGCCCCTATAAATGATACAGAGAATTTTCTTGTGCCATAATTACTGAGTCTGATGCTTATATATTATATATTAAATCTTATACGGAAGTTGTTCAGTCGATTCTTTTCTCCTGTGTTATAAAGCTAGGCTTTATCTTTTTAAATGTCTGATGTATTTGTTGGCTGACTATCATTGACGAAAACAGCAAGCAGTTAGGATGGCTAGCATCGGTGATTTTTTTTCTTTTATTACAGACTCAGAATTAACTTATGTATCTGAAAAATTCTTAATTAAATGATACAGGTTGGGATGCCCTCCCTTTATGGACACTCTGAAATGAAATCATCTGTGGAGTTTGCACATTCAATTGTCTATGGATTTACCAAAACTCAACACTCAGACTCACCGTTGCCAAACTCAACTGTGGAGAAACCAACTTGCCATCATCTATTCTCCATTGTATATCAATGGCTTATAAGTTAAAATTATTTATGTGGTCAATGGAAGTACTGATTAAGTGGTCACCTGATTAAAACTGGCTTCTGATAAATAAAACTATACTCCAAGAACCAGGGTTAGGATCTTCAGGCTGTTCAAGCTGGCAGCATCTTCCTGTTCTGTTGACGGCACACCATTGCCGTGGGCTTCCTGGCGGCGTGGGGTGGATTCAATGGGAAATCCCATTAACAGCGGGGGGGGGGAGGACCAGCACATTTCACTGCCGGCCAATGACGGGCTGCCTCCTGCTGCCGAAAAACACACCTCACATGGTGAAGCCAGAAACTCTCACCCCAGAGAGAAACTAGTTAGTCTGGAAACAAATAGCACCGAAGATCCCTGTGTGGGTCTCTCTCTTCCTCTCTATCTACTTTTATAAGCTTGAACCCTCTTTGCTATGTTTGACTATCCATGTTCTGCAGGCAGAGATATTTTAAAAGAACTCAACCCAGCAACTGCTGTCTCCAGAAGAACAGTTAAATTGTAGGCAAATTCCCTTGACGCCTAAACCAGAAAGATCGCCGAGACCAGCCTGGATCCACCCGAGTCATCAACCTATGAGAACCTTGGGCGGAATTCTCCGAACCCCCGCAGGGTCGGAGAATTGCCTGGGGCCGGCGTAAATCCCGCCCCCGCCGTGGCCGGAATTCTCCGCCACCCGGGAATCGACGGGAGCGGGAATTGCACAGCACCGGTCGGCGGTCCCCCCGCACCGTTTGGCATGCCCCCCGCGGCAATTCTCCGGCCCATGATGGGCCGAAGTCCCGCCGCTGTCAGGCCTCTCACGCCGACTTGTTTTAAACCACCTCTGGTGCCGGCGGGAGCAGATGGTGCGAGCGGGCCCCGGTGTCCTGGGGGCGGGGGGGGGGGGGGGGATGCTCTGACCCCGGGGGGTGCCCCCACGGTGGCCTGGCCAGCGATCGGGGCCCACCGATCGGCGGGCGGGCCTGTGCCGTGGGGGCACTCTTTTTCTTCCACCACCGCCACGGAAGAGATCCCCTCCACCACACATGCGCCGGGGTGACGTCAGTAGCCACTGACACTCCGGCATGCGTGAACGCACGCCGACCGGCGAAGGCCTTTCGGCCAGCTGTGGCACCGGTCGGCGGGATGCCAATCACTCCGGCCCAACCAGACCGGTTAGGGGAGAATCCCGGCCCATATCACTGACTGGACTTTAAAAATCTTACTTAATCTATCAACCCACTTTGTAAAATATTTTTGTAAGTGTGAACCGAAGTATGTGTATGAACACAGAACAAAGAAAAGTATATCACAGTACAGGCCCTTCGGCCGTCCAAGCCTGTGCCGACCATGCTGCCCATCCAAACTAAAATCTTCTACACTTCTTGGGTCCGTATCCCTCTATTCCCATCCTATTCATGCATTTTTCAAGACGTCACTGCTTCCACCACATCCTCCAGCAATGAGTTCCAGCCACCCACTACCCTCTGTGTAAAAAACTTGCCTCGTACATCTTCTCTAAACCTTGCCCCTCACACCTTAAACCTATTCCCCCTCGTAATTAACCCCTCTACCCTGGGAAAAAGCCTCTGACTATCCACTATGCCACTCATAATTTTGTAGACTTCTATCAGGTCACCCCTCAACCTCTGTCGTTCCAGTGAGAACAAGCTGAGTTTATTCAACTGCTCCTCATAACTAATGCCCTCCATATCAGGCAACATCCTGGTAAATCTTTTCTGCACCCTCTCTAAAGCCTCCACATTCTTCTGGTAGTGTGACGACCAGAGTTGAACACAATACTCCAAGTGTGGCCTAACTAAGGTTATATACAGCTGCAACATGACTTGTCAATTCTTATACTCAATGTCCCGGCCAATGAAGGCAAGCATGCCGTATGCCTTCTTGACTACCTTCTCCACCTGTGTTGCCCCTTTCAGTGACCTGTGGAACCGTACACCTAGATTTCTCTGACTGTCAATACTCTTGAGGGTTCTGCCATTCACTGTATATTCCCTACCTGCATTAGACCTTCCAAAATGCATTACCTCACATTTGTCCGGATTAAACTCCATCTGCCATCTCTCTGCCCAAGTCTCCAAACGATCTAAATCCTGTTGTATCCATTGACATTCCTCATCGCTATCCGCAATTTCACCAACCTTTGTGTCGTCTGCAAACTTACTAATCAGACCAGTTACATTTTCCTCCAAATCATTTATATATACTACGAATAGCAAAGGTCCAAGCACTGACCCCTGCGGAACACCACTAGTCACAGCTCTCCAATCAGAAAAGCACCCTTCCATTGCTACTCTCTGCCTTCTATGGCCTAGCCAGTTCTGTATCCATCTTGCCAGCTCACCCCTGATCCCGTGTGACTTCACCTTTTGTACCAGTCTGCCATGTCAAAAGTCCATATCCACTGCCCCACCTGCATCAATCATCTTTATGATCTCCTCAAAAAACTCTATCAAGTTCGTGAGACACAACCTCCCCTTCACAAAACCGAGTTGCCTCACGCTAATACGCCCATTTACTTCCAATTGAGAGTAGATCCTGTCTCGAAGAATTCTCTCCAGTAATTTCCCTACCACTGACGTAAGGGTCACCAGCCTGTAGTTCCCTGGATTATCCTTGCTACCCTTCTTAAACAAAGGAACAACACTGGCTATTCTCCAGTCCTCCGGGACATCACTTGAAGACAGTGAGGATCCGAAGATTTCTGTCAAGGCCTCAGCAATTTCCTCTCTAGCCTCCTTCAGTATTCTGGGGTAGATCCCATCAGGCCCTGGGGACTTATCTACCTTAATATTTTTCAAGACGCCCAACACCTCGTCTTTTTGGATCTCAATGTAACCCAGGCTATCTAAACACCCTTCTCCAGACTCAACATCCACCAATTCCTTCTCTTTGGTGAATACTGATGCAATGTATTCATTTAGTACCTCACCCATTTCCTCTGGCTCCACACATAGATTTCCTTGCCTGTCCTTCAGTGGGCCAACCCTTTCCCTGGCTACCCTCTTGCTTTTTATATACGTGTAAAAAGCCTTGGGATTTTCCTTAACCCTACTTGTCAATGACTTTTCGTGACCCCTTTTAGCTCTCCTGACTCCTTGCTTAAGTTCCTTCCTACTTTCCTTATATTCCACACAGACTTGTCTGTTCCCAGCCTTCGAGCCCTGACAAATGCCTCCTTTTTCTTTTTGACGAGGCCTACAATATCTCTTGGTATCCAAGGTTCCTGAAATTTGCCCTATTTATCCTTCTTCCGCACAGGAACTTGCCGGTCCTGAATTCCTTTCAACTGATATTTGAAAGCCTCCCACATGTCAGATGTTGATTTACCCTCAAACCTTCGCCCACAATCTAGGTTCTTCAGTTCCTGGCTAATATTGTTATAATTAGCCTTCCCCCAATTTAGCACATTCACCCTAGGACCACTCTTATCCTTGTCCACCAGCACTTTAAAACTTACTGAATTGTGGTCACTGTTCCCAAAATGCTCCCCTACTGAAACTTCTACCACCTGGCCGGGCTCATTCCCCAATACCAGGTCCAGTACAGCCCATTCCCTAGTTGGACTATCAACATATTGTTTTAAGAAGCCCTCCTGAATGCTCCTCACAAACTCTGCCCAGTCCAAGCCCCTAGCACTAAGTGAGTCCCAGTCAGTATTGGGGAAGTTAAAGTCTCCCATCACAACAACCCTGTTGCTTTTACTCTTTTCCAAAATCTGTCTACCTATCTGCTCCTCTATCTCCCGCTGGCTGTTGGGAGGCCTGTAGTAAACCCCCAACATTGTGACTGCAGCCTGCCCCCCGCTATTCTCCGGCCCGGATAGGCCGAAGTCCCGACGTCATCACGCCATGTTTTCACGCCGGCCAACACAGCTGCTTTTCAAGTTCGTCAACCAGTCGTGCTGGCTGACGAGAGCTTCGAGGAGGTGAGCGCACCGCTCAGCGCATAGCTCAGCGCACTGCTGGAGTCTGGCCACATCCCCGAGAACGGGAGGGGGGTCCAGAGCGGGGGGGAGTGGGGGAGACTGAGGGGGGAGTGGGGGAGACTGAAGGGGGAGTGGGAGACTGAGGGGGGGAGTGTGGGAGACGGAGGGGGGAGTGGGGGAAGATGGTGGGCATGCGACGCCTTGGTGGCAGCACACTTCACGCATCGCATGCGACGTCCCCGCTGAACACCAAACCACCACCTGCATCGGCAGTTGCGCAGAGGGTCAACACACAACTGCCACCACCACAGCACCCCCCCCCCCCCCCCCCCCCCCCCGGTCCAGTGTACACTGCACCACTTCGACTTCACCCTTACCACTGGGTCCAGACGGTATGGCACAACATTGATGGCTGTGTCAGTGGGTGTGATCAGTGCCATGTGGAATGATGACAGCCCGCTCTGCGAAGAGCTGTGAGCTCAGAATCGTTAGAGAGAGTCTGACCCATGGCAATAGCTGAACCATCCACCTTGGTGGCCGCTGAGTTCGTCACGGACACTCGATCACGTGCCCGCGTGGGTTAGCTGTGGGAGAGGGTGGGGGGAGGGGAGGGACTACACACCTGGCACCGAAGTTTCTCCGCTCGTCAACTCCAGCGACACTCGGTCACCATCACGATCCCTGTGACTGTGGAACAATCACACGGTATTACAAGTAAGGTGGAAAAGTGCGTTTAACGTTAACAATAATTAACGTTAACAACAAGGGCCCTAGCCCCTACAACTAAACTGTGCCCTTCACCCGTGCCAACTTACTCTGTGTCTCTCTTTGTTGCCTTACAGGCCCTGACACTACGTCTAAGTGATTCCCCAGATGATACAGCAGGAGTGGAGGAGGACTGCTGCGAATCGCCCCCTTCGACTTGTTTCTCCTTTGGCAAGCGTTTCCTAGGGCGACCCGGCCTTGATGGGCCAGGCTGCTCTGCGGACGTCTCGGGTGACGTTGTGCCACCCTACTCTGCCCGCTGCCCACCCGATGCATCAGGGATGGGACAGGGGAGGCCGAGCATTCCGGGACGTCCCGTGATGGAGTTAATGGGACGGGCCCCGAAACCTCCTCCTCCCTCGGGGAGCCCGGTGGCCCCCGGGCCTCACTGTGGGACAGAGGTGCGAGTGGGGAGGTGCCCCATCGAGCCCCATCGCTGCCAGTCCTGGAGGCCACCAGGATCCAAAGGTTTGCAGAGACGGAGTCCAGGGAGTTAGACATTCCCGCCAGGGACTGTGCGATCTCAACCTGTGAGCGCACGACACCATCCAGCACGTGTGTCAGGCGGTTGATGCTCTCCGCGACTGACTGCTGGGACTGTGCCATCGACTGCTGTGACTGTGCCATGGCTTGCTGCGACTGGGCTATGACCTGCTGAGACTCGGCCAAGGCCCGCAGCGCGCCAGCAATGTCGTGTTGGCTCTGGCGCATTGCTGCCTGTGAGAGTGCCACCCTGTCCAGGGCCGAGGATGACGCATGCACATTAAGCCCAACGCCTTGCATAACCTGACCCATTGCCTCCACCGTGGATGCCACCCGTGCGGTGTCGGCCTGGGTTGCTGCCATGAGCGGCACCACTCCCTGCTCCTCGGCTCCTCTAACTGCGTCTGCAGATGCTGGAAGACAGCCCTCATCCCATCATTGTTTCCCTGAGTTTCTTGATGCATCAGCTGTGCGGATGGGTTAAGAAACTCCAGGAACTCGGAAAACATCTGGGAGCCAGCTGGATGCTGGGCCTGGCCTGCCCTTGGCCAGTCCGGGCCCTCGGCTGCTCCGACCTCCACCTGCTCAGCTGTGATGTGCAACCCAGACTGTGACCCAGGAGCCTCATCACTAAATAGCCCAACCGGGGTGAGCGTCTCTGGGATGGTGGATGGTGTGGGAGATAGCTGTGCCGCAGGCTCGAGGTCGTCTTGGGTGCACGCCTCCTCTATGTCATCGGCCCACTGAGAGGCCGCAGGGCGTTCGCGGGCCATTTCTCTCTCTTGCTCTCTCGCCGCCCTCTGGTCGTCCTGCTCTACAGATTCGGTGGGGGAGGATGGGACACCCCGCTGATCGGGCACCCTCTGTCGTGCAGCCCTGGGTGAGGTGGGGGCAGATGCCTGTCTCCGCCTGGAGGCAGACGGCCCTGGTTGTACAGCATCACGTCCTAGGGAAGAGAATGAAACGGGTTATTTAGAGACGCTCGGCCGGGCGCTGGACAGTTCCAGTGGGCAGGGTGTGTGAAGGGACAGAGGTGTCCCAGTGGGCAGGGTGTGAAGGGACAGAGGATGGGGGAGGTGTCCCAGTGGGCAGAGTGTGAAGGGACAGAGGATGGGGGAGGTATCCCAGTGGGCAGGGTGTGAAGGGACAGAGGATGGGGGAGGGGGGGTGTTTGTCATGCAGGGTTGTCTCACTTGGTGCAGCTCCGCCAACCTCGCATTGCGCGACCTCCCGGGTGGCAGATCCCCCAACAAGGTCCAGTGCCCTCTGCTCGAACGTGGTGAGGGGGTGTAGAATGGGCGAACCCCCTCCAGTCTTGTTCCGCTCACAGGTGTTGTGAGCGGTCTTGTCCTGTTGGGGGAAGGGGCATAGGTAGATCATTACAATACGGCAGCTATCAGCAGGCCGTTCAGATGCTGGCACAGGTTGGGGGTCAAGTTGTAACAAGACCATAGCATCTCTCCAGGGGGGCCAGAGCGCTGGATCTGTGACTACTTAGTGAAGCACCCTCCACTCACTCTGCCCCAATCCCCCTCCATCCCTCGTGCCAGGGGGGAGGTGGGTGATTAAGTAAAGGGGGGGGAGGGATGGTTGTGACTCGGGGGCACCCTCTTGGCACTTGCCCTGGCAGCCCTGGTGAGGTAGTGCAGCTTTTTGCGGCACTGCACCCCAGAGCAAGGGGTCTGCCCCACAGCACTCACGGCAGCAGCCACCTCTCGCCAGGCCTGGCGCACCACGCTTGCAGGGTGGCGATGCCCTCTTCTAGGGCAGATGATGCCCCTCCTCTGCTCCACCTCATTGAGGAGCGTTTCTATGTCGGCCTCAGCAAATCTCGGCGCTACCCTCCGTGGCTCCGACATGTTTCCCGTCCCGTTCCTGTGCTCGCACGCGCCTTTTTACGACGTTGGGCGGCATCATGTTCGTGGCGTCGCAGCATTCCGACGTCATCTAGAACGTAATTGCCGTGGCCCCGTTCCTAGCCCATTTCACGGGCGTGAATACCTCGGGAACGGGGCCGTGTCGGACCTTCGGCAAAGTTTGCCGTGAAATTTTCCGCGGGTGCAGAGAATCGTGCCCCTTGTCTTTTAACTTTCTGCCTAGCTCCCTGAACTCCTGCTGCAGGACCTCATGCCCCTTCCTGCCTATGTTGTTAGTACCAATATGTATAACAACCTCTGCCTGTTTTCCCTCCCCCTTCAGGATGCCCGCTACCCGTTCTGAGACATCCTGGACCCTGGCACCAGGGAGGCAACATACCATCCTGGAGTCTCTTTCACGTCCACACAAGCGCTATCTGTGCCCCTGACTATAGAGTCCCCCATGACTATTGCTCTTCTGCGCTTTGACCCTCTCTGCTGAACATCAGAGCCAGCCGTGATACCACAGCTCTGGCTGCTGCTGTTTTCCCCTGATAGGCTATATTCCCCAACAGTAGCCAAAGCGGTATACCTGTTCAAGAGGGGGACAACCACAGGGGATTCCTGCACTGACTGCCTGCCCCTTCTGGTGCTCACTGCCTGTATCTTGGGTGTGACCATGTCTCTATAACTCCTATCTATGATGCTTTCCGCCACCTGCATGCTCCTAAGTGCATCCAATTGCTGCTCCAACCGAACCACATGGTTTGTGAGGAACTGCCATTGGTTACACTTGCTGCAGATGTAGTTGACCGGAACGCTGGAAGCATCACAGATCTGCCACATCTCACAGTTGGAGCACTGCACCCCGCTGGGTGACATTTAAGAACTAATTAATTAATTTAAAATAAACACTTGAATTATTGTTTGATTGAGTTACAATTAACTATATGGCCCTGACGCTAGATGATTTTTACTGTAAAATTAAATGCTAAATACCGATCACTGCCCTCAGGTTTAGTTACTCCACTATCTAGTTTATCAATTAGATTTGTTTTGCAATATTATTTTTCTTTCAAATTTAACAGATTCCCAACCAGCCAATCAGGTCACAGCTTTACTGTAATGTCACTTCAGTTTTCCCCTCCACACAATTTGAAATGGTAATAAAAATCACTTATCTTCCCAGGACACTCTCTGGTTCTCTCCCTGCAGATTAACAGTTACAAGCCAGAAGAAAGAAAACAAAACAATAGGGGAAAAGCACCTTCTCCCACTCTGCTCAGAATTACCTCACTGCACCAAATTGGCAAGTTCCAATTCCCACCCTGGATGTGTCTCACTCACTCAGGATGTGTCTCCTTCACCTGCGCAAAGCTTACTGAGTGCGCTTTCTCTCTGTCTTTTATACAGACCTCAGCTAACCAGGGTAACTCACACTACTTAAGCTTCAAACAGAAGAATACAGTGTACACCCTTGTGCCACTAAACAGGCCTGCGCATGAAAGTTGTGGCATTTTTATTATTTTACTTAATCCTTTCTTTTCAATAATTCCTGTTGGTTTATGTTACTTACAATCACAACACATAAACAGTTAAACGCTCGCTGAATTGGCAAGCATGTATCCATAAAAAAAACCACTGCAGCCAAATGAAGAATGGGAAAAGAGGTGCGTCATTCCACCTCTCCTCACCTGATCGCAGTGCAAGAGTGGATATTGTTTTCTGTGAGAGCTGGATCAGACACTGGCCGGAGCAGAGGTCACCTCTTACAAAAGATAGGCACTGTTTTACCATGACCGAAGGTTGGCGTTATCACCTCTACTAGTTTTGATTACCGGTGGGGGGGGGCGGGGGGGGGGGGGGGGGGGGGGGGGGGGGGGGTCAGAGATTAATTTTCCAGATTTCTTTTCACCAATTTTTTTTCCTCTCCTGCAGGATTATGTGGATTTTGGGTGGAATCGGGTTGGGTACATAGTATAGTGCACAAGCCATTGCAGTTATGGGACAGGTTAGATAAACCAATGGATCATTGCCCATCCTTCTTTGTTCATATGTAAACACTTTGAAGTTGCAGGAAAAATCTGCAGAAAAATATAGTATTTATTTGCCTGTAGAGTAAATATATTAAATCCAGAGAGATTCTATTTAATTTGAGTGCACACGCACACTTTGAACTTCTGATTTAAACAAATGGAGTAATCACAATCCACTCTAGAATTTGCATTGCACAATCTGCCCTGAACAATAAAACAGGAGGAACACGCTGTTGGTTCTAGTTTTTAATTAAGTGATTAATCATAGCCTTATGATGCTTAAATTTTATTTTGTTATGGAGTATAAAAATGCCAAAATAATCCCCAAAGATTTGTCCCTCATAATGTGGTTAATGCAAAGAGCCAATGGGCAGGATAATGACTTGATGAACATTTTGTCTTCGGCTTGAACAAGTTAGCAGCAAGACTTTTGGCTAAGAATTTGATTACGATCTATTGACTGAAAGGATTGCTGAAGTTTTATTGATCTACCGAAGCTTTGTACACTGCACTAAGAGAAATATGTCAGCTGGATTCCAATGCAAACTAAATGACCTGAGTTGTGCTGTCTACTGAACCAATGATCAAATATAGTAGGAAAAAAACTAAACAGGAAATTTGATAAATGGAGGAAAAAAATCATTCAACAAGTAAGCAATTTTAGAGCAACTGTTAAGTAATCTATCTTTTTATGTATCAATGTCCAAATACCATGACTAAATCTGCCAACATTGTACTTTTGCAACATCATAGCAAATATTCTTCTAAATTGGTTCCTGATATACCGAACGTCTGGGTGTTAATGGGGTCCATGCCAGTTAGTGAAGTTAAAACTAACTGCTTTCTTTGCAGGAGAGTTTATTGGCCTTAGTTCATAGTCAACACTACTCCGACCATTCCAGTGTCCCAGCTATCCCCATTTATACCCAGTGTCCATCAGTAATGTAATTGCCATTAAACATTCATAATGTAATTCATAAGACCTTGACACTGGGAAAATCTTTGGAGTTGGGGTGACAAATCTCTTGACATGTTTTCCCAAATTGGTAGCTGGTGACTTCCAATTGGGCTGACATAGAACCATAGAAAAGAGACAGTGCAGAAGATGATCATTCAGCCCATCTTGTAATAAATAATAATAATCACTTATTGTCACAAGTAGGCTTCAATGAAGTTACTGTGAAAAGCCCCTAGTCGCCACATTCCGGCGCCTGTTCGGGGAGGCCGGTACAGGAATTGAACCCGCGCTGCTGGCCTTATCCTGCATTACAAGCCAGCTGTTAAGCCCACTGTGCTAAACCAACCCCAGTCATGCCAGTCTGAGGATACCCAGGTGCCCTTTCTAATCCCAACTTCCTGCATCCGGCCCATAGCCTTGTAGCTTACAGAACTTAACATGCAGATCCAGGTACTTTAAAAAGAGTTCAGGGTCTCTGCCTCCACCACCAACTTGGGTAGGTAATTCCAGACACCCTCTACCCTCTGCGTAAAAAAAGTTCTTCCTCATGTCCCCTGTACACCATCTGCCACTTATCTGGAATCTATGGACCATGATTCTAGAATTCTCCACCAAAGGAAACTATTTTATTCGGTCCACTCTATATCTTTCCCTCATAAATGTGTGCACCACAATCGAGTCACCCTCAGCCTTCTTTGTTCCAAGGAAAATAATCACAACCTATCCAATCGCTCATAAAATAGATGCTTGTTTTTAAATGATGCTATTAAGTGGCCTTCAACCTCTTTTAAACCCCAGTGCCAGCAACCAATCTTAAATTAAATATTTCACCTTATCATGGTTTAATGAAGCACTCAATAATATTTTCTGTCCAAAAGATTTTTTCGCTCTAAAGATATATTTGATATATCTGCCCAGAACAATGACTCAGTGACTGTGTACAGTATAACATTTCTCAGGGTGTATCAGTAACATTTAGTTCATCTAAATGATGCAAAGCTTCGATTTTTGAACAATATTTCTTTGATCATTTGTTTCACGATTATTTGGAAAAGCTCCAGGAGGATACATGACAAAAGCTTTGTCAGGTGAGGTGTATTTTTGGCAAGCTAAAAAAAAAATCACAGGAAGACTGCATGAAAAAGAAACTGGAAAGACAAATTATTTCACGCATGACAGATTATACAGTTGCAGCTTTTCTTAAATTTCAAATTATGGGGAAAGAAAAAAAACAGCTCAGACTGATGGACAGGCAAGCACGGAAAGAGGCACATTCAGGAACTACTCACAAAATACTCAACTTAATATTTGTAAAGGTATTTTGATGGTCAGATCTTTCCAACTCCAGTGGTGTCAGGCACATCCCTTTCCCTTCCCCGCCAATGGATATGCCAGTTCGTCGGCTTCATTCCGGCCATGTGGTGAATAACTGGTCAAGAGGCCAATTAATGAAGATGGACTGGAGTTTTCCAATAGTCCTCTAGGCTCTTACAGCCAGAGATCAGCTTAGTTTTGGTTTATTGATGGATTCTTTAGGCTGGATTGTCCCTGCAGGGGAATGAAACAGAGGACTGTTTATAGGTGCTGGACCTGACCCTAAAGGGAAATGGTCACTCATTGTAATTTTCATGGGAACCCCGCCTTTAATTGGCTGGAGACTGGTTTGCAGGGAGAGCTCTTGAACCTGGAGGGCAAGTCAGGGGTCTTGTAGTTTGAACGGAACAGCAGTCTGTAATGAAGGGTAGGTTGGACAGATTGAGGGAGAGAACTTCAAGGTAAAGGTTCCCACTCACCAACTTTTTCAAATCCAAATTTTTAAATGGCTATTGCCCCCGGAGTACCAGAGTCAGGGGAGAGATGAGTGGAATCCCTCCACAGAGTGACGTGTAGCTGGTCCTGGATGCAAGCAGGGTCTCTCGGGCTTCCAGAATCACTGTTCTACTGGCCTGTCACGAGCAGGCTACCTCCAGCCAGCAAAATTGTTCCCCTGCCACCTATGGGAACTGGAAGCCAATTGGAAAATCCAAGTTGTTCTCCTTTAATCATTTCAGGATTAGACTTCAAAACAAGCAGGATTAGACTTCAAAACAAGGGAGGTGGCCATCCTGATTAAAAAAAGGGTGGCGTTCGAGCTGGGGAAAATGGTGACAGACCCGGGAGGCAGATTTAGTGGGCAGCACGGTAGAATTGTGGATAGCATAATTGCTTCACAGCTCCAGGGTCCCAGGTTCGATTCCGGCTTGGGTCACTGTCTGTGCGGAATCTGCACATCCTCCCCGTGTGTGCGTGGGTTTCCTCCGGGTGCTCCGGTTTCCTCCCACAGTCCAAAGATTTGCAGGTTAGGTGGATTGGTCATGATAAATTGCCCTTAGTGTCCAAAATTGCCCTTAGTGTTGGGTGGGGTTACTGGGTTATGGGGATATGGTGGAGGTGTAGGGTGGGGTACCCCTGGGTAGGGTGCTCTTTCCAAGAGCCGGTGCAGACTCGATGGGCCGAATGGCCTCCTTCTGCATTGTAAAATCTATGATAATTGCCATCAAATAACTCTTAACGAGCCTGATCAGCGACTTATTATGTGATACACCAGGGAGGGAAGAAGCCTTCAAATGCCTCACAAATATGGTCACAACCTTGATCCTGATGGCCAGCAGGAGTATTGCCTAGGTGTTACAATAGTTATTTTTTTCAACTGCGTCTGCGTGGACTACTCTTTCGCTTCCAAATAGGAGTCAATTTTCTGGGGAGCTTCCTGACAGGCTTCTCCTATCTGGGGAGGATCTGTGGGGAGGTCGTCCTATTTAGGGAGTCTCTGAAGGGATCTGGTGGGGGTGGGGTGGGCAGGCCTTACATTGTTGGAGGGGGAAGGTGGCCCTTGGAAGATTTTGGGGGGAAACATCCTTAAGGATTTCTCCCCTTTGGCCCACTGCAAAGTCCACCATGTCAGGGCCATGCTGAGTAATACCTGTAGTAAATCTTGCCCACCTGATTCCCGGTCCAGGCAATTGGAGTCCACCCAGACCCAGAGAATATGGTGCCCGCTTTCTATTTTTTGTGGTTTTATCATAAAATCATGGAATGCTATTAATAAACAGATTGTCATTAGATTATTCACAGTTATGGAATACCTAATTCAATGGATAGAGACGAAGATGATTTGCTGTGGAGTGAACATTCTGAAAGTGAAAGTATCAAATCTGATCCAGGACAAAGCAACCTGCTTGATTGGCTACCCCATCTATTAAATATTCACTCCCTCCACCACCAACGCACAGCAGCAAGGGGTGCCATCTATAAGGTGTACTGCAGCAACTCACCAAGCTCAACAGAACTTTCCAAACTCACGACCTCTGTCACCTAGAAGGACAATGGCAGCAGATGAATGGGACATTGCCATCTGTACATTCACCTTCAAGCCATTCCCTAACTGTCGCTGGGGAACAGTCCTGGAATTCCCTCCCTCACAGCATTGTGTGTGTACTTATACCACAGGGACTGCAATGATTCAAGAAGGTAACTCCCCACCACCTTCTCATGGGCTCTTAGAGATGGGCAATAAATTTTGTCCTCACCAATGAGGCTTACATCACATGAATTAATACATTTTTAAAAAGTGGAATTCTTATAATGCCAAAGTGACTCAGAATTAATTTAACAAACTCTTTGCATTGGGTGCCAAACACAATGGAGTCTTGTGGAGATAACTGAGGCCTCGGCTGCCAGCTGAAGAGCCAGCAAGAGTCCAGTGTCACCTCTTTTTGGAAAGTGCCTGATGCATCTTGTGCCACTCAGACACTTAGCCAGCAGTAGTCCTTCCCCCAGAGTCAAGGACCCGGGATAAAATTTAACCCTGCTGAGAGCTGTCAGCCAATCAGAGGCCAGCAGTTCTTCTATTCACAGAAACACCATGGGAAAGAGGGCGGTTGCTACTCGTGCTTCCACCTGAGGCCTGCAGTTCGCAGGCACAGTAAGTGATTATGGGAAGGGTGTTGTATCGGGTTGCCAGTGAGGGGTGTTCTCCTGGAAGGGCAGGAGATGGCTTTCAGTGGAACCGCTATCTTGATATTGGATCCCTTTATCAAGCACTGAGTATCTTTGAATGAAGGATCCTCTCCAGAAGTCTACAAGCAAATATGCCAGGTTTTTCATGTCATGCTTCCTACATGGGGAGCCCCTGCCTCAGACGGTGAAGAGATGTGGCCCTTAAGTGGGGCAGGAAATCCGTCCATGGGCCTTTCCACCATGGATTTAACTGACCCATTGCCCTTCAATCCAATTAAATGCCTCCCCCCCCTCCCCACCAAACTCACCACAAGATTCCAATGGATCTGACACTTTTTAAAACATTTTGATTGTGATTAAAGGTATCCTTTCAGAATTAATTCAATCAATAAAATGTGTCACATCGATTTAATTTGAGTTACTGGTTTTCTTTTCACATTTCCAACTGCTGACCATTTACATCAACACTGGCAGGTCACATTTTACACCTGATGTTTTAAGTCAAGCCCAATTTTTGAAAAGAATTTGAGGTTTCGAAGGTCGACCTATATGCTGTGATTTACGGTCGGAGTTGTTCACCTTGTAATGGTTGAAATTCTGATACAACTCTAAGATAGAGACTGTGAAATCAGGTTTAAGAGCTTCAGTCTAATAGATTTTGTACATGAAATAAAGTACGTCGAAGGAAGTATGATTCTCGTTTACGGGTATTTTGAGAAGTAGGCTTTATAATCTCCTAAAGATATGAATCGTTTCGAATTATAGACCTTGGCGTCCAGTCTATCCCCTTCAATAACCAAACCATGAAATATAAACTGATCTGGAGATTGTGTAACCCTCCTTTCACCTTTTGGAGATTACAATTCTTCATCGGTATTAATGTCAAGAGATGAATCTGTGAGAAACAGGAGTGATTTTAGCAACTAATACGAAATAAAAATCCATGATCTTAATTCCTGCCTTTGTCGTAGTATTTTTTTTTGAATGGAGGGAATGGGGGAACTTCCAGTTTAATAATGCAAAAGTCATGGAACAAAAATCTCTGGGAGAGATTTTGAGCTGGCACTCTTGGCCCGTGAGAAACCCACTGTGGGCTCAAAGTCCGGAAAGAATCGAAAAACACCATCTTCGCCAGCGTGAGTACAAATCATGGTGCGGGGGCCCGGGAATTTCATTTTAATACCTTATCGAGCAATCTTTCCAGACCTTCCTCCCTCACAGAATATTCACCGGATGCCACACTGGTGTCATGCAGAACAGGTTTGACCAGGCATGAGGCAGTTGTGGAATCCTTCTGTGGGCGCAGTGGTAGGTATAGCCACTGGGGGTTAGAGAGGCATGCCCGGGCAGTGGCCTGACACTTCCCCCAGCACAGGTTGGCACTGTGAGGCTGGCTGTGTCGACCTGACATTGCCAGCCTGTACCGGGGCAGTGCCGGGGCGGACCCTATTGGGAGGCCTGGGGAGTGGGGGGGGGGGGGGGGGGGGGGGGGGGGAGGAAGGTGGACCACAGACATTGCAAAAGGTATGGATGCCGGCGATGAATGTTGGTTGGAGTGGGAGGCGGAGCCATTAAGACCTCAGCGACGTGGGCTAGGGCCATTAGGCTGCAGTGCTGGTTGGGGAGTCCTGTAAAAATGGTTCGGTTCCCAACTCTGAGAGGCCCCACCCTGCCAGAGTGACGGCATGAACCACACCCACTCACTTTTATTTGGTGAAGAGGCTTAACATTCCGTGAGAAAGGGTTTGCACGGTTTTTCTCACCAGAACAGAGAATCTACCATTTTGTGAGTAAGATTTCACCCTCCATGTTATGTCATGAATGCATAGGTAGTCTATTTGAAAGTAATTCTATTTCTGGAATTTCATGTTAGTTATTTTGATGGGTTGATTCATAAAGCTGCATCATGAATATAACCGTTGATGCAGTGTTGTTGGGGGCCAATGCTTGTATAGGAGCATCAGATGTGCATGTGTGAGTGAGCTGATCACAACTCATAATGCAAGGCCAACCTAATATAGTTTGACAGCTTTCCTAACATAGGGCATGGTAAGCACGGTGGGAGCACCAAGAACCAAGATTGTTGGGCAGTATGAGGATTATCTGGTGGCAGCAATGTTTAAAGCTGGAATTGTCATTGAATACCCAATGGAATGCCCAATACCATTCAGTAATCATTTATTGGAAGTCCTGCTCCAGGATGGGTCCTGTTTTGAAGAGTGGCCCAAGAGAACACCTAGTTAGAAGGAGTTCAGTCAAGGATAAAATGCATCAATGCTATCTCATCCGTGACTTCAAACCTCAAAACACAAGGAAAGATTTCATCTGGTCTACACTTCACAAGATCCTAATTCATTGTTTTCCTATTCTTATTTATGAGAAGTCAATGTAGACTAGGTATAGCATCACAGTGCAGAAAAATTCACTTTTCCACCATTTTGAAAACATACAGACATGCTAATTATCTTTTGCATCATCAGACCATGTTTCCCAGCTGCACCGGTAAATGGGTTGCATAACAAATTGAATACTCTACAGCAGCAGAATATTAATTACAGTAACATCTTACGCAGTCAAGGAATGGTATCCAGATGTGGAGATGCCGGCTTTGGACTGGGGTGAGCACAGTAAGAAGTCTTACAACACCAGGTCAAAGTCCAACAGGTTTGTTTCAAATCACTAGCTTTCGGAGCACTGCTCCTTTCTCAGGTGAATGAAGAGGTAGATTCCAGAAACATGTACATAGACAAAGTCAAAGAAGCAAGACAATGCTTTGAATGCGAGCATTTGCAGGTAATTAAGTCTTTACAGATCCAGAGAGAGGGGTAATCCCAGGTTAAAGAGGTGTGAATTGTCTCAAGCCAGGACAGTTGGTAGGATTTTGCAAGCCCAGGCCAGATGGTGGGGGATGAATGTATTGCGACATGAATCCAAGGTTGTTGAGGCCGTACTCATGTGTGCGGAACTTGGCTAGAAGTTTCTGTTTGGCGATTGTGCGTTGTCGCAAGTTCCTGAAGGCTGCCTTGGAGAACGCTTACCCAGAGATCAGAGGCTGAATGCCTTTGACTGCTGAAGTGTTCCCCGACTGGAAGGGAACATTCCTGCCTGGCGATGGTCGTGCGATGTCCATTCATCCATTGTCGCAGCATTTGCATGGTCTCGCCAATGTACCACCCTTCGGGACATCCTTTCCTGCTGCGTATGAGGTAGACAACATCAGCTGAGTCGCACAAGTATGTACCGCGTACCTAATGGGTGGTGTTCTCACGAGTAATGGTGGTAGCCATGTCGATGATCTGGCACGTCTTGCAGAGATTGCCATGGGAGGGTTGTGTGGTTGTGGTCGCTGTTCTGAAGGCTGGGTACTTCTGAAGGTTGGCTGCAAACAATGGTTTGTTTGAGGTTGCATGGTTGTTTGAAGGCAAGTAGTATGGGTGTGGGGATGACCTTGGCAAGATGTTAGTCTTCATCGAAGACGTGTTGAAGGCTGCAAAGAAGATGTCGTAGTTTCTCCGCTCCGGGGAAAGACTGGACGATGAAGGGTACTCTGTCGGTTGTGTCCCGTGTTTGTCTTCTGAGGAGTTAGATGCGGTGTTTTGCTGTGGCGCATTGGAACAGTCGATCGATGAGCCGAGCGCCATATCCCGTTTGTATGAGAGAATCTTTCAGCATCTGTAGATGTTTGTTATGGCCCTCCTCGTCTGAGCAGATCCTGTGTATACGGAGGGCTTGTCCATAGGGGATAGCTTCTTTAATTTTTTTAGGGTGAAAGCTGGAGAAGTGGAGCATCGTGAAGGTATCCGTGGGCTTGCGGTAAAGCAAAGTGCTGAGGTGACCATTCTTGATGTAGATGAGTGTGTCCAAGAATGCAACCAATTTTGGACAGTAGTCCATGGTGAGTCTAATGGTGGGATGGAACTTATTGATGTCATCGTGTCGTTGTTTCAGTGATTCTTCGCCGTGAGTCCAAAGGACAAAAATGTAATCGATGTATCTGGTGCATAACGTCGGTTGAAGGCCCTGTGTGGTGAGGAGGTCTTTTTCAAACTTGTGCATGAATATGTTGGCATATTGAGGTCCAAATTTGGTCCCCATGGCTGTTCCGTGTGTCTAGATGAAGAACTTGTTGTCGAAGGTGAAGACGTTGTGATCCAGAATGAATCAGATGAGTTGCAGAATTGCGTCTGGAGTTTGGCAGTTGTCTGTGTTGAGTACTGAGACTGTTGCAGCAATGCCATCGTCATGGGGGATGCTGGTGTAGGGTGCCGAGATGTCCATTGCGACGAGGAATGTTTCTGGTTCAACTGGTCCATGGGCGCTGAGTTTCTGCATTGTGTCGCGACAGAAGCGGGGCGTTCCTTATACGATGGGTTTCAAGATGCCCTTGATGTAGTCAGGGAGGTTCTCACACGGGGTCCCATTGCCTGATACAATAGGCTGGCCTGGTGTGTTGGCCTTGTGTATTTTCGGGAGGCAGTAGAGATCTCCAACACTGGGAGTACGTGGGATGAGAGCACGTAGAGTGCTCTGAAGGTCTGGATCCAGGTCTTGATCAATCTGTTGAGTTGGTGGGTGTGTTCCTTGGTCGGATCTGCGGATAACTGTCTGCAGTGTTCCTGGTTGTCGGTCCACTTCTTTGCAGTAGTCTGTTCTGTTCAGTATGACGGTGGCCCCTCCTTTGTCTGCTGGTTTGATGACGATGTTGCGGTTGATCTTGAGAGCGCGGATGGCGCTGCGTTGTGCTTGGGTGATGTTCGGGGCTGTCTTGTGAATGCGACTGATGAATCTGGCATTGACGCGACTCCTGACGGCTTGAGCATTCATGTCGAGTCTAGGGCAGTGGCCTTCCGGAGGCATCCAATTCGACTCTTTCCTCTTCGGTTGCCGCACCGCAGATCTCTCGGTCTGCTGTTCCGGTTCATTGGTTGTCTCTGTATTGATTTCCCTGTATTGTTTTCTACTGTGATACTGGGGGAGGCTTGGTTGCTGCTTGTGGTGATGCCGAGTTTCTCAAGCTTCCTGTTCTTGGTGTGCATATAAGTGGCGTAGTATTGTTGCCTCATCTGTTTGGCGGTGTTCCGCAGCTAGTCTGCTGCGTCCTGAGCGCAAGTTGAGAATATGGACTCCAACTTGGTTTCCAGGTGCGGCGTCTGCTGTACAGCTGGTGTACGAGGTGGTTGAGGAGTCTTGCATCTTTGACTTTGTCTGTACATATGTTTCTGGAACATACCTCTTCATTCATCTGAGGAAGGAGCAGTGCTCCGAAAACTAGTGATTTGAAACAAATCTGTTGGACTTTAACCTGGTATTGTAAGACTTCTTACAAGGAATGATATGGCATAGAAAAAGGTTATTCACCTATTTTACATGTGATGGCCCTTTCAATGAGTTATCCAATTAGTCCCACTTCCCCATAATGCCGCAACATTTTCTCTTTTCCAAGTATTTATCTGATTTTCTTTTGATAGTTATTTTGAAAGTTCTTCCAATGTTCTTTCTGCAGTGTATTCCAGACCATAACAACTCACTGAATAATATTTTTTTCCTTATCTCTCATCTGGTTCTTTTGCCAATTACCTTATTAACCCGTGCCCTCTGGTAATCAATCGATCTGCCACTGGAATCAGTTTCCCTTTAATACACAATCAAACCCCTTCAAGTTCAAATCTCCACTTTCTCTAGTCTCTCCACAGAACTGAGGCCTTTGATCTTTTGATTCTAGTCAGTCTCTTCTTCACCCTCTCTGAGGCTTTGACATTCCTCCTAAGGTGTGATGCTCAGAACTGGCCTCAAGACACCACCTGGTTCCTTAGCGGTACAAAGGTTTACGTATCTTGTTTGCCTTTGTGCTCGGTGTCGCTATTTATAAGGCCAAGGATCCCCTTCTTAAGAGTTCTGCTACCTGTGCCCCCTCAGGTCTCTCTGTTTCTGAACCCCCTTTAGAATTGCATCATTCAATTTATATTGTCTGTTCTCATTCTTTTTATCAAAATCAATCATTTCACACTTCTGTGCGATAAATAATCTATGATATTTAGGGGCAGCACGGTAGCGCAAGTGATTAGCACTGATTAGCACAGGTCATTGTCTGTGTGGAGTCTACACATTCTCCCCGTGTCTGCGTGGGTTTCCTCCGGGTGCTCCGGTTTCCTCCCACAGTCCAAAGACGGGCAGGTTAGGTGGATTGGCCTTGATAAATTGCCCTTAGTGACCAAAAAAGGTTAGGAGGGGTTATTGGGTTACGGGGATAGGGTGGAAGTGAGGGCTTAAGTGGGTCGGTGCAGACTCGATGGGCTGAATGGCCTCATTCTGCACTGTATGTTCTGTGTTCAATATTTCTGCCCATTTCACTGATCTGTCTGCATGCCAAAGTCTGTTACTACCTTTCCCTCAGTTTCTGAGCTTTATGTCATTTTGTAAGCATTGAAATTATGTCCTGAATACCTAAATCCAGGTCATTAATATGTGAGGAAAAGCAAATGTTTCCAATGCTGGTTCCTGGGGTAAACAACTGCATACTTCCATCCGGTCTGAAAAACAGCCAAACATTCAATGTTACTATTTGTTAAATGACTTTTGAACATCCATATCCAAACATCGGCCACACTATCATCATCCACCTTTTCCATTATTTCATCAAGGTTCACATCAATAAAATCCTGGATACATTTTAAGTGAGTTCTGTTCATAACTACCTGCATGAAAAGGCTGCACAAATCAGCAAACCTTACAGACGAGAGGGATGGGAGTCATATTCTTCCAATACATCAGCTACAGGAAATGCCTTTCTATATGACATAAATATTGAGCTAATTCTCAAAACATAGGAAAATAAAAAGCACAATTGAACCCAAGAGAAAAGATAGCTAATTTTTGCCTTCTTACTCACAATATATTGCCTTATGACTGATATTAATAACAGAAGAGGGACTGAAGATGCTCACATGGAGATGTATTGTACAAGAGAGGGCTGAGGAAGAGGAAGTCATGTGATGCTGGGTAAAAATCATGTTGAAGCACAAGTATCACTTGTGATTTTACCCAAATGCTTTCCAAACTCAACTAAGGGGATGCAAATAAGAATGATAATTTATTGACACGATTCTAGTATCTTGCAAAACAACCGCCCAAAACAATTCTTCAATGGGTACATAGTACAAATTAAAACAGGTTATGTCAATAAAAAGTACTTTTACAACATCTCTTAATCATGCTGACGACCTTAATTCATGAACCAGACAAGCAATGAGCATGTTCATTGCATAAAATCAGTTAATCTTCAAAACAAAACTGGGAGCATGTCTTTGCCTAGGGGGCAGAAAGCTGTCTCCTCCCATAATGCCTTTCTTTTAGAAGTACATATCACATATTTTTTGGACTATATATATATAAATAAATAAAGACAGATAGCTCGGCATAATGAACACAATACTTATTTGGGATTTCTGAGGAGCAAACTAGCTGCCACTCTTCCAAGGAAAAGACAAATTAACCTGGGAAACTCAAATTCCAGGTTAAACAATTGTTCCTCAGTCGATACTGATTAACTGAGAGGCCTCAAAATATATCAATAGTCATATATACGATTGGATACAGGCAAGAACTACATTCGGGAAATTAATGAATTATGAATCTTTATTTGCAAACTACAAGTATAAATGGCTAATTCTAGAAGTAGCCAGGGAATTTAGAAACATTGATGGCTGAAGAGATGCAAATAACTTTGAGGAAAAGTTCACTGGGAAATTCTTAAATGCCAATAAGGCATTAATTGACTACAAGCAGCTGCCACATACAACTTTGTTACAAATGCTCCTGGGTATGGTCTAAAAGTCACATTTATTGTCCAAATCCTCTCACACTGAGGAGATGTTGCTGAGACTTATCTTTGAACTATTACAGTGCTTGAGGTGATGGTAATCCCATAATGGTGTTAAGCAGGGAGTTCCAAGCTTTTGACTCACTGATGATGAAGGAACAGTATTATCATGGCATGCTTCTCGGAGATTATGGTGTTCCCACGGCATCACTGCTCTTGTCCTTCCCTGTTGTAGAAGTCACAAGGGAGGGATGTGCTGGAGAAGTTTCTACACTGAGTGAGGTACTCTTTATTCTCAGGATGTGGAAAATGCTAGTAAGGCAACATTTATTGCATATTTCCTTCCCTGAAGAATTTTAGTTGTTTTCTCATGGCGATTTTACAGCTTTAATGCATGTTTTTTTGATGCTAGTTACACAAATTGCCATGGTGGGATTTGAACTCATGACATCTGGATTCACTAGTCCAGTATCATAACCATTGGACTAGCATTCCCGATATATTATATTAATTTGTACATTTGGCAGGCATTTTCTGTGGACATTAGCTTTGCTTCCTGTGCTAATACTTTTAATGGCAAAACACTTATCAGTATTTAGCGTCACATTTCATAGATGAATGAATTGAATCAGTCAAAGATTTTATGAAAAAAATTTAGTCATTTATCTTCAATACCTGAAATTTCTCATTTTTAAAATAATTTTTCAAACTTTTTTTAAATTTCAGAATTAGAAAATGTATGATTTAAATTTCTAATTCAAGGCCTTAGCCGGTCTCAAATATAAATTATGCTCATGCATTTTTCGACTGGACAGTTTCTAACCAAACACTTCTAATTTTCGTATACAAATGGTAGAAGCACGTGTGAGACAAACTATTTGTATGCACAGCTCAATTAGCAACTTTAAACTGAACTGCTGGAAGGGACTCCAGAAAAGGCTCAAAATATTGTTGGGAATAGTTTTGTGGGACCAGGAGGAGCTACTTAAGGATTAATGGGGAACAATCAATCTTGAATAACCAGGATGTACAAACGGGAAGAACAGTAGCCATTAAACTACTCAAAACTGTTCAAGACAAATGTCACCCACCCTTTAGAAGCCGCTAAAGTAGCATGCATTGACCAAGCAGGTAGGAAACTAATGTTAGGTTTTACTTATATACAAGCTCTGCACTCCCCAAAGGGTTTTTATACTCGTGATCTAATGCCCTATTGAGGGGAAGCCCCACCCCTTGTTACTGGAGGAGTTTGTATTTAGTGGAGATCATGGGGAATCTGATAGCCCTGATGCAGTGACCTCCGTAAGGATTATATCACATCCTTTTCTTAGAAACCCTTGGGTGGAATTCTCCGACCCCCGCCGGGTCACAGATTCGGCGCGGCGTCGTGCGAATCGCGCCACGCCGCCAGGACATAATTCTCCGCAGTGCGGAGAATCGGCGTCGGCGCCGCACCGGTCGGAGTATGTGCCGACTCTCTGGCCCGGGCCGGCGTGCTGATTCTCCGGCCCGGATGGGCCGAGCGGCCGTCAACAAAAAGCCAAGTCCCGCCGGCGACGTTCTAACATCCTCTGAGCCGACAGGACCTCGACGATGAAGGGTCTGGGGGTGGCCTGTGGGGAGAAGGGGGGTTCTGAACCAGGGGGTCCTCCGTAGTGGCCTGGCCTGCGATTGGGCCCACCGATCGGTGGGCTGGCCTCTCTGCCCCCCGGCCTCCTTTCCTCCGCACCGGCTCCTGTAGCCCTGCGCCATTTGGCGTTGGGGCCGCCACGGGGAAGAAGGCCACTGCACATACGCTAGTTGGCGCCGGCCCAACTGCGCATGCATGGACTCCGCGGCGCCGATTTCAGGCCCGGGATCGGCAGCTGGAGCGGCCTAGTCCAACGGCCCCCGACCGGCGCCGCGTCGACTGCGTGTGCAGAAGCACTGTTGCGTCAGATTTCCGGCATGAGTAGCTATTCTCCGCCCCAGCACCGGCCCCGATTCCGGCGGGAGGGTCTGAGAAACTTGCCCTTGATTTTCACTTGGGGCCGCATTTTCTCCACGGCAGAATTGCTCTCCATCATAGCATAGAAAGCGAGAAGGCCTGAAAATTTGAAATCCCACCCCCAAACATAGCAATTCCCATTTTCATGCGGATGGGGTGCATTTTTCACATGCAGCCACAAATGGCCACTGAAAATACATTTTATTCCAAACATTATCAAATTCTTACATACAAAGGCATAACTATATAATACAAACAATTTGTCAATTTTATTTGAACACCACCCCCCCTCCCCTCCTGAAACTGCTGGCCACAAAAGTGTTTTCAAAGAGAGTGATGAACCATTTCCACCCGGAGTAGAACCTTTCCTCAGACCCTCTCTTGGCATACTTGATCTTTTCCAGTCTCAGGAATTCTTTTTTTTAATAAATTTAGAGCACCCAATTATTTTTTCCAATTAAGGGGCAATTTAGAGTGGCCAATCTACCTATCCTGCACATCTTTGGGTTGTGGGGGTGAAACCCACGCAAACACAGGGAGAATGTGCAAACTCCACATGGACAGTGACCCAGGGCCGGGATTCGAACCCGGGTCCTCAGAGCCGTAGGCAGCAATGCTAACCACTGCGCCACCGTGCTGCCCTCAGTCTCAGGAATTCTGCCACATCCCCCATCACTTTGGAGGCCTTGGGTGGCACCGCTGACCTCCATCCAAGCAGGATTAATCTCCGGGCCACCAGAGAGGCAAAGGTCAAGACATCAGCTCTCTACCCCTCAAGAAGCTCCAGCTTGACCCCAACGACCTCCAACATTATCTCAAAAAAATGAGACCTAGGACCCAACCAGTTTAGGTCTGGCCATCTTAAACACTGCTTACACTTGTCCCTATCCAGTGGGAAGAACCCATGCAAGTGCGCCCTGGTTAAGTGCACCCAATGGATTACTTTATTGAATCAGGTTCAGCCTGGCGCAGGAGGTTGGAAAATACACCCGATGTAAGATCTCACTCCATGCCCCGCCCTCTAGCTCAAGGCCATTCTTCTTCCCACTTCATCTTCACATTCTCCGTCTTCAGCAAACTGCCATGAATATCAGAGGTCTTCCTATCCCTGTCACTTCCCGTGGTAATCTCCTGCCTAACAGTACAGGTCTTGGCAACCAGGAGAACAAAGATAGCTCTTTATGAATAAAGTTCCTCACCTACAAATATCTAAATGCGCTTCCACTCGGGAGTTGAAATTTCTCCTCCATCACCTCCAGTCCCGCAAACCTTCCCTCTACAATCAAATCCCTGAACCTCTTCCTTCCTCCAGATCTTATACATTGCATCCATACTGGATGGTGCAAACCTATGATTACCACAAATTGGCAACAGTTGATTCTAAACTTTTAAAGCTGCCGCTACCTCTGGGCTCGTTTAAAACTTGGCTGGAGAAACAGAAAAGGGGCCATAAAATGAAATGAAAATCGCTTATTGTCACAAGTAGGCTTCAAATTAAGTAACTGTGAAAAGCCCCTAGTCGCCACATTCCGGCGCCTGTTCGGGGAGGCTGCTATGGGAATTGAACCGTGCTGCTGGCCTGCCTTGGTCTTCTTTCAAAGCCAATGATTTAGCCCTGTGCTAAACAGCCCCTACAGCAGGATGGCAGAAATGTTGAAGGGATATCCTCAAAGCACCCCTGGAGGTCAAATATTCTTGCCAGCTCATGGGAGATCCTGACTTGTGACCGACCAAGATAGAGAAGGTTCATTTGGGAAGGCATCAAACACATTGAGAGACTGGGGTCCACAGCGCCGCAGTACAGTGCTAGCCACTGTGCCACATGCCGCCCCAAGGCCTACCCAAGATGGCCACCGTTCCCACCCTCGTACAGATCCATACACAGAGACGTCTGTTGCCAGCATTTTGTCCACTTGTCCCTCACTCCCGCAACCCACCCTAGATTACCCACCCAGCAACCCTCTCCAACCACTCCAAACAACTGCAGATCACCCTTTCTCCTCCTTCCCCCACCCTAAACACAGAAAACCCATCCAACCTAGGCTCATTGCCTTGCCCCACAAACAACACAGAAACCAACCCCGTCTGCCACTTTGCTTCTGTCAACTAGCGTAAACGTTAGCTAGGCAGCCCCACTTAGCAACGCAAAGAAAAAAGAAAAACTCTGCCATGAGAAGTCCAACACCCCCTTAACCCACTCCCTTATCCAAACAAAAAAAAAATAAGGTGCATATTAGGAAGAGAGGAAAAGAGAGCCCGCATCCCTTTTCGACACGTCAAACTACCCCATGTTACCCTGGCAAGAAGAGAAAGAAAAAACGGAACACCAAGTATCAAAAATACAAACAGTGGCAAGAACTATAAACATGAACAAGCGAACTTCAGAAAATTTCAAAACATCTCATAACCACAATCAAATGTATCCAGTCCGCTCCCCCTCACAAAGTAATTCGCCTCCTCCGGTGTTAAATGTGACCCACAATCGTACTGGATAGACCATTCCGAATCACACCTTTTTTTTCCGTAAAGTGCCGCCTTGGCCTTGTTGAACCCAGCTCTTTGCTTTGCCAGATCCAATGCAATGTCTTGATAGATTCGAATGCTGTGCCCCTCCCAATAACTTTCCCGCCTGGCCTTCACCCATTTCAAGATCCTCTTGTTATTGAGAAATCTATGAAGGCGGACTGTGACTGCTCATGGTGGATTCCCGGATTTTGGCTTCTGTCATTGTGACGGTGGGCACGGTCCACTTCAAGACAGTTCGCAAAGACCCCTCTCCCGTCAATTTCCTGAACATCTTCATCATAAATTCTGTAGCACTCGTGCCTTCAATGTCCTCCAGTAGCCTGTCAATTTGCAGATTTTGACACCTGGACCAGTTCTCTTGGTCATGAACCATGTTCAAAGCTTTTTGGGCCTCTACCATCAACACTACCTCTGCCTCCAAAGAGACAATCTGGTCGCTGTGTTCCAATACCGCCTCTTCCACCTCCTGGATTTTCACACCCTGCACCTCCAACTGCTGCTCCACCCACTCCAAAGTTACCCAAAGGGGGGCCACTGCCACGTCAATCACCTTGGAAGGCCCTCCACCATCAACTGCCTTTGATTTTGGAACTCGCCCATGAGGAATTCCATCAATTTTTCAGTCGGCCTTAGGGAAAGCGATCCGGAGGGCTCTGGCATTTATTTTTCTCCTCACCACAAGTTTTACCCTCGCAGGCATCTCCCACCGAAGGAAAGATCGTAACATTCTCGCTTTTTTATTTTGAAGTTTCTCCCGAAAATCAGGTAACAACGGCCAAAAGCACGGCGCTAAATGAAAGCCGCCTTGTAGCCGACTGTTCACTGCATCGCAATCACCCAAAGTGAGATGGCCATTCAAATCATCAGATCTACACACTCAAGTGAGATTTTGTTCGGCCAGCAGTATGAAATCTAACGTGTGAAGATTAGACCAGGTAAGAACAGGTCTGAACTTGATGGATTCATTTGGATGGGTATGGAACCCTTTGGGATCTGATCCTGGGACACCTTTAGGGGAGCCTAGATACCCTTTAGTGGATGTCAGGTACACTTTGGAGTAGGCTAGATGCCCTTTGGAAGCATTAAAGTAGGCATAAACATGCATTAAAAGCAAATAATATCAATCGTATCAAGTTCATTAGGACTGGCAGTAGCCCAGTCAATAATAACTGCCAAAACTGGCTGAAACATCTATCACAGGGACTTGACAAAGGAAGTTGTCAAGGCATTTAAAAGTCCTGCCCATTAAATATTTGGGAAAAATGTCTGGAGTATTTAAAAAGAGATTGCTTGCTAATTCACTTTGTTGACATGGGTCTGAGGGTTTATATTACTGGACTTGTGCTGCGTGTCTGATTTCATAACCATCCATTATCACAGTAGCTTGCATTTTCACAAACTGAAGTTCAAAGTGGTTATAAACTCTTTAGTGTGGAATTATGAATTCCAAATCTTGATTTTGTGAGGGATTGTGCACTTGAATAAAAGGTTTGTTTAGGTTTTATTTAGTTGAAGGAATGTAAATGTAGCGAATGGTATTATTAATGACTTTTTTCAATACAGTGAATAGGCACTTCGAACTTTATTTTGTAGAACCTTATTTATTTCATCTCTGCTTGTGTCCTGAGGTCAGACCATAGCGGATAAAGGGTGAATTGGCATTTTAGATGTAAAGGAAAAGGATGATGAGTGGGGCGGGGGGGAGCATAGGTTGGCAAGAGTCGATACGAACTTGGCATAGGTGTTATAAAGAGCTATGTGGGTGAAAGGGAACAAACATTAGCATGGAGGGTAGGAGGAGTCATTGGGGTAAGTGGGAGAATGAGGTGGCATGGGTTGGCAGATATGCGGCCTGGGGAATGTGGGGCAGGAAAGGGGGTAAGGAGTGACTGGAGGGATGTTCCATGATTTCAAACTTTGGGCACAGTGCCAGAACCCTCAGGTGGGCCTTCCCTTTAATCGAGTTACCTCCCTACATCTGGGAAGCCAGATCGAGTTCATGGAGCCATGAATTCTCTTACTACTGTGCACTAGGCCCAGGAACAATAATCTGAGCCGTGCCAATTTTCTCCAAACCTGTTGGCTTCCCGTCATGCCTGTCAGTCTGAACATGTGCTATTTCCAGATTTTTCCAACATGCATCAGTATAGGTCTCAAAATTGTAGTAAAGGTCATGACCCGATGCTCACACATTTGGAAAGCCTCCAGTAGTTTATTTATTCCCCAAGGCTTTTGAAAGTGACTGAAATCTTCAAATTTTATTTCAGCCAAGTTCCATTAATGGTGCATTTTAATTAGTCACAGCCATGAGGAATTTTAACCCTCAAGAATGGGTGGGTAGTTAAAATAATTGATTTTTGGATCGCAACCATGACCTGGCTCCAACGCACCTACTTCCAGATTTCACAGAGAAGCATTTGGATGCATGTGAATAACGTACTTGCTGCACCCATGAACGTAATTAGTGCAGTCGAGCAGGTAGTTACCACAGTAATTAACATCCTTATGAGATGTCAATTAAGTCTTCTTAAATTGAATTTCATTGACCTTTAAATCTAATATCTCCAGCTTGGGTTTCCAAATCTTACGGAAAATGACCAGGAGAAAGGGGATGAATTGAGTGTGCACATCATGGGGGTCATGAAAGTAAAGGGGCAGCACCCCCCCCCCCCCCCCCAACTGTTTTTTTTCTAGGAAGCACTTGAAAACAAAGAGGCTGACCTTTAAACTTGGCAAAATGACAGACTGTTTAAATGGTTTCGGGGTTCGGATGGGATCACTTTCACCACATGGGAAAGATGTTATCTTTTACATACTGACTGACTGTTTAATGGATTTAATGGCAGAAGATGGGGAGCCCCATCCCAAGGAAGACGCCCGACCTGAGCCCAGCATAGGCCCAGCACTGGCCCCCCTGACACCCACCTCCCAGACACCCACCTCCCATGAAGGACCCTCCTCAGCACTCTGGCGCCAATTTCTGGGTGGGTTACTTACCAGCTTGGCACCCCTCGGACTGAAAAACACCAGGTCCATACTCCTCGGGACTTGTGCCAATTAACGGCAGCAAGACTCTCGGTTGGGGGAGCTGGAGCATCCCACTGGCTGTTGAATGGTGTGTCATGCCTGCCACAGACATGCAAAGTAGCTCCAATGAGCTATGTGCATGGTCCTGCTGGGTCGGGACGGGAAGCTGGCTGGGACTTCAGGAAACCTGCTATGGCTGGCAGTGCAGGCACAGAGAATCAAGATCGGTTTGCCACCCAGTGGGAATTCTGATTTTGCCGCGACACAGGATTTTCTGGCCAATCGGGAAACCCACTTCCAACCTTGAGAGCTTCCTCCCCTCCCATCCGCCAATAGAGTGTGGCAGGTGACAGATAGATTTTCACCAGGGCTGGGAGTTAAGTAATCTTCCCCTGTAATGTTAATAGCCAGAATGAATGGACACGCATCATAGTCTGTCTGGCTAGACCTCCAGACCTACAGGATTCTGTCAACTGCATATATCTGGCACTCTGAGCATTAGCACAGCAACCAGGAGTTTTTCTCAACTGCAAGGGATCTTCATCCATCAATCAAGTTCTATAGTTCAGCCGAAAGAGATTCATGCACACCAGTATCAGCGAGCTTGGCCTTTAACTTCCTGTAATTGGCTGCCTACCACTTAAGGATAGTTTGTCCTTCTGCCTCAATCCCACCTCCCAGGAGAATGGCCCGGGGGCAGAAAGTTGCCAAAAGAAATCAGCATGCCAGCCTGCGGCACAAGTTACGGGTCCTATTCTCGCCCCATATTGGGTCACTAATTCAGCCCCAGGTCTCTGGAGGTAAACTACCTCTCCACAACTCTATAATTCATTCCGCACTGTCACTGATCCTCTCACTGCAATGGCACAGCCCCACTCTGCATACCTTACCTTCTCTTCCTCCTCCTCCACCTCCTCTTCCTGTCTTGTTTCACCATTCACCATGCCCAGACAGCGACATAACGGTGGCTTTCTAACCCTGTGCTGAATCACCACAAAAATATCTACGTCAACCTTTAACTCAGTATTCCCAAATCTAACACTTCCACATCCCTCTATCTCTATCGTAAAAAGGGAAATACTTCACATTTATGAGGTGCTTTGCATGATCACAAAATACCCAATGTTTCACGGTCAATGAGGTTTTTATAAAATGTGGTTCCTGTTGTAATGTAGGAAAAAACAAGTGCCAACATAACCCAACACCAGCTTTCTTCTGTGCTCAATCGCAGTGTTCCAACACAATTAAACACATTTTTAATTGCTGATTTACACTTTTCACAAATATCACATCAGGGGGAACTGCAATTATTTTAATTGAGTAAGACAGGATGTGGAAAACATAGGTTAATGTCCCTTTGTGTTATATGTTCCTGATACTAGCTTTTTGCTACAGTAATTTAATTTTTCCTACCTTTTATGCTGTTCACCAGTGATCTAATGGCCCATTGCAAATTGCCACAAAACATTTTCAAAACATTGATCTTTTTCATTACACGTGTCCTATTGCTTCTGCGAATGGACAGTGAGTTACAACATCCTTGTGTGTAGTACAAGCAATAAGCAAAAATGAGAAGAAAAATCTGATTTGCGTTTGGTGCATCAAGCATACAATTGCCTGGAAATTACAACTGGTGAACTATTTGAGAGTTAATTGAGTGTAACTTTCAGTTTTTGAGTTGTACAAAAAAAGCTGCTGACCACCTGATTTTGCCAAGTTTAGTCGATGCACTAAAATAGGCTTTAACACCAATACACAGAGGCATCAAATGGGAAAACATCATAATTTAAACACAATTGCAGATGTTAAGCATTATAATGAGACTTTTACATTCCTGAAATAGTGCAGGGAAAGACAGGTCAATGTTTGTATTGCAATTCAGCCACAGGAAAGGCAAGGGTGCAGTAGGACTGAGTACACTAAGTACCCCCTTTACCCCCAGAAGGACTTGGTATAAAAGCACTCAAAGAATCAGTGACGCTTCTCAAACCTGCAGGATCAGGAAGAACATATCAGACTCAAAGAAATCTGCTAAGGTAAGACAACTGTCCTGTTAGATATGACAAGCACCTGTCACAAGCCGGCATGGAAGAAACTCATCTTTGCTCACAATTTTATTTTTTAATCATGATGTAGAATCCCAAACTGCAACAAGAGATCATCCAGATTTAGGCCCAGTTTAAGAGGCACCAGGTCGGAACTGCCGATAGGTGAGAAACTGCCCAGGATAGTGTCATAAAATGATTGCTTCAGGGCTGTTTATCTTCCACTTGTGGCCCAGAGGATGTTACAATAAGGATGCTTATAGGAATCCATCCTGTTTTATCATCTGATGCACTGGTGTTTCAGCAGCTACCCCCATTGTCACTGCTAACTCCTACTTTTGTGTGTCTTTGAGATTCTACTGCTCTGTTGGCCTTACTAAACAGTGCAGCTCTCACCTCCTTCATGAACCTATGGCTAGCAAACTGGATGATACCATACATCACCCCAGTGCCAGGCTGGAAGTTTGAAAACCATGGTGACCTTAATAGCCACTGGTATGACCATACAGATTTTAGATTTTGCGGAAGAACTTTTTAATGAAATAACATGGCTTTATCTCTTCCTTCTTGCTAAATATCAGTCTTCTAAAGAACTAATCTTTGGTCAATCTAGATATTAGTATCAAAGACAGTGTACCCAATGTAACAGCAGGACTAGATGATACATCTTGCACATTATCGAACATGTCCAGGAGTCGTAATGTATGAATGCAGCAGTCAGGGTTAGACACACATCTCCAGCAGTGAAATGTCTGTTTTACATTCCGCCTGATTTTTATTTTCCATTGTAAAATGGGTTGCTGATTCATAACCACATCTTGTTCACTATCGTCCAAGAATAATCTTACCCCACCATCTTGAACTGCTACAGTGCAGCTGTTCACTAACCACAGCCCAACTGTATGTGTCTTTGCTATAATGTCCAATATATAGACATTAGAAAAGAAATGCAGGTGTGCTGCCTTAGTGTTATGACACTGTGTGTTTTCCCCCTTTATAGTAACAATACAAAACCCAATCGGTTTAACCCTTCTTCGCTATAGTGTAGTGTTCCTTTAGCAGCTTACGCTAATAGTAAAGATAGATATAGATAGTTTTTGAAGAATAAAGGAATAAAGGATCAGTAATTGGCTAGCTGAAAGAAGACAGAGGGTGGTGGTTGATGGCAAATGTTCATCCTGGAGTTCAGTTACTAGTGGTGTACCGCAAGGATCTGTTTTGGGGCCACTGCTGTTTGTCATTTTTATAAATGACCTGGAAGAGGGTGTAGAAGGATGGGTTAGTAAATTTGCAGATGACACGAAGGTCGGTGGAGTTGTGGATAGTGCTGAAGGATGTTATAGGATACAGAGGGACATAGATAAGCTGCAGAGCTGGGCTGAGAGGTGGCAGATGGAGTTTAATGCGGAAAAGTGTGAGGTGGTTCACTTTGGAAGGAGTAACAGGAATGCAGAGTACTGGGCTAATGGCAAGATTCTTGGTAGTGTAGATGAACAGAGAGATCTCGGCATCCAGGTACATAAATCCTTGAAAGTTGCCACCCAGGTTAATAGGGCTGTTAAAAAGGCATATGGTGTGCTAGCCTTTATAAGCAGGGGGATTGAGTTTCGGAACCACAGGGTCATGGTGCAGCTGTACATAACTCTGGTGCGGCCACACCTGGAGTACTGCGTGCAGTTCTGGTCACCACATTATAGGAAGGATGTGGAAGCTTTGGAAAGGGTTCAGAGGAGATTTACTAGGATGTTGCCTGGTATGGAGGGAAGGTCTTACGAGGAAAGGCTCAGGGAATTGAGGTTGTTTTCGTTAGAGAGGAGAAGGCTGAGAGGTGACTTAATAGAGACATATAAGATAGTCAGAGGGTTAGATAGGGTGGACAGTGAGAGTCTTTTTCCTCGGATGGTGATGACCAACACGAGGGGACATAGCTTTAAATTGAGGGGTGAGAGATATAGGACAGATGTCAGAGGCAGTTTCTTTACTCAGAGAGTAGTAGGGGTGTGGAACGCCCTGCCTGCAACAGTAGTAGACTCGCCAACTTTAAGGGCATTTAAGTGGTCACTGGATAGACATATGGATGAAAATGGAATAGTGTAGGTCAGATAGGCTTCAGATGGTTTCACAGGTCAGCGCAACATCGAGGGCCGAAGGGCCCGTACTGCGCTGTAGTGTTCTATGTTCTATAAGGGTTATGTTGTTCGGACGGGAAAGTGGAGCAGAGTCCGCAAAAGATCAGCCTTGATCTCATTGAATGGCGGAGCAGGCTCGAAGAGCCAGATGGCCTACTCCTTCTCCTAGTTCTTATGTTCTTATGCACTTGACACTTCTAAATAATCTCTCATTATCTCTCAAATTAGACATGCACTCCATCCAACGCCAGCAATCATTTTCAGCCTTGTATGAAATCACTGCATAAAGATGCTGATATTGAAACTGTTCTTTGAAAAAATAATTGTACAAATTGGTTTGACTGAAGGTATGTGGATATAATGCTTTGTGGCTTAAATGTAGGGTAAAGGGACAATATTTCAACTTTATATTCCCAGCGAGGAGCCTTGCTTGCTGAGAGCACGTATCAGACATTTAGGTGCCTGTTGCACGAGATTTTCTGATCATTAATTTAAAATAGTTCAAAAAATTTTGTGCAATGTCTGCATGAATTTCTACAGTATGCTCCCAGGGGACAAGTTGGATTCTCATTGGGAACACAAATCAGAACCTTGCACCTTAAATCCTCACTGGCTACTCGGCAAAGTTAAGGATGGTGGACACTGGAGAGACAGTAACAGTATGGACTACTTAAAAGAAAATTCAGACCCACAAGAGTCAATGACTGATGGTTGAAATGTGTTTTCAGAACTTCCCTCCAATGCAGTTAATTAATTTTAAACAAAAAACACCAGCTACTGAAGTAATCAATATCATGGGCATTCAAAATCCTTTGAGCACAGCAAACTCAATCATATTCTATCATGTCGTAAATGTACTAAATGTGAACTCTGAGATTTTGGAGAAATAACTCCACTATTCAATCCTTTAGAAAAATAAGTCCACCAGTTGACAGTTCATGTTCGGATGACATTGTAAACAAAACATAATACATTTAATAACGATTTGTTTATAAAGATCGAAAACAACAGCTTGTGTAATTGATTAATTGAATAACTACAGCGCCACAAGAAATCAGCCAATCGTGCTGGTAAAGTGCTTTTATTTATGCAGATTTAGTGCATCTCCATAACCACATCTTGATAAAGAAGCATTCATTCTCAGCTGGATACCAGACCACTCAGTCAGGAACCATAACATCTTGGTGGGAAATTAATTCACATCAGAGGACAATCAGCAGGACTCACTGGGAAAATGGTCAGCCATGTCTTTTATGGATGTCCATAACTACTGAATTGGAACAAAGCACATGTACATAGCAAAGTCACAAGCAATCATGTTCCATAATAGTTTTGAGTTAAAGCACTTGAGCTGGTTTTAATATTGAACACAAATTTTTTAAACCGTGAAACATTTTAAGTTTTATTATTTCCTGGTGTATTTTTCCAGGCCATTTTAACTAAGATTTCTGTGGCCTGTTCTTTTAGCAAGCAGGTTGTAAGTGAGACGTTTCTGTTTAGCAATATTCTATACGACTTTCATATGGAATCATTGTTGGAAAATTCAAAGATTCAAGTGAAATCAGGGGATTTCTCAACCACAAGAGTAAAATGTGTGTGGTTTCTAAATGCCAACTAAATCTTAAGCTGTATTACCATCTTTAACTCCTGTGCCGTCAGTTATTACAGTAATGTAGTTATAAAATTCACATCAACTACAAGAATTAACATTGTTGGAATGGCACGAAGCAAGTAAACAAAGTGCCATAAATATTCTAACTTATCATACATGAATTGATTGGATGTGATAAGCTGACCATATGATGAACTGACCATTCTGGAGTATGTCAAGTACAATAATTAATTATTTCAAGCTGTTTAAAACTACATCAATATTTTCTGTGCCGTAACATTCAGTTACTTCAAATAAGTATTTCCAATGTTATTCAGATATAAAATAAATGTATATTAATTCCAAGAATCATTCAACAGTATAGCAATATGTGAAATAATCTGCAAGGAAAAATATGCCAGGCAGTGAGTATTCATTACACATATGTATGCATGACCTGGCTGGATTTAGATGGTGAATATTATTTTATCTGAATGTTCAAAATTAACAAAGGGATAAATGGAGAGGAGCAATAGTCACATTTCTCATAGTAACAGGTCAATTTTGTTAATAGAATGAGGAGGGATTACATTCAAAGATGTCACTAATGATCTACAAGGTCATCACAAGCACAACAGTATAACACATCCCTGACTACAATGCCACACAGATCTAATTTTGCCTAAAGATCATATGAAGAATATTCATTTGAACACCATTTTTTTGGTGAAAGCTGGAATGACTTGTACTGTACATCATCTGTTTCCCGCCGCTGTATGTTGCATATTATTAGCCAATAAGCAAACTCCGTTATTTTATCAGTCAGCACACAGTCTTCATTACTGTCCACATGACATGAAAAGGATTTTACAAGAGTTGTGATAAAAGTAGTTCAGCTATCAATGTTAAGTGACAGGAAGAGAGGATTTTCCTGGGAAATTATGCATTGACTTTTACAGGAATATTTTACATAAATCATAGAAATTTAATAATTTATTGAATTTACAAAAAATGTCCATGAGTTAAATAATAATTCAAATGAAAAGAGTGAAGTATTTAATTTGAACGGCTATGTTAATGTCCTTCTTTGTGCCAGGAAGAATTATAAACCATTACATGTTGTTGTTTGTTTTTCTGTAACATTCAATGATCTAACTTCATTAAAGTGCAGCCAATTTCAGTCATGTGTTCTTCAGTTCTGAATTTTTAACAAATCATTTTGGCTTTCAGGATAAATGTAATTTTTCCACTTACAGGAAGCTGCCATCAGTCCAAAATGACGTTCTGCCTACCACTCAGTTAAACAATGCCACGTGTCACTTTCAGTTCCGGTGCAATACTAGCTATGTAGGTCATACATCCCAATGATTGGCTGATTGAAGCAAAGTGCATGTCCCTTCGATTGTTTGCAACGGGCAGAATGGAGACTTTACTCAAGCAGCCCATGCCTGCAATACCCAAAAACGAAACTTCTATGATTAGATGTGATTTCGCGATTGGGCAGCACTGGCTGAACAATCCTGAGTTTGTTAATAGTTGTACTGGCAACCACTTCAACTTAATCAGTCAAACTCGAAACGTAATTCATTTATGCTTGCAAAAACCAATGCACATTCATAAGCAGGGACCCGTCAATCGTACAAAAGGAGTAAGTTCAAGACTTGCGCCTTTTCTGAATTGCCTGGGAGTTTTGCGAGCCTATAATTGTCCACTGTTTTCCCCATGGCAATGTTTCAACCAATCAGAGTCAATTTGCCTACCAATCATTACTGTTTTCTCCTGTTACAAAAAAGTTGTTGGAATTATTTTAAATTTGGTATTTTTGCATTTCTCCCAATGAGTACAAGATGAAAAACTTCAGCAACATGTACCTCTTGTCATCAATAATCAAAAGCAATTTTGTTGTATTTTTGGCCACCAGGCTAAAACCACTCTTTCCCTTCTAGAATATTCAGTGCACAGGATGGATATCATGTTGCACAGAAAGTAATCCTTAGGGTTCCTCTGACTAGAGGTCTCTAATTGTTATTATAATGGATCTAGTTATCAGTGCAACAACGCTAAAAGTATACCCAAGATACTGAAAAGGAAATACCAATAACTTAACCAAATAGTATAAACCCTTAAGTAATACCAGCTGAAACTCTCTTAATATTCTGGTACACTTTTAAGGGAACCTAAAAGCACACTATGGGATACTATGTCTGAATGCTTACCATATTTGTCTGACATCTGTCTTTCTGCTGTTGAAAATAATTACAGATGATATGTTAAGGATCTGTGTATTAGTATTTTCTGGCTTAGCTTTAGCACTAGCAGCTTCTAGCAGCATTGACATGAACTGAATAATTGCCAGAATGGTTATCTGTAAATCCTCAGACACTTTGACCACTTTATTACTCAAATGATTTACCCAGGTGCCTTACTTTGCGAGATGAACGAAGGACAAATAAAAGTATGTGATTCAACAAAAAATTATTATTAAGCAGAGTAAAACAATCACCCCCCTTAAATTATCCTAAATAATAATAATCCCAAGATTCTCAATACTATCCATGCTGATGAACTCAATCGAGCTTAGTTGTCTCAGGACCTTTGTCTGCAAAGGTGGGACTCACACGCTGCTTCCTTCTGTTTCTGGTCTGTTGTTGAATCTTCTCTGTTACTTCTGTGCGGAGCCTTCATTGGAGGGGGGGGGGGGGGGGGTGGTCCTGGTCCTGGTCCTGGCTGGTCGATCTTTATATCTCTCTTCGTGTCTTTCCAGAAAGCTCTCTGAGCCTCAGCCAATGTGGTCTTAGGATGGCAGTCGCAACAACCAAAAGAGTTGCCGGTTGCAACTCTGCAGGACACCCGGAACCCACACCCAGGTGTCCATCTATAGGTGTATTGCTTGCATGTAACCTCTCTCCATATATGGTAACGGTAGGAAAACTCGGTGCCAGAATGCTTAGATAAAAGCATGATGTGGAGATGCCGGCGTTGGACTGGAGTGAGCACAGTAAGACGTCTTACAACATAAGTTTAAAGTCCAACAGTTTTGTTTCAAATAAAACCTGTTGGACTTTAATCTGGTGTTATAAGACTTCTTACTAGATAAAAGCAAATTACTGCAGATGCTGGAATCCAAAACAAAACAGAAAATATTGGTCAATTTCAGCAGGTTTGACAGCATCTGTGGAGAGAAGGGAGCTAACGTTTCGAATGGAACTCATTGCCTCAGAAGGCAGTGGAAGCCAAATCACTCAGTGTCTTTAGATAGTTTCTTGATTAATAAGGGGTTCTGGGGAGGCAGGAGAATGGGTATGAGAAACATATCAGCCAAGATTGAATGACGGAGCAGATGCGATGGACTAAATGGCCTAATTCTGCTCCTATGTCTTAAGTTCTTATTGTGTTATGGAGTCTGGATGACTCTTTGTCAAAGTCTGGCACCATCATGAACTCGGTGTCCAGTTGGAGATACAGGCTGTATGGGTTGTCTGGTTCATAAACGGGGATTATTGTTGCCTGTCGGGTCACTCCAGCGGTATGTGTCGGCGCCTTTGGTCTAGGAATCATGTGTGCATTTGCGGCTGTTGATGGGAAGTCCTACAGTCTCTAACAAAGTGGCCTGTCTGGCGCAATTGTAGCACTACCCTTGAGTAGATGAATACCTCAGGTCCACTGAGCTGGTCTCTGCTTCTGGGTTTGGGAGGAGCAAATGAGGACGGGTACCCTTTATGCCATGGCACAGTGAGAACATTCTGCTGAGTGGACCTTTGTGTGTACCTGTGAGACAGCCCAGATAAGGAATGTGGTCAAGCTGGGATGCTAGATTCCCATGTTCCCTGATGCCTGATGACCTGTTAGCTATCAATATAAATATTTTATACAGAAATTCATGTGAGTTCCATATGGGAACTGCCCAGGGAAACCCACTTGTACACCAATATTGCCGTCTACCGAATTGCCAGAATTAAAACAAAACAGTGCCTATCATGGAATCATAGAATAGTACAACACAGAAGGAGGCCATTTGGCCCATCAACTCTGTGCTGCTCTTTCGAAGAGCAATCCACTTGATTCTACTCCTCCGTGAATGTGAAACGCCACGTAGGAAGAAGGAAAGGAGCTGTTTCCGTTCAAGGAAAAGTTTGATTAATCTGCTTTGCAATTATCCTGCGTTGAACATATAATACAAAGGAAATGAAGATGTACTGATGTTTCTCAGTCACATCACAGTGCTGCATGCCAGAGCTATTAATGTTCATATGTCCAAAATTGTACAGACAAATAAGTAAATCCCAAGCACTGAAATGGGCCAGATGGAAAGAAAATGGGAGCTTCTCAAGCTCTGGGTGTTACTATGGGATGGTTTGAAAGAAAAACGTACCTTCATGATTCTTGGCTGGACGTGAAGATAACAAATTCTCCCCCTTTCTTCTGCCTCTTTCAAGGCTTGGAATGAAAAAGCATAAAAGAATTAGGTTACATGTGAGATTTAGGTCCCTTGGTTCATCAACTGAGTGATCATGCATCTGGATACTCAAGCCTCTATTCTCACTCCTCTTGCCCACCCCCGCTCCTTGTGTCAAGCTTTGCAAATCCTACAGGATTAATCTCTAATGCCTCTCTGGCTGTCTGTCTCAGAATTAGTGCCTGTCAAGGAGAATGTGATTGATGGTTACACATAATAAAGTACCAATCTTGCTGAGAGTAATAGAAATTGGTTACTCTTGCTCCCCTGTTTCTCTTTCACTTTGTCTGAAGGAAAGCGGTGAACACTGTTGAGGAACAGCGTTTATATAAATTTGGAAGTAGTGACTTATCATAGAATTTACAGTGCAGAAGGAGGCCATTTGGCCCATCGGGACTGCACCGGCTCTTAGAAAGAGCAACCTACTTAAGCCCACGCCTCCACCCTATCCCAGTAACCCCACATAATGTTTTTTTTGGAAACTAAGGGCAATTTAGCAAGGCCAATCCACCTAACCTGCACAGCTTTGGACTGTGGGAGGAAACCGGAGGACCCGGAGGAAACCAACGCAGCCACGGAGAGAACGTGCAGACTCCGCACAGACAGTGACCCAAGCCAGGAATCGAACCTCGAACCCTGAAGTTATGAAGCAACTGTGATAACCACTGTGCTACCGTGCTGCCCGGCACTTGAAGCTTTTGAGATCTAGTTTGCGAGATCTTACAGGTAAACCAGGTAATCTTATACAATAAGATTAAAACGAAGAGAAGCAGAATGTGACGATAAACCAGTGTTACTCCATTATATGCAACCATCAATCGCAGTCTTCTTGTCAGACACTATTCTCAGACATTCAGCCAGGATGGCATTAGAGAGCAATCCTGAATGGCTAATCCAGTATTAAACACCTACTCTCTTACTTCTCCTTCTCCAATCTCTTTATTATCTTGGAGAGAGCCAACATGGACATAGAACATAGAACAGTACAGCACAGAACAGGCCCTTCGGTCCTCAATGTTGTGCCGAGCAATGATCACCCTACTCAAACCCACGTATCCACCCTATACCCGTAACCCAACAACCCCCCCCCTTAACCTTACTTTTTAGGACACTACGGGCAATTTAGCATGGCCAATCCACCTAACCCGCACATCTTTGGACTGTGGGAGGAAACCGGAGCACCCGGAGGAAACCCACGTACACACGGGGAGGACGTGCAGACTTCGCACAGACAGTGACCCAGCCGGGAATCGAACCTGGGACCCTGGAGCTGTGAAGCATTTATGCTAACCACCATGCTACCGTGGCAACATGAGTGGCCAAATGTCTGCCTTCTGTGATGTTAACCATTCTGTGATTCCAATTGCCGACAACATCAAACTTATATTGGGTGCATAAATATAGGGCTGAGAGAAATGGAAGACTTTCATGGGATAAGGATTACCTCACATCCATTGACTGCGAACTTTTCAAGCCTATTAACACAATCACCAGCTGGAAATACTTTACTTTGTAACATAATCATATAATTATGTTGGACATTTTCTCTCATGAGTTCAGTTAACATCAATTGTAGTATTATTTAACTTGATCTTCCTCTGAGGTGTAAATGTCAAAATCTGATTCAATACTTATGATACTTATGCTTTGAAGAATAATGCTTTTCATGCGATGATTCGTGAACTGCTTACAGTGATCATTGATCCTTTTCTATTGGTCACAACAAATGGCTGGATGTCATAAGGGGTGTTTGCTTTCCAACTTGACCATCACATTTCACAGGCATTTTATCTCCTAGTTTTAGCGGTGTATCTCTGAATTTCAAGTTCTGTTCTACATTTACTCTTGTTCAATTCTTCTGTTCTCGATTGTGTTCATATGCATGTTGGTCATTAGTTCTGTGGGGTAGCTCAGTTGAGGAGAAATTACTTCTCCCAAAGGGTTGTGAATCTGTGGAATTTGCTACTCCAGAGTGCGGTGGATGCTGGGACAGTGAGTAAATTTAAGGAGGAGTTGGGCAGATTTTAAATTGTGATGGATTGAAGGGGACGGTGGAGTTAAGGTCAGGATCAGCCAGGACCAAATGACGGACCAGACATGATGGGCCAAATGGCCTAATTCTGCTCCTATATTTTATGAACATGTGTACATAGGCTAAATGCAGGGGGACGCTTTCTCGTAGTTGAGTGGGGAGTCACTCTGTAACTGCAAAGAAAGTGATACACCTCTTGTTTCCATCACTTGCTCTCAACTGTAGCTGCACATAACACTTTTTTCTCTTGACTTCCCCATTAGCTCTTAGCCAACAAGGTATGTGATTTTCCAAAGAGTGAAATTTAGTTCACAAATGTACTGTTGTGAAGGAGACCATTGACACTTCTCCCTATTGGAATGATTCTAAACAAGACGACTGTCTCATCAGCTTTGGGATGACCGCTTTCGTTGAAGTAAAGTCACTATTTCCACAATTGAAAATCTGCTGTAGTCGTCAGTGACGACAATTAGATTTCACCAGTGTGCAAGTCTGTAAACTTAACAGTAACCTCAATCCATTGTCCTGTAGGTAGTTCAGGCACCTTGAGAGGATCACACAGACTTGACATTTGTGGTTGCTTCTCATGGCAAACACTGATTTTGTGTTGCGCCATATGCTCAATTCTAGGGGACCAACATTTTGTCTCTGGAATTGTTTGGCTTTGGCAATCCTGCTGATCTTCGTGTGCTTTTGTAAAGAGCCCCGTTGATGTTACCTGTGAGAGTGTCTCAAAACCCCAAAGTATAACTTGAAACACTGGTTGTTAGTGGTGTATATTTGTTTGGAATAATGTGAGAAACTATGTACAACCCAATGAGGAACCAGACCAGTCATTGTGTAAAACAGTTAGTAAAGAATATTTCTTAAAGTAAAAGAGAAAAAAAACACACAAAAGGCTAATATACACTATGACACTTAAGTATATAAATAACTAAACACACCGTTTTATCTGAAGTAATTTCCTGTTCCCAAAATATACCCACGTTCCCTGAACTCACTGAGACCCCCCTTTCCCCAAGCAACATCCAATTTTAGTACATCTATAGGTCAAATCCAGTTAATAGTTCCACACAATACCGATTAGGTAACCAAATCTGGGAAAACATTTCTTCCTGGTTAACAGAAGGCACAAAACTGTGTCCTTTGAGGAGAGAATCAGCAATCTGCCGTGGCTCTAAATGTTAGCTGGAACATGTCCCAGTGGCTTGGATTACAGAAGGAATTGGTCTGTCTGGCTGTTGGATGGAGAACCACCCCAATGAGGGAGTGAACAGTTACATTATTCAGTCCCTTTGATATCCCTCCCTGTGGATTTGGCTGTCTACATTTCTCAAGTTCCGTGCCTTTAGAAGTTATCATTTGTATATTCCCATTGACTGGTGAACAATATTGGTGATATGGCCATTCGCACCTCCATGTCTCCAGACTCCTGCTAATCTTATAACTGGGCAAATCACATCTCATTATTCCCCTAGATGCCTATTAGTGTTGTTACTTCTTCATTATTTTACTTTCATAGAATTTAGGCATTGGGGGCGATTCTCCGAGCCCCGCGCCGGGCCGGAGAATCGCCGCCACGACATTGGCGCGTGATTCTCTGAGGTGCAGAGAATTGGTGCCATTTGCGGCGACACGTTTGGCGCGGCGCGAGCCGGGGGCCGCTGGAATTGGCGGGGCCGCCAATTCTCTGTCCCAGATGGGCCGAGTGGCCGCGCCGATATGACAGAGTCCCGCCAGCTGGTCGCTGCCGGCGGGAACTCTGCGCGAACAGTTGGGGGGCGGCCTGTGTGGGGGCTCCTTCACTGGGGGGACCTCCGATGGGGTCTGGCCCGTGAACGGGGCCCACCGATCGGGGGGCCGGCCTCTTTCCCCCCCCAGGCCTACTTTCTGGTGCAGCCGGACCCTGAATACTGACGCCATGTTGAGTCAGGTTCAGCGCGCTGAAGAAGTACCCCGCGCATGCGCAGGTTAGCACGGCCCAATTGCGCATGCATGGGTTGGTGCGGCGCAGCATGAACCGCTCCAGCATCGTGCTGGCCCCCTGTGGGGGCCAGAATTGGTCGTACCCAGGCTCGGTTCTCCCCCATAGAATTTACACTGCAGAAGGATGCCATTCAGCCCATCGAGTCTGCACCGGCTCTTAGAAAGCTACTCAAGCCCACACCTCCACCCTATCACCGTAACCCTGCAACCCCATCTAACCCAAGGGCAATTTAGCATGGCCAATCCACCTAACGTGCACATCTTTGGACTGTGCGAGGAAACCGGAACACCCGGAGGAAACTCGCGCCGACGTGGGAGAACGTGCAGACTCCACACAGACAGTGACCCAGCGGAGAATCGAACCTGGGAACCTGCTGCTGTGACGCCACAGTGTTAACCACAATGGTACCGTGCTGCCCATTTCATTTCATGTTCACTGTGAATCTTGTTAACTTTTCACATTCCTGACATTATATACATTTGGCAGATGCTCTTTTTTCTTTTCTTAATTCCTTCATGGAATCCGGGTGTCATGGACAAGGCCAGCATTTGTTACCCATCCTAAATGCCTTTCAACTGAGTGCCTTCCTGGGCCATTTCAGAAGGCATTTAAGAGTCAACCGCATTGCTATGGATCTGGAGTCACATGTAGGCCAGGCCGGGTAAGGATGTCAGATTTCCTTCCCTGAAGAAATGAGTGGACCAGGAGAATGTTAACAACAATCGCTGATATCTTTATAGTCGCCATTATTGAGACAAGCTTTCAATTCCAGATTTTATTAACTGAATTTAAACATCACCAGCTATCAGATTTGAACCCAAAGCATTAGCCTGGGCCTCTGGATTACTAGGCCAGTGACATTATCGTTTCACCAACATCTCCTCAAAACACACTGGCACATTACCAAGATGGCATGGCATCTAGCATAGCCCACACCAGACGTGTGCACATGTGGTGCAGCTACCATTTTGCAACATGTGGTACTCAACTGGATTTTGTGGCCCAAGAATCTCATGCTGATAACACACAAAGAATTTTATGTTGTGTTTGCAAGCGAATTAAGCTTCATTTTTCTTCAGCTTTGATGGATTTGTTGCTCTTTTAAATCAGACTAAAGTAGATTTTTGACTTGAAATCACTTAGTTACCAAAGAAAATGTTCCTATTTTAATTTTCAATCACTTAAAAATAATATAAATTTATTGTCATTCTTTACTTTCCGAACAGTTCATTGAAAGCTGTTAGATGATGTCATACTGCAGCATAAAAAATTATAGAATTTCTCCAGATCATAATGAATATTAAATGTATAAATTACCCGTAATGTTGACATTTTTATGAACTTTAAGAAATTGCTTAACAGATTATGTAATCTTTTCCAAAATAAGTTCTAAGTCATAATATTGTGGCCTCTGTGAGTCTTGCTTGCAATAGACCTAGATTTACAACAATTTGTTGATCTGTTGGTCTTGTGTACAGTCATTAAGAATATTGTTTAATATTTAACTACTTAAGGTGTGCTTAAAAATATATAATCCCTTATATGTTGGCAACAGCGTAGTGAACTAGTATAATTTATTGTTATTACATTTGGACACCATATTGCAGGTGTCAAGAAACAGCAGCAATAAATAAAATAGAAGCATCCATATATCAATCTTATCTCATTGATAAAGGGAAAAAGCTCCTTGAATTGTGTCATAACTGACAACCTGGTAGTATTTCTAATGCTTTCAGAGTTACCAAAAAAAATCATCCCTATAACAATGTAATGGGAGACAAACTGTTCAAAGACTGGGGCTGAATTCTCCATTTTTGAGGCGAAGTGCAGAGGATCTGTGGCGTTTTGACGGCGCCTCCTCACCGATCCTGCGGCCGGTGAGGGGTTAGCAGCCGTGCTGCGTAAAACCTCCGGCTCCCACGATATAAATGTCTGGAGAATGGCCAGGTCCGTGGCCATGCATTCACACAGATGATGTCATACTGCAGCATAAAATATTATGCAGCGGTCACTCCGTAAAATATGGTGCCGTTCATGCGCAGATCCGACCTGCCAGATGGTGCCCCCTTGGCCACCCCCCAGCCCTCGCAGAAGCCCCCCCCCCCTCCCACGGCCAGCAGCATGGCTCCCGCCTGACTGTGGCGGCACTGGACACAGTCCGCAGCCGCCATGCTGGGTTCCTGACCACTGAGATCGCATATCCCCCAAGCAGTCGGGTACTCGGCCCATCGAGGGCGAGCATTGGGGGAGGGCCTTCAGGTGACGCACTAAGGCCGTCCCAACGGTGTGCGACGTTCGACACCATTTCGGAGGGGGCAGAGCATACAAAACCTGCGGCAAACAGGCCCCCCCCCCCGATTTTGGTGTCAAAAGGAATTCTCCACCCAATTGCCGATTACGAAATTGGCATCAGGGTACTGAGAATCCCGCCCCTGATTTTTTTCTTCAGTTTTAATTTGATTCAATGCTACTTGGACTGTTGCTTGTTTTTTTTTTTTTTTTTAATTTTAGATTACCCAATTATTTTTTCCAATTAAGGGGCAATTTAGTGTGGCCAATCAACCTACTCTGCACATTTTTGGGTTGTGGGGGCGAAACCCACGCAGACACGGGGAGAATGTGCAAACTCCACACAGACAGTGACCCAGAGCCGGGATCGAACCTGGGACCTCAGCGCTGTGAGGCGGTTGTGCTAACCACTTGGCCACCGTGCTGCCCTGGACTGTTGCTTGTTAAACGTTAGCTGTTAACATGTTTTCCTGGTTGGATTGAAATGAGGGAGCGATTTCACAACCGTATAAAAAGAGGAGCAGGAAAAAAGCAAAGAGGAATTCATATAAGATTACGGAAGGAGGAGGTTAGACTAGCACATAATGCCTTTCATTAGGAGGAATCGTAAAGTTGTAGAAATGAGTGCAGAAAGTTACAGGAGAATATTAAGTGTGCTGGCACAATGCGAGAGATCGTGTTCAATGTAGGCAGGTGCGGCCAGAGTATTTTCTAAATGGTGAGAGACAAGAAGCTCCAGAGGAACAAAAAGGAATAAATAGGCTGCATGGCGACACTAATCACTAAAAGCTAGTGCATAGGTGAAATAAAAACCAATCAAAAAGGCTAATGGAATGCTGGCCTTTATCTCAGACTGAAATACAACGAGGATAAAGCTGTGCTTCAGTTGTACAATCTGTGTTGTGTTATGTTATCTGGCGTGCTCCATTCAATTCCAAGCTTCAAGAAGGATGTATAGGTCTTAAAGAGGGTGGGAAGGTGGCGTGACGAAAAGTGGGGTGGTGGTGGCCCGGGAGTGAGGTGGGGGGGAAAGGTGGAGGATACAATACAGATTTATCAACATTATCCTGGCACTGAAGTGTTAAGGTTATGAGTCCAGATTGTGTGAATGAGTGTTGTAGTCCCTTGAGATTGGAGTTTGAGGGATGGTCTAATTGAGGTGTTTAAAAAGATGGATAGAAAGGGCAGGATTCTGCAGATTTCCTCCATGCTGAAACAGCAGGGCCATTTGTGAGTCAGAAACCCAATTGACTAATTAGCCAGCTTTGCCAAGTTTTTTTCACTGAGCCCTGCATTACATTCCGCTTCTGGGTCTCATGACCAATCAGGGAGGGGTGGGGCAGGATGACATGCCTGAACATAAAATGAAGGGTGACTATTTAAATGAAGGTGGCTGGACTCACAATGCCAGCAATTAGTATACTATTGAATATACTAGTGGGAAGGAGGAAACTGTTCCAGGATGGAAACAAGATGTGGGAAGGCCCCTGTCTCCACCTCCCTCCCCCGCTACACCCCTCCAGTTCTCAGGCCCCTCCTCTGCAGGTCTTGATGGATGACAGTAGGACAGACCCAGCCAGCCTGACTAAGCAGTGGAGTAGCAACAGGAGTGTGGTGCCCAGCACCTAAATCTAGAGGTGAAAAAGATTTATAGGCCTCATGAGATCTGTAGCATCCTCTGGCTCTCAACTGGCAGGCACACTCTCTCTCCTCCTTAGCAGCTTTTTGCACAGTAGTCCACTGATCAACGCATCTTTTCCTTCTCCCCACCCTGCTCTTCAAATCCCCATCTCAAGACATCACTCATTCTCACCCTCATTCCGACCCCCTCTCTCATCCAGCACCCACATGACCAAACCTCAAACCCCCAATCCTCTGCCATTAGTTCACTTCTCACATTGCTAACTTGCTGTATTTTCTCAATTCTGGAGAGACCATGGGAACGGTGACCAACCACATAGAGAATCGGGCAGGATAGGTCACCGAGGGCACGCTGAGCCACACTAATGGCCCGGACATTCAGTCTGTCAGTTTACTGAGGATCATTCATACTGCCTCTTATGCAAAATTGGAATATGATTTTAGCTGCTCACCAATGCCAGATGTGATTATATTACAGAATCAGAGAATGGTGACAGTACAGAAAGAGGCCATTCTCTCATCTTGTCTGTTCCAGCCCTCTGAATGAGTGATTTACCTTGTGCCATCTCCCCTCGTCTCCCCATAATGCTGCCCATTCTTCCTTTCAGATAACTATCTATTTCCCCTTCAAATGCCTTGAGTGAATCTGACTCCACCACACTCTCCGACAGTGTGTTCCACATCCTAGCCACTTGCTGCGCGAATATAGTTTTCCTCATGTTGCCATTGGTTCTTTTGCCAATTACCTGAAATCTGGGTGCTCTCATTCTTTTTTTTTAATTTAGTGTACCCAATTATTCTTTTCCAATTAAGGGGCAATTTAGCGTGGCCAATCCACCTGCCCTGCACATCTGTGGGTTGTGGGGGCGAAACCCACGCAGACACGGGGAGAATGTGCAAACTCCACATGGACAGTGACCCAGAGCCGGGATCGAACCTGGGACCTTGGCGCCATGAGGCTACAGGGCTAACCGACTGCGCCACCGTGCTGCCCCTGGGTGCTCTCATTCTTGATCTTTTCATGAGTGGGAACAGTTTTTCCTGTCTACTTTTACCATATTTTGAATACCTCTATAAAATCTCCTCTCGGCCTTCTCTTCTCCAAGGAAACAGTCCCAACTTCTCCAATCTATCTTCATGACAGAGGTTCTTCACCCCTGAAACTTTTTTGTGAATCTTTTCTGCACCATCGCTGATGCCTTCATACCTTCCCTAAAGTGTAACACCCAAAACAGGGCACAATCTTCCAGTTGAGGCCGAACCATTGTTTTATATAAATTTAACATAACCTTGCCCTTGTACTCTATGTCTCTATTAATAAATCCATATGCTCTATTGTCTACTTTTTCTCAATCTATCCTGGTACTTTCAATGACTTATACATATATACTCATCCAGGTCCCACTGCCCCTTCACCTCTTTTATTTTTGTTGCACACTTTATTTTATGTTGTCTCTCTCTATTCTTCATGCTAAAATAAATCACTTCGCATTTCTCGTCACTGAACTTCATCTACCACTTGTCAACCCATGACGCCAGCTGACGGTCTACATTTCGAGTATCACAGTTCACAATCATATCGTCCATAAATTTTGAAATTGTGCCTTGTTCACTAAGGTCTACATGATTAACATATGGCAGGTCCCAACGCTCATCCCAGGGCACTCCACTTCCTCCAGTCTGAAGAACACCCATTAATCAATACTCTCTGTTTCCTGTCACTCAGCTAATTTCATATCCATTTTGTTCAGGTGCCCGGGCCCTGTGTTGTATCAGGAGATGGCATTGATTACGACCTCAGGATGGGACTTCAGAGGGACAGTTGAGACTGCTGTCCATGGTGCTGCTGCCCATAGTGCTCTCACAGGGCCACAAGACAAATAATGGGCAAAGAAAACAGCCAAAAGCATTCTTGTGGAGGGGGCCGTGTATTGCGAGGCATCTACCTCAGCAGTGCTCACTTTTCCAACAGGGCCTCCTGCTCCCATGTATTGCCTGTCATTCTTAATGAGATGGTAAAGGTTGGAAATGGCCTGTAACCTAGCAAGACTGTGACACTGTACAGAAGTTAGACACTAGTGGTGCTGGGACCCAGCCAGGGTCCTGAGCCACAATTATATTCTATGTCAAGAGGATTCCATCCTATGATGTTTCTATACGTCCATAAAAGTCTTCCTAAAATGTGAATTATAAGTCAGGCAAGGGGACATGCACATGTGCAACTTCTGACTAGATTTCATGATAAATTAAAAATTTTCATTACTATGTATGCAGTGGTTTTCTCCAGAATTCTTTGACAAAACATATGAAAGACACTTTTTACAGTGCTTTACCCCTGAGATTTGCACCCATTTCAAGCATCCCTGAATCACTGTAGATTGTTTATTTGCCAGCTAAACCAGGCTTTGCAATTGCAAATAATGCAAAGCTTAAAAAAATGAAGAGGGTTATTAATACTGATTGCAATAAAAGATTTTACTATAAGAAGTGCATGGATTTTGATTAGTATTTGGGTTTAATTTTCTGTGCAATGATTATATTACCCTTGAAGTGACACAATACATGGTGTAATAGCTGTAAGACCATTATAACTGAGTTAATAAAGGAAATCAAGTACAGAATAAACTGTGCCAAATAAATTTGAGGATAATTATTTTTGAAAAGCTCACCCCATATTTCTCTGTGCTATGGTAACTGCTTAACGCACACTGCAGATGGAACAGACTGAAAAGAACATTCATCGAGGTGTGTTTATTAAGTGAGTAAAACTGCTAGAGTGTGCAATGAAAGGTTCAAGGAACAGGGAGTGTTCACTTTGATAATAAAATCATTAGTACCTTGGAATATTTGAATTGTTAAATCCAGAAGTAAGAAGGTAGCAGGCAATTCATTGCCTCTGCACATCCTGGTTCTATTGACACCCAATCATGTGCCCAAGTGCAGAATCAATGGTATCATGTTGCTGTGCACCATCTATAGGTTATAGTACAAGTATGCTGTGCAACTCCAGAAACCATGATTGACACAACAGAAATGCCTCACAGCTTCTATATCATTTTCTGTTCGGGGACTGCATTGCTGGGGTGTCGGTTTTTCTGTGTGCTGAGTCTGAAAAACTAAATTATGCCTCTCCTTTTTGGTCATTTCGAACCCTTTCCCCAATTTAACTAGATCAAGGCTGACTTATACTTCAACCTCAATTATCCATTTTTTGATCCATATCCCATAATATCTTTACCTGATGAAAATCCCTTCATTTGGCTCTTGAGAATTTCAACGGCCCACAGGGGGAGAATTCCACGAATCTTTGGGTGTAATGCTACTTCCTGGTTTTACTCTTGAATGGTCCAGCTCTAATGTGTCCCCCTGATCAGGATTTCCCGACCAGAGAAAATAGATATTTGTTGTGGGGGGTGGGGATATTCCCATACAAGGGGAGATGGGATTGGGTGCCCACAGGGAGTTAAATGTGATGTGGGGTCCAGATCCTAACATATCCCATTTATTTCTGGCTTTTATCTGGGCTGAATTTGAAGTGAGCAATGCACCTCCGTAGATCTGTCAGAAAACTAATTAAGATACTTAAAAAGCAAACTAAGTTCTTCATGAACACTGAATTCTGGTTTTAATGCTAGCACATGGCTTAAACTCATTTTAGGAGAAAGGATAGGCAATATAAAATGAGAGGTACCATTCTAACATCATGCAGGAGCAGCAGGACCAGAGTACAAGTCATTGAAGGTGGCAGGGCAGATTGGGAAGATGGTTAAGAAAGCATGATCCGAGGCTTTCTAAATTAGGCATAGAGTCCAAAAGCAAGGAAATTATCTTAAACCTGTATAAAACACTGTTTTGGCCTCAACTGGAGTATTGTGTCTATTATTGGGAATCACACTTCAGAAAGCATTGGAGACAGTGCAGAAAGGATTCACAAGAATTGTTCCAGAGATGAGGAACTTCATCTACATGGATAGAGTGGAGAAGTGGTCTCCATGTAGAAGAGAAGATTGAGAGGAGATTTAGAAACATAGACTTACTATTGTGGACAAGGAGGCCATGTGGGGCAGGGGGCAGGGTTTGGGGTTCGCTTTTTCTTTTCTTCTATTCATCTCTTTAGGGTACTCGAGTTTGGAATTTAAAATTTTTTTTTAAAATCACACAAGAAAATAGCTTACAGTTACCCTTTAAACAATGCTAATCAATATAGTGGCGCAACAACCCTATACTGCTATCTTTATTCCCACTCAAACAACAACAAAAATCTCAGCTCTCAATCCACTTTCAAATGCAGTTAGCAATCAGGAATACCTGCTTCACAGAGATGTCTGGATACTCTACTTTGAAAAAAGAGAGATCTTTTGATCCTGCTTGAAAAAAAGATCTGTATCCTGTCAGAAACTCTGGCTGCATTTCTTCAGAAGTCGCTTCTGTGCTTGTTTCAGCTCACTTTCCAGCAACACAGCTAATCTGTCTAAAGATGTATGTTTTCACTGAACTGCAGTGGGAGATGCTTAACCTCTGCTTACAACTCCATCTAAAACTCAAATAAACTGCTTTGCTGCAAAATGCCTGATATCTTAGCTCCTCCCATTAATTTACCAAGCTGAAATATAATGAACTTCACAGGGAACTACATTAACCCAAGCTTTTTATGATGCCCTAATTGTACTCCTGGCTCCCAAAACTTTTCAAACCAGGATTCCTTCAAAACAGTACTGCAGCAGTCATACACACTAACTCAGGCTTTTAATCCTTACTGTTACCAAATACCTATAATACAATATGTCTGAAATTCCTCCATTCATCACACTTGCAGAGAACAAACTTGGACAGAACGTGCTGAGTGGTCTCCTATATTGAAACCATTTTTTGATTTTTTTTTTCCTGCTTTAACATCCCACCAGCTTGATCCACAGCAAAGAAAAGAGAGTTAAGTGCATTTCAATCATGACCCTTCATGTTTCTGTGATTTTGAAGTGCTGAGCTGGAAATTGACAGTACTTAACTCGCTTTGATGTGATTGATGTTTGTAAACATTATGGTTATAGCACTTAGAGTGAAGAAGATGAATGAAGCAAGGCTCGCAGCTGTTTCGTTAAAGTTGTCAATCATAGCTCACTAGAAGAAATAAATGGATGGCTTGTAGCTGTAGAATCTGAGAGGCTTAAACACAGGTTGCAGCTATTCTTTTTCCAGGAATGGGCATATGGTGCTTCCGGATGAGTGTTGCAACTGTAATTGTTTTCACTGCCTCTGTCTGGACTGCTCTCTAGCTTCCAGTCCCTTTAGTTTGAGGATCCCTGGGGCGGCGTCTCCCTGGCTAACTTGTAACTCTCAAGTGCCTTAACTGAACCTTCACGTCTCATCTTTACATAAGCCTCCTTCTTCCTCTTGGCAAGTGATTCAACTACTTTAGTAAACCATGGCAGGGTCTGACTGCTGCACGTAACTCCACATAGGAGCCAACTGGGTTACCGCCTTTCTCAGCCAGTGAGATACCTGTGGGAGCAACGTGCAGCTACCCTGCAAACAAGGGATTTAGGATTTCAATTGGCTTGTGCCATCCACCCATTCTGCCACCCACCCATTGTGCAATCAAACCTGAATTCGGCCCTGATCATGGGCATCATCATCTGAACATCAATGCAAAAACCACCTATCTGATATTTGTTTGGCTTCAGAATGTTTTACTGATGGCCTTCAAGAGCTCTGATTCGCCTTACCATTATCAACATAATTATACACCTTGGGCACCCTCCTACTGGCCGACATCAATTTAACAATATTACATAGCAGTGCTGTCTTGTATTGTTTTGGAGCAAGTTAGAGCATTTGCTCTATTTTACCAGTGATTGACACTGTCAGTGGGAAGCTGAGGTTCTTGCTCTGCTGAGAGTTGGAGATAGGCTGAACATAGAATATACAGTGCAGAAGGTGGCCATTTGGCCCATCGAGTCTGCACCGACCAACATAAGCCCTCACTTCCACCCTATCCCCGTAACCCAATAACCCCTCCTTACCTTTTTGGTCACTAAGGGCAATTTATCATGGCCCATCCACCTAATCTGTACGTCTTTGGACTGTTGGAAGAAACCGGGTGACCCAGAGGAAACCCACGCAGACACTGGGGAGAATGTGCAGACTCTGTACAGACAGTGACCCAGTGGAACATCGAAGCTGGGACCCTGGCGCTGTGAAGCCACAGTGCTCTATACGTGCTACATGCTGCCCATTGGTTAGATATCAAACAAATTGGGGCCCTTTGCACTGCAGCAGCTTTCATTCGGAAGAGAGAAGTAAGGGGCAGTGCAAATTATACCATCTGGAGCTAACATTAATGCAAAGCCAAGTTTGAAGTGTCAACTTTAACTAACAAACATAAACATAGCATGAAAAGGAATCTGCATAACCTTTTATTCTCTTCCGGGACTTTTTGTCCGCGAACAGAATTAAACATTTTTATTTATCACAAAAATTGCGCCAGTGGTTATAATTAAAAACCTACTTTACCAGGGCGGGATGCTCGAGGATTGGGGACTAGGAGTACAATTTTGTTCAACAATGCATGTAGAAAACATTGATACTGCATTAGTGACTTAAAAAGGTATATTATGCACCTTCAAATATAGCAGGCATGATTCTCCAGATGAAGGGCAAAGTTGCCTAATCAAAATAAAAATCATGTCCAGAAGAACGGCGTTAAGGAAGGAACCATATGATACTCACTGCAAAATTTGACTCCTTAGCACCTATTTCATTCAGCGCTACTGGTACAGGTTAGGTTCCAGAATGGTGTCCATGGTGGGCGCACAATTCTGTTGCGAGCTGTGCTGAACACCAATTTGGTGTGAGCATTAGTGCATGTAGTGTGTCCGCTGGATGTGGAGTAGGCAGATTGTGACATATCAGCACTTAGGCCGTAATTCTCCGGCCTTTGGGATTCTCTTTTCCCCCTGGCAACATACCTCCACCTGTGGGTTTCCTGTGGGGTGGCTTCAATGGGAAATCCCATTGACAAGGGTTGGGAAGAGAGAATCCCAGCGAACAACGCACGCCGAGAAACAGGTGGCTGGAGGGTTGGAGAATCCTGCCCTTACTGTTGCTTTGGCGCCAGCCATTTCATTTTGGAGTCTAATGCTTCGGCTAATGCTCTCTGTTAAACACATCCAGCTGAACACATATTCACCAGCAGGAAAGGCCGCCCATCGATGCTATTAAAAGGGATCTTCAACTGCTTACAGGTTAGTTGCTGATTGGTTTCTATTGACTGCTGCTGAGTTAGGTGAGTTCTAGAGATATTTAAACTTTCTAAAGTCAACAGGAGAGCTGTGGCACATGCCAATCAAATATATTCTGACTTCAAAGGTTTCACACGAACACTTGCGCCGAGGCATGAGAGCTGCAGTTATCATTCCCCTTGGTCTAAAATGTGAAAGGGAGAATGAATAGAGATGACTTAGAGAAGGACAAACAGGCAGCACGGTGGCACAGTGGTTAGCACTGCTGCCTCACGGCGTCTAGGTTCCAGGTTCCATCCCGGCTCTGGGTCACTGTGAGTGTGGAGTTTGCACATTCTCCCCATGTTTGCGTGGGTTTCGCCCCCACAACCCAAAAAAGATGTGCAGGGTAGGTGGATTGGACACACTAAATTGCCCCATAATTGGAAAAAAAGAATTGGGCACTCTAAATTTATTTTTAAAAAAGAGAAGGACAAACAGCTCAAAACGTGAGGAGGAGGAGAGGGGAAAAGAACACAAAGAACACTCAACAGGAGGCCAAATTCACCCTGCGTGTTCAGGAAGCATTATTGGTTAAAGCATCAATTCGAGTTGTGACAAGGGATGGGTTAACACATGCGGCTTTGTGGTTTGAGCTTAGGAATGAAAAAGAGGCAGTCACACTACTAGGAGTATATTACAGACTCCCAAATAGTGAGAGGGAGATAGAAGAAGATAAATGTAGACACATTTCTGTCTGTTGGAATAAGAAGGCAATAATAGTAGGAGACTTTAACTATCCTAATATCAATTGGTTTCAAACAATATAAGGGGCACTGAGGGTGAAAGATTCATGTACTGTGTCCAGGAAATGTTTTTAAACGGTATGTAATAAGCCCAATGAGAGGAGATGCAGTTCTGAATTTAGTCTTGGGAACAGAAGATGGACAAGTGGGTGAAGTGACAGTGGGCGACCATATCGGAGATGGTGACCACAATTGAGTTAGATACAGTATTATTATGGAAAAAGACAGAGATAAATCAGGAGAAAAAGTTTTAACTGGGGGAAGGCAAATTTTACAAAACGGAGAAGTGTTTGAGTTTTGGCTGAGGTGGACTGGAGGAGACTGCTAAAGAATAAATCAATGGTAAACCAAGAGGAAGCACTAATACGTGAGATTATTAGGGTACAAAGCAAACATGTCCTATTCAAAAATAATGGTACCACCAAATATAGATCGCCATCGATGTCTAGAAAAATACAGGGGAAGATAAAAGAGAAAAAGGAAACTTATGATAGTCACAGAAAATTTGACACTGCAGATAGCCTGGATGAGTATAGAAAGTACAGGGATCAAGTAAAAAAGAAATAAGGAAATCAAAAAGAGGCATGAAAAAATATCAGAAAGCAGATTAAGGAAAACCCAAAGATTATTTACCAGTATATAAAGAGCAAAAGGATACTTAATGAAAAAAGGGATCGATCAGAGATGAAAAAGGGAACTTGTGTGAAGATGTAGAGGATATGGGAAGAACTTTAAACGATGTTTTTGTCTCCGTATTCACAAAGGAAAGGGATGATGTGGATATAGTAATCCAAGTGGAGCAATGTGAAATATTGGATAAAATAATCATAACGAGAGAGGTGTTGGAATTCTTGGAAGTGGATAAGTCACCAGGGCCAGATAGATTGTTCCTAGGATGTTGAAAATGGTCAGGAAGAAATAGCAGATACTCTGAGGATTATTTTACAATCTTCGCTAGACACAGGGGAGGTGCCAGAGGACTGGAGGAATGTAAATATGGTTCTGTTGTTTAAGATGGGTATCCAAACATTTATAGGCCTGTTCGTCTTACTTCGGTGGTGGGCAAATTGTTAGAATCAATCCTGATAGATCGGATAATCTGTCATTTAGAAAGGCATAACAAGTCAGGGATAGTCAGCGAGGCTTTGTTAAAGGGAGGGTCATGCCTTACAAATTTGATGGAATTCTTTGAGGAAGTGACAAGGAGGGTGATGAGGGTAGTGCAGTGGCTGTTGTCTACATGGATTTTAGTGAAACATTTGACAAATTCCCACATGGAAGACTGGTCAAAAATGGTCCTCTTTTGTGCTGTATCATTTCTATAGTTTCATGGTTTTCCGGACTAAACTTTGATGCGGGATGGAATTTTAACGGTGGTACGCTGTTCCTGACAGTGGAACAGGAAGAGACCCCCACTTCTGCCCTCTAGACTTCTGTTGGTTCCACCTGAATCCAATAACTTTTTAAAGTGCAGGTCAGTGTTTTTTTCTTGCTGAACTCTGCAGTATAATGATTTGGTCGTATTACGCACTCCCTCCCCCATCACTGACTTGGCCTTGCTGGTCCAGAACCTCCAACCAAGCTGCCATTCCCTTGCCCCCCTCCATTACACTGCAGAGTTCAGCAAGATCAAAACACTGACCTGAGACACAACTGCAGAAAACTGACTGCTGCACGCCACCTTTGAGGGAACGTGAACCGAACGCCATGAGATCCTCATGTACTGCTGACTTTATCATGAAGGTCGTACATAATTATAAAAGGATTTAATAGAATGAGTATTCATGACCTTCTCAAGGGCAATTGGGGATGGGCAATCAATGCTAGCTTAGCCAAAAATGCCCATATTCTATGAAAGAACACATTTTGAAAAATGGCAGGCTTGTATTACAAGTAGAAGCTACAACATTGTGGCATGTGGTCTGACCCACCACTGCCATACCACCAAGTTAATCCCTGCATCTTAACTAGCTGTCAGGAAATCAGTATTTTGGCTCCCATTAATTTACTTATCACACCACCACCCCCACTATCCACCATGTTTCTCACTCCTGCATGCCACATAAAATCCCCCTCACAATATGTGAGATGCCTGCATTTCAGAAGGACATGCCAACCAAAATCTGTCACCTGTTGCAGCGATGGCCGTAACCTCAGAGTTCTCCTGCAAGACTGACTTGGAAATATATCGTCGCTCCTTCACTGTCGCTTGGTCAAAATCCTGGAACTCTTTCCCTAACAGCACTCTGGGCTTACCTACACCACCTGCGACAGCACCTCAAGAGGGCAGCACAGCACCATGTTCTCAAGGGCAATTAGGGATGGGCAATATAAATGCTGGCCTAGCCTGCGACACCCACATCCCGGGAAATAACATAAATAAACTTTGTCGGTGTCTATGAAGATGACCTGGCCATAAATCTTTATGCAACTGGCTCCTCCATGCTGGACCAGTAAACATTTATAATATCTTCCAGACTGTCATCAACTGTTGTGTAGGAGAATTTATTGAGGTTCTCCAGTCCAACATAACTTGAATACATTTCATTCTCTCTTCCCAGAGAGAAGCAGGCAGAGCCAGGGTATGTTTCCCCATGGTACCTATGATTCCAAATCAGATTTATTGCCCATGCCTAAACATTATGCTGACCAACTGAGTGGCTTGCTGGGCCATTTCTTAAAATTCATTCATAGGATGGAACAGGTTGTGGGAGAATTCTTCTCTCATTTTCAAGTTATTTTAGTAATTTTAACTTGGCTGATTGGCTCGGTGGCTTTTCAGGTTGTCAGATGGTCTTCGTCATGGTGCTTCTGAGCGGAATAGCTTCTGCTGTTATTTTTAATCAGAACAGGTAACAAACATGGCTGTCTTAACCATGTGACCTGTAATGAGTCCAAAGTCCTTTTCCAAATAAGGTAGACGGTAGACATCCGGTGTTATAGCTTTTCACATTTTGACACATCCATGTTCTTTGTGTTTGTATGTGGAGCCATCACAATAAAATGAAAAATGGTATCAAATTCATATTTACCTACCATTCATGGAGTTTTGATACGTCTGTTCTCTCTGGTGAAACATTGAGATGAGTTGTTTGCAAACACCATTGTCTGCAGCTTTTGGCCCATTCGCAAACAGTGAGACGTGTGAATCTCACAAGTGGCTGTGGGATTCATTGAACCTAGAATCATAGGATTTACAGTACAGAGGAGCCATTTGGCCCATCAAGCTTGCAGCAGCCCTTGGAAAGAGTACCCTACCCCAAACCCACATCTCCATCCTATCTCCGTAATCCAGGAACCCCAGCCAACCTTTTTGGACACCAAGGGAAATTTAGCCTGGCCAATCCACCTAATCTACCCATCTTTGGACTGTGGGAGGAAACCGGAGCACCCGGAGGAAACCCACACAGACACGGGGAGAACGTGCAGGCTCCGCACAGAGGGTGATCCAGCGGGGACTCGAACCTGGGACCCTGGCAGTGTGAGGCAACAGTGCTATGCACTTGTGCTACCGTGCTGCCCTGAGCATTTCCAGCATCTTTATATCTGTACTGGGCATGACTCATGACTGATGGGCAATTCTTAGCCTTCAGGAATGATGGCATGAGTAGGGAGGGGAGTGAAGATGATGTTAACAGCTGTGTCTGTTTATCAACTAGAATGTTGGACAAAGATTGTCAGAAAGTGAATCGTTATGGTGGCTGCACTTCATTATAGAGAATGTGGAATTTGATTTGCTGTTTGGTCATCTTTTTGTAGAATGTGATTATGCGATTGGGAAGTATTTTAAAAAATCAATGAGATGATTTGTTTTGTTTTGGTTTTTTTAAAAATAAATTTCACAATTCATTTTTTCCAAGTAAGGAGCAATTTAGCGTAGCCAATCCACCTACCATGCACATAATTGGTTGTGGGCGTGAGACCCATGCAGACAATGGGAAATATGCAAACTCCACTCCGACAGTGACCCAGGGCCGGGATGGAAAATGGGTCCTCGATGCCGAGAGGCAGCAGTGCTAATCATTGTGGCATCATGATGCCAGGGATTTGTTTTGTAAAAATGAACTTGGCCATTTTGTGGAATGCAAATTACTGAAGTAGCCAATAACCTGGAAGATCTTGTGGTGGAGTGAAAGCATCTCTTCCTCTGGGCCAGAAACTCCATGTTTGAGTATCATTCCAGGATGCGATGGCCATAGGAGGTGCCTGCAATACATGGGCACAAATTATCAGCCTGTAAATCCTTTCGCTATGTCTGATGGCAGACAGTGAAGAGTTGGAGAGTTTCCTGGTTAGACATACTGCAGAAGGCAACGGCAAACCCATTACCCTTTACCATGCATAATCATGGGCCAATCCAGTGGAAATCCATGGTCATCAATGTCCTCTTCAGGCATGATACCTAAAGGAGGAGGAGCCAATAACCAAACAGATGCCAAAGATACTTAACTAATTCGATAGAACGATATAGAAACACTGGGCTGGATTTTCATGGTCCTGATTGGAATCAAACGGGGGTGGACCAGAAGAAATTGACTGTTGAGTTGCCCACCTAGACGTCCTGCCTCCATTCCCACCCCAGGTCATTTCCACGAAGGTGGATGAGGAAGTAAACCCCAAAACCCGCCTGAACTGGTTAAGGATGTAATTGACAGCATTGTGGACTCATTGAGAGAATCCTCAGGTAGAATTTATTAAATTTTTATAGAAGTAGGCAAATTTTGCCAGCTGTCAAGTTTTACACCAACTTCACAGAGGCATGAACCATCAACTGGGGACTTTAATTTTCCTCATATTGATTGGAAATCCCTTAAGGCTAGTGGTCTGGATGGCGAGGAATTTTTTAAGTGTGTCCAAGAAGGGTTTTTGGAACAATAAATGGATAGTCCGACAAGTGAGGGGGCTATATTGGACCGAGTACTAGGGAACGAGCCCAGACAGGTTATCAAAGTTGCAGTGAGAGAACAGGGGGCAAACAGTGAGCCCAATTCCGTAAGCTTTCGGATACTCATGGAAAAGAACGAATGTTGTCCTAGGGTTAAAGTGCTAAATTGGGCGAAGGCTAACTACAACCAGATTGGGCAGGATTTGGAGGCTGTTGTTTGGGAGAGGCTGTTTGAGGGTAAACCCACTTTTGGCATCTGGGAGTCTTTTAAGGAGCAGATGATGGGAATGCAGGAAAGGCATGTGCCGGTAAAAAAGGAAGGACAGAAAAGGCAGGATTCGGGAACTATGGATGACCAGGGGAATTACAAATCTTGTCAAAAATAAAAAAGATGCATACGTGAGGTATAGGCAACTAAAAACAGATGAAGCACTTGAGGAATACAAGGAAAGTAGAAAGAAATTCAAGCAGGGAGTTAGGGGGTCACAAAATGTCCTTGGTAGACAGTAAGAAGTCTTACAACACCAGGTTAAAGTCCAACAGGTTTGTTTCGAATCACTAGCTTTAGGAGCACAGCTCCTTCCTGAGGTGAATGAAGAGGTGGGTTCCAGAAACATATATATCGACAAAGTTAATGATGCAAGACGATACTTTGAATGCGAGTCTTTGCTGGTCATTAAGTCTTTACAGGTCCAGAGAAACAACTGGAGAAAAGGATAATCCCAGGTTAAAGAGGTGTCAATTGTCTCAAGACAGGACAGTTGGTAGGATTTTGCAAGCCCAGGCCAGCTGGTGAGGGGTGAATGTAATGTGACATGAATCCAAGGTCCCGATTGAGGCCGCACTCATGTGTGCGGAACTTGGCTATAAGTTTCTGCTCGGCAATTCTCCATTGCCGCGTGGCCTGAAGGCCACCTTGGAGAACGCTTACCCGAAGATCCCCAAGGCCAGATGGCATCTATCCAGGTCGTACAAAATGTGGACTTTCGCGTCAGTTTTTCTGGCCATATATTCCCAGCAGTGAACCATTGTAAAACTAGCAGCTTTTGCTTCAGATACGGGGCCCCACAGTTTTGGGTCAGAGGCCGCGCATGCACACAGCGGCAGCCTCCAGCAGCTGCACTGTGCTTCATGGCGGACTCAGACCATGGACCATAAACATAGTGTCCCCAAGCACCTGACCCAGACTACCCGTCCAAACATTGCCCGCTCACATATAAGCCCCCCCCCCCCCCCCCCCCGCCTTCCGATTGGCCCGCCCCCGACCAGGGCGGTTGCGGACTGAGTCTGCAGCTAATATCCCGACCGGCAGGACCATGTTAGATCCATGCTGTAGGGACTTTGGCCGGTCAGGGGCGGAGAATGGCCGGGTAGGCCTCCAGCTATGGACGCAGGTAGGCGATAAGCGGCGTGGCGTACTCTTAGAGTACGACGCTTTTCGGGGCCCGGAGAATCGGGGACCCGACGCCTGTCCCAATTCCATGCGGGGAAATGGGTTCTCCGCCCTGGCGCCAGCTGCGATTTCGGCGTTGGGGTGCGGAGAATTCAGCCCAGGATCTATGCACATTTGGAAGTGAATGGTCTTATTAGCGACAGACAGCATGGATTTGTAAGAGGGAGGTCATGTCTCAGTAATTTAATTGAATTTATTGAGGACACAAATGACTGCTGAGGGAAGGGCTGTGGATGTTGTCCACATGGACTTTGTATAGCATTTGGTAAGATCCCTCATGGCAGGCTGGTGCAAAAGATTAAATCACATGGGTTCAGGGTGAACTAGCTGAATTGATTCAGAATTGGTTTGGATATAGATGACAGAGGGTAACAGTGAAAGGGTGTTTTTTTCAAAGGTCTGTAACTAGTGGTTTTCCTTTGGGATCAGTACTGGGACCTCTGCTCTTTGTAATAAATGACTTCGAAGAAAAAGTAGCGAGTCTGATTAGCATGCTTGCAGATGATACTAAGATTGCAGGAGTTGCAGATAGAGATGAAGATTATCAGAGAATACAACAGGATATAGATCGGCTGCAAAATTGGGCAGAGAAATGGCAGATGGAATCTAAGGTGATGCACCTTGGTAGATCCAATTCAGGTGGGAGCTATAAAATAAATGGCTGAACCATCAGGAACATAGAGGCAGAGATCTGGGCGTGTAGGTCCACAGATCCTTAAAAGTGACAGCACAGGTGGACATGGTGGTAAAGAAAAGGCAGCATGGTAGCACAGTGGTTAGCACTGTGGCTTCACAGCACCAGGGTCCCAGGTTTGATTCCTGGCTGGGTCATTGTATGTGTGGAGTCTGCACGTTCCCCCGTGTCTGCGTGGGTTTCCTCCGGGTGCTCCAGTTTCCTCCCACTAGTCCCGAAAGATGCACTGTTAGGTAATTTAGACATTCTGAATTCTCCCTCTGTGTACTCGAACAGGCACCGGAATGTGGCAACTCCGGGCCTTTCACAGTAACTTCATTGCAATGTAAGCCTACTTACGACAATAAAGATTACTATAAAAAGAAAGCATATGGCATGCTTGTGTTCATAGGACGGCATAGCGAGTATAAAAGCTCGAAAACTATGTTTCAGTTATATCGAACATTGGGGTTAGGCCACATTTGGACTATTGTGTCCAATTCTGGTTACCGCACTATCAGAAGGACGTGGAGGCTTTGGAGAGAGTACAGAAAAGGTTTACCAGGATGTTGCCTGGTATGGAGGGTATTAGCTATGAGGAGAGATTGAATAAACTAGGATTGTTCTCCCGAGAGGGGCGACCTGATAGAAGTTTATAAAATTATTAGGGGTATAGATAGGGTGAACAGTTGGAGGCTTCTTCCCAGGGCGGAAATGACAATTAGAAGGGGGCACAAGTTCAAGGTGATGGAGGACAGCTTCAGTTGAGATGCGCAGGGGAAATGTTTTACACAGAGGGTGGTGGTGGCCTGGAATGCACTGCAAGTGAGGTGGTTGAGGCAGATACGTTAGCAACCTTTAAGACTTATCTGGATAGGCACATGAACAGACGGGGTAAAGAAGGATACAGGCAGTTGGTCTAGCTGGGGCACATGATCGGCGCAGGTTTGGGGGGCGGAAGGCCTGTTCCTGTGCTGTATTGTTCTTTGTTCTTTGTACCTTTAACAGTCCAAAAACTAGTTCTGATGCCTGCTTACTTATTGGAGAGTTTTATGAGGTCTTGGTTGCATTCCAACTGCCTAATCATTTACAGATGCTTGACTCTGTTTACACAATTGCTTTGAAGAGTCTGTTTGTTTGCTTGGAAGTTTTATGGGCTATTCCACAACTTCCAATTCTTATATTGGGCTTCTGAGTTCTATCCATAAGGTAGATAATGGGCAAGGGGATGAGGATGATGAATGTGAGGCAGGCTTTAAAGTGGTCAGAATGTTGACCTGTATATAACAGATCTGCTGATTGCCTCGGAAGAAGCAGGCCAAAATTTGTTGGGAAAGGAGGACAATCTTTTAACCTGTTCATACATCATAGATCATAGAATTTACAGTGCAGAAGGAGGAAATTTGGCCCATCAAGTCTGCACCAGCTCTTGGAAAGAACACCATACCTAAGCCCACACCTCCAACCTATCCCCATAACCCAGTAACCCCACCCAATGCTAAGGGCAAATTTGGACGCTAAGGGCAATTTAGCATGGCCAATTCACCTGGCCTGCACATCTTTGGACTGTTCACTCTAGCCTTGGGTAGCAGGCCCATCACCAGAGAACTTAGGGCCTGGACCTCTGGAAAATACAGCTTCCCAACAGTATCAATATGGAGGCAGGAATGGGACACAGAAATAATCACATCTCCTGATACCCACCGCCACATGAAAACTTGACCCTATAGGTGAGAAAACAATAAAAAGATATTGGATAGCTTACTCGACATGGTTCTATCAATCTTTAAAATAATACATTGAACCTCTCTACCATTGTGGATAGCATTAAGGGACGCAGAGATAATATAGAAAGGGGATGTTCTCCTGGAGAGAGTAAACCAATATTTGATTCTAAAAATTATTTCGGTAAAATGGCATATATTTACCAAAGAGTTTGAGAAAACATGACTTTTCTTTTGGCCTCGCTGACAACGAAAAATGATCTTGTGTGCTAAAACAAATTACTATTTTAAAAATCATTGATGGATCATGATTTGGAACATCTCAATGTTGAAAGCGGAGAGCAAAAACATGCATAGAAATATTTTAGGGTATAGTGAATTTGCACAACCACACCACCTCGACCCCTCCATCCCCCATGCCATCGATCTATTCCTTCATTACATGTCATACATTTGACTTTAGATTTGGCGTGGGAGTTCACAGTGTTTTAATAAGAATTATCTCTTTCCACTTTGTAGGTCAAATGCCATTCTCCCTAGTCACTATGCAATGACACAAATGGGACACAAAGGGGATATTTGTATAATTTACTTCTAATTCAAACATTACTTAGTCATATAATAGTGCACGGGGAGGGTTGAATCTACAACCACTTGAAACTGGCAACATGCCTTCCTGAGACAAAAGAAAACCTTCCAAAATGCAGACTGAAAATGCAAATGTTTCTGAAAGAGCTCACAATTGGGCCCACTTGTGTTCTGATTAATTAACTCACCACAAGCTCATTACTTTCATAGCTGAAATAATTTCACACTATTTACTATGGCATCCTTTCTACAAGTATGTTTAGACTCAGGATATTTAGAACACTCACAAAAAACGGGAAAAAAGAACAGTCGGACATCGTAAATCATTCTGTGAGCCAAAAAAAAAAAGGAATTATGCTGAACACAGACTACGTCATTGTAAAGGAGCCAGAAAGCAAACTAAATAAAGTGAAAGCTTGAACAATTCAAACGTCTATGTACCTTACTGATGATCACCCGGAAAGAATTGATCTGAACATTATTAAAAGTAAAACATTTTGATTCACAAGATAAATAGCATCTTGATTCTGTAGGCTAGTTATCAATGTTTACACAGATTGTTTAAATATATTATATTTAAGAAGTAGAAGCCTTTACACTCTTTACAGCTAATGTACATCATTTTTAAACACTCATACGTGGGGTGGAATTCAAATACAGAAACGTTCATTTTACTGTTGATTAAATAATCATGCGATAAAAAGTGAGCAAATATCAATGTGATCTTTAACACCCAGGAACAGAGTCTAATTACAAACTGAAAAGGTAAATAACCCCTGTCCTTGTATCTACATTTGACTATATAAGGTTAATTATATGGTAATTAAGTGACTATTGGTTATATTTGATGAGTGTTATTTCATCATTATTTCATGTAGAGAGGATGTTATCTCGAACAACACCAGAGTGCTTGATGCAGGTTCCACTGAAACATTGCCCTCAACTGTAATTGTACAGCATAAAATGTTAGGGCTCACTCAATAAAATGTATGTTTTCATTAAATGAGGCCAAGAGTCATGCAAACGTTTTAGGTTTGGGAAATGGCATTAAAAAGGAACCACTGATGACAAATTTGGGTGTGCCAGGTGCTACTCAAACTGTTTCTGATCCAACACTTTTGCCCTGACATACTTGGAGAGGCACATATCTATGGCTGGACAGTCTGGCAGCGTAGAGGACCTGCTGAATTTAACAACAGGCCTTGATTAACTTCTAATTACTCTGTTTCCCATCCTTTAACTGGTCAGATTGAGAAATTGACCGTCTGTTGGACAGTAAAGACTGTGGGAGAAGGTCACATCCAGAGATCGTTAGCAATAGGAGAAGATCATGGTGCTATTGGAGGGGGTAGGGTGGAGGTCTCGAAAAGCAGGAAGAAGGAGGAAGGGAGGTAAAAATTAGTGCATTGTTAAGGGTGGGGGTGCACATTGGAAGGGAAAGCGCACAGTTCAGGTGGCAGAATGGTAGTGTGAGAAGGCCAGATGGGCATTCAGGAAGGAATGATTGTGGGGAAATTGAACAATCACAGGGTTGAGCATCTGGAAGATCATGGCCGATCTCCTCTCGGTGCCAAGGGAAACATTCCTGCTCCTTCCGGCAAACAAGGCGTATTCCAAAAAGTATTTACTTGTGCAGGCACAATTGGCTCCTGAAAACCGTGTTTTAATCAAAAGGTCATAAGTCAGAACCGATTTTCCCATAAATGCAACGGTACAAATGGGGGATTGGTTCCTGAATCAAGGCCGGAAATCAATCTTGGGGCACCCAGCGGAGTCAACTTGCTCTCTCAACTCATTGAGGTGACTATTGATGCCTGCACACCTTAGCACAAGTTCCTTGGTTAGTGTGGGGGAGATAATGAAGCCATTGATCATTGTCCGTTATCTGTTTAATTTTGGACTTTTGCAAGTCTGAGCGCATATTAAATACAACATAAACATGTAAATGCATTAAAATTGTGATGGTTGTGCCAAAAAAATTGAACAGAACATAACACTCATTTCCAAACTAATAAAGATGGTTCAATCTGTCCAGTCGTACAGATGGGCGGCACAGAATGTCAAAGCACACATATGAATGTGCTGGCATGGCATTGCAAAGTTGAAACCAACATTGTGCGGTCAAAATGGGGTGTCAATTTATAAATGTTGTAAGTGCCGTTCATCGTAACTCAAACATCGTAAAGTCGAGGGCAGCCTGTAGTCAAGCAGTACTGGAAAAACACTTAGCTGCTTAATCTGGCAACTCCCATCTCCCTTTGGTTGAGAGATTTCCAGAGCTCTTGAAAACCTACCCAAAGCCGTTAATTCCAAATGGTGGCCAAAATCTAAATATTAGATATAAAATATTCTAACGATGAACATGCCTCTCCAGAGTGAGTTATACTTGATGCCCCAAATCGTTGCAGTTAACTCAGAAGTAAGCGTGTTCACAGTGGGTTATTATTGGGTTTCAATTTAATCCTCCCCTTCTTCCCTATGTTATGGGAGGGGAGTAAAACTCCTTCCTCCCTTTAAGTCAAGTGCCCTGTTTTTATAGAAAACATATCAAAGTCTCCAGGAAGGGAAAATTGCTTCCAACCATTGTTGCTAAGCAAACTGAACAGTAGGTATATATCAATTCTTATATAATAGTCCTCCTTCATTGTAAGATTTGGACTATCTAAGGGGTAGCTCTGATGTTAACATACTATTATATCAGGACTGAAGTACTTGGTGTATGCCATTTAATGCAAAGTGGAAAATATGTTCCTGTACCTGAATAAGCACCAAAACCTCATAACTCAGAATAAATGGTTCTTATCACAATGTTTGTTCTTGCTATCATATTTGAATCCATGAAGTGTTTATTTTTTAAAAATAAATTTAAAGTACCCAATTAATTTTTTTGCCCATTTAAGAAGAAATTTAGCGTGGCCAATCCACCTACCCTGCACATCTTTGGGTTGTGGGGCCGACCCACGCAAATGTGGGGAGAATGTGCAAACTCCACACGGATAGTGACCCAGGACCGGAATCGAGCCTGGGTCCTCAGCACGAGTCCTCAGCAATGCTAACCACTGCGTCACTGTGCCGTCCCATGAAGTGTTCATTTTGTCTTTCAAAGCGCCTCATGATGTAGAAAGGAAAGGAAGGTCACCTCCTGGCGTTAGATGAAGAGGAGTAAGAGGAGACTCGTGTGGACCATGAACACTAGCATAGGCCAGATGGGCTGAAAGGCTTGTTTCTGTGTTGTACATTCTATGTAAATGTTGCGAGTTTGTTTCCAACAATTTTTATACAGTTACATTTTTGGATGTTTGTATTTTGGAGAGTTTCACTGATCTTAAATATGACCAGGCAATATTTGTTAAATCTCAAGATATTAGAACCCAATGAGGGAAAGAATTGTTTGTGTCGGGCATACTGCGTAACCCGTGCAGGTTTCCTTAATGGTTTCTGTGGGGGGGGGGGTCTCCTGATTGAGGTGTTGTCTGTAGGTCTGCCCTATTTAGGGGGTGTCTGTGGGGGTCCCCCTATTTAGGGGGTCTATGGGGTGTCTCTTTATTTATGGGGTCTCTGGGGTGATCGTGGAGGAGGGGATATGGTTGGGGTGGGGTGGGCAGGTCTGGCATTGTGGAAGGTGGCAGGGTAGCCCTTGGATGGATTTTGGGGCAACTCCATTAAGGGGTTAACCCCTTGGCCCACTGCGAGGTCCACCTTGGCCCACTGCGAGCTCCACCATGTCTGGCCCATGTTGGGAAATACCAGTAGTAAATCCCGCCCACATGATTCCCGGCCCAGAGAATATGGTGCCTGGTCCACTAAATAGATGCAATTTAGGCCCATTTGCATCCATTTGTTTACTCCTGCTGGTGCACAGCCACCAGTGGGTGGGCCAGAGCATCGCAAACAGATCAGCATCATTTGTACCCCGATTCTCTGCTGCATCGGGAGTCCCGCTACTGGTGGCAGAGAATCCAGGCCAATAGGTCAGATGGCCAAAAGCTTGATCAAAGAAATAGGTTTAATGGATAGTCTTAAATGAGGAAATCAAGGTGGATAAATGGAGAGGTATAGAGAAAGAATTCCAGAGTTTAGGACACAGGCAACTAGGGCACAACCACTGATGCTTAAGCAATTAAAATCAGGGATGAACAAGAAGGTGCAAGCAGATACCTCAAAGGATTGTGGAGCTGAAGCGGATGATGAAGTGAGGGAAGGGAGAGACCAAGGAGCGATTTGAAAACATGGATGAGAATTTTAAAGTTACCATGTTGCTAAACCATGAGGAGATTGAGACTTGCTGAGAGTTAAGTCATGGGCACGTGAGCTTTAATATACAGAGGGTAGAATGTGGGAGATCAGCCAGGGGTCCATTGGAATAGTCAATGCTCCAGGTAGTAAAGACATAAATGAGGGTGTCAGTGGTGGATGAGCTGAGTAAGGGGTGAAGTTGGAGGTTGTTACTGAGGTGTAAATAGGCAGTCTTAGTGACTGCACAAATATGAGGTCAGAAACCCATCTCATTTTTGAATGTGAAGTGAAAATTGAAAATAGACTGGCTTAAGTTCAAGACTGTTTCCACAGAAAGGGTTGGAAATGATAGTCAGGGAAAGGAGTTTCATAAACAATAACTACAATCTACTGAATATCTGACTGAGGAACTTTCTGCTCATCCAGCACTGGATATCGATAAGCCGTCTGATTAGTTAGCAACAGTGGAGGAGTTGAGAGAGCTGGTGGTGAAGTAGAACTGGGTGAAAACATCATTTATTTTGCATTTTATGATAAATATTCAAAATGCAGTTTCTAGTCTACAGTAGAATTGTTTAATATCATTATTTTACAGTGTATCATTTTAGTTTTTAAATTAAAAGGCAGCGGGGCAGAAACTCATCTTGGGCCTCAGTGCTAAACGGCTATTATTGCATTGACTGTCTGCTGTACGTCGCACGATATTCAATCCCACTGAAGCCAGTAAAACTAAATATCAGGCGAGATGTATAACATATATCGGATTAGAAACTGTCCCTTATTGCTATCACATAACAGTCATTTATTGCAGTACATCGAGTCACATAAAGTGCAAGATAAAATTTGATACAAAAAGTGCTTTGTATTCACTTTTGAAGGAAAATAACTCAATGTAATTAAGCAATATATTTCCAGTTTAGTTCCATAGATTCTCTAACTTAATCAGAGCTAGTACAGTAAGAATAATAATATTGGCTGTGTTGATAAAATACACCAGAAGCCTAGTCACAAGCTGAAAATAAATATTTCTGGTCTGGTTGAAAAGTATTATTTTAAATCCAAATGTTAATGGCATTTCACATTATGACATCCTGTGCTGTGATTACACCTCTCTTTAAGTACTCTGTCACAATATAGCAAACATCACAGCTCCCAGTGCACTGAAACAAAATGTATGCAAATTGCATATAATTTACAATTGTGCTAAATAAAGATTCACATTGTACTCCTGCAGTGGAATCAATATTGTGACAGGATTGGGGCATCCTAAATCAATTAAAATGCCAATTGAGAGAAGTGTCTATCTGCACATTTCTTTACACCTATTTCCTAATCACCACTAGAATTATACAGAGTCAGCCCGATGGTTCAATGGGTAAATGCAATGAGCAGTGTGGTACCGAGTTATGCAGGTCACAAAGGATTCACGTTTGATGCCAGCCTCTTCCGAGTCCACTACATCACAACCAGGGCTGTAAGGGGCAACAACAATCGAGGCAACCCTATGCTGGGGAAGCGACGATGAGCCAGGATTCTTGTTCCTGAGTGCCAGCCAGAGATCCATGTGCTGTAGTGTGTGTGTGTGGGTATCAGATTGGGCAAAACATTTCTCAGTCAGTTAAACCGCCAGCACAATTTCTTTGGGTTCAGACATGAAAAATGGCCAACTAGCTATCTGTGGTGATCAGGAATCTTGAGGGTGATTTTGAGCCTGTGTGAAGTGTCAGCGGGAATGGAATGACACTGTGGGCAGAAAAGTCAGAAAATGCGGTCGGTTCTCTCCAGCGGGACTGCAATTTTTGATTTTCCAGGCCGCTCGCCAGTGATGTAATGAGAAATCCACATGGAACCTTATTTTGATACATGCTAGTTTCATTAGCGAGCCCTCCCTCCGAGACTTCCCCACTCACTGAATATTCATCGGTCGCCAGTGTCATGTCACGCTGGCACGTTTACAACAGCTGTATAAAAAACAAGAACCTGCCGACCGCATCTCCGAAGGGGATATCGGACGTGAGCGCTCAGGTCGCCATCGCACACCAAGGTTCCAATTGCAGAGGAGAACCGGAGGAGGTGGAGGGGACCCAGATAAGTTCAATCAGGCCAGGGGGGTTGAGGAGTGGCGTTCAGTCTGAACTGGATGGAGGTTCAAGGCCATTTGTTGTGGAGGCCAGTCTGTCAGGGATTAACGTCTGGGTGGCTGACTGTTTAATCCGCAGCCCATGTGAACTGGAGAAATGAGGGTCCCCTCCAAGGATGAAGTTGACATGCTAAATGCAGTCTTCACATGAATCAGGTGTGCCTCGCCTGCCACAAGGGGAAACAAGTTGCCTGATCAGCTCCCTGACCCTTCCTTGATGAGTAAAGTGTGCCAATCAAGTCAGCATTGCAATGCATGAGTGTGCCACTGATTGACGCCAAATTTTCCCCAACCACTGAACTCCAAGGTTCATAACAGGGAAGTGACAGAGATTTGGCTCCCAATGCAAGGTGTTATAGTTAAGTCTCTCATCACTCACTCCATTCAAGGCAATGACATCATCTAGGGGGCATCATCTAGGTCCCCCATGATGTTAGAATATTGGTCCATTGAATACACTTCAGGCCGTAACACCTCATGCTGAGACTCTCAAGGGTGAAGTGCTTTGCTCAGATGGAGTTGAGAGGGATAACTGTGGGGATTTGACTATTGCATGACAGGAGAGGGAATGAGGATTAGTAGAAACGAGCTCACATGGGGGCAGCGCATGGGTAAATATTACAGATGCTGAGAGGGCTGAGGGTCAGGGAATTGTCGTGAATCCTCATTTTGATGTTCTCTTCCTTTCAGTTTTTGATTCTGGAGAACATTGGAGCAGTCGGGTTGGCAATTCTATTAATTACAATTGACCAGCAGCAGCAACATCAATGTGCTGCTGAACGCGGCCAGGAACACCGTCCTAGAGAAGAGGGTGAGGCTGGGCCTGTTGCACTTTTAGGGTCAGGGCCACAGATAGCGGGGCCTTGGAGAAGACACTACTGGCCAAGGGTATTCCGACGTCAAACTTCCTACCTTCAGATGTCAGGGGGGTTGCGGTGCTGGGAGATGTGACCAAAAGAGTTGATATCACATGGACTGGAACCTATTGCCTGTGGCCCTTAAGGTTACTGCTACTCTGAAATTATATGCCAGCAGCTCGTTTCAGGGCAGCCTGGGTGACCTATGTGACATATCCAGTCAGCTGCACACAAGTGCATAAGGGCATTAATGCGCTATTCGCTGGGCCCACATATACATTAGCTCAGACCGGAACCAGGCAAACCATACGCTAGGGCCATAGGTTTCACCCCAGGTGCAGGATGTCATCGACTGCACCACGTTGCTCTGCAATCTCCATGGCTGTATGGGGCGCCACTTATGAATCTCAAGGGATACCACTCCCTCAATACCTAGCTCGTCTGTGACCACGCAATGCGCATCATGCAGCTGTGTGCCCATATCCCAGGAAGCACCCATCTTGCAGCAATTGCAGATCCCAGTCATCTTTGAGGGAGTGCAGTGGCTGGAGCGTTGGCTCCTTGGGGACAGAGGGGAGGCCATAAACACCCGCTGAGATTCGCTACAATGAGGCACGTAAATCAATACATGCACTGGTCAAGCAGGTGATTGGACTGATCAAGATGTGGTTCTGGTGCCTGACCTGGTCGGGGGGAGCCCGCTAATATATACACCAGGGAGTATCCAAATCATAGTGATCTGCTGCACTCTGCATAACCTGGCACTGTAGCGGGGTGAGCAGCATTGCCAGGAGGAGAAAGAGCGCCACATCTCCTTGGTTAAGGAGGACAGTGAGGGTCAACACACAGAGGAGGAGGAGAAATCAATTCAGGCAATGGCCAGGACCCAAATGGAGTGAAGGGTTAGAGACACCCTCATTACATCGCGCTTTGGGGATGGTCAGGACAGGGTAGTGAAGAGCTCTCTCATCATGGAATCTGACATAAACTTACTAATGTGGTACCTCCGAGAGATCCTCATGGTAGTTCCAGCCTTCATGGGCAGGGTACTAAAGCCATTGGCCGCAAGATCCAGGAGAATGGTGATGACTTGCAGTGAGGTCAGAGCAATGCTCTTCTCATCCTCAGCAATATGTCTTCCTGACATGGAGCTGAATGCCTTCAGGAAGAGCAGAAGTGAGATCCAGAAGCCCGTCATCCACTGGCACTGACACTTAGGATTCCCACTCGTGCCAGCACCATGAAGTTGAAGCCCTGCACCGTGGAGCTCATTTCCTCAGCAATGGAGGTCATGAGCTGAACCATGGAGCGGACACGCCCCACGATAGAGTGTACGTTCTGCACTAAAGTCTCCACTGTGGATGCCACTCTTGTCATGTTAGCCTTGTTGCGTTAGATTGATGGTACCATTCCTTCGGACAGTCTGAGGAGGATGCTGTCATCCTTTCCTGATTCACGGTGATTAGCACTGTTGCTTCACAGCGCCAGCGTCCCAAGTTCGATTTCTGGCTTAGGTCACTGTCTGTGCAGATTCTACACCTTCTCCCTGTGTTTGTGTGGGTTTCCTCCGGGTGCTCTGGTTTCTTCCCACAAGTCCTGAAAACAAGGGGCTAGATTCTCTGAATCTGAGACTATGTGCTGACGCCAGCGTGGGAACGGTGGCCTTCTACGTCCGACAAAATGGCGCAAAACGGCCACCGATCCCCCATCTGGTTGGGGGCTAGCCGGCACGCAGCGTAGAGTACCTGACTCTAGCTACGGATACGGCCGGAAAATTGCCGGGTCCGTGGCCGCGCATGCGCAAGGTGGCGGCCTGCAGCGGCCACACTGTGCAACATGGCACAGGTGGCGCACAGACCTGGCCTGCCAAATAGTGCCCCCCTTTGGCCAGGGTTGCCACCTCCGGACCGCTCCCCATCAGTGCCCCCAGCCCCTGCCAAAGCCCTATCTGCCCGCGGATCGACACTCCCCCCGACTATGGGCGTTGCTCGACTTAGTCCGCAGCCACCACGCCGAGTTCCCGACAACAAAATAGCATGAGAGACCCACGCCGTCAGGAACTCAGCCCGTCGCGGGCAGAGCATCGGGGGGGGGGGGGGGGGGGTCGTCAGGTAACGTACTGAGGCCGCCCATACGGTGTGTGACGTACTCCTAGATTGGAGGGGGCGGAGTATTACAAAAGCGGTGCCGCCCCCCCCCCGATTTCGGCACCAACATGGATTCTCCGGCTGATCCCCAAATGTGATTTTGCCGTTGGCGACCGTAGAATCCCGCCCATGCTGTTAGTTAATTTGGACATTGAGAATTTTCCCCCAGTGTACCCGAACAGGCGCCGGAGTGTGGTGACCAGGGGCTTTTCACAGTAACTTCAGTGCAGTGTTAATGTAAGCCTACTTGGGACAATAATAAAGATTATTATTATTATTCTAACGACACTGCCTTTGAAGTTCCAGTCGTTCTGGGATGATTGGAATCCAGGGTCACGTCATCGGCCAGGGGCTCAGCAGAGCCCTGGGTTCCGGTATCCCTCCAAGTGCTGGGTCCCTGGGACATTCCTTCCTCCGCCTTCTGTGTGTCTTCAACTGTGAGCTGCTGACCAGTGAGTGACTCAGAAACCTGCCAACTAACTATTTCCACCGAGGTGTGAGTATCCGTGCTGGTAGAGGATGTAGGTGACAGCTGTGATACCTCCTCACTGCTTGTGTCTGAGATGTCTCCCTCAGAGGTGCTCTGGACTGTGGTGTCCAGAGGGTGAAGGATGGCCCGGGCTGGTCGACTGATTAACCTGCAAGGGAAACGAGGTGACATTACTACATCACGGGGCATAAATGATTGGAGAAAGTTAACTCGTGAGGCTTGCACCATTGCTGCATGTCTTGACGGTTCTCCATTTTCTCTGCTGCCCTGACTTCACCCTGTGCACAAGTGTGGTTCTGCCCATTATCTGCCACCTCAACAGCTCTCACCTTGAACGCCATTAGGCATGACTCCGGCAGGCTGTGCCCATTCATGTCCGGCAGGCTGTGTCCATTCACGTTGCTTATGCTTGAGTTTGTCCTGCAATGAAACAAATAAGGAAAATGTAGATGGGAGTCCTGCCAGGTCAGATGGTGAAGAAGTCTGGCATGCCTGAGATATGAGTGGGAGCGGGGTGTGAGTAGCAGCTTATCCACTGGGGAGAACATGGAGAGTGGAGGCGAGGGGTGGGGCACCATCAAAAGTGTTGAGAATCCATGAGGTGACTGGATGAGAGATTGCCAAGGAGTTATGAAGTGTGTGTGAAAGGATGCATCAGTATAAGTTAGGGGGCAGAATTGCACTGGCTGTGCGAAGGTCACACATCTTCTTCCGGCACTATTACCCTATCCTCTTATGCAGCGAGTTGGCACTCATAATCGTGGCCGCCGCCACCCAGGTGGGGGTGGTGATGTTGCTTAATGTATGCCTGCGGGATAAGTGGGTAGAGGATATCACACCACTGCTCCACCTGGAGTTTGGTAAGAGTTCCCTCCAAAAATCTTGGTGCTGTCTTCCTGGCAGCCATCTCCTGACTGCACTTGGGATAAGTGCATCATGGGGAGTGCTTGGCGAGGTGGCATTTAAAAGGAGCTCCCCGCTGATTGTAGTGATGACGTTTTCCCAGGGAGAACGTGCCAGAGGCAAACCACCACGAATGCTGCATGAATCACGTGGGGGGGGGGGGGGGGGGGGGGGGAATTGTTGAAAGTGCTCACTATTCGGTGAGTTTTCCCGTCATCAGAGTCAATGGGATTCTCAACCGTTTTCTCACTGGAACCGACACTAAAAATATATTGTTAGATTCTGCCCCTTATCTCGTCATAAGAATAATCTTTATTGTCACAAGTAGGCTTACATTAACACTGCAATGAAGTGACTGCGAAAAGCCCCTAGCCGCGACACTCAGGCACCTGTTCGGGTACACAGAAGGAGAATTCAGAATTTCCAATTCTCCTAACAGCACGTCTTTGGGACTTGAGGGAGGAAATCGGCGCACCCGGAGAAACGCATGCAGACACGGGGAGAACGTATAGACTCCGCACAGACAATGACCCAAGCCGGGAATCGAACCTGGGAACCTGGTGCTGTGAAGCAACAGTGCTAACCACTGTGCTACCCTGCTGCACGAACATTGGGAACAGAGGGGAGGCAGAAATGGAGAAGATTTTCTTCGAATGTGGGTGGAGAGAGAAATTCACACTTAGAAGTAGAAAGAAAATGATAGATGTATTATGAAAGATTAATCATTTGTTCCATTGTGAAAGTGTAAGGGATTCTTAAATTCTTGTTCATCAAATGGCTTAGTTACTTAAAAGGTACATGATAATGGGATGAGCAAGTTTTACTGCAAACTATATCCTCGCAGAAAGCTTCTAAACATCATTAAAAGGTTTGCATCTCGAGAGGAAATATTCCTAGCTGTAGCCATCAAAAGCAGCCTGCTGGAGACTGACAACTTCAGGCCTCTTAGCCAGAAAAAGATTGCTTGCATGAGGTATCCAGTGGGTTTGTCTTTGGCATTGCAGTGAGTCTTGATTGGCATCCACTCTGGTTCTGGTTGCTGATACTGGCAGTATGCCATTGAAAAGTTTAATCCCAGCAGGGCTTGGAGCCCTGAGCTCTGGCTGGTACAAAACCTTTTAATGCCATGGTAGTGCTGCTGAGAGCAACATCAAGAATCAGGGAGGCTGGTGATCACTGCTCACTGTAACGACAACCAACAAATGGTATAGTCAAGCAGATTGGAGATGCCTGTCCTCCAGCAGGCTGCTTTTTCATGGATACAAACAAGACTGTGATCTCACAGGAAGGAGGCACTCTCTTTTATTCCACTCTTTGAACAGACAGGTAACATTAAAATATCTCAAATATTGCTCCTAATAATTCCACTTGAAAATAACACTGCAAGCCCAAGTAGTTAGTGTAAGAGGTACTTTAAGAAACTTCTGAAGCAATTAACTCGACTATTCAGTTTACGTAAATCCTGCTGCACCCGACAGCTACTTTTTTACACCATCGGCAGACAGGACAGACCAAATGCAAGACTCCATCCAAATGAGTCACCAAATGCCACATGGAGCTTTGAAACCATTACTGCCAGCCATGTATTTCTCTGTTTTCCCAACTCTGTAAAGATTTAAATAAATGGCCTGGTGTGCAACACATGCAGATCACTAGCAACTTTTATGACATTTAAACATCTGGAATAAATTCAAATCAACAATGGTGGACTGTGCCAGAACAATATAATTGGCAGTAAAGAGTATATGTGTCATACATGTATGCATGTCCTGCATATGATGAAATGCTGTAACTGAGTACCACAATTTAATATAAGGCGGATGATTGTAGTCCATGTAGTAATATCAGCAAATGATTTTCTTTTTAAATTTACAACTTACGGCCCACCCATTGTAAAAATATTGAAATTAGGGTCCTACGCTAACATTCTTTGCCCACTTGTGATCAACATAGAGTGAACTTGCACCAATTCTTAACAGGTTGATGGAGGGCACGGTGAAAACATTGTGGGCAGCACGGTAGCACAATGGTTAGCACAGTTGCTGCACAGCTACAGGGTCCCAGGTTCGATTCCCAGCTTGTTCACTGTCTGTGCAGAGTCTGCATGTTCTCCCTGTGTCTGCATGGGTTTCCTACGGGTGCTCCGGTTTCCTCCCACAGTCCAAAGATGTGCAGGTTAGGTGGATTGGCCACACTAAATTACCCTTAGTGTCCAAGAAAAAAAAGGTTAGATGGGGTTACTGGGTTGAGGGGACAGTGTGGAGGTGTGGGCTTGGGTAGGATGCTCGTTCCAAGGGCCGTGCAGACTCAATGGGCCGAATGGCCTCCTTCTGCACTGTGAATTCTATGATTCCATGCTGTACGTTTACCCATGAACCAGGAGAACAAAAATCTTCCAGCCTGCCACTGATCCTTCCACTCCACCAGCCCAGGATGTTCTCACTATCTGCACCCCATGCCGCCCAATCCTTGACACCATCCCCAAAGGTAAGTGTCCACCGCTGGCTCAGCTCTGTGACAGAGTTAGCAGATTCCCTGTGTCCTACACCCCCCACAGCCCCATTCTTCCTCCCACCATCACTCCCACCAATTGTGTGCTGCCTGTTAGCACTTGTTAAACATGCCATGAGGCCGGTCTGTGGATATGGTCTTCGACCTCTCCATGGTGCCATCCAGCAAGGATAGTGAATATCTAGCCCACCCAATTTGCACTGGGAACTACCTCCCAGTATCTGGGCTCTGATCAGATCAGCCAGTTTGAGTTTGCTTCCCAGGTTAGTTCAGATTGTCTATTTTCTCAATTTAGCTGCTACTTCATGGTAGCTGTGAATGTGGGCATGGTGATTTTAAAAAATGTTTCAGCCAATCTTCTTGCAAAGGTTATTTGCAGACATCGGTTTCCTTCAGTAGCTGAATGTTAGACCAGCTGATATTTATCACTTGATACAAATACTTATAAACCAGCTTCCTTTGCCTGTTTCATTTCATCCTGTATTGGCATTTGCTAGTAAACTCCAATACACAAAGCCAAAAGGTTCTGGAACAAATTGCTTCATTTGGTGCAGTCAATTAACATTAATATATTGGGAGTTTATGAGCAACTTTCCACTCCAAAACACTGCAATAACCTGGGCATGAAACAAGGACAGTGGAAAAGTGTTTACAAGGCATGTTGAATTTGGCCTTCGTGCTTGTTTACCCACTCGTGCATGGCAGCGATCTGTTTCCAACACCTTTTTATTCCCTCCAATCTCACCTGCCCCGGTGCAAGAATTGTGCATAATTTGCTGGCTGCTTCCTGCAAACGTCCTGGAGGGATTTGAAAGTACCAGGAACAGGCCAGGAGTTTTTTTAAATTCTCTCTCCATGAGTTTCCCGCACGCTCCTTGCAATGCCTAACCCTGCTTCTGACTACTCAGCATCTTCCACTGGAGGCCTCGGGGCTAAACTGGGAAAAAAATATACTGCATCCAATTTACACAGAAGCAAAAAAAAAAAAATGCCTGTTCAGAACTTCGAATGATCACGAAAAGCCAAAAGCTGCTTCAATGTGGAATGCCCCGGCGTTTGCCGAAATTGAAAGACAAAGTCTAACCCAAAGACCACTAACTATTGAACCTCCCAAAATAAAAAATGATTTGCAATCTCCCTCCTTGTTTTCACTGCGAAAAGCCGATATTTCAACTTTGCTGTCAGAGCGAAACGACACTGGTTAAGCACAGGGAGAATTTCGCTTTACGCAGGGACTGTGCTGCACTCTCCGAGGATTATACCCCAGCCCAAGTTCTACAAAGAAAAGCCCCCATTTCACGGTTATAAGCGCAGATCACATAATGCGGAGGGTGGCAGCGACCAGGAACGGCAAGGGTGGGCGAAAAATGAACCAGATATGAAAATGTCTGAGGCAATAAATTAACACTCAGCGTGTGGGTGATAGCTTAATCCTGTCTAGTCCAAACAGTACCTGACACCCATTATTGTAATAGGAGGCACAGAAACCACACTGAATTGATAAGAGAGAGCAAAAATGATCATTCCCAGATGATTTCAACAAGGGGAAAAACGGTATAGGTACAGAGTGTTACTCCTTGATTGACCCAATACTTGCTATTTATAAAATTACAAGCTGCACTGAGCTGACAAAGATGCACATGTACTTAACCAGTCTCTGCTTTCAGACACAGTTTTTGCGTGCTCCAAGACTCGTTTTTTAAAAAAAATGGGTTGCATACATTTGTTTTTCTTCCCCTCCCTGCCGTGCAACTAGCCAGCTGCAATATGAAAGTTCATGTTGGAAAAAAGTACAGGTAATAGAAACGAGGACATGCAGAAAAGACGGCAAAGCGTGCTGCTCTTACAGACGGCGAAATATTGCAGCAAGCTTCGTGCAGTGGTATGGTTCCAAAATTTTCTCTGCACTTTGTTTACTATATATGCCAATAGTGTAATATTAAACAAAAACAGTGTGTCCTGTGCCAGAATGATTGATTACAACACTGTGGCAAGGTCACCTCCTAGGAACCAGCTCAGTGCAGTAAGGGCTGTCTGACTCATACAGTTAACACTATATCCGCATTGTATGAATGTCACCAGGAATCCAGTGATTTATTGCTTGGAAGCCTCTGTTCAATTTTTTCTGCCTGACCAAATTGCACATTTTCTAGAAAAAGAAGCAAAAATATTTCAGCACATAGATTACCCTGAGCCCTCATTTTCCCCACCAGGTTCATATCTTTTCAAAGATACTGATCATCAAAATTCTCATTTTTATTTGATTTGATTTTTTTCCCCCTCTGCTTTTTTTTGTGGACGTGGTTTTAAGGCGGGTGAGGGGAGGTTTAATTAGAATTTGGTAACATCTGCGGGCTCGCTTTGGACAACAATGGTTGCATATGGTTCTCCCTTAATTTCAACAAGGTCCTTATTGGCACAAAAAAGAATGGTATCAGCCTCGGGGAACAAAAAGAAAGTCTGACCCATCTGAAAGGAAATTTCATCCCTACAACAGGCTCTTATAACGAAGAACATCTGCAACTGAAATCCATGTCTAATATGTTAGTTCCCACAGACAACACAAATGTACAAGATACTATGTTTACCTTCTTTGCTGGCTTCAATGACAAACACAATGTGCCATATTTCTCCATGTCTAACTCGCGGAATTTAACAGTAAAAAAAAACATCCAACACGAATCATGTGTTCCATTATGAAGAAATTATATTTGATCAAGGCAATCCCTCTGAAGCCAGAACACTTGAAAGTAGCTGTAATGAGCATTAACTCTACTTTCTATTTGGTTTGTTAGTCAATGTCAGACAAAACAGCCCTTTTACAATGAAATTGTCCCGCTATTTTTTTATATTATTAATTGAATATTTATTTATTTTCCACTTGCTTAAAAATGCTTGCGATTCCACGAGGGTGCATCATGTGAGAGTTGCTTTGTACCAATCATTGAGGCTACAATTTCCAATGGATTGATGTTCATTTAAGTTTTTTAGCTAAATCTGATCCCCATACAGCATTGCTGTAATGACCAGGAATTGGAAGGAAGCTGGAATAATTATTAAGACTATTTTGGCAATATTAGCTGTGCTGAAACATCCCTAATAATCAATAATGACTGATCCCTCATTTTCAACCACATGTTTGAGAGAACCACGATACAGTTCACCCACAAGTGATTATTTCACATATTTCTTTCTATTCCTACAGATATATTACCATATTTTACATGACTAAGGCTGTAAATTATGGAAAAGAATTTACATTTTCCCAGTCTTTAATGAGTTTTTTGTCTACACTTCAGTACAGAGTAAGAAATACAAGCTCCACTACTTCAATATTGTTTTACATTTTGCACAATGAAAGCAACTTAAAAGAGGATATTCTATGCTTTTCAGTGGAATATCACTTAATCCCATGAGTAACAATAAATTCAAATTTACATAATTACTCAAAATAGGGATAGAACAGAAAATAGTTGCTACACTATTTATTTATTTTGACTTAAATCAAAATGATGTTATATTTACATTTTAATCCACATTAAAATGTACATTATGTATAAATATGTATTTCTTATGACACAATCAGATCATGTTGGTAAGCATTGATAGTGTTTACAGGACTAACACATTTACTGAGATGAATTTTCATTTATGATTTTTCCCTTTTGGACTTATTGCCTGATACAGTATATTCATAAACTGAAAAGTAGTTATTGATTAAATATCCTCTCTGTACATGAAACAGAATCATCTTTCAGACTATTTTACAAATGAATTATAGGGCCCCCCTCACCAGCAAATGTATGAGTGTCTTAATTAATAGTGTCTATATAATATTCTTTCTACTCCATACAAAGACTGCTTCATTTTTAGAAGTTGGACAACAATAATATTCAGAAGTTACTGTCCAGTTACTTGGCTGCAGAGTTAGGAAACACATTATTTAACATTTTGCAGTGACATAAATTAGGTATATTTAAGACCATTAAAACAAAGACTATCACAATGGATGGTTGGCTAGACTGTGTGACTGTTACTCCCAGCACTTTTAAGCAGTAGTCCTATCGGATTCAGCATGCGTCTTCATTTTCCTCTTAGTCTGGCTTTAAACGCTAATAAGAACATTTCTTAAAATTGTTCCAGAAGGCTTTAACCGTGATTTAATATTCTACTTTTGCATTGCAATAATTCATTTGGTGTGTTATATAACTATACACTGTAGAGTCTGGCAATCAACAGAGCCAAATTGCAAAGTCACAAGTCAAACTTTGTTTTAAAAATCTTCACTGCATCTCATTATAGTTCTCTAATTTCCTGGAACATTTTTGCAACTGAAGTTCATTGCTGATTCTGAACATCATAATTTTTTATTTACAAAACTTGGGGTTTTTGTGTGTGTTATATTGATCATTGGGTTTGTCTTTTTTTTTGTTGACTTTTATTTTGGTATTGCTTATAAACTTGGAAATCAGAGAAAAAGTAATAAAGACATGGAAAATATGACACATTTTTATAACAAGTCAAATTATGATATTAATGACCAGAAATGAATTTCAGTTATAAAAGTGTTCCAGGAAATTAGAATGATAATGAGATGCAGTGAAGGTTGTTAAAGCAAAAGCACGCCTGGTGACTTTCCAGCGTGGCTCTGTCAGTTGCCAGAATATACAGTAAACTCAGTGTATAACTGCAACACTGCCAACATGAAGAATGCCAATCTTTCAAAATGTCCACTTTCAATAACAAATAACAAAGCCACGCTTCACAAAAAATGGAAAGTTCCTATTACCATTTAATGGGTACAAAAATAGAAAATTAAATGTGTGTGACACTTGGCAACCACTTGGAGTCTATGAAATCCTGTGATTACCATTGAAAGCTCTGCTGATATGGAGTGGATTAACTATTTAATGTAATGTTCCTACATTTGACTGCTCTTCCATCAAGTAACCATACGAGGAGTCAAGTAAAAATAAGTAAACATTAGCTCGTGCACACAATATTACACTTAGAGCGGTGAAGCAACTGTGCTAACCACTGTGCTACCGTGCCGCCCAAGTAACATAGTAATTCTTTCAGGGTAAAGAAGTTTGGTAAATAATCTATTACTCCATGCTGAGACTTTAAATGACAAATTATTTCTTAAAACAGTTCTTAGTGGCTTTCAAATGTCACAGATTTAATATTCAAATTTTTAATAAATACTGAAACATACACATCTCCAAACCAGATTTGGCTGGTGATATAGATTCTGTGTGAGTTCCTGAAACAGAACAATGGAGTGCATATTTTATCTTCTAAACGCAGAATTTCAGTATCATTATTTCCAAGTTTAGTGTCTTTACTTTGAGAAGCCAGTATTCTGCACCATGGAAGGACAAAATGAATAGCAAATACATTGAATATTACATATTAAACATTCCATGAACAATGTCTATATTCAGAGGGTTAGGAGGTAGCTTCTAACATTTTGTTGTGTGAAATCGCATGCAGTATCGGTACAATATTATTTATTGCATGTTTCAACATCCGCCTTTTAAAATGGAGAAAGATAAACCATCTTCAATGTGCTGATATCAGTGACAGCAGTTTCTGACAGTTTTGCCTCTTGCTTTTTTTCTTGTTATAGTTCATGCTTTCTTTTACCAGTGAACATGGCATCTACCTTCTCTATTATGCGTAAGAAGTATGTTACAAATAACCCAGTTTGCATAAGGCATTATCATGCCTCCTGTTTAGAGAATCTCTGTCCAAGTCCCAACTTTTATTTCGTTCAAAATCGCCAAGTCCATGGATTAAGTTTAGCATTTTCATGGTCAAATCTCTTGAGAGGACAGCTTTATCTTGAAGCCGAAAACATCAGGATAGCGATCTGCACCACCTAATAAAGCACACCTCCTGCCAACCTACACAGTACAGCATTGATGGAGGCGATGGAGCTAGGCTTCAGATTGCCCCACCCTCCTTACCAACAGAGGACAGTGGAAGCAAGAGGCTTAGAAGGTGGATAAAAGGATGAAGGGAACATTCATATAAATAAGCATTTGGTTCCAGGAAGGTATTCTATATAATTCTCAGATATTGTGGAATTAATGTTTCCTAGGAGTAGGCTTCCTTTGCACCAATAGTAATAAGTAATACGATGATAAGCATTGACATAAAACCAATACATTATATTAAGACCAGTTTTTAAAACCATAGTTTTGTATAATTGGAGAATCACCAAATTAAGTTAAATTTAAACCCTGGAAAAACATTAATGAACTAAAATAAACACAACATAACTAAATTTTGATGTATTTCAGACTTGAAGGTGAACATTTCTACTTTACGCAGCTAATGAATAACAAAATCCTGAGTCTGAACCCAGATTATGCAGAGTTTAAGAAATGATAAATAGCCAAGCTACACTTCCCTAATGAATTATCAGCCTGTTACTTTTATCATCTGAATTTGCCTTACCTGTGAAGCAATTTACACAGATGAAATGTAACCAAGAATGATGTGTCAACATTCTGGCATTAATTTGGACTTAATTATACACAGGATGTCCTTTGTACTAGTGTAAGTCAAAGATGACAATAATTAAGCCGATATCATTTAGAGTAAAAAAACTTATTATCATCACTTTTCAACAATGATATGTTACAATATACATAGACTGGCTTATTTGACAATGACTAGTAGAGTTTCTTTTACTGCCAGCTTAACATAATCAATGTATTTCAGATTCTCTCATTTTACTGCCTACTATCCATGTTAACATTAGTAATGGCAGTGAGATGGGCTTATGTGCTGAATGAAATAGAGCTCCTAATTTCAAATTTGTTGAAAGTGTACCCAAGTTTCTGATTAACATGAATGATATAATTTTGTTTTCTTCTCAAAGAACCCAGAAGATTTTGCATTCTCTCAAAAAAGGTGTCATCAATAATTATCAACATCACGATTCTTTCCTTAATTCTTCACTATCTACTTAAGATATTTGGATAACAGTGACAAACATTATCAAATGTTCATAAAACAGGTCTCTGTCACCTCCATTAAAGGCGGTAAAGGTGAGTGCAAATAAATTAATATGGCCTTCTTGACACAAATTAGTGTCAGCTTGAAATTTGCAACAGTATTAACATGAATGCGTCAAATGAATGCAATTCAGAATTTTATCTCAGCAACTCAATTAAACAAATTGAACTTGTAAAGAACAAATGGGAATTCAAACAAATTAAAACTGCAGACTTGTTTTAACTTTAGGCATTTATGAGTGATAGCCAGAAGGAAAAAAAAACATAGCTTCCAGTTTCTTTTATTCGTTGCCTCAGCAGTTAGAGAGGCTTGGCAGGCAGCATCACAAAAGGATAAAAATGTCTGCAATCGAAACACAGCTTTTGCCTCACAATAAATCATCTGTCACATCATCACAGCCCTGTAGATAATGAGCAATAAAGTTTCTACACTCAGGGAATGAAGACCTAGACACAAAAACACAAGTATGCCTGCCATAAGTCGATTGTTTTCTCTGTTATCTGTATAGGGTTTGCTATTTACTAATCAAATGAACACAGAATGCATTGCTTACATCAATATTTTTATTGTGTGTAAAATATAGTGTCCTACAAGACAGTTAATGGACATCCCGCTAATGAGAATGTTCACTTAAAGAGGACATTTACTCAGACATAGATTAATTCCCTACATAGGGTAATGGAAAACTACTGGTTTATAGGAACAGTTTAGATTGGATGTGCTGCTTTATAGGTGCAATTACTAGGTAGAAAAAGCAATAGTCAAAGAATTTCATTTGGAGGTAATTTAGTTACTAAAGGACTGGGGCTCTTTGTGACAAGCACTGATCTGTGCTATGCAAATAAATTCTGGTTGAGTGACTGGGTGGTGTAGTAGGTTAGCTCACTGCCCATTCCCTCTGGGACCAGAGTTAGAATTGAGCCTAGACTGATAAGATGAAAGTGTTCCTCATGTGTCAGCTGTAAGGGTCCTTCAGCCCAATTCTTAGTATATGTGATGATTTTGACTGCACGCAGGTTGAAGAGGTCATAGGAAGGGCTGATATGGAGAAAGGAACTTTCACACTGGTGTAAAGGTGAGCACTTTGTGAGGTTGGCATGAAAGCCTATTACAAGAATAGATTGGTGAGTGTTTTACTTTGTAACTAATCTGAAGTATTTCCCAACCGGCACTGATAACTAAAATAAGTGGTCCATTCTCCAGCCTCTCACCTTTATACGCACCAAAGAAAAATGCAAATCTTAAAAAAAAAAGTATTGGCTATATAGTGGGCTGGTTTAGCCCACTGTGCTAAACCACTGGCTTGTAATACAGAACAAGGCCAGCAGCACGGGTTCAATTCCCGTACCGGTCTCCCCGAACAGGCAACTAGGAGCTTTTCATAGTAACTTCATCGAAGCCTACTTGTGACAATAAGCGATTATTATTAGTGCATGAGACACACAGCAAATTCAACTCTTCAGATTTCAATGAGTCAGTTTTACCTAACGTTACGATCTCATTGCTGATAGAGATTGGAAGTTACCTTAGAAGTGGGAGAATGTCTTGGTACTGGTCCTTCTGTTAAATCAGGGAAAAGCAATAATGAAACAATGTTTTCATGTTGCAACATGTTTTCAAATGTGTCATTAAAACAACAATTATGGACATCTTTGGGTGGCACGTTCAATTATTTGTAGCAAAGACGGTGCTACAGATGGTACAGATCTTAGTTTGAGGTTGACCTCAGAGCTCGTGTATCTTTGTTATATAATTTGGGAAAGCAAACAAGAGAATGTGGCAATATGGCATTGTTTTCAAACATTAGTCCCAAGGACGAAAGTGATAAACTGTTGTACTAAGAAAATCAGATCATCATCGATTTGTGTTAAGGAATATAAGAGGTGTCTGACTCATACAAGGTCACATATAAAGATTCATCTGACCAACTTTGCATTAACAGGAAACATCATACAAATCAATTGGGCGGGATTCTCCGACCCCATGCCGGGTCAGAGAATCCCCGGTGGGAGGCGCAAATCTTGCCTCGCTGCTGTATTCCCCAGCGCCGTTTTTCGGGCGGGGGCAGGATTGCCGCCATGCCGGTCAGGGGCCGTTGACAGCAGTCCCCCCAGCGAGTCTCTGGGCCTCAATGGGCCGAGCAGCTGTCCATTTTTGGCCAGTCCCGCCGGCGTGAATCACTCAACTCATGCACCGGCGGGACCTGGCAGGTGAGTATGCGTGGGCGGTTCTTGAAGGGGCACGGGGGGTGGAATCCGACCCTAGCGGGGGGGCCCCCACGGTGACCTGGCCCGCGATCGGGGCCCACCGATCTGCGGATGGGCTTGTTCCGTGGGGGCACTTCTTCCTTCCGCACCGGGCCCCTGGAGGGCTCCAGCATATTGCCCGGGGGCCGGCGCGGAGAACTCCCCGCACATGCGTGAGAATACGCCGGCCGGTCCGTGCATGCGTGAACTTGCGCCATCCCTTCGGCACCGCTAAAGTGGCGCCAACCCCTCCGGCGTCAACCTAGCTCCCTAGAAAGGTGAGAATTCCTCACCTTGGGGGGCCGTTGACTCCAGAGTCATTGGCGCCGGTTTTCACGCCGGCGTGAGGACTTAGCCCCAGGAGGGAGGATTCCGGCAATTGTATCACAGATTCACAGAATTGTTGTAGTGCCATTTGGCCCATTGTGTCTGAGCCGGCTTTCGGGTTAGTGCCATTCCCCTGCCTTTTCCCCATACCCCTGCATTTTCTTTCTATTAGAACATAGAACATAGAACAGTACAGCACAGAACAGGCCCTTCGGCCCTCGATGTTGTGCCGAGCCACGATCACCCTACTCAAACCCGTAACCCAACAATCCCCCCCCCCCTTAACCTTACTTTTTAGGACACTACGGGCAATTTAGCATGGCCAATCCACCTAACCCGCACATCTGTGGACTGTGGGAGGAAACCGGAGCACCCGGAGGAAACCCACGCACACACGGGGAGGACGTGCAGACTCCGCACAGACAGTGACCCAGCCAGGAATCGAACCTGGGACCCTGGAGCTGTGAAGCATTTATGCTAACCACTGTGCTACCGTGCTGCCCAAAATTCAAATAATTATCTATTGTCCTTGAATGAACCTTCCTCCGCCATACTTTCTGGCAGTGCATTCCGCACCCAAACCACTTGTTGTGTGAAAAACTGATTTCTCGAATATTTGGTTCTTTTGTCCTCTCTTTCTTGATCATTTTTTCTCCCCATCTGCTCTGCTCAGCCCCCTGATGATTTTGAACATCACTTTCAAATCTTCTTCTCTCCAAGGAGAACAGTCCCAACAACTCTAATGTATCCTCGTAACTGAAATTTCTTATCCCTAGAACCACTCTTGTGAACCTCTTTTGCACACTCCTCAAAGCCCTCACATCCTATAGGATAGCACCCAGAACAGTGCAAAATATTCCACTTTAGGTCTAATTCGGTTGTATCGGTTGAGCATAACGTCCTTGCTCTTGCACTCTATGCCCCTGTCAATAAAGCCCAGAATACTATATGCTTTATTAACTGCTCTCCACCTGTCCTGCCACCTTCAATGATCTATGCACAGATACACCCAGGACTTTCTGCTACTATACCCCCTTAAGTGTTTTACCCTTATTTTATATTGCCTATCTGCCCACTCCACAAACTTGTTCATTGTCCTTTTGAAGTTCTACACTGACCTGTTGACAGTTTACAATAAGAAGAACAAAAAACAAAGAAAAATTACAGCACAGGAACAGGCCCTTCAGCCCTCCAAGCCTGCGCGGATCCAGATCCTCTATCTAAAACTGTCACCTATTTTCTAAGGATCTGTATCCCTCTGCTCCCTGCCCATTCATGTATCTGTCTAGATACATCTTAAATGATGCCATCATGCCCGCCTCTACCACCTCGGCCGGCAATGCATTCCAGGCACCCACCACCCTCTGCGTAAAGAACTTTCCACGCATATCTCCCTTAAACGTTCCCCCTCTCACCTTAAAATCGTGACCCCTAATAATTGAGTTCCCCCCACTCTGGGAAAAAGTTTCTTGCTATCCACCCTGTCTATACCTCTCATGATTTTGTAGACCTCAATGAGGTCCCCCCTCAACCTCTGTCTTTCTAATGAAAATAATCCTAATCTACTCAACCACTCTTCATAGCTAGCGCCCTCCATACCAGGCAACATCCTGGTGAACCTGCTCTGCACCTTCTCCAAAGCATCCACATCCTTTCGGTAATGTGGTGACCAGAACTGTACGCAGTATTCCAAATGTGGCCGAACCAAAGTCTTATACAGCTGTAACATGACCTGCCAACTCTTGTACTCAATACCCCTTCCGATGAAGGAAAGCATGCCATATGCCTTCTTGACTACTCTATCGACCTGCGCAGCCACCTTCAGGGTACAATGGACCTGAACACCCAGATCTCGCTGTACATCAATTTCCCCTAGGCTTTTTCATTTACCGTATAGTTCGCTCTTGAATTGGATCTTCCAAAATGCATCACCTCGCATTTGTGCAGATTGAACTCCATCTGCCATTTCTCCGCCCAACTCGCCAATCTATCTATATTCTGCTGTATTCTCTGACAGTCCCCATCACTAACTGCTACTCCACCAATCTTAGTGTCATCTGCAAACTTGCTAATCAGACCACCTATTCCTTCCTCCAGATCATTTATGTATATCACAAATAGTGGTCCCAGCACGAATCCCTGTGGAACATCACTGGTCACAGTTCTCCATTTTGAGAAACTCACTTCCACTACTACTCTGTCTCCTGTTGCCCAGCCTGTTCTTTATCCATCTAGCTAGTACACCCTGGATCCCATGAGACTTCACTTTCTCCATCAGCCTACCATGGGGAACCTTATCAAATGCCTTACTGAAGTCCATGTATATGAAATCTACAGCCATTCCCTTATCAATCAACTTTGTCACTTCCTCAAAGAATTCTATTAAGTTGGTAAGACATTACCTTCCCTGTACAAAACCATGTTGCCTATCACTGATAAGCCCATTTTCTTTCAAATGGGAATGGATCCGATCCCTCAGTATCTTTTCCAGCAGCTTCCCTACCACTGATGTCAGGCTCACCGATCTATAATTACCTGGATTATGCCTGCTACCCTTCTTTAACAAGGGGACAACATTAGTACTCCTCCAGTCCTCCGGTACCTCACCCGTTTGATTGCGGGTAGTGGGGACTGGAGGTAACATGATGGAAGTTGTTGTACTGTGCAAAATCAGACCATTCCTGGCTGTAAAAGCATGGACCATTGTTGCTCATTACCGTGAGCGGTATCCCATGCCTGACGAACGTTTCTTTGCAGGCTTTGATGACCGCCTTTGACGTGAGGTCGGCCAGTTTCACCACTTCTGGATAACTGGAGAAGTAGTCGACCAGGAGTATGCAGTCATGCCCCTTGGCTTGGAAAAGGCGACATCTACTTTGGACCACGGAGAGGTCATGATCTCGTGCTGTTGCAGTGTTTCCTTGGGTTGAGCCGGTTGAAACTTCTGACAGCAGGGGCAGTTGAGGACTGTGTTGGCAATGTCCTGGTTAATGCCCAGCCAATAAACCGCCTCCCGAGCTCTGCGTCGGCATTTCTCGACTCCAAGGTGACCCTCATGGAGTTGACCCAGCAACATAGCCTGCATGCGCTGAGGAATAACGATCCTGTCGAGTTTCAGAAGGATTCCCTCTACAACCGTCAGCTCATCTTTCATGTTAAAGAACTGGGGACATTGTCCCTTCTGCCAGCAATGGGTGAGGTACTGCATCATATGCTGCAGTAGAGGATCCTTCGCCGTTTTCTCACGAATTTGGACTACCCGTTCGTCAGAGGCTGGGAGGTTGGTGGTACACAATTGCACTTACGTTTCTATGTGGCAGATGAAGTCACCTTGTTCACACGGTGCGGCGATGGACCGGAATAGGGCATCTGCAATGATCAGCTCTCGCCCGTCATAGCGGCGGAGTCGAAGAAGAATTCGCTGTAACCGAGGTGTCATGACAGTTAAATCCTTCTGGATTATGTGGACTAGAGGCCTGTGGTCCGTTTCCACCATGATTTTCAGCAGGCCGTAAACGTAATCATGAAACTTGACTATCCCCGCCAGGAGACCCAGACACTCCTTTTCGATCTGGGAATACCGTTGCTCAGTGGACGTCATGGCCCTGGAGGCATATGCCACTGGAGCCCAGGATGAGGAGTCATCTCGCTGGAGGAGTACCGTGCCAATGCCGTCCTGGCTTGCATCAGTTGATATCTTGGTTTCCTTGGTTGGGACGAAGAACGCTAGAACTGGGGCTGTCGTGAGCTTTGCCTTCAGCTCACGCCATTCCGCTTCATGTGTGGGCAGCCACTGGAATTCCGTTGACTTCTTGTCGAGATGGTGGAGGGTCGTGGTGTGGGACGCCATATTGGGAATGAATTTCCCGAGAAAGTTGACCATCCTGAGGAAGCTGAGGACCGCCCTCTTGTCCTCCGGGGTCTTCATGGTGTTGATCGCCAAGACCTTGTCGACGCCTGGCCGCACACCCTGCTGCGAGATGTGGTCACCGAGAAATGTAATATCCAATTGACCAAATGAGCACTTGGCCCTGTTGAGCTGGAGACCATGGTCATGAATTCGCTAAAGACCTGCTTGAGGCGATCGATGTGTTTCTGGGATGTTGTGGACCAGATAATCACGTCGTCCACATATACTCTGTTGCTCGTTCTGGGTGAGTGTGCTTAACACTCAATTTGGCTCTGGTTCGTTACTTAGCTCTAGAGTCGACAGGTATCGTTAAGATACCACTACAAGTTTCAAGGTCAAGTTCAAAGCACTAAAACCATACACCAATTAGTAAGTTCAAACAAATGAGTTTATTATAATACAATTATAATCTACTCATGCACACGCTAAGATGACTAAACTATTCCTACCACTACATAAACCAATACTTATCTTAAAGGAACTGCCGGATCAGGGAACAAGGCCTCTTGCTCTGCACTGGTCCGCAGACTTCAGGTTGGTACGGGTTAAAAAGGGGTCAGGAGTGTCTATCTCTGGTAGCGATCATTGTGAGACACTTACTTGCTGGCGGCTGCTGTCCCAAACTTCTCTCTCTCGGTCAAGGTCTTCTTTGGTAAAAGCTGGTTGAGAGGGCTGGTCAAGAGAGGAGGGCAGGTCAAGAAGAACAAACTAAGTTTGGGACCTGTCTTTTATAGGTCCTAGGGCTTCGCGCCCTATTGGGCGGTCCCTCTACATGTTGGGAATCGATTGGGTCTCTTCCCAATCGATTTGTTTGAATCCCCCAATACTGCGGTTGTCCCTCAGCTACTGGGCAGGCCTTCAAGTGCTTTGTCTTCGAACCCCGCTGGTGCCGGGGTGTCTGGTTTCCCATACACTGTTGCAATCACTTCCCTATTTGTGTCCATTGTCCCTGGGATCGTTCCATTACTATGTTAACTATCCCGGAGATTGCCTCATTAGTATGCGGAATGTTCGTTTCGGTGCTGTCTGCTCTCTTAGCAGACAGAATACACATTGGCTTGGTGCAGCCTGCTTGTGCTGCAAACTTTGTCCATTTTAACCTGCAAGCTTTGCGTTCCTCCATTTTGTATTGAGGGAATGACCAACTTTGGTGGCTACACTCCCTCCTTGTGATCCTCATTAGCAATCATGAAGGATCACCCAAGTACGTTGTCTTTGGGTCCGCTGACCTCACCGAGTTCCATGGCTTCTATCCTTTCCTCAATTATGGCAAAAAATAGGGGATCTCACTCTATACACTGTTGAGGCATGAGAGCGGTCTGCTCTCCTTCTCCATTTCCTCATCCTGAGGGTTTAGACCAGGGGTGGGCAAACTTTTCCGTGCAAGGGCCACATTCAGAAATTCACAATTCACAAAGGGCCGCATAGTATATTAAGTAAAATAATTACTTCACCCGGTTATGATTCTGGGCGCCTCATATAGAACAGTACAGCACAGAACAGGCCCTTCGGCCCTCGACGTTGTGCCGAGCAATGATCACCCTACTCAAGTCAACGTATCCACCCTATACCAGTAAGTAACCCAACAGCCCCCCCCCCCTATTAACCTTAAAAAAAAATTTAAAAAAAAAAAAAAAAATTTAAAACAAAAGTTTTTTTTTTTTTTTTTTTTAATGACTTGGTGGGCCGCAGAAATACCTTTGGCGGGCCGCATGCGGCCCGCGGGCCGTAGTTTGCCCACCCCTGGTTTAGACTATAATACAGATTACTGCAATCGCTAAAAGTGATTCTATGACATACGACAAGGATTACCATGTCAGAAATCTGGTACACCAGGTCGGGGTACTGTTACCATTGACTGGGCTGGGGGTGGTCTGGGTTTGGGAGAAGTTAGTAAACATTGTACTGTGGGAAAGGGGGTCCGCGTCCACGCGCAACCACGCAGATGCCACAAAAGCTAAAAACATTGCAATTGGAGCGCTCTTCATCTTCTCTCTTCTCTTCTCTTTTCTTTTCTTCTCTTTCCTTTCTGGGATCTTGCTGTGCTGTTGCTTCAGTTCCTCTCTCGAACGTCTGAAAGCTATGGGATCAAGCATATTATCTGTTAGTGTTCAGCTTAATATCTTGACTTTAAGTATATCTGTCCTCTTGTTCCAAATTTCCCTTTATGATGGTCACCTCTATGTGACTCCCTCATTTTTTTTTCAAAAGCGGATTTAGGACTAGACATATACTTATCTATTAAACCAGTGCGAGCCGTCTCGCAGAGTGTTGCAATTTACCATCCCAAAATGTCCCTGGATATAAATAGCATATGGAGTGGCGGCCGAAGGGCTACCTTAAACAAAGTGAAACCAAGCTTTAGAAATGAAAAGTCGAATGTGTTGCGCATGGGCCGCGACGGGTAAGAGTTGAATGGGATCCCCGGGTAGGGTGTGCTGTGCTGTACCCGAGCTTAGCTGACCAGAGGGGTAGTCCTCAGACAGGGCGGGTCCTCAATGCCGTTTCTCCACTGCCTGAGTGACCTGAAACGAACGGGCAAGGATGTAGTCAATGTTGAATTGCAGCCTCTATTCCCAGAATAGAGGGGCACCTAAAAAAAAAGGGGAGCCAAGATGCTCCTAGTGGGGTGAAGGGTGAAGCGTTGAGCTGGGCTCCAGACATTTCAGCTGAGTCAAGTTCTCAGAAATATCGGCGGACAAACTAACGTGCATGTGAGGTGGTCACAAGCTTTTCAGCTGAAAACCGAGTGGCCAATCTCCATATCAAACATTTAACAAACAAACATACAACCATGTGTGCAGGTTCCATCAGAAAGGACAGCGCTTCTCTCAAACGGTTCCTCTTTTTACATCATCTGGACACCTCACTTCTCTTCGTTCCCTGCGAACAGGGTCGCAAAGGGATTGCCGTGTCGGGAGTCAGACATCAAGTCATCCTCTTCTCCCGGATCCCATATCCTTGTATGGATCGGGCATGCAATTTTGGCATTGTGTGACCGGGGGTCACTCTCATCATTGCGGACAAGTCTCCATGAATTGTTCCTGTGCCAAATCGTGGGTTCTAAATGTGAAGGAAAGTTGTCAGGGTCGTCATAGTTGGGTGGTGGGGCTGGGTGTGGGTCTGGATTTTTAATGTAAGTGATCTCCATGGGGTCACTGGAGTCGGGATCGAAGTCGCTGAAGTGAGGGCTGTAAGGTGGAGTGCTGTGGCTGTCCTAAGTCTCACAGTCACTTTCACTGTCTCTGCTGTGGCAGCTAGTGGGCATTCCGGGGCGTGGTCTGGAGTCACTGGGCGGAGTCGAGGTCGAGTCCGATGAGGAACTGGTCTGTGCGGGGGAGGGTGGAAATGTGTCTCTTGTGGTGTTCTGCTGTGTCTAGCAGGACATGGTGCGAGTGGTCTGACTGTGTTCCATAAGCCTTTAGCTGGTTAATATGGAGCCACGCAGTCTTACCGTTTGGGTACTTTATCCTATATACCGAGGGGCTTATTTTGTCCGAAATAGAGAACGGGCCGGAAAATTTTGGAGCCACAAACGTGCTGGGGTTATATACAGATAACATCACTTGTTGCCCAACCTGAAATTCTGTGGTGTGGACATTTTTGTTGAAACAGGCCTTGCTCTGTTCCCGCCTTTTACCCAATTTTACTGCGGCTGCCAGCTGAGCAGACCGTACAGTCTCAACTAGTTGTTTAACTGTTTTTTCGTGTGTGAGGACCGTCACTTCTGGGCTTGTAATGTCGAGCCCTAAAAGGAATTCTGATCCTTTCATAGGGCATCCGGTCATGAGTGTGTGTGGGATGAAACCTGTAGATGATGAAACTGTATTTCTTATGAACATTAGAGTGAATGGGAGCACTGAATCCCAAGTTGAATTGTTCTCCTGTACCATCTTTCTAAGGGTCGATTTTAGAGTCCGATTCATGCGTTCCACTATCCCGCTTGACTGGGGGTGATACGCAATGTGAAAATTCTGTTTGATTCCGAATATGGTCAGGACGTTCTTCATGACCCATTCTGTAAAATGAGATCCCTGATCTGATTCTATACTTCTGGGGAGTCCCCATCTCGTAAAGATGTGGTGGGTCAGGATCTTTGCAGTTGTCTTTGCTGTGTTGGTGCGGGAAGGGAATGCCTCTACCCATTTGGTAAAGGTATCTATGACCACCAGAACATATTTATAGCCATTCCTGCAAGGAGGCACTGGACCTATAAAATCGATCTGGAGGTTAGTCCAGGGGCCATTAACGGGGCGAGTGTGGCTGAGTTGTGCCTTCTTTGAATACCTCTCCGGGTTATTCTGTGCACAAATTAAGCAGCTCTCTATGTAGTGGGTAACATCTTGTCTTAAGTTGGGCCACCAACAGAGTTGTCTAAGGTGTGTTGTGGTAGGGTCGATCCCTTGGTGTCCATGACCATCTTGGAATAAGGCAATCATTTGATTCCTGCCCTTTTCAGGAACCACATACAACTGGTCTTTGATAATCACACCCTCATGTGTGGTCAAAGCGTGTTTGAATCTGTCGTACTGGGCCACAAAGTTTCATTTTAAAATCTCCCGGAGATTTTTGTCCTGCTTCTGTGCCTGTACTAAATCTTCTATGTCGGTCTGTGAGACCTGAACTGAACTCACAAGGGCGCTAGCTGGTGCGCTAGCTGGGGGTGTCCAAAAATGACCTCGCCTGCAACCTGCTTTTGCCAATGCATCGGCTTTCACATTTCCAGGGGGGGATGACCTATGGTGACTTCTAACTTCTAATGATGCCATACGTCCTATCCTTTGCCTTCTCTAGGATATGGCAGAGTAATGGGGCTGATGGAAGGGGCTTCCCGTCTGCGGAGACAAAACCTCTTGTCCTCCACAGGGGTAGAAAGTCTGTGAGGCTGTTACAGACATATAAACTGTCCGAATATATGTCTGCTGGGCTGGGGAACTAATCTGGGCGGTCCACTATATATGCAATGGCCGAGAGCTCTGCTGCTTGTGCGCCCAAGTGTCCTGGGAGTTTTAGAGATATCTCCTCTAAAGCGCGTCCCTGTGCATCCTCAACATAAATTCCGCATCCAGTAATGCGTTCGCCATCTAAAACTGTGGATGAACCGTCCACATATATCTTCAATGGGGCACACGTGTCTGTGTGCTGGGGGCTCTGGCTTGAATTCCCTATCTTCCTGGGGGGCGTCTTGGCAATGAATGGTCCTGTATTGTGTAAGGGTGCTACTATCTCGCATTCATGGGGTTGTCCTGGATACTGTAGGTTGTCTGCTAAAAATGTGTGTGTCTTGGACCGTTTAACTGTAATGTCCCGTCCTTGTAACAGAAGAGTCCACCTAGCTGCTCTTATCTGGCTCACTGAACCGTCCTTCAGTTAACCGTCTAAAAGTAACTGTGTGGGGGTGTGTTCAGTCAAAATGGTGATGGGATTGAGTCCGGTAATGTACAAAAAGTACTGAACTGCCCAAATACTGCTAGTAGGTGCCTCTCATAGGCTGAAAATCCTTGTTCTACGGGGTCTAAAAGTCTGGAGGCATAAGCCACTGGTCGTAGCTGCTCGTGCCGTTCCTGAAGGAGCACGGCCGAGAGGGTCAGATCGGTGCTAGCTACCTCTATTGCATAGGGGGAGAGTTGGTCTGGAACTTGTAGCGCGGGTGCTGCGCTGAGGGCTTTCTTTAACTCTTCCACAGCCTCTGTATGCTGCGGAAGCCATTCCCAAGGGGCTCCTTTCTTAAAGAGGTCTGAGAGTGGGGCTGCCTTGGTCGCAAAACCATCGATATGGTTCCGACAATACCCAACCAGTCCTAAAAACGACCGGAGGGCTGAAACATCTTGGGGAAGGGGCAATTTGACGATCGATTCAATTCTTTTGAACTCGATCTCGCGTTTGCCGTGCGTGATGACTGTACCCAAATACATCACTTGATTCTCCAATATTTGGACCTTTCTGGGGTTAACTTTACATCCAATACTTTGCAATAGTTCCAGGAGTTCGGACAGAAGCGTGATGTGCTCTGCCTTGGTGTCTGTCTGCAGTAATAGATCGTCCACATACTGTACCGGACATCCGGGTCGGGAAAATTTTGCGATTCCATTTGCCAGCTGTCGGTGGAAAATGGAGGGGGAATTGTGGAATCCTTGTGGGAGGCATGTCCACGTATACTGCTGTCCTTTAAATGTGAAGGCAAATTTGTACTGGCACGCCTTTGCCAATGGGATTGACCAAAAGCCGTTGGTAATGTCCAATACCGTGAAATATTTGGAGTGGAGTCCCTGCTTGAGCATGGTCTCGGGACTTGTTGCTACCGTGGCGGCTACTGCTGGGGTAACTTTGTTGAGTTCCCAATAATCAATGGTCAGACGCCATGATCCGTCGGGCTTCCTCACTGGCCAAATAGGGGCATTATTAGTCGAGGCTACTGTCCTAAGTACACCCTGCTCTAACAAGCTCTCTATAACCTTTCCAATTTCTCCCTCTGCTTCTAGGGGAAATCTGTACTGTCTCTGTGGTCTCGGGTCAGGTCCAGTAACTTGAACTTGTCCAGTCATTCTGCCGCAGTTGTGCCGGTGACTGGCAAATGCTGTCCTGTATCTGTTCAAAACTGTCCTAACCTGTTTGTCCATGCTAAGTGTGGTCGGGGCAAAACAGTAGTCGCCTACTGCGCTAATCCTGTTCGCATACTCTCCTACTGTGAGAGTTGCGGGTGCTCTGTCAGATTTTGCCATTCACCAGACACATTGATTTACTGGATCGAACGACAGGCTGTGGGCATTCATAAAGTCAATACCCAGTATGTGTTCTGCTGTGCGGGGCAGATTAACTAAAACAATGGGGTGTCTGGTGGAGATATTCCCTAGCTGAATTGATACAGGGGCTGTAATGTGTCCCTGCTGTGAGTGACCTGTAAATCCGCTGAGTGTAATTGTGGATGTGGTGGGCCACGTGTCTGCCTGTGGTGTAGTGGAGGAATTAATGGTCGTGCGGGACCCTCCTGTGTCCCAAAGTAATTCTATGGGCTTCCCTCTAATTTTCGCTGTGACCACCGGTCTTCCGGATGTGTCCCAGAGTGTGTCACAGACCCAAGTGGAGGAGCCCGAACACCGTCAGTCCGTTCCGTCCACATTGGTCTGTCCTGACTGCGTCCCTATACTATGGATTGGCTTTGCTTTGTTCTTGGTCAGAGTGCCTGTCTACTGGCCTCTCTGAGATTTCTGCGGGGCGTTGTATTCCCTAGCAAAATGCCCTAACTGTCCGCAGTTGTAACATTCCTGCGATTTCTGTGGGGGCTGTTCTTTCCTTCATTTACCCATGCGGAGTTTTGGTGTGCTCTCACTGCCTGAATAGCTGCTGCAGCCTGAGCTTCTTCTGGGGTCTTTACTTTTACCTTGCCTTGGACAGATTGCTCCGAAGCGCGGGACAATCTTTTCAATACTCATTTTTCATTATGGGCCTCTTCTGAGGGGTCATAACTGCTGCAGACGTTCTGCCCTGCATCTGTGGCATGGGAGATTATGGTGCGGGTCCATTTAACCATATTATCGTGGGTTAGATGTGCGCGGTCTAAATCGCCAAAAACGGCAGTGAAATGAATCCACAGCCTTCCTGCGAATGCTGTGGGGTGCTCTGTCCTCTTCTGCCTACATTTATTTCGGCCTTCGACTGGGTCTCCTCAGTTGTACCCTATCGCGTCTAAAATAGATGTATGCATCTCTTCGAGGGCGCCTCTGCCAACGTTCTGTGGGTCGGGGAGGGCTGCTACAACCTCTTTGAGTCTAAACTCAAAACTGTGAGCTTAACCTGCTCTCGCTCAGCCAGGCCGTACATGGTTGCCTGCTGTTTCACTCACACGCGTCCCTTAGTTGTGTTACAGTTAAGGGGGTGGTGTATGTGACTTCGGGTGCGCCTTCTGAGGTTGCTTTTCTTTGGGTGGTGACTGGGTTCATTGGTGTGGGTGCTATCTGATCTGTGGGGGGTTGGGGCGCTTTCCTTTTCTGTTGCGCTGCTGGAGCACATGTTCCCTGAACATAGCGCTGCGCGGTTTCCTTTACTTCGTGCCAATCTGGGGCATTTTCTTCTTCTAATTGTGTTCCAAATGTCTCTTGGAAGCCATTCTGCACAGAAAGCAGAGATTGCAGCTGCGCAATCTGCTTCCTACATTTAGCATGATCCACTGTGCTTTGCCTTTGCTCAGTGGTGGCAGCATGGAGTGCTCTTAAAGCTGCCTTTAGGTCGGAGCATTGCCTTTGCAGTGCCTCTACCTGCTTCTCTGAACATTCCCTTATCAGAACTGCGCGCTGCACATCCTGATAGGTTTTCTCATACTGGGTTTGGGAACTGCTCAGATGGGCTGGACAAGACTGATGTGCCCTCTTGGCATCATCCACCTCTCTATCCTTCTCTGCCAGTCGTTGCGTTAAACCTAGATTCTCCTTTTCGATGTCCCTGACATCCACTTTGCTAATTCTATTCCTCTCTTCTAATTCTTTGCGGAGCGTCCGAATGACCTCCTCTGTGCCTCGCAATTGTGCCAAGCAGGAAAAAATTGCCATCGGCTTGCGTGCTTTTCCTAAATTCTTTTTATGAATTTGAGATTGGTTCTCCCAACAAGTATGTCCTATACTACCGGGACCTGTCTCCTCATTAACACAAAATTCACTCCAAAGGGGCCATCCTTTCCCTTTGAGGTACTTCCTGAGTTCCAGCTCCCACACGGGACACTGACCTACTCTGCTGCTGCTGGTCGCTGCGACCACGAACTGCTCTGGGTTCATGAGGCGTTCCATTGCCTGCATGGCCATTTCCTTTTCTCTATGCTCTCTTTTTAATTTGGAACGAGGAATAGTAAGGCAATGCTTATAAATACGGGTACGGCTTTCGCTATGTTCCGACTTGGATGTTTCCCAATTGGATTTCTGATTCAAATTTCTGGGTTCTCTCGGAGTGGGGGGGCACTTCTAATCGAGTCCTGGCGGATGTTGCCACTAAATGTTGCTCGTTCTGGGTGAGTGTGCTTAACACTCAATTTGGCTCTGTTTCGATACTTAGCTCTGGAGTCGCCAGGTATCATTAAGATACCGCCACAAGTTTCAAGGTCAAGTTCAAAGCAATAAAACCATACACTAATTAGTAAGTTCAAACAAATTAGTTTATTATAATACAATTATAATCCACTCATGCACACGCTAAGATGACTAAACTATTCCTACCACTATATAAACCAATACTTATCTTAAAGGAACTGCCGGATCAGGGGACAAGGCCTCTTGCTCTGCACTGGTCCGCAGACTTCAAGTTTGTACGGGTTAAAAAGGGGTCAGGAGTGACTATCTCTGGTAGCAATCGTTGTGAGACACTTACTTGCTGGCAGCTGCTGTTCCAAACTTCTCCTCTCTCTCGGTCAAGGTTTTCTTCGGTAAAAGCTGGTCGAGAGGGCTGGTCAAGAGAGGAGGGCTGGTCAAGAAGAACAAACTAAGTTTGGGACCTGTCTTTTATAGGTCCTAGGGCTTTGCGCCCTATTGGGCGGTCCCTCTACCTGCTGGGAATCGATTGGGTCTCTTCCCAGTCGATTTGTTTGAATCCCCCCAATACTGAGGCTGTCCCTCGGCTACTGGGCGGGCCTTCAAGTGCTTTGTCTTCGAACCCCGCTGGTGCCGGGGTGTCTGGTTTCCCATACACTGTTGCAATCACTTCCCTATTTGTGTCCATTGTCCCTGGGATCGTTCCATTACTATGTTAACTATCCCGGAGATTGCCTCATTAGTATGCGGAATGTTCGTTTCGGTGCTGTCTGCTCTCTTAGCAGACAGAATACACATTGGCTTGGTGCAGCCTGCTTGTGCTGCAAACGTTGTCCATTTTAACCAGCAAGCTTTGCGTTCCTCCATTTTGTATTGAGGGAATGGCCAACTTCGGTGGCTACAACTCGCACCCCCTCGACGCCCTCCATCATCTGCTCCATGATGCGGTGAAACACTTAGGAGTCAGATATGATGCCGAAAGGCATGCGGTTGTAGCAATAGCGACCGAACGGGGTGTTGAACGTGCACAGCTTGCGACTGGACAGCTTGCGCCCAACTGTATTTGCCAAAAGCCCCAGGAGGCGTCCAGCTTAGTGAAGAATTTGGCATGAGCCATCTCACTTGTCAACTCTTCACGTTTTGGGATCGGGTAATGCTCCCGCTTGATATTGTGGTTTAGATTCTTAGGATCAAGGCAAATGCAGAGCTCCCCTGATGACTTCTTTACGCAGACCATGGAGCTGACCCAGTCTGTTTGCTCTGTGACCTGCGACCTTTGAGATGATACCCTGGTATTGGAGGTCCTGTATTTGCTTTCTCAGACGATCCTTGAGGGGCGCCGACACCCGGCGTGGTGCATGAATTACAGAGGTGGTGTTCAGCTTGAGTAGGACTTATATTGGTACGGGAGTGTGCCCATTCCATCGAATACGCTGTGGTACTGCGTGATAATGTCGTCTGTGTCGGCTTGCAAATTTCCATCAGGGAAGGCCGTCGCCGGTGACAATGACATCGTGTGGACTCGCTGAACCAGGTTCAAGAGCTTGCAGGAGTGAGCATCGAGCAGGGACGCCCTGTCAGGCCTGACGATTTCAAACCGTAATGTTGCCTTGATCGCCTTGTTGGATACCCCTAGATGACACGATCCACTGGCAGCTATGGCATTGCCATTGTAGTCAAGGAGCTGGCAGGCCGGTGGAAGAATGCTTGGTTGGGCCTGGATGGTGTTGAGATCGGATTGTGAGATGAGGTTCGCAGTCGCGCCGGTGTCCAGTTTAAATCGGAGGTGAGCCTTGTTAACTGTGTGGACAGCACACCACTCGTCGTCTGGATCCGCACTGAGGATCGAGAGGCGTTGCGCAGGTGTGGTGGAGGCCAGCTCATGTGTCGTTATGATGCCCACCCGATATGGAGACTTGAGGCAGTCAGCATCAGGGTCTGTTGGGCTGTCGGGATCGGAATCTGGCATGCCTTGCTGTATTGAGCGGACATTTCTGCGCCACAGCTGGGATCGCTGCCTGCTGAGCGGTGGAGCAGATCTGCAAAGGGCTGCGTAGTGGCCACGCTTGCCACACTGGAGACATCAGCGTCCTTTTGCCAGACATTGGCGCTTTAAGTGGGCGGAGCCACAATTCGGACACGCCATGACGCTGACGTCAGCGCGTTCCGTGCGCCATCACGCACGCGCAGTGTGGTCGGTAGACGTACGCCACTGCGCAGTCGGGTTGTCGGTCTCGTCGTCCACTCGGTCGTGGCGCATGCACAGGGATCCGGGAAAACCGCGCAAAATGGCCACTCGATGCTCAGGCCCTGCATCTGTGTGATGGCCTGCACCCTTTCCACCTTGTGGGAGGCCAGCTTTGCAGTTTCTGCCGCCCTGATGTGGGAGTAACGATTCTTGGCATGCTCATGGACAACGCACTTCTCAATAGCAACAGGGAGGATCAACTGTTTGATTTTAAGGAGCTGCTACCGCAGGGAGTTGGAGTGGACCCCGAAAACGATCTGATCTCGGATCATGGAATCAGCCGTTGAGTCATAGTTGCATGACTGCGCTAGGATGCGGAGATGGGTCAAGAAGGAGTGAAAAGGTTCATCCTTACCCTGAAGCCTATGCCGGAAGATGTACCATTCAAAGCTCTTAGGGCAGCACGATAGCATAGTGGTTAGCACAAATGCTTCACAGCTCCAGGGTCCCAGGTTCGAATCCCGGCTTGGGTCACTGTCTGTGTGGAGTCTGCACGTTCTCCCTGTGTGTGCGTGGGTTTCCTCCGGGTGCTCCGGTTTCCTCCCACAGTCCAAAGATGTGCAGGTTAGGTGAATTGGCCATGCTAAATTGCCCTCAGGGTCCAAATTGCCCTTAGTGTTAGGTGGGGTTACTGGGTTATGGGGATAGGGTGGAGGTATGGGCTTGGGTAGGGTGCTCTTTCCAAGACCCGGTGCTGACTCGATGGGCCAAATGGCCTCTTTCTGCACTGTAAATTCTATGAAATCTCTCATTCACCTGTCGAACTTCAGCAGGACTGTTTTGAATTTCATTTTGTCTTCGCCATTGGCGAACGTAAGAGAGTTGTAGATATGGATGGCGTGGTCCCCCGCAGTGGAAAGAAATAGTACGATCTTCCTGGCATCCGATGCTGCCTCGAGGTCGGAGGCATCGATGTACAAGAGGAACTTTTGCGTGAAGATTTTCCAGTTGGCGCCGAGTTTGCCGGAGATGCGGAGGAGGCTGGATGTTTTCCATTTTGCTGGATGGCTGCTTGCTGGTCAATGCTGATTCACACGAGGTAGGTCCGTCAAGATCAGTACCACTCTGGTACCATGATGTGTTAGGCATGTTGGTTCGATGTGGATTGCACTCAATACAGGGAAGTTAGAAACAGACGTCTAACACTGGAGAAGATCCAACACTGTTTTACTCAACTATAGAACTGCTATACATATTCACATGTGGGTCGACACTATGCTGCTCTGACTGGTGACCTTGTAGTAGCCTGACCAGACTTACTAGCTACCGCATGGTGTTTGCACTTGCTAGGTCGTGGACTCTGACTGTCTCAGTAGCTGGGTCCCGAGAGAGTGGGAAACCTAGTGACTGCTGGCTTTATTGTGGTAGTGTCCTGTCTGGTGATTGGCTGTACTGTGTTGTATGCTTACTGGTCATCCTATGTGTCAATCACTGCCTGTCTGCATCTCATTATATACATGAGTGGATATTATGACAATGACCACAACTTTTCTCACAAGTCTGTTGTGTGGCATTGTATCAAATGCCTTCTTATCAGTCCATGTAACACCACATGAACAGCATTGCCCGCATCAACCTTTTTGCTACCTACTCAAAAAATCCCAGCCAGGCTAATTAAACATGATTTCCCCACTAGAAATCCATGCTGGCTCTTCCTAATCAAAACATATTTTTCCATGTGACTACTAATGCTATCCCAAATAATTGTTTCTAAAAACTTGCCCACTGTCGATGCTGAACTGGTTGGCCTGTAGAAATGGTCTTTATCCTGTTTTCTACATGCACCCATTTTTGTTAACCAAATTGTCACTTTTCTGCTTGGAAAATGCATCTGTAGTAGTGCAATGAAGTTAGAATGGTAATCTGAAACCATCTGAACGTGTACTACTGTGTGTAGTACAAGATATTCTTGGCACATTCTGTGTATTTATTCTATGCCCGCTTTGCTCTGTATCTGCTTACTGATGGGAAGCTGCTTATTCACCTGGTGTCTTCCATTTTGCTGTAAAGAGATGAAGCAGTGAACAGTCATCCATCAGTGGAAGATGGAGTGCCAGAGCAAGGTAGGTTTAACAGGCATTTTGAATCACCATCTTAAAGTGGAATACCAAAAATGTACATGTCATGCCCTGTCATCCCCTTTGTAGGTACTGTTGTCGAACTTCTACTCATGGCTGCTCGCCATCTTGTCTGAGAGTTGATTTGCGCTTCAAGATAAAAGAAGGGCTTCTCTACAGTTATCATCAGTGGTGGACTTACACTTTGAGGGTCCCATGCTCATCATCATTTATTTTCTTTCATAAATTTAGAATACCCAATTATTTTTTTTCCAATTAAGGGGCAATAGAGCATGGCCAATCCATCTGACCCGCACATCTTTGGATTGTGGGGGTGAAACCCATGCGGACATGAGGAGAATTTGCAAATTCCACGAGGACAGAGACCCAGGGCCGGGATTCGATCCGGGTCCTCAGCGCCGTAGTCCCAGTGCTAACCACTGTGCCACATGCCGCCCGCTCACCTTCATTTCTGCCCCGCCATGATATCATGCTCCTCCCCCAATGACAACACCCCCTCTTGACCCTGCCCAACCTCGCCCCACAGGACACAAAGGCGGATGCCACAAAAATACCTAAATTCATCACTGTTTTATTGCTTTTGAACTTGTAAAAACACACCTGGATGAATAATTGCTGACTTGAAATCCAAGCGTACTTCTTGTTAAAATGACGGTAAAGCTGGTCAATATTGCGATGTGTGTCTGAAGATGAGCAAACATGGAACTTGCAGCCAGATGGAAAAATCAGCTGATGACATCTCTGTAGCACACGCCAGTGCAGGACAGAATGAGCCAATTTAAGAAATGGGTGTTTTTTTTAATAGAATAACTGTAGTGGGTGTACCTTTAAGAAATGGGTATTTATTACTGCAGTGATGTCAAAGTGTGGGTAGAACTGGGCTGTCTGTCAGCTTTTAGTTTCACTTTGAGAAAAGCTTGGTGTGTCTGTGTTTTTCTGGTTTTGTTTCAGTGTTGGAGCTGCAGTCAGCCACATAATGTGTAATGTTGTTCTCTCTGCCATGTAAAGACTATCTCTTGCTCATTTGGTGAATTCAGAGTCATAACTGTTCTCAGTGGTGAATTTAAACCTGATGTGCTTCTTTTAAAATGTCTTTTAGTCTTATAGATGTTAAAAGGAAAGTAAGGATTATTTAGGGTTGTATTCTTTGGGGGTTGTATTTGAATTAATGGTTGCTGAGATGTTCACTGTATATTTTAAAAAGTTTAACTTGAGTTCATAGAATAAACTTGTTTTTCTTTAAAAAATACTTTTTGATTTCTGCTGTGCCACACCTGTAGAGTGGGCCGTGTGCTCCCCATACCACAATCTATTAAAAGTTGTGGGTCAGATGAACTCCATGATACACTTTGGGGTTCTCTAAACCTTGGCACGCAAAATAAATCAACAGTTTTCTTCAGAGTTTCACTTCTACTCTGCAATTGCATCATTATTGTGTCACAAATAACATTCACCATCTCAACGATGATCTTCTCTTTCCCTTTTAAAGTGATTTTCTTGTGTCTACTTTCATCAAATAATAACCTCCGGTGTCTTGTACATTTCTGATCACCAGAGGGACTTGTATTTTTTGCTAGTATTAGTGCCTCTACTTCCTCCACTGAGCTAGTCATTTCAACATTCCATGATAAAACATTTTACTGAGGCTAACAGTTGTGTAGCATTCAAAAATATTGCATCAATATTTTGCAGTGATGTGCTGATGTCATTAATTCTTTGAAGTAGGGACGGCACCGTAGCACAGTTGCTTCACAGCTCCAGGGTCACAGGTTCGATTCGCGGCTTGGGTCACTGTCTGTGTGGAGTCTGCATTGTCTCCCATGTCTGCATAGGTTTCCTCCGCGTACTCTGATTTCCTCCCACAGTCCAAAGATGTGCGGGTTAGGTGGATTGGCGATGCTGAATTGTCCTTAGTGTCCAAAAAGGTTGGGTGGGATTACTTAGTTGCGGGGATGGGGTGGAGGTGTGGGCTTGGGTAGGGTGCTCTTTCCAAGGGCCTGTGCAGACTTGAAGGGCTGAATGGCCTCCTTCTGCACTGTAAATTCTATGCTTCTTTGAAGTAAATGGTTCCACAAAACAGTAAAAAGAACAATATCGTATTTTTTGACCTTTTCTGCTGAGGATTTTGCTTCAGTTTTAAAATATGGTTGTACAGAATTTGATGCAGCCACATCTGATAAGGTTTAATTCATATCAAAAAAGTTCAGTTTGGTTTAGCTCAGTGGGCTAAACAGCTGGTTTATGATGCAGAACAAGGCCAGCAGTGAAGGTTCAATTCCCGTACCAGCTGGGAATTCTGAATTCTCCCTCCAAACAGGTGCCGGTATGTGGTGACTAGGGGCTTTTCACAGTAACTTAATTGCAGTGTTCATGTAAGCCAACTTGTGACAATAAAAGATTATTTATTAATTTATCATTTATGACAATTTTTGATGTCCAGACCTAAATTTGCAATGATTTCCAAAACAGTTGTCACGAGACATTCAGAAGTGTGGAAATGTAGCTGGCCAAAACAAAGAAATCGCTCCAGAAATTTACCATTGCTGGTCACATATCTTACAATTTATATTATTTGGATCACGTGACTCACATCTGGTGTCGAATCAACCATTACGGAATATTATTTGGCATTTTTTACTTCATTAGTGAATTGGTTTCTGAGCCGCTCTGTCATTATACTGATGAAGCCATTATAGGTTCTGTGCATTAAAAAGTTCATCTTCCCTGAGCAACAATATTGATAACTTTTCAAATGCTCTTTGAGAAGCTATTCAATTTCACTGAGATATTCAAGGCAGGTTTAAAAATTACCTCTTCAAATTGACAATGTCACCATGTCCACATCGGGCAGTCCCGAAGAAGTCAGCAGACTGTGGCAGCAACACGTCTCAGTACTTTCCTACAAAAAGATCGCTCCTTTTCAAACTGAGCCAAGAACACAGAATCAAATAACTTACATCCGGGAAAGATTCCATACATAGCTTTAACATGAGCTTTGAAGTTTCATGTTCAGCAGTATCTCTTCCTATATTTCTCCAGCTGAAATACACGTCAATGAATGCTTATTTCTCTCTACTAGGTGTTATAACCTGCCCGGATCCTGTTGACTGGGGACAATTAGTTCCCCATTGATCCATGAGGAATATGAGCTCCCCCCCAATGAGGGGGGTGGGGCAATCATTAACAGTGCAGCTGTATAAATAGAGCTGGCCAGCGTGGTACCGGTTAGAGAACCAGTAGTGAACTGTTGGTACTATGTACATATTGTTGCAAATAAAGCTACTTACTGTTTGACTCGACACACTTGTGCTGGATTCTTCATTGCCCTTACAAAACTAGACTCAGGAAATAATTTTAAAACATAACAGTAGACAGCCTTTGAGGTTTCTGAAAGAAGTCAACCAATTTCTACTTTCCATCATGCTATTTCTCTTCACCCTCAAAAGATGGGGTATACGAAGACTTCTAACCTGCTTTCAGCTCCCAATCTCATTTTTCTCAACTTTTCCATATTACCTATGTTTTCTGGTTTATTTAGTACAAATTATTATATCATACCCAGTGGAACAGATTTTGACCATGAGACAATGTATCCATGGTAGGTTTCTTCCCTCACTTCAACAGAAGAAATATCTTGTTAGTTCCATTACCATTTTAGATTCCACTTCTTATTCAACGTTTTCAGGCAATGCGGTTTTTCCAGAAATCAGCAAGTATAAGTCATCAGATCATTCACCCATACTTTTGCTGGATGAGGATGTGTGTACAATTTGTGCACTGTTCACTACTTCAAACTTTTTAAAGTAAAATGCCTTTTTCCTTGCTTTGACCTCTTGCCTCACTTATGGCTCTCTGCATTTCTCACTGCCAGATTTAAATGAATTTAAATTTTATGAAAGAACGGGGGGGGGAGGTAGGATTCTCCCATCCCGCGCCAGAGTGTCCACTCCGTTGTAAACACCGTTGCATTTTATGACGGCATGAACGCGCCGCTGCCAGGAGTAATTCTGGCCCCTACAGGGGGCTTCAACACCGAAGTCCCGTCTGCTCAGAGCAGGTTAGAATGGTGCCGGCACGACTCATTTTTCTTTTCTTACGGCTGCTCAGCGCATCCGGGCCGGAAAATCGGCGATCCAGCCGTGTAGAGTGGCCCGCAACCGGCGCCGTGCCAGCTATGCCGGCGCCAATGGTGCCGATTCTCTGCTCTGCGGAGAATCGCGTGCCGGCATCGGGGCGGCGTGGTGCAATTCGCCCGGCCCACCGGCGATTCTCCGACCCGATGCAGGGTCGGAGAATCCCGCCCGGGCTTTCTGCCCTCCTCAGCCCTGGGGGTCGAGTGTCCCCTGTTCCCACCGACGACACCTTACGTCCGAGTCCCGACCAATCGCTGGCTCACCAATTCCCTCCCTGGTGACTTTTCTTGTAAATTTGCCCAGCCCTGATGGCGCCTCGCACCTCATCTCGGCATCCTCACCAGTCCTGGTTCAGCTGCCTGGCTATAGCCGCCCGGCCATCCTTAGCCCTGGCCTGGGGGTTGAATAGCCTTGCTTCCGAGTCCTGACTGGCTGGCTGGATCACCACATCTCTTCCTCCGGGTCCCTTGTGGCTTTTTTGGCCAATTCGCAAAAATGTTAGTTAAGCAATCCCAGTAGATTTTCGCTGTGACTGCCGTCTCTCTCCCTCCTCGTCACATCACTGTTCACCAATATTTTCCTAATCTAAGGGGACGCAACCAGTCAGAGTCTGATGTCACTCTGCATTGGCTGCTGATAGGCTCAACAAATATAAATCAGCCTATCAGTAAATGCAAATGACCATGAAACCATTGTCGATTGCTGTAAAAACCCATCTGGTTCACGAATGTCCTTTTAGGAAAGGAAATCAGTCATCCTTACCCGATCTGGCCTAAATGTGGCTCCAGATCCACAACAATGTAATTGGCCCTTAAATGTTCTCAGGGATGAGAATAGATACTGGCCGGCAAGCAATGCCCAAATCCCATGGACAATTCTTTTTAAAAATTGGGGTAATTGTTCCAGCAAGATTTACGAGACGCTTATTAATTTCACGGTGAATAGACCACTTGCAAACTCAAGGAGCATTTCCGACGAAATTGGGGGCGGCGCCGCTTTCGCAATGCTCCGCCCCTCCAAAGCAGTGTACTCTAGGAGTATGCCGCACACCGTATCGACGGCCTCAGGACTTTGTCTGAGGCCTTCCCCCAGGTGTTCCGCCCCCCGACCAGCTATTCATTGTCGGGAACGCGGCGTGGCGGCCGCGGACTCAGTTCAGCGCCGCCACAATCGGGGGATGGGCGATCTGCGGGCAGGGGGAGCTTTGGCAGGGGTTGGGGGCACTGTTGGGTGGTGGTCTGTGGCTCGCAAGCCGGCCAAAGGAGGGACGCTATTTTGCAGGCTGGGCCCACAGTCGACACCATGTTGCACGGCACGGCCAATGCACGGTTCGCATGCACGGTTACGGACCCGGAAAGTCTCAGGGCCATATCGGCAGCTAGAGCCAGGTGCTCTACGCTACCTTCATGCTAGCCCCCAGCCAAATGGAGGATCAGTGGTCGTTTTGTGCCAAATGTTCGTTCATAAAACACCACCGTTCCCATGCCTGCTTCAGGACATAGCTCAGAGAATCAGAGAATCCAGCCCAAAGTGAAAGATTCTGAGTCAACTTTCTTTGTAGCATAGTGTGGGCCTCCAGATAGAGAGTTGATGACCTGGTTGAAAGATATCTTTTCTTTGGTAGTCTTGTATCACAAAATTATTTTCTCATCCTTTGACATGATCGGCAGTTGGTGCCAATGGCATTGAATTAATCAATCATTTCCTTTTCAAAGGATTGCTTTCTTGGTCAGTACTTCCAGGACAATGATGAACACTACAACCCAGCTTTTCTAATTTCACAGACAGCCTGTATAGGTTTCTGATCACCAAATCCAGATAACTGGGCAAGCAGAAGGCTTCAAAATAAAGAAATTCTGTTCTTGTTTTGTATACAGTACAATGGGCGGGAATATCCGGTTCCCAGCCGTGTGTTCCTCGGCGGTGCGCCATTTGCTGGCGGTGGGATCCTACCTTTTACTAATGGGATTTCCCATTGTAACCACCCCACACTGATGGGAAACCCACGGGCGTGATGTGCTGCTGGCGGGAAAAGTGAGTCGCAACATCTGGAGAATTCCGGCTTGTGTTTTTCACAGCTCAACTTTGAATGAGCTGTTTAAGGCAGGCATGCACTTTATGCATGTCAGAAAACTATGTGGCTTGCATCATTCGGGATCTGTACATGCTATGTGAGGACAATAAAGCCCTTCAGTTCATTTGACCGAAACTGTCAAACCTTGTCTCTACCTATTACAGAATCTGTTTTGTAATTTAGACCAGTGTGCTGGCCTCCACCAGTGGCAATTCATTTCAGAGGCTGAAGGTCAGGAACTGTTACTAAGTTGAAGCAGCGTTACATTTAAGTTTACTGTGGTAGTATGGCTAGAGAGATCATATTACCGGAGAACCAGGCTGTCATTGGTACAGCAGCCTCGCTGCCCATTGGCCCAGGCAAGTCATGTGCCTCTCTGCCAATTGGTTGTGGCTGGTCATGTGAGTCCCCGCCGATTGGCTGAGAGGTTGGTAGCTCCACCTACAAGGTGGGGTATAAGAGCTCATGTTGGCTGGCAGTTGGCCTTTCTCTGTACGACCACTGCCGGGCTCACATCTAGCGTATTAAAGCCTGTTGTTTGGAACATCACTACGACTCGAGTCCAATTGATGGTGCATCAATTTAATATGCTAGACTTTGAAAATGGAACTACGGATTAAGCCAGAATGCCTCCGGATCAGCCCGCATGTTGCAAACACGTCAGCAACTTTTAAACATTGGCTGGCGTGCTTCAACACCTACCTCTCTACTACAAAAAATCAACCAACAAAGGAGCAGAAACTCCACATCCTCCACTCGTGCGTGGGCACCGCCGTTTACTCGATGATAGAGGATGAACTGGACTATGACGTCGCCATGGATCGCCTGAAAGTACACTTCATCAGGCCAGTAAACCAAGTCTACACGCGCCACCTCCTGGCAACAAGGCAACAATTCCCCGGTGAGTCCCTCGATGAATTCTATCGGGCCCTCATTGTCCAAGGGAGAAACTGCACCTGCCCGCAGGTCACTGCTGCGGAGCACACCGAACTCTTGATTAGGGATGCCTTTGTGGCGGGCATGCAGTCACCCCAAATACGGCAGAGACTGTTAGAGAAGGACGCTCTCAGTCTCACTGAGGCCTTGCATCCGCTTTCGAGGTCGCTGACCGCAACGCGCGTGCGTATGCACCAGGCCGTGCGGCAGCCCCTTGGGCAGCGTGGCACAGCCCCCTCACCCCCGCTGACTCAGACCCCCAGACCTGCGCTGCAGGATGCCCAGACAAGCCCACGGACCACCGCTGCTATTTCTGCGGGCAGGCCAAGCACCTACGCCCGCGCTGCCCGGCACACACCGCAGTCTGCAAGAGCTGCGGCAAAAAGGGCCATTTTGCGGCCGTCTGCCTCTCCAAGTCGGTCGCTGCCGTTCCAGACAGCGACCGCGGGCGCCCCGCCCTGCACTCCTCTAGGGTCCCGTGCCGCCACCGCCACGAGTGATCTATGGCCGCTGCCATTTTGGGCCCCCAACGCCACGTGCGAGCCTCGGGCTCCGCCATTTTGGGACCCCGACTCCACGTGTGACCCCAGAGCGCCGCCATCTTGTTCATCCCCCACCACGTGCGGCCGACGGGCGCCACCATCTTGGATCGGCACAGAGGACCCCGCAAGCGATTAATCCGTATTGGATGACGACTCTGCGTTCCTGCCACGACTCGCCTCGGTGACACTGGACCAGACACGGCCCCGCACGCTTTCCACAGCGACCACACAGATCCACCTCAATGGTCGCAAAACAAGCTGCCTACTGGACTCCGGGAGCACAGAGAGTTTCGTCCACCCCGACACGGTAAGACGCTGCGCGCTCCCCGTTCACCCCGTAAAGCACAAAATAGCTCTGGCATCTGGTTCGCACTCCGTCCAAATCACCGGGTGCTGCGTAGCGGACCTCACGGTCCAGGGGAGGGTTTTTAAAAATTATAAATTCCTCGTCCTCCCCCGCCTCTGCGCACCAGCACTTCTTGGACTGGATTTTCAGTGCAACCTGCAGAGCCTAACTTTTAAATTCGGCGGCCCTATTCCCCCCCCTTACTGTTTGCAGCCTCGCGTCAATCAAGGTCGACCCTCCTTCCTTGTTTGCGAACCTCACCCCGGATTGCAAACCCGTCGCCACCAGGCGCAGACGGTACAGTGCCCAGGACCGGACCTTCATCGGGTCCGAGGTCCAAAGGCTCCTGAAGGAAGGGGTCATAGCGGCTAGCAACAGTCCCTGGCGAGCACAAGTGCTGGTGGTTAAGACTGGGGAGAAAAACCGTATGGTCATCGATTGCAGTCAGACCATCAACAGGTTTACGCAGCTGGACGTGTATCCTCTCCCCCATATCTCCGACCTGGTTAACAGGATCGCGCAGTACAAAGTCTTTTCCACGGTGGACCTTAAGTCCGCCTACCATCAGCTCCCCATCCGTACGAGTAACCAAAAGTACACTGCGTTCGAAGCGGATGGGCGACTCTACCACTTTTTAAGGGTTCCCTTTGGTGTCATGAATGGGGTCTCGGTCTTCCAAAGGGAGATGGACCGAATGGTTGACCAATACGATTTACGAGCCACCTTCCCGTATCTCGACAATGTCACCACCTGCGGCCATGACCAGCAGGACCACGACACCAACCTCCGTAAATTCCTCCGAACCGCAAAACTCCTTAACCTCACGTACAATAAGGATAAGTGTGTGTTTAGCACCGACCGTCTAGCCATCCTCGGCTACGTAGTGCGTAACGGAGTGATAGGCCCTGACCCCGAACGCATGCGCCTCCTTATGGAACTCCCCCTTCCCAACTCCCTCAAAGCCCTCAAACTCTGTCTGGGCTTATTTTCCTATTATGCCCAGTGGGTCCCTAACTACGCCAACAAAGCCCACCCCCTCATCCAATCCACCACGTTCCCCCTGTCGATGGAGGCCCGCAAGGCCTTTAGCTGCATCAAAACTGACATTGCAAAGGCAACGATGCGCGCTATCGACGATTCCTTCCCCCTTCAAGTCGAGAGCGATGCGTCCGATGTAGCTCTGGCGGCCACCCTCAATCAAGCGGGCAGACCCGTGGCCTTTTTCTCCCGGACCCTCCACGCTTCCGAAAATCCGCCATTCCTCGGTGGAAAAGGAGGCACAGGCCATTGTCGAAGCTGTGTGACATTGGAGGCACTATCTGGCCGGCAGGAGGTTTACCCTCCTCACAGACCAACGGTCAGTAGCTTTCATGTTCGATAATGCACAGAGGGGCAAGATCAAGAACGACAAGATCTTGCGGTGGCGGATCAAGTTGTCCACGTACAACTACAATATCTTGTATCGTCCTGGGAAGCTCAACGAGCCTTCTGATGCCCTGTCCCACGGTACCTGCGCCAATGCGCAGATAGACCACCTCCGCACCCTCCACGCGGACCTCTGCCATCCAGGGGTAACCCGCTTCTTTCATTTCATTAAGACCCGAAACCTGCCCTACTCCATCGAGGAGGTCAGGACCGTGACCAGGGATTGCCACATTTGCGCAGAGTGCAAACCGCACTTTTACCGCCCCGAGCAGGCGCATCTGATAAAGGCCTCCCGCCCCTTTGAACGTCTCAGCATGGACTTCAAGGGTCCCCTCCCCTCCAACAACCGCAGCATATACTTTTTAAATGTGATTGACGAATACTCCAGCTTCCCTTTTGCCATCCCATGCCCTGACATGACCACTTCAACTGTCATCAAAGCCCTCCACTCCATTTTCTCCCTGTTCAGTTACCCCGCGTACATCCACAGCGACCGGGGGTCCTCCTTTATGAGTGACGAACTGCGTCAATTCCTGCTCAGCAGGGGCATCGCCTCTAGCAGGACGACCAGTTATAACCCCCGGGGTAACAGTCAGGTCGAGAGGGAGAACAGTACGGTCTGGAAGACCGTCCTACTGGCCCTGCGGTCCAGGTGTCTCCCTGTCTCCCACTGGCAAGAGGTTCTCCCAGACGCCCTCCACTCTATTCAGTCCCTCCTTTCTACTGCCACGAATCAAACACCTCATGAACGTCTTCTTGTTTTCCCCAGGAAGTCTTCCTCTGGGACCCCACTCCCGATCTGGCTGGCCACCCCCGGGCCCATCCTGCTCCAGAAGCATGTGCGGGTGCACAAGTCCGACCCGTTGGTTGACAGAGTCCAGTTACTCCACGCGAACCCGCAGTACGCGTACGTGGAGTATCCCGACGGACAACAGGACACGGTCTCCCTTCGGGACCTGGCACCCGCCGGAGTGCGGCCACACCCCCCAACACCAACACCCTCCCCCCAGTTCCGACCGCCCCCGGCGCTCCCAGCGCACCCGCAACCCAGCGCACAGGAACCCCTTCCCCCGGCCCGGCTACCGCCAACTCCGACCAGGGGTACGGACACAGGACCATGACCACAGCTCCCGGAGTCACGGACGACCACTGCTCCAACATCATCCGGCTGATCGAGTCAATTTGATGGACCTTATGGATTTTCATGTTCTGCACTTTTTCCTTGACGATGTTTTTTTATTATTACTACTATGGTTACTGTATATAGCATGGTTTTCTTGCACGTTCGTCACGGGCCAGTGGGCAGCCATAGTTATCTCGGTACTACCCGAGAAGGCCTCTAGTCATACTACCAGTTTTATGGGCCATACACCACCCCCCCCCCCCCCAACCCATCTCTCCTGCCACTCCTTCCCACCCACCCCTGCTTCTTTCTCCACAGGGTGAATGTGGTAGTATGGCTAGAGAGATCATATTACCAGAGAACCAGGCTGCCATTGGTACAGCAGCCATTGGTCCAGGAAAGTCATGTGCCTCTCTGCCAATTGGATGTGGCTGGTCATGTGACTCCCCGCCGATTGGCTGAGAGGTAGCTCCGCCTACAAAGCGGGGTATAAGAGCTCGTGTTGGCTGGCAGTCGGCCTTTCTCTGTACGACCACTGCCGGGCTCACATCTAGCGTATTAAAGCCTGTTGTTTGGAACCTCACTACGACTCGAGTCCAATTGATGGTGCATCATTTACTTAACTGCTTGGATGGAAGAACTTATTTTTGATTTGGAGGTGTTGGTCATTTAAGTAATGCATGTTGCACGAAGATATTAAAACAGTGCAACAACTGTTAGCTTGGAACATGTAAAACTGTAATGATTGACTTAGTGTATTCCCACTCCACAGGTTTAGCATTGGTGTGAAGTTTGGACTGTAATTGTGTGTGAAGGCCTGGAACTCAAGGGAGTCTCACTCCATTGCATCCCTATGTCAGATTGTTCTCCAATACATATTCAGTTTCCAGTTACTCTATAACTGCAGTGTCAGTAAATAAAATAGAAGATGACAGACAACATGTATTTAACGATCTCACAATGAAAAATTTTTGATTATGGGACATTTCACAATGCATTCCACTGGAAGCTGGACACCTTTCTGAAAACAAATAGGCACATTGCCAAAGGTTAGGTTAGACGGGGTCATCTTTCCACCAGCCATTTTCTTAATTTGTTCGGTCACACCATTCATAGGATAGCGGCAGCCTGAGTTTTTCAGTTGGGGGGGTTTCCCTTGCCACCATCCAAAGAGCCTCTGCCTGCCCCGCAGCCACTTCACACTCGAATGAGCATCAATTGGCTGCAGGCGGGACTCCCACCTTTCAATCAGGAGGGAGTCCTGCCTTGGGAGCTCTCATCCAACTCTCTAAGGCCAGGTGGCCCAGTAGGTTTTGGGGAGGAGATGGCAGGGAAGGTCCAGGTGGGGGGGGGGGGGGGGAAAGGGGGGTACGATTAGGCTGTTTGGGGAAAGGACGGGAGTGGGGAATGGGTGGAGGGAGAGGGAATCAACAGATCTTTAGGGGAGTGTGTCCCAGGTCAGAAGGGAGCTTCTGATGTAGGTGCCCCACCCCCACCACTTTCTGCACGAGACCTAAGCCCATCATTTTTGGGCATCTCTCATGCCAGCTAAATCCTCCCACCAGACTAAAAATTGAAGCTGGGTTGCAAACGGCTCTTCGGCACCCAATACTTGGCCACTGGAGGGCCTTAACTGGGGCAAGGGTGAGTGGCCTGTCCAAGGCCTTGCCAGCCCCAGCATAAAATTGCTGCCAGGCTGGGGTGGACGGGAGCCACGGGAACCCCCTCACCACCTCCCTCACCCCCCTCCCCCCTCATGCACACCCCTATTCAATAATAATAATCGCTCAATGAAGTTACTGTTAAAGCCCCTAGTCGCCACATTCCAGCCCCTGTTCGGGGAGGCTGGTACGGGATGCAGGCCCATCTTTCAAACACATTAAGGTCGGCTGGCCCAGGAACGAATGTAAAATCCACAACCTGGCTGTGGGGGGTGTGATTGGGGGGGCGGGGAGGTGAGGCAAGTGGGAGAAGGAGGTGAGAGGCTACAGTCTGGAATGGTGCTTCACGGAGAGAATTATCTTCTGCCCTTTCAGGAAAGAGAAGCCCCAATTTTATGGACCACACAAGTACGCGCAATGGAGAGACTAATCTAATGGCCCTGACCCACTATGAGATGCTTGACCTGGAGTCTGAATGCAACTGAGGAGCTTGTTCCGTCGGCCATGGTGAGGCAGGAGTCTCGGAGGAAGGTAAGAGTGCAGTGCACAGATGTGAGAGTGGTGTGGAGTGCAAACACTGTAGGATCATCTCATCTGAAATGGAAATGTCAATACAAGAGTGCCCATTGATCCACCAATCAAGATGGCGCCATGCTGCAGTTTTCCATTGTCTCCGCAGCCTGCCTAGCATGCACATTGACTGTGTGATGTGCCATCTGCAAGAGACTCCAGGGGCCCTGAGGACCCTCTCCTTTAACTCCTGAGGAGGAGACACTGCACAACACCATCTCTCTGAACCAGGCACTAGTGGACTTACTAACACACAGTGAGCAACAGCGCATCAGCTCCGTTTGTAGTGCACAGTGCTGAGGGCACTCATGTGAGGAGATGGCAAAGACAGAGAGTGCCCAGTGTGCCATCAGTTGGAGGACTGCTGGTGATCTGGATCATTCTGATTCTACAGCAGGTGATGTGCCTCTGGGAGTTGTCAATCAGTTGGCAGATGCTGAATGTCCAGCAGGATGTGTGGGAGGATTTGGTAGAGAGTGCTGAGGGTTTATGTGCCATGGTGTCTGTTATGGGGGAGTCCATACAGAGTGTGAGCACTGAACTGACCCTGAACAGAGCACCAAGCACACTGCCGCCTCCGTTGAGGGAGTGGCGACTTTCGTGGAGAGGCTGCTCCAGAACAGAATCGGGGGGTTCCTGGGGACATGTTCAGACCTGCAAGCCCTCACACAGGCAATGACCTCTGGAGGTCACTGCCAGTGTGAGAGATGGATGAGGCATCTTATGGTACCTGCCTGTCCATCAATAGTGATCAGGGAGTTCCAACCGTACCTCAACCTGGCGGATGAGAGGGCGGGCTCTTCTCAGTGCACTCTGGATGAGGAGTGCCTAGCCACAGCACTGGATGCACCCTCCCTCCAGCCAGATGATGACTTACAACATAATCAGGGCCAACACAACAGCAGAGTCAGCAGGGTGCCTCCTATGCCACTGCCAGTGAGGAGGGGGAAAATAAGATGCAGCAACCACATACATAATTTAAGGCACCTTCAGCACAACAAGGGCTTCTCACAGGTAACATTATTTGTGTTCATCAATGTAAACTTGTGTGAATGTTTACTGCATAAACTGTTATGTTTGTTTTCTGTTACTTTGCATTTGAGATTAAGTTGATTTTGTTTACATGGCCAGAGTATGCTTGATGGTTGTCATTGATGCAAGAGGGGCTAGTTTAGCTCACTGGGCTAAATCGCTGGCTTTTAAAGCAGACCAAGCAGGCCAGCAGCACGGTTCGATTACCGTACCAGCCTCCCCGGACAGGCGCCGGAATGTGGCGACTAGGGGCTTTTCACAGTAACTTCATTGAAGCCTACTCGTGACAATAAGCGATTTTCATTTCATTTCATTTCAGTTAAAGAAAGAATGATCAGTAAATTTGTTTCGGGGCAGCAGGGTAGCATGGTGGTTAGCATAAATGCTTCACAGCTCCAGGGTCCCAGGTTCGATTCCCGGCTGGGTCACTGTCTGTGTGGAGTCTGCACGTCCTCCCCCTGTGTGCGTGGGTTTCCTCCGGGTGCTCCGGTTTCCTCCCACAGTCCAAAGATGTGCGGGTTAGGTGGAGTGGCCATGCTAAATTGCCCGTAGTTTCCTAATAAAAGTAAGGTTAAGGGGGGGTTGTTGGGTTACGGGTATAGGGTGGATACGTGGGTTTGAGTAGGGTGATCATGGCTCGGCACAACATTGAGGGCCGAAGGGCCTGTTCTGTGCTGTACTGTTCTATGTTCTATGTTCTATGCAGGGCGGTTTGCAAATTCATTGCTTATGCTGTGAATGTACTTTGGGAACTTGGGTTGGCTCATCACATATTTCTGGTAAGGAGGCTGTGCCGTGGGCATGAGCTAGATTCAGTGCCTTGGCAGCCTAGCTGAAGGTGCGCAATACAAAGCTACCCTGGTGTCCCTGCCTCCCGGAAGCTTCCTCACGTCTGACTCCACATCCTCACCTTGTTCATTCCAGTGCTCCTTATCTGACCCAGCAGTAATTCATCTTCCATGACATGTGGAGCTGCCTCACTATCCTCATCCTCCTGTGGGACCCCCCCTTGCCAGAGCCAGATTGTACAGAGCATGGCACAGGACAACTATAGGTGACACACACTCTGGAGGATATTGCAGTGCTCCACCCAGGCATCTGAACCATGGGCTGGATTCTCCACAGCCCTGTGTCGAAATCACGTTCGACGCGGGTGCGGAAAATCCAATTTCACGCTGAAATCGGGCCTGGCATTGATCCGGAGATTGTCCGGGACGAAAATTGGCGTGATCGCAGAGTATGCCACACGGCTGGGGGCCCATTGATCGAGGCCAGCCCAGCGATCCTCTGCTCCCGTCCGGCCGAGTTCCTGACAGCGTGGAATCAACCACCTATTGCCGGTCGGGATGCTGGTGTAGCAACTGTTGACTCAGTCCGTGGGGGAGGGGGGTGGGGGTGGGAGGGGGGGGGGGGGGGAAGAGGCATTATTGGCAGTCGGAGGTTAGATCTGCGCAGTTAGATTGTCGAGCGCGCGGCCGATCCGGGTGGGGGTATATAATTTTTGCGTCTGCCTCCGCTGTGCGAGTCCGCCATGGAGCTCGGTGCGGCCGCTGGAGGCTGTGCACATGCACCGAGTCCAGACCGGAAGTGCGGGGGTCCTTATCCGCAGCTAAAGCTGCAAGAATCACTCCAGATCCCTGCTGTCGGCGCTGGGGAAGAGAATCTGTGATTCTTGCGATTGCAAATGGCCTGAGCATTCATCGAGTGGAACCACTTTCTGTTCAGCAAGACACCCAGCTCATCCACTAATGCCCTGCTGGCTACATGAGTGCAGTCGATGGCACTCTGAATGTAGGGAAAGCCAAGAGCTCACCGAGAAGCCTCTGGCTTTCTCAGCCTGATCTGTCTGGTAATGAATGAATGTCATGCCCGTCTGAAGAGAGCGTCAGGAACAAGCTTGATGCAATAGTGGACAGCTGTTTGGGATGCACCACACAGATCCCTCACTGACCCTTGGGAGGAACCAGGGCCAGGATTCTCCGAGCCTTCATCGCGCCGTAATCGCGCCCGGCACAATTTCACACAAGTTCAGCTCGAGCGTGCGCCCACTTTAATCGTGTAAACATTTGGTCCATGAAAGAAGAAAAAGTGAATCAGTCTATCAAACTCTCTACTAGCACTAAACACAGAAGCCCTGAAAAGGAGATGTTATGAAGTACGTTACTTCACGTTAAAGCACTATTTACATGTGCCATCAGTGGAAAGCATTGACCACATTGAAAACTCGGATGTCAGCTCTCCCCCTGATTGTAATAGGCTAAGTGCGGTGATCAACAATATTGTAGGAAAGGGCAGTGAAATAAAGAGCTGTCAAAATATTACATGTACGCAAAAATAATTCAATGCGGGAAGCAAAATGTCAGTAGATATTCCTGCTCCCGTCCAAACAATACCATATTTGAATGTACTGCTGGAACAAGACACAGACTGCAGAATTGAAACAGCTACTGGCTGAACTTGTTTATGGGCATGGGTGCCTTTCCCAGACCATGTGAGTTTCTGGATGGGAACTCATTGGCTCACAATTACCTGGAGATTTGTGCCTTTGGAATGACTTCTCTACCGCATTGGGCTCACTTTGCACTCTGAAATGATGGTAAAAGTGTGTGACACCATCATTTACACCATGTTAGAATTTCCTGACTTCTGCATTGCTCTCCCAGAACCCCCACCAAAACCATGGAAAATAAATGATCAGGGCTTCGGCCCCAGTCACGTCAATGGCAATTGCAAATGTGTGCACGTTATTTAAATTGAATGATACCTCTGTTTTTCTTCAATACTTTTAATGCTTTAGCTGGAACCTGACAAAGTTGTTCTTCGTCACAGCATGGTAGGTTTAGTATGTGCTCTTTTGAGGAGATCAAATGAACAAAAATGTTAAACTGGCAAATTAGCAAATTGACAAATATAGTGTCCCTTAAAGGGACACTATAGCAAAATACAAAAACCTTAAAGAAATTCAACAAATCAAATCAAAAAGCGGGTGTGGGGGGCATGGTCTATGATGCAGTCCATCCCCCGAGGTGTCTAATGGACACGAAAGGCATCAATCATGCGCGGAGGACACCACATGCTCCTTCGCCAAGGGAGGTTCAGTGTATATTCAGTCCCCAATGTAGGACACTGAAGTTCTCGATGTGTTGTTAATGAATAGGAGAGTAGAGAAGACATTAATGTCGGCTCATTTTCACTTCCCGTTATGTTGGTGGCCTCTAGCCATTCCTTTAGCCGCAGGTTAGATTCCAAAAGAAAGTGGAAAAAAAAACTCAGTGCAGCTTGCCTGATACATGCTCCACTCAATTCTTGACCAGTCTCATAGAATGGTCCTTAAACCAAAGTTAGGTGCCTTATTAGCATCTGCAACAAGGAACTTAATGTAGATGCAAATATCTTGTTGGAGGTATTTCACGTCATCTATGGGCACAAAGCATAGCCCTGCAAAAACTAACCTTTTCGTCCAATTTCATGCCCTGGAAATGGGCAAAGCAATACCCAGTTCCTTTCCCACTTTTCTTTAATCTAAGACCACAAATTAATAATAAAAGCAGAAAATGCTGGAAAAGTCATAGATAGAAGCTTCAGGGAGGTAATTACGCCAAAGAATAAAGATAGATGGGCGACGGTGAGAGGGGCTGGGGGGAAGCAGTCAGTACAGGGATCCCCTGTGGTCGTTCCCCTTAGTAACATGTATACCGCTTTGGATACTGTTGGGGGGGACGACTTACCAGGGGTCAGCCATGGGGTACAGATCTCTGGCACAGAGTCTGTCCCTGTTGCTTAGAAGGGAAGGGGGGAGAGGAGAAGAACATTAGTCATTGGAGACTCCATAGTTAGGGGGATAGATAGGAGATTCTGTGGGAACGAGAGAGACTCGCGTATGGTGTGTTGCCTCCCAGGTGCCAGGGTCTGCGATGTCTCGGATCGTGTTTTCGGGATCCTTAAGGGGGAGGGGGAGCAGCCCCAAGTCGTGGTCCACATAGGTACCAACGACATAGGTAGGAACAGGGATAGGGATGTAAGGCAGGAATTCAGGGAGCTAGGGTGGAAACTTAGATCCAGGACAAACAGTTAATATCTTTGGGTTGTTACCCGTGCCACGTGCTAGCGAGTCGAGGAATAGGGAGAGAGAGCAGTTGAGCACGTGGCTGCCGGGATGGTGCAGGAGGGAGGGTTTCAGATTCCTGGACAATTGGGGCTCATTCTGGAATAGGTGGGACCTCTACAAACGGGATGGTCTACACCTGGACCAGAGGGCTACTAATATCCTGGGGGGGAGGTTTGATAATGCATTTTCTGCTTTTATTTCAGATTTCCAGCATCTGCGGTATTTTGATTTTACCCAAATTACTAATACTGTTTTCTAAATAAACGGTAAAGTACATTTCCAAGTCAGGATGTTCCTGAAAACTGAAGACATTAGCCGGGTGTCCATAATTCAAACAACTTTGTGATTAAGTTTCGTACAGTGAAATGATTTAAAATTCTGAATTCTTAGGTGTGAACCTTAACTTCTAGTAAGGGGTGGGTTGGCGTCAGGTCAGGGTTAAAAACGCACAGAATTTGGAACAGTAGCCAAACTTGATTCAAATTTGCCCACTTTTAGTTTGAAAGGAGGCAGTCATCCAAATCGCTTGATGGAAACAGGTTAGTTAGTTCAATATTAGAAAGAGACAGCCTGCCTGCATTTTCACAGTCATTCTATTTTTAACCATGGGATTCCTGGACCTCAATCAGCAGCTTACAAGACACAAGGGGTGGCATTTCCTGGCCCTTCCCAGCAGCGGACTGTTCCGGCCCCGCCAATGGTGAATCTTCGCTCCTCCCCCACAGCAATGAAGGTGCAAGCCATGTAAAATGCTGGAGACATCGGTGGGACCAGAGGATCCCAATGGACAATGGTTAGACGCCTCCGGTGTCTAAAACTCTGTTGCGGGGGGTGACGGGTGGCAGAAAATTCTGTCCAACAGAAGCTGAATTCGTGGAGTAAACACCTTTATCAGCACAGTTGAGCTAGAAGGAAGAGTGTTTCCTCTAGGCCCCACAAATAAGAGAATGCTCCCCACTGTCTCCTCCTCCCCTTCATGAACTATCCATTACCCACATTCCATCCCTCGTGATCCAGATCCAGCCCCCCATCCCTCTCACTCCTCAATCCCACTCTCCCTAATACCGCTTTGCTTTTGTAGGCCGCAGGCCTGTGAAGCAGGCTTACCAGCCAAAAAATCTTCAGCCTGTTAATTGGGCTGCCAGTGAGCAGGGACCCCACAGAAACAAAAACACATCACTGCAGTAATACTTTGCAGGACATTTTGGGAAACACCATTCTTCCAGGTTTCTAGATCTCACAGCAGTACCCACACGGAACTCATTTCCAGGCTAAAGTCCTGGGCTGGGATTCTCCGAAATTCCGGCCAAGTGTTGACGGCGGCGTCAAAACCGAGGTGAGCGACGCCGGCACCAACAGGCCTCCAGGCCCAGTAATTCTCCTCTTCTTCGTGGGCTAGAACAGCGCCGGAGTTCTGTGCGCTGCTCCAGCGCCGAAAGCCAGCCCTACATAGCTGGAGCATACATGTCCGTGCATACGCGCCACAGCCGCCGCGGGTCTGCACATGCGCGCCACAGCCGTCTCCATGCCTGCCCCCGGGCAACATGGCGGAGCCATATAGGGACCCGGCGCGGAGGAACATAGGCCCCACGGAATGAGCGTGCCCGCCGATCGGTCGCCCCCAATTGAGGGCCTGGCCACCGTTTCAATGGTCCCCGACCGCGTGGAAGCGATTGCGGCCGATTCTCCGGTCGCCGGTGAATCGGCGGCCTGGCATCAGAACGGCGTGGCGGGATTCTCGCGCCCTCCCCCCCCCCCCCCCCCCCCCCCGATTCTCCAACCGGGCACTGGCTCGGAAAATCACAACCTTGATCTATGACTCAGATTATTCCAATATTACTCTGATTAATGACTTGTACGCTGATGCAGATGGGGTAAGCAATTGGCTGCACCACTTCTGAAGTCTATGTTTTCTCACAATATTTGCCGCAACACATTCGGATTGCTGTTTTGTGAATCTTGGTGTAAGTTTTCAAATGGTATGGTCAGGGCACAAAATAATGTCATTTACGGTGTAAATTAACATTCCAGGAAATTCTGGGCCAATAACATAAGTCATCCTTCAGAAGGACATTTGCATAGTTTCCTTTGTCCTACTTTGGTTGTTAACCAAAGTTAACCTAAGAAATGGCATGGTGATACAGTGGTTAGCACTGCTACCTCACGGCGCCAGGGACCCAGGTTCAATTCCAGCCTTGGCAATCCCAGTTTGTGTGGAGTTTGCACATTCTTCCCCTTTCTGTGTGGGTTTTCTCCCGGTGCTCTGGTGTCCTTCTACAGTCCAAAGATGTGCAGGTTAGGTGGATTGGCCATGATGAAATTTCTCCTTAGTGTCCAGGGTTGTGCAAGTCAGGTACAGTTATGGGAAGGGGGGTTGGGGAGTTGGCCTACGTAAAGTGCTCTTTCAGACAGTTGGTGCAGACTTGATGGGTTGAATGGCCTCCTTCTGTACTCTAGGGATTCTATGATTCTATGATGATTAACTGCAATGCATGCTTTTTGCATGCCTGTGTGTACCCAAGATGTTGACCCACATTCACAATTAGAATGACTGGTCAGAGGCAGGCAACATGCTACTTAATTCTTGCAAAAACAAGACCTTGAAAGTATTTTTAAATAAGATGTGCAATGTTTTTTGAAAGGCTGCAGAAATCAAGTTGTCCAAAAAATGCATTCAGCATAATTATTTGGAAATAATTTTTGATAAGGGAAATACATAGCATTTGTACATTTAAATGGAAAGTGCTGAGTTTACAGGCAGCAAAAATAACACAACCATTAAAACATGCACATATTTCAGCTGATCGTTCAAAAACTTAATTAGATAAAATTACAGAGGAAAGTGAGTATGAAACACTCTAATGCATCTGTAAAATCACATAGCATGCAGCGAGTCTGTGGAAAAAAAAGAGGTGCTTATTTTCACAATAAATTCCCAAATTAAACATTTTGAGTAATCCCACTGAAAAGAGAAGGCATTTCTGTCCTTGCATACGAGTGTGGTTGCGCTGACAATATTACAGCAATGTTTTACATTAAATTTACATTTTTTTTAAACTAAAGGAAAAGTAAAGCTAATGGCTGCTAGGATTGTACTGGCTGACAGTGTTTGATAGCTCAGTGTGTACTGGACACTATAAGCAGACTTTTTGTTAAAATACTTTATTTATAAGCAAATTTATAGTGAGTATATGGTTTTTAAGAATTTCCCTATTACAAGCTGTGACTGAAGGGTGATTGTACAAATGTCCTGCAGCATTCAATCATTCCTTCATTTTAATGTCTTTATTTTATGATTTTATTGATGAAATACTACTTACCCTGTGCTCAGAATTCCTTTTAGGCTGGAGGCTGAAGCTAGCATGACATGGGTAGTCATATATTATGGCTATATATTTTAACTCACTATAGTCCATCCAGGTTACATCAGACAGTAGCCAAGAAGGTTTTCAAAACTGTGGGTTATAATTTACTTGTATTTATTTATTTAGGCAGTTCATGTCTCTGTCTTTCTATTCCCTATTCTTATCAATCAATTAATGCCTAAAAATGATGCATAGTGAACATCACACTGTACCATAAATGTATCAAATCAAACCAATCTTCTGTTTGATAACCAAAGCCATGTTAGGGGACAGTCATTCACAAATAAGAATGGAGGCAATACCATTTTTTATGCCAACACAGATTTATGACATATGAGCTATTGAGACCACTCAGTTCCTTTCTTTGTTTTGTTCGACTAGTGAAAGAACCTATGTGGGCTGTAAAGCCTGTATTCAATAAATCTCTGTTGGGCCAATAAATAATACTATTCCCTGTATTTATATATTGGGAAAAAACAATTTTCTAATCATATTGGACGGTTTCGCTAGGACCTCTTTTCCTTTACCAAATTCAAAGAGACTGATAAAACATTAGACACTTATATATTTAGATAAAGGACAAACAGGCTGTTTCTAAGCCCAGAGATTTCAACTTAATACGTTGTACTGATAAAGTATTAAGGTCAAGAGACCAGAAGTATAAGGAGAATGAGTGCGGGTGGCTAAAATAGTGACAAGTTGGTGCATTACTATTGATTACACTTCGACATGGAGTTAAAGGAGCTGTATTGTCTTGATAAAGAAGATTGCAAAATGAAAACCTATCTGCTGGATGGGGAATAGTCCACACAATGGCTCTCACGGACTCGGCTGTAATTTCCATTACAACTTTCTTTGTGAATAATTTCCAAAATATGAAGAGCGCACCTTTCAAGTTGTTTATAAGACAATGCCTCTAACATCACGGAAACAGACAGATGCAAACATCAAAGCATGTATGTTTAAACAGGTACTTCAGCTCCTGGGATGCGCACCCAATTCCAGCATTTAGATGCACAGATCATAGAATCATAGAATTTACAGTGCAGAAGAAGGCCATTCAGCCCATCGAGTCTGCACCGGCTCTTGGAAAGAGCATCCTACTTCAGCCCACTCATCCACCCTTTTCCCGTAACCCAGTAACCCCACTTAACCTTTTTTTGCACACTAATGGCCATTTAGCAGGGCCAATCCACCTAACCTGCACATCTTTGGACTGTGGGAGGAAACTGGAGCACCCGGAGGAAACCCACGCAGACATGGGGAGAACGTGTAGACTCCGCACAGACAGTAGGTAAGGAAACACATAGGTCAGCAAAATAAACTTCAACTTATTCTGACCACACCGAACAAAAAGAATGAGCTGTGAAGAACCTTTGCAGAGTCTGTGCAATCCTGGCAAACCTAGACAACAAAATGGACCCCCCATATGAGCGAGGAGCTCCTCCACTCCATCATCAAGAATTGTTCTCCAGAGTGAACACTGAAGGAAGCATTTGTAAAGCGCATACCATATGTGGCTAAGAAGAGCCTAATTTGTCCACTTTGAAATTCTATGTATTTTGAAAGGCGAGTTAATTCAAAGTAATTTTTCTGCAGGTGAAGCTTTCTTCAAAGTGCCCAATGTATCACCCTTGGTTCTGTGAGTAATTAGAAATTGTCATCTAAGATAAATGTCCCAGTTCATGTAAATAACTATTTACCTAAAGGAAATGCAAATCCACAAGAGTCAGCATACTTTAATGAGGCATGACAATAGAAAAGCCAATGGTACAGTGCATCTGCTGAAGCTGACATCGCTTATGGTAAAAATTGGGCAAAACAACCATTATTTGTTTTTACTTGTCAGAAATAATGTAGCTTGAAAATTTTCAACAAGCAATGTGCGGTCAGACCATTTGTTACATCTAACTGCCTAATTGTTCTCCTGGCAGAAATAAAAAATTAGAGCACTTATGTCATTTGCCTAAATTCCTAATTAATGCGATAGTATCAGCAAAACTGGAGCAAAAAAAAAAGATGTTGGCGAATGTTCATATAATTTGTCTTTGTTAACTTTCTACCATCTTTTTTTTCCCTCCCTTAAACAGCAGGTGTTCTCTAATCGCTGTAAGTGTTTTATTTTTCGGAAGGGAAAGGTACCGTAGATCATCAGTTCTAATCCGAAAGAAGCCTGGATCCTGCCATTTGTCTGGTAAACCTCCCTCAACCCAGCTTTTAAGTTTAAACACAGAAGGTTACTGAATTTCAAACTATAGGGAAAATTTCTTCATGCCGGGGAATGGTTTGTAGCAAAACAGCCTGCAATATGAAAATGTATTTAATGCAATTAATAATTTAAGATCTGAGAGCATGTGCTCTTGGAGAGTTAAATGCTTGTCAGAGTGATAGATGCATGCTTCACCACCAATACATTTCGTCTGAAGAGCAGAGGGATTTTTGCAAACTTGTGCTGACCTTGGGCTTCAGTACATAAGAGGCATATTGCAAGCCAGCCCCATTCCTATTAGAGTAGTGCAGCAGCTCTCAATTTACTGCCCTTATACCAATTAAAATGCTGTAAAAACATTAAAATTAATGCAGTCTTAACTCCTGTAGCAAGCCTACTTTCCCTCTTTCTTAATTAGTGCATAATTATTCAAATTTTGATATCCTGGAAAATTATCACATGGAAATTATTTTAGGAGCTGTAACAATAGCAAAAAATCCTTTCCCCCAAACTCTATTAACATGTGGAAGTAATTAACAGTTAATTACAGTGGAAATACTATTACTGTTAATGTTTAATGACTTTTGCCATTGCCGGGTAAGCAAGTAATTCAGGAGCCCGTAACAGCACCGTCCTACTGCGGAATGCACTACAAGCAACTTGAAAAGATTAGGCAGTGACTCCAGCTAGACGATTCGTGCTAGAAGCAATTATGATGCTGTGGCTACATAAGAGTTTAAAAGGTCATTGCTCAGGAAATATCAATGCATGTAAACTAGCCTAACATATTCCATTCAGTGGGAGAAAGGGTGAGAAAAGATAAATTTACTTTGTCTTAATTAACTGGCTATACAGCTACCTGGCCAACACAAAATGGACAAGTTCAGAGCAAACAATTGTAGTTTACCTTATTTTAATATTCAGTAAGGTGTTTACTTGTAGTGAAATCCCAAGACAGTTTTTAGAATGCTATGTTTGCAATAAAATGCCAAATGACTTGAGTAGCTACATACCTTAAATCAACATAATGGTTTAATAACAAGTAAAAAGACTCAGTAAAACAATATTAATAAAGTGAAGTTTTTTTGATAAATATCAAGCATGTAGGGTGATTAAGCGCATTCTGTGGATCGCAATCTGTCAAGTAAACTATAGTCAGTGATATCTAATAGCATGGTGCCAATAAAGTTTTGCTTGCGCAGAAGTAAGAAATAAGACTTATATTTAAATAAAATATATTATCATTTAACAATTCACCCTACACCATTTTTTAAAATTGACTTTTGATTTCCCAAGGCTGCAGACTAGATGAGCAAAATAGAATTATTCTTTACAAATGATCTCACATCTCTGCACTGAAAAGCAATAACAAAAAATCACATCCAGGGCTCAAAATTTGCGTATAGATCTGAAAAGGCTGACGGAAGATGACCGCAAGAGTATGATTCATTTCTTGGCAATGTGACTTGGGCTGCTTTATAAAGAATTTGCTTCAGATTAAAATAGCTGATTTGACTCTCCTTCAGTGGGCCTGGGTTCAAAATGCCAGCTTTGACTGACACTTGAACTAGATTGGCCTCTATTTGTGAGTCTTGCTGGTTCTTGGCCAGGGCACAGATTGAATTGCTCTGTCATTTACAGGATGGAGGGGGGTGGGGGGGGAGTGGCGAAAAAGAATCAGCCTTTTGTCACTTTGTAGGGGAGGCATTTATTGCCCTATAAGTGAAAAAAGCACAACTCTTATACTTCCAGCAAAAGTAATAGTGTTATTTCAGCTCAACCCCCCCATGAATATAGGAAATTGACTAAAGAGAGTTTAGAAAATGGTCAAACATAAACATTAAGTGCTGCAGAATGCATTAAAGTTTGAAAGTTTTAATTGGAAAGCTAAGAGGCCAAACTTCTTATAACTTTTCAAAAGACTGCCATATGTCACTTACAAATGGAAAAGGAATGTGTCTGTTTTACTGGGTTAGTTTTCCAACAACAGTGAAAGTAAAGAATAGCAGTTCGACCGGTTCCTTGCATCATTAGCAAGTGAAGAAAGATGAAGTTCCATGCCAGCATGCTCAAAGATTTAAATACTCACACGTCCTTCAAATGGTGGTGAAATGTGAGCTGGCTGTTTCTCCCCCACCTAAATTTATAAGTTTAAAAAACGTAGCAGCACTTCCTGGCAGCTTGCTACTGGTGCTAAACTTGCAACCTGGTGGAATCTGCACAATTAATGCTGCTGCTTGGCCAAGTAGGAAAGATTGCCCAGTCTACAGTATAGCTGAGGCATTATTTGTTGCTTGTGAATGAGAACAGGGAGCGTCACCGAGGCAGAAAAATGTGAGAAACAAAGGTTATTATTTCTTCAGTGGCACAGTAGGAATGGCTACTTTCTTTGTAAGCCATGCTTACACTGGGAATGGTTTCTCCTGGACGAACTATACCTGGCCCCACAATGCAAAAGAAGCAACAAAATGATAATTTAAGAAAGATAGCCATAAAGAAACCTGTAAAGATTGATCATTCGTCTGATGATTAATATTGCTTTGACAACTAGGTTGGCATTTAAAAGTATTGTTTGTATGATTTTTCTACCTGAAAATATTTTATGTCAGTTATCCCACTATAACTATTTGGTGGGAGGCCTCAAAAGTTGTTCTGCTAATGGCAAAATCTGGCCGTATCTCAAAGATAGTTTGCGACAAATTGATCCTCAGAGATTTTAAATACTGTCCTGACCAATATTTTCCATGGTTCTAATTTATCCTCCTTTGTAGTTTTGAATGCCATGTCTACAATTCTTCAGAATGTCTAGAATATACTTGTAATACAAACGTAGAGGGAACGGGTGTCTCTTTCCTATCCATAATGTCTTTAAAAACTGATATTTTAAACTTATATGCTCAGAATGGTTAAACCTAGCTTATTTCTTCACTGGTATATTAAGCACATCTTTATGAATGTAATCAATTTAATTGTAAAAGATGTGATTTGAGAATCCTTCTACCTTTATCAGTACAGGATCTTAATTTGTGTATAATATCACTTCCTCTGCAGTTGACATCTCTGCTGGCATGAATTATATTTTTACGAGGATATTTTGTTTAATGTATTGCATATGAAAATCCAGCTAATGAGCATCTCAACTGTACAAGTCAGTCAGGAATGTGTTGGAGTGGGCATGTCATAGCGTGTCTGTTTAGATTATTTCCTGTGCCTTTCAGCTGAAAGTTCTTTGCCCACTTTAAGTTTCTGGAGTGTGGAGCTGATAATGTGGCAAGGGAAACAGAACATTGGTGACCTTGATGAATGCTGAGATAAACAGTGTATCTCCTCAACCAATAAGATTAAAGAATTGAAAAATTAACAGAGGAAGAATTGAGAAAAAGGGTGAATTAAAGTGGGTGAATTCAATGCCAAATCAGACACAGAAATAGAAATGAAGAGAGTGAAAGAAAGACTGGATTAAGGATCCGCTTCGTCAATGAAGAGGGTGCCCAGAAAATCTGTGCAAAAGACAAGGCTAAATATTTAAAGCCATTTTCAGCCAGAAGTGCTGAGTGGAACACCTCGTCAGGTGCCTAGCATCACAGATGTTAGGCTTCAGCCAGTTCGATTCACTCCACCTGGGGCGGGAGTCTCCCCTACCCGGCGGGGCGGGGGGTCCCGGCGTGTTGGAGTGGCATCAACCATTCCAGCGTCGGGCCTCCCCAAAGGTGCGGAATTCTCCGCACCTTTAGGGGCCAAGCCCTCACATTGAGGGGCTAGGCCCGCGCCGGAGTGGTTTCCGCTCCGCCGGCTGGCATGAATGGCCTTTGGCGCCACGCCAGCCGGGGCCGAAAGGACTTCACCGGCTGGTGTAAGTCCGTGCATGCGCCGGAGCGTCAGCGGCTGCTGACATCATCCCGGCGCATGTGCAGGGGAGGGGGTCTTCCACATCCGCCATGGTGAAGACCATGGTGAAGGCGGAAGAAAAAGAATGCCCCCATGGCAGAGGCCCGCCCGCCGCTCGGTGGGCCCCGATCGCGGTCCAGGCCACCGTGGGGGCACCCCCCGGGGTCAGATCACACCGCACCCCCCCCAGGACCCCAGCGCCCGCCCATGCCGCCAATCCCGCCGGTACCAGAGGTGGTTCAATCCACGGCGGCGGGAGATGATAGTCAGTGGCGGGACTTCGACCCACCGCGGGCCGGAGAATCGGCGCGGGGGGCCCACCGACCGGTGCGGCACGATTCCCACCCCCACCGATTCTCGGGTGGCGGAGAATTCGGTACACGGTGGTGGCGGGATTGATGCTAGCCCTAGGCGATTCTCCGACCCGGCGGGGGGTCGGAGAATCCCGCGCCTGATATCAAGAAACAGCTGAAGGAACTGGATACTGAAAAGTCTATGGATCTTGGCAACATTCCAGCAGTAACGCTGAATGTTTGTGGTCCAGAACTAGCTGCGCCTCCAGCCAAGCTGTTCCAATACAGCTACAACACTAGCACCTACCCAGCAATGTGGGAAATTTCCTGGGTATGTCCTGTCCATTAAAAAAACAGGACATTCCAACCTGACCATCGCATCTCGATCAGCAGTAAAGTGATGGAATGGGTCATCAACAGTCCTATGCTTAGCAATAACTTGCTCACTGGTGCTCAGTGTGGATCTAATAGTGTGACTCATTACAGCCGTGATCCAAACATGGACAAAAGAGCTGAACTCCAGAGGTTAAGAGAGAGTGACTGCCCTTGACATCGAGACTGCATTTGACTGAGTAAGGCATCAAGAAGCGCTAGCAATGGGCGGCACGGTGGCACAGTGGTTAGTACTGCTGCTTCACAGCGATGAGGGCCCAAGTTCAATCCCAGCCCTGGGTCAATGTCCTTGTGAAGTTTGCATATTCTTCTGTGTCTGCGTGAGTCTCACCACCACAATCCAAAGATGTGCAGGGTAGGTGAATTGGCCATGCTAAATTGCCCCTTAATTGGAAAAAAAGGGATTGGGCACTTTAAATAAAAAAATGAGCCCTAGCTAAACTGGAGTCAATAGGAATCAGGGGAAAACGCTCCATTGTTTGGAGTCATATCTAGCGCAAAGCAAGATGAGTGTGGTTGTTGAAGGTCAGTCATCTCAGCCCTAACCATCTCCCCTTGACATTTAATTGCATTACTTCGCTGAATCCCCCACTATCAACATCATGGGTTACTATTTATTAAAAACTGAACGGAACCATCCAGATAAATAACTGCAGCTACAAGAGTCGGTCAGCGGCTAGGAATAGTAACTCATCTCCTCATTCCCCAGAGATACCACCTACAAGGCAGAAATCAGGACTGTGATGGAATATCCTCCACTTGGATGACTGCAGCTCAGACATTTGACAGCATGTAGGTCAAAGCAGCCCTCTTGATTGGAAACCCACCCAACAACTTAACAGTCACTCCCTCTTCCACAATGCACAGTGGCAGCAGTGGGTACCATCCACTAGATGCATTGCAGCAACTCACCAAGGGTCCTTCAACACAGCTCTTTTCAAACCCATGACCTCTACCACCGAGAATGAAAAGAGACGCAAACACCACCAAGTTCTCCTTCAATGCACTCACCGTCCTGACGAGGAACTAAATTGCCATTCCTTCACAGTCACTGGGCCAAAATCCTGGAACTCTTCTTAATAGCACTGTGGGTGTACCTACACCACATGGGCTGCAGCGGTTCAAGAGGTGGCCTACTACCACCTTCTCAAGGGCAATTAGGGATAGGCAGTAAATGTTGGCCGAGCTGGTGATGCCCACATGCCGTGAATGAATTTAAAAAAAGAAAAACAAGAACAGAAAGGAAAAGTAAGAAAATTACTGTAAAAATTTTAAAAATTGCCATTTTAAAATTCACAAGCAACAATTCACGACTCAACTAAATGAGACTGCACACCTTTACTTATTCACTTCCTGGGCCAGAAGTTTCTTCCCATTATCAACAATTATCATACTGCTGCAAGGGCACTTAATACTGCTATTATTGGACTTTATGCGGTGCATTTAAAGGGCAAGTAACGTGTGAATGGAGCAGTTCGTGAAAATCACTCGGATGTTAAGAACGAGATGCCATTTTCATGCAATGATTACCAGAAAAACGCAGATCATCAAGCAACTTTTAAAAAAAATGGTACATTTATTGAGATTTTACATTTTAACGAAGAATGCAACAAAACCACAAAAATGGAACAGCACAGCAATCAAAACAAAAGTCTCAGCATACTTGAAACAGAGGGGGACAGGGGAACACCAGTATAACCAACTCAATACAGTCATTAGACATAACTTGATACCTCTCTAAACCCAAACAGAGAACAAGGCAGAAACAGGATAAGGACATAAAAACAAGGTACCACACCTTCCCACATAGTGATTGTTTGCAATTGCCGCAAGAGTTCATGTTATATTGTCCGCGCCATGTTCGGGTCCGTATCAATACATATCTCCCTTATTCCAGCACAGCCAGAGACACCAATGACACACTGTAACCTCCTCTCCTCGGATACCAGACCTGTCTGCACGCATGCAGGAACCAATCACGGATTCTTGATATCCACCCCTGAAGGAAAGGAAGCATACAACAAAAATATGAGAGAACCTCAGTTCTAAATATATATCGCAGACTGCAACATAACCCCATTCTCAGGCCCAGCATCAGACCCAACATCATTCCCTACATTTATACAGAGACAGTGCTGTCAATGCCTCCAACAAACAAAAATAGGAAGGAGAACTAGAACTCCCAGACGTTGATCACAGGATACTAAAGGGTCTTTATCGACACATGCCCATCACCCATGAATGGCAAAGAGAACAAGCTGCTCATTGAAAAAGGAAAGTGACACAACTATTAGGGGAGGGAACAGCATTTTGCTCCCTTAATTTATTCATGGGATGTGGGCGTCGCTGGCTGGGCCAGCATTTATTGCTGTGGATCTGGAGTTACATATAGGCCAGACCAGGTAAGAATGACAAATTTACTTCCCTAAAGGATAGATTTCTTTCCTGAAAGGACATTAGTGAACCTAATGGGTTTTTACGACAATTGGCAATTGTTTCATGGTCATCATCAGACTTTAAATTCCAGATTTTGTTTTACTGAATTCAAACTCCACCATCTGCACCTTACACTTTATTAATGGCAGACATCATGCTGACATAATATTTTTAGCAAATTTCAGCCCGTTGGTTCAAACTTTGCCCTCAGCTATTCACTTCAGATGTAATTATCCAGGCATTTTGTAGGCTTATAAATAGATATTTACCCTAATCTAACATCTGTTTCAGGGCACCACCTGCCACAGAGGATCTGTGGCATCTGGGAGTAAGGTTAGCAACAGCAATCTTCTTCAACCAAGCAGGCCAAAGAGTTATCACTGGGAGACATGGGATTGCAAAGCAGGAAAAAAACTCACATTTACATACTGTGGAGAAAGCAAAAGACAGATTGGGAAACAAATTAAATTAAGGGAGAGAGATAAGAGACAAAAAGAAAAATGTCAAATAAAGTTTTTGATTTTTAAATGATTTTAATTTTAGTTATTGTAATGTTAAAATCTTCAACATTAATGTTCTTCCAAGGGCATGAAACTCCACACCTATGAAAGTATTTTTTCAGAGCCAGCGAGGTTGTTCAGAATGAATTATCACTTATAACATTGTTGGATATTCACCTACTCCTAAATGTACCAGCCCAAACTAGGAACCATCTTTAGTGAAAACGTACTCTAATGTCACGCCATTGCAGTGATTTTTGCTCTATTGGTGTGACTGTAAAAGCACATTCTGTGGGGAAGAGCAATATCCTCAATATTTCCCTCTAGATTTCTGCATTTAATGGAACATATGAGGACACCAGAAATGACTATCCCATTTACTCTGGGATAAAAATGACCCCTGATCACTACACCATTATTATTACAGCAAAATCCAGGCCATTAACAGTCAGTTTTTGAGTTGAGTTTGTATTTGTGGGATTGTGTTCAAATAGGTGACAGGAAATAATAGCAAGCTGTAAACAAACTGCTAATTCACTATCATCCATTTTACACTATTGTAGAAAGTCAAAATAAATCCCTTTAAGTACAAAGTCAAGAACACATTATTTTAACGACAGCAAAAGTTTCTTAAATTCAATGAGGAGGAATCCAAACAAAAATATAGCAGAAAAGATCTCCTTTATTAATTTAGAGTTAAGTGTTGTGAGTGATACTAATCACCTCTCATAATGTTTCTCCATCATAGCATAAATAATTCACACTTATAAAGCATTTGGATATTAAGCTCTTACCCAGGGTTTAATCGGAGTATCGACTTGCCTTTTTAAAAAAAAACAGGTGCATCTTTAACAACGTCTGCTCTGAGTGCTTGTGTAGAAGCATTGAATAAATATTTTAATTTAAGAAACATGTTAGAATCACAGCCATAGCTCCCTAAAACGCGAATCCTCAAGGTGAACCCAGGAAAGGGCAAAAAGATTTCTGTGCTAACTATTTTCATTTTCTTTCTTGATATTACATTTGAATCTACATCGAGGCCCCTTGTGTACTCTTTCGAAAGGACCTGTTTTTATGTTTTTAAGAACAGGGGTTAACTTTGGACAAATACTTCTTTGATGCAAATGTTACCTTTTCTTTCTGACTTTCCAGTTTCAGTAACGGTTCTCTCAAGAAGGTCCATATTATACTTTCTTCTTGCATTTCAAAAGTTGTTTCAAGTATTTGTGTTTGAAAATAACATTCCTTGATGTGAAATGCGGGGCTGAATTTTCCGTACTATGGCAGTGGGCACAAGTCTGACCCGGATGTCCATGGATCGCTGCTACATCTCCTGCCTTTGACAGCTGGAGGTTAATAAGCATTTCAGAAAGTTAATGGGCACCTGGTGGAAAGCCTGCCGACCATGTGCATGAAGGGTGCGCAACGTGCCATATCGGCAGCCAGAATTCCCAGAATTCAGGGGACAGAACGGGATGGCAGTGAACCAGAAGTCGGTCTCGGCCACCGATATAAAGGCAACCGTGGCAGCTGTACCAGAAAGCATTCTTTGGCGGCACAGGCTTTTTTGTGTGGAGGAATTATAAAGTCCAATGAACTGTAAGAACTGGATTATAAATGTGGATGACTAGTCAGCTAGTTATGAAGCTTTCAGGACATTTTCCAGGGAAGAAAAAAACACTTCAATGCAACTGACCAATTCCCCAGATGTACAGCAAGTATTTAGGGATATCTATGGAATGGATAACTCCACACATGGCCGAGAGAGTGGAGCCAGGAGTTGTGGAATGCCCCAAGCCAAGGACAGCCCCAAGGTTTGACCGAGACTTCCTTTCACCAAGTCCTCTTCCAGACTGTGAGTGATAGGCAGGACAGCCCCATGCCCATGGATGGGAAGATCTCCCAGCCAGACAAAAACAGCTTGGACGGAGTCACAGTGGAGATCAGCAATCTTGGGTCCATCCAGCGAACCTGACTGCAGTGTCAGAAAAGGTTCATGGTCTTTTGGGATTTGCTAGGGTGAGTGTATCACAATTCTGTAGATGGATATATATGGACACGTGTGATGTGGATCAGTTACGGAATTCTCTTGTGTGTTATCGAAGTGCGTAAGGCAGCATAATGCAAACATCCCACTCTGCATGGCAATCGGGATAATGTAAGGGGGAATGGAGATGACAATAACTGCTAGTTGACAAAAAACACTGAGGAATGTGTGATGGTGACAAAATACATATTGGCCAAATATTTGAAGACATGCGTCTAACACAGCATCATCATTACAATTACTCTTTATTTGCAGGAGAAGAGGGTACACAATACAGAGAGGAACAGTGCCAGAGGTGGTGTCCCAAAATCAGCCATCGTGACGGCCTTTGAGGAGGAGATCCTGGAATTGTCTCTGAATGATTGGAGTCGGGCCATAGGTTTAGGTGAGGTTGAAGGAAAGCCACATGTCTGTGGGAGTCCAAGGGTCATAATTGGTCATTCCTGCTACATTGCTGAATGATCCGGGGAGGGGAGGGTGTTGTAAACCGGGGTAGGTGGCAGGAAGGTAGCACTGATGATTATCACTTTGGAGAAAAGTGTTGAAGGGCCAAGGGTTCAAACGCTGATTCACATCTCCCAATGGTTTCTATTTTTACAATGAGGAAGTTTATGCCTCTGCAAACTCACCACAAAGGATGAAGATGCCCCTAATTCTCCTTCTTTGTGTTTCCAGTATGGATCTTACATCAGCAGCTGAAGGTGATAGTACCAGGGAGTTGACTACAACCTCTGTAGAGGAAGAGGAAGCCTCAGAGGGTTCAGCATCACATCCCAGCCCCACACCAAGCAACAGCGTAGATCTATGGAGTTTTCTGTCAGGTGAGAGATGTGAGATGTACAACACAAGGTTCTTGTGTGGCAGACATACCGGGGGTATAGCGCATACTGGCACGGACATTGGAGGAGTCCAAAGAGGCTGTGAGAACTGTGATCACCCACATCAGCAGAACAGTTAGTCTCCTCCATTGGCAGAGGAGGGGCCAACCCAATTGGATTCTGGGTATATGTTCTGACATGTGCTCCATTACCTTGTCCCTGAGCTGCTGGGCCAAGAGCCACAATGAGAAAGGGATGAGGAGTCTGGAGGCAAATCCAAGTCCCCTGTGATGGGATGTGGACGTTGTTGGCTGGGTCAGCATGTATTGCCCATCCCTGAAGGCATTTAAGACTCAATCACATTGCTGTGGATCTGGAGTCACATGTAGGCCAGACCAATTAAGGAAAACAGATTTCCTTCCCTAAAGGACATTAGTGAATCAGATGTTTTTTTATGAAAATCAACCATGGTTTCATGGTCACCTTTATACTTTTAATTCCAATTATTTTCTATTCAAATTTCACCATTTGCCATGATGGGATTCAAACCCGAGTCCCCAGGGCATGACTCTGGGTCTCTGGATTATTAGTCCAGTGACAATACAACTACGCCACTGCCTCCCCATATTTCTGCTGGACAAATGTGTTTGGATGTGTGGAGGTTGTTTAAGTTCCACCTGTGTTCCTATTGTGCTTAGAGAGGGCTATGGCATGACGAATAAATACACCAAGTGATTGCTCAGCAAATTGGGCCTTAAAAGGTAGAGAAACTTTTAAGTATTAGTTCAGTTTATTTGATGGCAGTTGAAAATGGTAGGAAGAGAGAAGGCAGCTCTCACAGCTCTGCTAGAAGCAGTTGGTTTTAGAAAGCTAGGGAGCATACATCTCTCTCAGCTTTGTTGGAAGAAAACCCATGCCGTGGAGTAATGGTTAAGAAAACAAGAACTGAAAACAAGATCTGAAGAGCAGCTAGGTAAAGAAAATAGAAAAATGAACAGAAGTTTCCAAGATATCTAAGGTTAAAGGTACTAGAACAGAACAGAGTAAAGACACGTGGAGTTGAGAAGAAGGCTGTGATGCCAGAAAGATATCTGAAGTAATTTTCAAGTTTTTGAGATTTTACTACAGCCTGTGGAATGTGAGTTGAAATGATTATGGAAATCATTGGCTGGATATTGGAGTTTGTATAAATGCTGTTAAATCAAAGGAAACCTAAGATGGGGTGGTGTAAAACTTTGGACTAGATTCTCTGTTAAAAGTGGAGCGGAAGCTTTGTTTAAAAGTCTCATTTGAAAAATCTGGTCTAGATTTCAGAATGCAAACCGCTGAGGTTTGAATTTTAAAGCTTGTTTTTGGGAATGGAGTTTGAATACTCTCAAGTGATCATCATCTGGGTGTATTCTGAAGAAAATTACACAGACAATAATTTGGAATGCGTGTATTTAACCACAGTCACCTTGTGTGCTTATAAGGGGCTTTGTGTTAATGAGACCATTGAAGATTATGATGTACTTTGTAATCTGTGTCAATCCTAAAACCTGTGTGTAATTGTTAAGATAAGGGGGAGGGGCAAAGGCGTATTGTATCATAATTCAATTTTTTCTCATTTAGGGTAAACATTTAGCATAAATTAGCGGTCCTGTGATTCTATTCCTCCATGTTTTATAAAAAGTAAATAAAAGATATGGGGCGGGATTCTCCATTTTTGAGTAAGTGTTGACGCAATGCAGAATTCGTGGATGTTTACCACAGAAAATCAGGCACCACACCTGGACCAATTCTGCTATGGTTGTGGGGCTAGCATCGGTGTCATGTGGAACACAATCGAGTCCAATGAAAATCGGTGTCAGATTCGCTGGGTCTGTGATTGACACTCGGGAGACTGACAAGCCGCAGACGCACATACACATTACACTCCCCCCACACACTCATCCCAGCCAACCAAGTGGCACTCGTTGCGCTGGAGCGCGCCCACCCCGCTGATGGGTTGGCTGGGGCCAGAGGAGTGCCCTGGGGGGACATCTATGCTATCCATGGCACTAAGCTCACAGTGGGCTGATGGCGGTGCGTAGAGCTGCATGGCCATCTTACCGGCTGCAGCAATGGTATTCTGTGCCCGTCTACCCCGACCCCACAGCTCACCTCCTGACCACCCCTGACTAACCCCCCCCCCCTCCCCCCACACCGGGCCCTGGCAGAAGTCTCCCGGCCAGCGGCCCAATTCCCAGCAAGTTATGGCGATGTTGGACACCTTCCGTACGCCCTCTCCATCAGCAGCCGCCACACCGGTTTCACGATTTTAAAAACACAAGTGAGCCATGCCATCGAGAACTCGGCCCATCGGAGGCGGAGAATCGCGGAGCCCCGGAGAATACCTGGTCAGGCCCGCTAATGATATGCAAACGGTGTCCTCAGTACATGCATTCCGGAATGCATTGACACCGCTGTCGAGGTGATGGAGCATTGCAATTTGGTGTCAAATCGCCACCTGTTGCGGTTTCGGCATCAGAACCGATTCTCCGTCCAATCGCCTTTCACAATTTCGGTGTCAGCTAACTGAGAATACCGCCCATGGTCGTTTCAGCCAGGGTTCCTTCATGGGGTCTCCCCATCCAGTTGTAACTTCAACTGGGATCCGTAACAAAGTTATAAAACAATGGGCGGAATTCTCCACAACTGGCGACGCTGTCGTGAAACCCGGAGTGTTTCACGACGGCATCGGAGGCCGCTCCTTGCCCCCTATTCTCTAGGAGCGGAGTTTCATGCAACTCAGCCGCCGGGCCTTGAAGCTGGCATCAAGGCGGCGCTCCGAGAATGACGCGGCCGGTGGCGCCTAATGACGTCAGCCGCGCATGCGCAGGTTGGCCGGCGCTAACCCGCACATGCGCGGTTGTAGTCTTCCCCTCCGCTACCCCGCAAGACGTGGTGGCTTGATCTTGCGGTGCGGCGGAGGGGAAAGAGTGCGTCTCTTGGAGACGCCGGTCTGACGATCGGTGGGCACCGATCGCGGGCCAGTCCCCTCCCAAGCAAAGCCGTGGTGCTTCATCCCCTCTCTGCCTTCCACAGGCCCCAAACTCACCTTTTGCGTGATTTTCACGCCGGCAGCGACCAGGTGTGGTTGCCGCCGGCGTGAACAGGTCGGGAACGGCAGGCCGCTCGGCCCATCCTGGCCGGAGAATCGTGGGTCGGCGTGAAAAACCGCAACCCGCGATTCTCCGAGCGGCGTGTCGCAAAACGCGACACACCATTTTGGAGGGGTGGGAGAATCGCGGGGGGTGCCAGAGCAGCCCTCCCGCGATTCTCCCACCCGGCCTGGGCAGCGGAGAATCGCGCCCAAAATGTTCAACACTAGCTAACTCTCACAGCTGCAGCAGCAGACACTTCTGCTAAAGTCAGCCATTGTCCCATTAGCAGCCTTTTTATCCAACTTTTCAACACTGCCTGAAAAAAAAACATACCTCTCACTGTGAACCCGCTACATTATGGTGTGGGCAATGTTTTATTGCAGACAATTGAATTTCAAAGAAGCTAAAAACTTATTAATGAGGTGTTTAAAAATGGCGGGCGGCTTGCGAATTTCAGGGCCCGCCTGACCACCGTATTATGGGGATCAACGTGATACCATTGGGGTTGCAACCTGAGGTCACGGTGCCAGATGTTACGTATGGGCAGGACTGCGGAAGACGCTCTTTACAAATGTAAAAGTCAGCTCACAGAGTAAGATCAAATGGTTTCTCCTTATTTCATTTAGTATTAATTTGCATATTAATATTACTGAACATCAGTGTAATATCAAGTTGCATAAACATCTCAGAATAATTTTTAAATCTTAGATAAATCAATGAAAGACATTTTAAAATACTTTTTAAAGAGGTGGAAACTTTTGTGTTCGGGTATAGATCAATTATTATTGAACGATGCAATATGTTCTCTGCATTGTATGTTCTACTATCTGAAAAATTACATAAGAAATAGATTCCAAAGCTGATAAATATTTTTGCTACAGGACACTCGTCTTAAAGTATCTTGACTGCTGGGCCAAATATCTGAGTGATTGCTCTCTGGGGCATTTTTCTGTATATAACATTATAATGTCATAATAATGTAGGTTTATTTATGTGTACCCAGAAGTAAGCAATTTCCTGTGAAGTCTGTGGAGTTTTAGGATTTTTAAAAATCCATGCAGCTGTCATTATTCAGACCATATAACTCACTGTGTAGGAGTTGAATGAAGTGGCAGCATTGCACTCAGAGCGTTACACTTCCTGTTCCGTCCCATTTCAAGCAATGTAACACTTTGACAGACAGCTGAAGAAATCTGCATAAAGGAAGAGTAACTGACAGCCAGGGTCAGACTCTCTCTGTTTAATGACACTGCCAGTTACACATTTTGAATTGTTTAAATATGAGTCTACAGTTTCAACAATCATCATCTCACTGGTTCCACTTTTCATACCCAACAGCCAGGAAACTGACACGTAATTACACACTTACTGATGGTATCGCCAGTGCCGATAATTAAAACTGCCACAAGAGGATTGCTATTGCTATTCTACAGCTGGGATGTTGTCAAGAGGTGGAAACTCCAGCAGCTTTTAACACTATCTTCTTAAAGTTGGGCCACAGGCACCAATGTTGAAATAATGGAAAGGCCTCAGCACATCATTCACAATGTCTCACACAAATGAAGAAAATCTATTAACAATCCAATAAGTGAAATACAAACACAATGACCTGAGGGTTAAACAGTCTGGGTGGACTAGTACTTGTTTCTCCTCTTCACTGTTCATTTTTCTTTTCACATTTACAGTATATGGAAAGTGTGCTACCACCTAATATAGTTGAACTGATGCTACAAATTGCTGTTACTTTCCTTTTTGCAAACACAGAGTCATTTTAGTTTTGCGATCTTCTATCTGAATGGCGTGCATTACCATAATTTATACACAAGTCAATTACGGTTGGGTGCGATGAATTAGGCGAGCTATACTGTGATGATAGCTCACTATTTCAGTTTGAGTTATGCTTCATGAATGCTTAAAGTGTGAGTTTGTACGCAGCCAATTGACAGCCACAAGAGTCTCTAAAATAGTGTAAACATTTAAATTCAATCTTTAAACATAGCAATTGAGAAGGAACATTTTTCTCAGCTTCGTAAATATTTAGATAGTGCAGCTTGAAGTGCAATTACCACACAAAGCATTTTTGATTTCTTTTAAAAAAGAACACAAAAACATAAGTTTGCTCATTTCAGGGACTAGCCAAGTTCAGAATCTGATTTAGGTACGAAACATGCTTTGATTGAGTTACCATCTGTACTGAAAGCAAATAAAGTCTTACTTTAAATAGAGTTGGAGGAAAAATATTGGCCTGAAATCTAACGGAGCTGAGTTGGATTCTTTACCAAGCGACCATCATTTTCTCATTATTTGACAGACGCAGCACTGCGGGTCCATTCTGTAAGTTCTCACAGGGACTGTGTATAGTGAAGCTCTTAATTCTGGAGAACAACTCAGCTCTAGTGGAGTTGAACTTCACAAATGTGCCTTGAGTGTTCTGAAAATAATGAAAACAAAGACAAATTGGCATAGAACCTCTGGTACTGGTAGAAGAATGAACACTGAAATGATGGACAGGAAACAACCAGCTAGTCCAGTGCTGCTCAAAGTGTGGTACGAGTACGGTGCCGGTACTCGAGCCATCGTCTGCCGGTTCTTGGAGTGTTTCCAGAAAAGAAAGAGACAGTAATCCTGGATTGGCTTGTTTCGCTTACCGGTCCCTGGCACATTGAAAAAAAAACTGCCGGTACACCACATCAGATAGTTTGAGATGCACTGAGCTAGTCCACCAAACATGTCCCACACAGTTGTGATGCCTTAAGCTTCATGATGTACAACAGCCATGCAATCTCCTGTGAGGGACTAAAATAAACATTTTAATAAAAAGGCCAATTTATGGTGGAATAAGGCTAAAAAATTCTATCTGGTCACTGGGATAATCAAAACTAGTTGCACATATAGTATCTCGCCTATCGTTTGTCCACCATAATTTCTGCCACAGCCAGATCATTGTCCAGCTCCATTTTGGAGGTGAGCAGTAAATTTGCACTCAGTGTGTGAACTGACAATTTGTTCCATCGTTCTACTGCCCTCTGGGAAAAGAAGGACTTCCTGACATCTAACACAGTTCTTCCCCTGCGTAACTTATGTGCATGACCCTTGGTTCTGCACAACCGACCTGATTGAAATATCTGTCTACAACAATAAAGTTTAATCCCTTCAATATTTTAAAAATCTTAATCTAACTTCCCAGGAGTCAATGCTTCTCCAAAATAAATAGACTCAGCATTTTAAACCTATCTGGGTACCTAAAGTGTTTCTCGTGTCAGTCAACTGAAACTTTCCCAAAGCCTCCATGTGACACACCAGCTGGAGCTGAGGAATGTTGGAAAAACACATAAAAAAAAATAGTTTCTGAGACTATGGACGGGATTCTCCGATTGCCGATGTTGAAATCGAATTTTGCGATTGGGCGGAGAATCCCTTTTGACGCTGAAATCGGGGGCAGTGCCTCTTTTCGGATGTTCCACCCTCCAAAATGGCAGCATTGGTGAGTACACTGCACGCCGTTGGGGCTGCCTCAGGACATCACCTTAACGTCCTCCCCCGATGCTCCGCCCCCGATGAGCCGACTTCCCGTCGGAGTGGATCAGTTGGCACTAGCCCCGTCCCACAGACCCATAACCCCCATCCCCCCCCCCCCCCCCCCCGGAGGACAGACTGTACCCCCATCCTACATCACATGTCGGAGAAGACAGGAGGGGAACTGCTGGACCTGTGGCCCCTCACCGTGGCAGAGCAGCGGGCCCTGGTTGGTGGGCTGGAGGAAAGGGAGATCGCCGAGGTGGAGCTCGGCTGCGGATGAGGAAGTGAGACCCCGCTTAGTTGTGGTTCCTTGTGACATGTCTGTCAACCCCCCCAAAACCCATCACCACCCTCACCGCCATACCACCCTCACCCCCACACCAGCCACATCACCACACCACCCTCACCCCCACACCACCCTCACCCACACCCTAACTCTACACCACCACCAACCCCTCCCCTCGCCCCTCAGGCCCATACTCACTGCCCTCCAGCCTGCAGTCTAACCATGCATTTTGTCTGGTGTCGCAGGACTGCTGGTGATGGGGTGGGTCCATCCGGCACACCCCCGCCTCCAGCCAGTGCCACAGCTGAGACCCTCCTTGGGCCAAGCAGTGATGGGAGCTCGGATACCAGCCCTCTGCCCGAGTCTCAGGACACCCCAGAGCTCAGGTCATAGGATGACACTGACTTTCTGTCACAGCTGTCTCCAATACCATCCACCATCCCAGAGACACTCACCTAGGTTGGCCATGTTGGTGAAGAGGCTCCTGGGACAGTCTGGTTTGCACCACACAGTTCACTCTTTACAGCGGGTGGAGGTAGGAACACCCGAGGTGTGGCCGGTCGGAGGGCAGGCCAACCGGAACAGACAGTCCCATTGATTGTGAGGAGCAGCCGCAGAGCCAGGGACTACAGGTTGTTGCCAAGCATTCAGCACCTTCAGGTGCAGTTGGAGGAGTCCAACCACGTGCAGCAGCAGGAGGTGGTGCCGACTATGCGTGCCACCCAGGTCAACACTGCACAGGTAGCGTCTGCGCTGGAGGTATTGGGGGAGAGGATTTTGGCTACGATCAGCATGTCCAAGGTCTGCTGCATTTTAGGCAGGCGCTGGCCGAGGCCCAGGACAGGGTTGCCACCTCACAGGTGACCATGTCCCAGAGCCACCTGGAAATCACAGCAGCGCTCTTGAGTGAGGCACAGTCACAGCAGGCCATGGCTGGGAACGTCGGCGGCATTGCCCAGGTGATGGCCAACGTGGAGCAGACTCAGAGGCAGGAGGACCAGTCCCAGAGGGAGATGGTGCAGTCACTGGCTGATGTGACACAAACCCAGAAGGTGGTGGCACAGTCGCAGCGTGATATGGCACAGTCCCAGACGGCGATGGTCCACTCCCTGTGCTCCATGGCTCTGAGCATGCAAAACCTGGCCGAGACCAGAGCGGGCGTCCAGGGCTGGCAGCGGGGGTGGGGGGGAGGCTGGTCATGAAGGGGAGGTATGAGGGGGTGTAGGGTTGGGATGCGGTGTCCATGTCCCTGGCTAGTTGCCCCCCCCCCCCCACTTACTGTCCCTCCTGGTCGGTGAACCTGGAGGCAATCAGAGCGGCCCGTGCCAGTATGAAAGCATTGTGCACACTGCTCGGGTATCGGATGCAGAGGTGAGTGATGCGCAGCTGATGGTCACATATCAGCTGCACGTTCATCGCGTGGAACCCCTTTCGATTGGTGGGCCTGTCATCTGCAGGTGCTCATAGGTGGACATGCATCCCGTCGATCACCTCCTGGACCTGGAGAATCCTGTCGATGGCAGCGAACCCTGCTGCCCTTGCTTCCTGGCGGGCTTGGTCCACATTGAAATAAATGTATTGCTCTGCCTGGGCATATAGGGCCTCCGTGATCGCACGCATGCACCTATGCACCGAGGTCTGTGAGATCACACTCGGTGCCTGGAAGGACACCATCACGTAAAAGTTGTGGCATCATCTGGCAGACATGTCACACTATCTCTCTGCTCAGCAGGAGTCTTCGACAGCATGCCTGGTCTGGCAGGTCCTCGAAAGACATGCGGTGCCGGTACACACAAGGCCTCATACGGCACCTCCTTGGCACTTTCTCCTCCTCCTCGGCCTGTTGTGCGGCTGGCTCTCCATCCTGGGAGGCTGTCACTTGCCCCTCTGCTGCCCACTCAACTGCTGCCCACTCTGCTGCTGCCTGCTCTGCTGCTGCAGCTTCCTCCCCCTACTTGGGCAGCGTCCGCTCGTACAGCCACAGGGCTGCGGCAGGAGCGGGGCTGTACGTGGAAAGGGGGGGGGGTGGCGGCACCCATAGGGCCGGCGTCACACTGCAGAACCAGGGGCCAAGGCGGGTGGTCAGTGGGTGCGCAACAAAAGATGGTCGCCATAGTGGACACCGCTCCACTCCCTTTGGGGGGGGGGGTCACCCAGCCACTCAGATCAGGCCAACTAATGACATGCAAACGGTGTCTACTGTGTGCGCGCTCCGGTACGCATTGACGCCTCTGCTGAGATGGCGGTGAATCGCCATTTGGCGTCAAATCGCCACCTGCCGCGGTTTTGCCATCAGAACCGATTCTTCGTCAAATCGCCTTTCCCGAATTCGGCGTTGGCCAACGGAAAATTCCACCCAGTGTTTCGATAGGAAGTAGGTTCCTTTCGGTTCATTCTGATACAGAATATTTGGCATCTATTTTATAAATAACACTACTTTTCAATGCGTTGTCAAACAAACCACAGTAACCTATTGGACTTATATATTTTTACTGAAGTCTTCCGGTTGCGGCTATGCGGAGCTAAGCCGCACATTCGGCAGCTCCTGCTTTAATAGGACTTGTGGGCTCTTTTAAGGGCCCCAAACGCCGCTGATTCGATGATTCCCTGTGGATAAAGGGGTCTGGAGCAAAACCCCCCGGGATTTATGGTGCGGACTCGGAGTGGGGCGAGGAGAAAAATGGCAGCAGCTCCCCTGGAAAAGCGGGAGAAGGTGGACAAAATGGCAGCCGGTGGAGCGTCTGACGAGTGGAGGCAGTGGGCGGAGGAGCAGCAGGCGGCCCTTCTGCACTATTTTACGGAGCTGAAAGGAGAGTTGCTGGAATCCCTGAAGGTAACGACAAGTAAGCTGCTGGAGACCCAGACAACTCAGGGTGCAACGATACTTGAGTTGCCGCAGCAGGCCGCTGAGTGTGAGGAGGAGGTTTCGGCCCTCATGGGGAAGGTGGAGATGCACGAGGCGCTCCACAAAAAGTGGCAAGATCGTTTCAAGGAGATGGAGTTTCGATCAAGGAGGAAGAACTTGCGGATCCTGGGCCTCGCGGAGGGGCTGGAGGGGTTGGACCTGCCGGCCTGTGTGGCCGTGATGCTGAACTTGCTGGTGGGGGCAGGATCCTTCCATCTGCCCCTGGAGCTGGAGGGGGCACATAGAGTACTGGCCAGGCAGCCTAAGGCCAATGAACCCCCGCGGGCGGTGCTGGTGCGGTTCCATCGGTTCAGTGACTGGGAGTGTGTGCTGCGATGGGCCAAGAAGGTGAGGAGCAGCAAGTGGGAGAATTCGGTAGTGCGAATTCTACCAGGACTGGAGTGCGGAGGTGGCTAAGCAGTGGGCCGGATTCAACCGGACGAAGGCGGTGCTCCACGGCAAGCAGGTGAAGTTCGGCATGTTGCTGCCTGCGCGCCTGTGGGTCACCTACAAGAACCGACATTACTATTTTGAGTCCCCGGAGGAGGCGTGGGCCTTTGTGCAGGCTGAAAAGTTGGACTCGAACTAGGGATTGGGGGCTGTGGGAGTTTTTTTTTTGTATCACTGTTTATGCTGTTGCTGGTTATTCTGTTTGTCTTTTTCTCTCTCGCTTTCGGATGATGTTGGGTATGGTTTTGTGTCTTAAGTGGGGTATCGGGGTTTGTGGTTGATCTGTTTTTGTTTGTACGGGGTTGGTGGATGGGTTGGGTCTGCTATTTGGGAGCTCCGTTGGGGAGGGTGGGGTGGGGCAGTGTGAAAGCGCGGGCTTTCCTCTGGTTTCCCGCGCTGTGGGACGAGGGGGGTGGAGCTGGTGACAAGGGGCGTGGATATCAGATCCGTTTTCCCGTGCTGAAGCGGTGCCAAGGAGCTGATGCAGGTGGGGAGGGGTGACCCCATATCGGGAGGGGTCGGAGTTAGGGCGGGAGCTGCCGGGGTCAGCAGAAGTCAGCTGGCTCGCAGGAGTACTATGGAGGGAGCATCGCGGCTAGGATGGGTCCTAGCCTGGGGGGAAGGGGATACCGGGTTGCTGCTGGATTGGCCAGGGAGGAGCTGGTGTGGGTCGGGGGGGGGTCAGGGTGAGCTTCTATCGCCGTGGGAAACGGGCCGAATGGGTGCTGGCCAGGGGCGAGCAGTCGATGGGTCATGGCTAGTCGATGGGGGAGGGGGCGGGGTGCCCCCTGATCCGGCTGATCACGTGGAACGTGAGGGGGTTGAATGGGCCGGTTAAGCGGGCCCGGGTGTTTTCGCATCTGAAGGGGCTGAAGGCGGATGTGGCCATGCTCCAGGAGACTCACCTGAAGGTGGCGGACCAGGTCCGTCTGAGGAAGGGGTGGGTGGGGCAGGTTTTCCATCCAGGGCTCGACGCTAAGAACCGGGGGGGTGGCGATCCTGGTGGGGAAGAGGGTGGCGTTTGAGACGTCTGAGGTGGTGGCTGATAGTGGCGGCAGATATGTGATGGTGAGCGGTAAGCTGCAGGGGGAGAGGGTGGTGTTGGTAAATGTGTACGCCCCAAATTGGGATGATGCTGGTTTCATGAGGCGTATGTTGGGCCGCATTCCTGACCTGGAGGTGGGGGGCCTGATCATGGGAGGGGACTTCAATACGGTGCTGGATCCCCTACTGGATCGTTCTAGTTCAAGGACAGGCAGGAGGCCGGCGGCGGCCAAGGTGTTGGGGGGGTGTATGGACCAGATGGGAGGAGTGGATCCCTGGAGGTTTGGGAGGCCGAGGGCTCGGGAGTACTCTTTTTTTCTCCCATGTGCACAGGGTTTATTCCCGTATTGATTTCTTTGTCCTGAGTAGGGGACTGGTCCCGAGGGTGGAGAAGGCCGAATATTCGGCGATAGCAATTTCGGACCATGCTCCGCATTGGGTGGATCTGGAGATGGGGGAGGTGCGGGAACAGCGCCCACTTTGGCGTCTGGACGTGGGGTTGTTGGCTGATGAGGAGGTGTGTAGGAGGGTCCGGGGATGTATCGAGAGGTACCTCGAGGTCAATGATACTGGGGAGGTCCGGGTGGGGATGGTGTGGGAGGCTCTGAAGGCAGTGATTAGGGGGGAGCTGATCTCCATCCGAGCCCATAGGGAGAGTGGGGAGAGGAGGGAGAGGGAGAGACTGGTGGGGGAGCTGTTGAGTGTAGATAGGAGGTATGCGGAGGCCCCGGAGGAGGGATTGCTGGGGGAGCGGCATAGCCTGCAGGCCAAGTTTGATTTATTGACCACCAGAAAGGCGGAGACACAGTGGAGGAAGGCGCAGGGAGCGGTCTACGAGTATGGAGAGAAGGCGAGCAGGGTGCTGGCACATCAGCTTCACAAGCGGGACGTGGCTAGAGAGATTGGTGGAGTGAAGGATAGGGGTGGGAATGTGGTGCGGCAGGGGGCAGAGGTCAATGGGGTCTTTAGGGACTTCTACAGGGAACTGTACCGGTCGGAGCCGCCGGTGGTCGGAGGGGGAATGGAGAGCTTTTTGGACAGGCTGCGATTTCCAAGGGTGCAGGAGGAGCAGGTGGAGGGACTGGGGGTGCCGATCGAGTTGGAGGAGCTGGTCAGAGGGATTGGCCACATGCAGTCGGGGAAGGCGCCGGGACCGGATGGGTTCCCGGTTGAATTTTATAAGAAATACGCGGACCTGTTGGGCCCCCTGTTGGTTCGGACCTTTAACGAGGCATGGGAGGGGGGTGTTTTGCCCCCGACGATGTCACGGATGCTGATTTCCCTGATCCTGAAGCGAGATAAGGACCCCTTGCAGTGTGGATCATATAGGCCAATTTCACTGCTGAATGTGGGCGCCAAGTTGCTGGCGAAGATCTTGGCCTCTAGAATAGAGGACTGTGTGCCGGGGGTGATACATGAAGATCAGACGGGTTTTGTGAAGGGGAGGCAGCTGAACACTAACGTGCGAAGGCGGCTAAATGTGATAATGATGCCGGCGGCAGAAGGAGAGGCGGAGATTGTGGTGGCATTGGATGCGGAGAAGGCCTTTGACAGGGTTGAGTAGGGGTACTTGTGGGAGGTGTTAGAGAGGTTCGGGTTTGGGGTGGGGTTTATTAAATGGGTGAGGTTGCTGTACGAGGCCCCGATGGCGAGTGTAGCGACAAATGGGAGGAGGTCCGAGTACTTCAGGCTCCACCGTGGGACGAGGCAGGGGTGCCCCCTGTCTCCCTTGCTTTTTGCGTTGGAAATTGAGCCTCTTGCCATGGCTCTCAGGGAGTCGGGGAGGTGGAGGGGTCTGGTGCGGGGTGGGAAGGAGCACCGAAGGTCGCTGTATGCAGATGACTTGCTGCTGTATGTATCAGACCCGGTGGGAGGAATGCCGGAGGTGATGGAGATTCTTGCTGAGTTTGGGAGTTTCTCGGGCTATAAATTGAACCTGGGCAAGAGTGAGCTGTTTGTTGTACACCCGGGAGATTAGGATGAGGGGATTGGTAGGCTCCCACTAAAGAGGGCGGTGAGGAGTTTTAGGTACCTGGGGGTTCAGGTAGCTAGGAGTTGGGGGACTCTGCACAAGCTTAATTTTACTAGGTTGGTGGAGCAGATGGAGGAGGAGTTTAAAAGGTGGGACATACTGCCGCTGTCGTTGGCGGGTAGAGAACAGTCCGTTAAAATGACGGTGCTCCCGAGGTTTTTGTTTTTGTTTCAGTGCCTCCCCATTTTCATTCCGAGGGCCTTTTTTAGGAGGGTGAACAGCAGCATTCTGGGATTTGTTTGGGCACACGGGACTCCGAGGGTCTTTTTGGAGCGGGGCAGGGATAGAGGGGGGCTGGCACTGCCCAACCTCTCTGGGTACTATTGGGCGGCTAATGTCTCGATGGTACGCAAGTGGGTAATGGATGGGGAGGGGGCAGCATGGAAACGGCTGGAGATGGCGTCCTGTGAAGGCACGAGCCTGAAGGCACTGGCAACGGCACCGTTGCCGCTCCCTCCAACGAGGTACACTACGAGCCCGGTGGTGGCGGCTACCCTCAAAATTTGGGGGCAGTGGAGGCGACACAGGGGGGAAGTGGGGGGCTCGGTGGAGGCCCCGCTGCGGGGGAACCACCGGTTTGTCCCAGGGAACATTGATGGTGGGTTCCTGGGGTGGCACAGGGTGGGCATTAGGAAGTTGGGAGACCTGTTCATTGACGGGAGGTTTGCGAGCCTGGGTGAACTGGAGGAGAAGTTTGAGCTCCCCCCGGGGAATATGTTCAGGTACCTTCAGGTCAAGGCGTTTGCTAGGCGGCAGGTGGAGAGGTTCCCTTTGCTGCCCCCGCGGATGGTAAGGAATAGGGTGCTTTCGGGGGTGTGGGTCAGGGATGGGAAGGTGTCTGACATCTACCAGGTGATGCAGGAGGTGGAGGAGGTGTCGGTAGAGGAGCTGAAGGCTAAGTGGGAAGTGGAGCTGGGGGAGCAGATTGAGGAGGGTCATGGGCGGACGCCCTGGAGAGGGTGAACTCCTCCTCTTCATGTGCGAGGCTTAGCCTCATCCAGTTCAAGGTACTGCACAGGGCTCATATGTCCGGGACGAGGATGAGGAAGTTTTTTGGGGGTGAGGACAGGTGCATTAGGTGTTCGGGGAGCCCATATGTTTTGGGCATGCCCGGCACTGGGGGACTTCTGGCAGGGGGTGGCGAGGACGGTGTCGAGGGTGGTAGGGTCCAGGGTCAAGCCAGGCTGGGGACTCGCGATATTTGGGGTTGGGGTGGAGCCGGGAGTGCAGGAGGCGAAAGAGGCCGATGTTTTGGCCTTTGCATCCCTAATAGCCCGGCGGAGGATCTTGCTGCAGTGGAAAGATGCGAGACCTTCGAGCGTGGAGACCTGGATGAATGACATGGCGGGAGAGGGTCAAATTCGCCCTGAGGGGGTCGGTATAAGGGTTCTTTAGGAGGTGGCAGCCTTTCCTCGACTTTCTGGCTCAACGATAAGGAACTAGGTCAGCAGCAGCAGCAACCCGGGGGGAGGGGGAAAAGGGGGGTGGTCTCAGGGGGATATTGTTTAAGTTAATTTGCTTATTGTTAATTTATTTTGTTGTTTATTGGGTTTGGGGGGGGTGGGGGGGGTTTGTTACATGCGTCGTTACGGGTGCTGACGGGTGTTTATTATTGTTATTATTATTATTATTGTTCTGTTGCTATATATTTTTCAAAAAGTTCCAATAAAAATTATTTAAAAAAAATTTTTTTTTTACTGAAGTACTATTGTAGTAAACGCATCAATTAACCATTCTATTGTCCGATATTTTTGAAAACGTTTGAAATATTTTTCTATTGTTCATTCTATCTTCTATTACAGTTCAATTTTGAACATCCACATCTTGGTAGCACGGTAGCACAAGGGTAGCACGGTAGCACAAGTGATTAGCACTGTGGCTTCACAGTACCAGGGTCCCAGGTTCGATTCCCTTCTAGGTCACTGTCTGTGCGGAGTCTGCACGTTCTTCCCGTGTCTGTGTGGGTTTCCTCCAGGTGCTCCGGTTTCCTCCCACAGTCCAAGGATGTGCAGGTTAGGTGGTTTGGTCATGACAAATTGCCTTTAGTGTCCAAAAAGGTTAGGTTGGGTTACAGGGATAGGATGGAGGTGTGTGTGGTGCAGACTCGATGTCTGAATGGCCTCCTTCTGCACTGTAAATTCTATGATTCTATAAAGAATGTGTACCGGTGGTTGTCTCAGAGGACAAGACGGGTTTGTTAAGGGGCGGTAGTTGTCAAGTAATATCAGCAGGTTGTTGAATGTGGTGTTGGCTCCTTCATGATGCAGAGGGCCGGAGGTTATCATTTAAATGGATGTGGAGAAGGTTTTTGATTCGGTAGAATGGCAGACATCCAGAGAGTGGTTGGGCACTGTGTGGGGCACTGTGTGGGGAGATAGGGAACTTAGAGTGTCTTCATACAGGCATGCTTGTTATTATGTATGGGAATGATAATGGGGAAATTTGGTGCTTTTTGGGGTAAAAATTGAACAGGGTGAAAAGCAAGGTACTCCCAGTGAATGCCCAGGGGAGGAGTGTGGGGCGGATTTCTCCGACCACCGCAGGATCGGAGAATCGCCCGGGGCCGGCGTAGATCCTGCCCCCACCGTGGCCGGAATTCTCCGCCACCCGGGAATTGGCAGGGGCGGGAATCACGCCGCGCCAATCGCGTGCCCCCCACGCCGATTCTCCGGCCCACGATGGGCCAAAGTCCCGCCGCTGAGAGGCCAATCCCGCCGACGTGGTTTCAACCACCTCTGTTGGCGGGGTTGGCGGCGCGAGCGGGCCCCCGGGGTCCTGGGGGGGGCACGGGGCGATCGGACCCCGGGGGGTGCCCCCACGGTGGCCTGGCCCGCGATCGGGGCCCACCAATCGGCCGGCGGGCCAGTGCCGTGGGGGCACTCTTTTTCCTCTGCCGCCGCCACGGCCTCCACCATGGCAGAGGCGGAAGAGAACTCCCCTACTGCGCAGGCGCCGGTGGTGACGTCAGCGGCTGCTGACGCACCGGCACATGCGCGAACCGGCGAAGGCCTTTCGGCCAGCCCCGATGCCAGGTGGTGGGTGTGAAGAATTCCGCACCTTTGGGGAGGCCCAACGCCGGAGTGGTTGGCGCCACTCCGCTATGCCGGGTAGGGGAGAATCCCGGCCGTGGACTTCGGAGCTCTGCCATTCAAGCTGGCCAGGACATGGTTTTGGGTATTCAGGTGGCTCATTACTGGGCCATATTGCATAACTAGAACCTGGCCAGTCTGGTGGAGGAGGTCAAAGGGGGCTTGAAGAGGAGGGATTGCCTGCCCCTGTCTATGGCGGGAAGGCTGCAAACAATGAAAATGAGTGTCTTACCAAGGTTTTTATTTATTTTCCGTAGTGTGGATAATTTGACTTCAGCATTTGTTGGCGCTACCAAACCTGTTGTATTATTACTGGGAGGTAAACATAGAGGAGGTGAGACGTTGGTCGGAATGGGTACAGGTGGAGGTTTTATGTTTGGTGGAGGGATTTTCTGTCCTTGTTTGAAGATCTGTTTGTCGTCAGTGGGTGGGAGAGGGAGGGAGGTGGAGGTGGGGTCGTTCAGGGGAGGAAAAGGGAGAAAATTGACATTGTTTGAATTATGTTTATATTAGGTTGTTGCTTGTCTATGTTTTTGATTGTGTCTAGAATAAAATATAGTTTTAGAAAACATTATTTGATCACTGATTTTGGTCCATACTATTTTTCACCCGAAGTAGAGCTTGATGAAACAAAGTTGAATGTAACCATAATAATTCAACAGTAAATGGTATTGAATCTCTGCCCCACCTGGGATTTGATTGTATAAATATTTACTTTATTTCTGCTTCATTATAATATGTAATGGTGATCTGTTAGTAAAACCAAGACTTTGATTTAATGGATCTAATTGTGTTAACCTGTGCTTTTGCCTATATCCTTTGCATCAAACAAGCAAAATTTAAAAACAAATTTTAAAGTGGCACTAAAAATCTCTATTCAGTTGTTTTAGAACGTGTGGTAACTTTGAAGATTCTAGCATGTTGATGCTGTTTGAACAACTTCTTAAATTAATTTGATCATCATAAACTACTTCTTCTATATTGCAGATCAGATCACTTTATGGTAAAATTGTTTAATTAAAAACTTCATGTGACACAAATTCCCCCTCTCTCATTACCATTTCCCTTTAACTCACCACCCTGGCAGAACAGTTTATTCACTGACTTCTGTGGTGTATTTAAAATACCATTTTAAAATAATTTAAGAGGCTCTGTACAATGATGTCTTGTTAAACTTAAATTTAAAATTAACAAATATATTGCAAAAAATTCACATTCTAGCACACAAAACAAAGCTTCCAATTATTTTCATAGTGTCACAATATTTTATAAAACAACGCTCCCTGACCTTTTATCAAAACAAAATTCTGTGCATGCTGGAAATCCGAAATAGAAACAGAAAATGCTGGAATAATTTAGCAGATCTGGCATCAACAGAAAAAGAGTTAATGGTCAAAGTTTTCTGGTCTCGCCTGCCGCAGGAATCATCGCAGACAGGATGGAAAATTTGACGGACCATTGAAAGGTCTGTTCACCTCAAGTGAGAATTTCCTGCCTTGGGGCGGACATGACCGGAAAATCTCACCTACCGCATCAAGTCCAGCATTTCCTGACTTTTCTCCATAAACAATTTCCTGATGTGACACCTCAGTGACCCAGGGGTGGTTGGTAACGTCACCTGCTGAGTGGAGGCCAACGGTTTTGTTTCTGAGGTTGGGGTGGGGGCAGGGATTATCGACATAGTGAGAATTATATAAACTGCAAGGAACGAACGCCTACTTTTTCACTGGCTTCTGTTACAGCAGAAAGTAGGCCTCAAGGTCTGTCCGTTAGGCTACAGCTACCAACAGAACAAATAATGATGACAAAAGGGGCCTCACAATTGTTAGCGTTCAATCGAGCTTCATGGTGGCCATTAGTGCCTCAGTGCCTCGCAAATCCAAGATCTAATTTCATGGCCTCATTGCAGGTTACGGCCGACAGTTTGGGAAGTCCTACCATGAAATATTGGGTGGAAATTTTCACACCCTCCTTGTGGCATGTTTCTCGGCAGTGGAAGACAGCCCGTCATTGGAATCTTCTGGTCCCACCACTGTCAATGGGATTGCCTATTGAATCCACCCCCCCCCCCCCCCCCCCCCCCCCCCCCCGATCCAGCACAGGGAAACCGGCAGCGGGAGGTTTGACGTCAGCACGACCAGATGATCCCTCCGGTGTGAACAGCCGGAAAATCCCCCGTCATTGTGGCATACAAGCATACGAAAGAGTATTGGAAAAGATTATCAATTCTGTCCCCTTCAACATGGTCCAAACTTCTCAACCCATTAAATTCGCTCTACTTCAGCTTCTCTCTTTCCCCCCAATCACAACGGGGAAAAAATGTTGGGCCAATTCAAAGAACAAAACAACTGGGAAATTCGAATTCTACCAACCCCTCCATTCTGTAGATCATCAAGCAACCTTGAAGAGACCATGGAGACTGATGCCATTATTCTTATCAGCGCATCAATCTCTCTTAAATTACTTGGGAATTAAACCCTCCAGCGATCTTTGAATGCTTTTAGCACATCCACAGTTACCACATGATTTGGCAATCCATTCCAGAGATTAACAACTCTGTGAGGGGAAAAATATTTCCTGTTGTTTAACCTAACTCTATTCCGATGTTGCACAGACTGATGCCACCTGTTTATGAATGCCTACTTAGCTCAATTCATTTTTCCACGTGGACAGAATATAATCCAACCATAATTTTATTCACCTAAATCATATCTGGACAAAGATTTGTAGAAAGTCCTTTTGACTTAAGCCGATATTGTTAAGTAGGAGCCTCTTAAACTAGATATCAGCCAAGAGGAACTACTCTGAAACATTTGCAGGTTCTTTGTCTTTCTCACCATGTGAGGGGTCCAAAACTGAACACTTTTCCAGATGCAGTCAGATCAAAGCCATGTGCAAGTTAAGCATGTACTTTGAACTTTCTTTTTTATTCAACCACTAAGGCTATCCTTAATCTTTGTACATTAGTTTTCTTCCAAAAGGCTTGCATACTCCTTAGAAACTGCGTTAGAAAAGTTGCTTCTATCTTATTGAGTCACTTCAGTTTAAAATTATCTTGGCAAAGGTAGAACGTGGAACATGAAAGTGTTGATTAGTGTCTGGCACTATTATGAAGGCAATATTTGGTGCAAAAAATTGCAGGCCAGTTGATAAAAAGAATTTAACAAACTAATCTGAATATTGGAATGATAACCTCAAATTGAAATTTGCAATGTACCCTATCACTAGTTCTAACTTGTGCATCTGATGCTTACCTCCAGTAGGCAAAAGTAAGGCAAATGAAGATTTCATCACTTTTACCAACTAAAGGGAGTTGTGGAGATATCATCATTGTGCTAGAAAACCAGACGTTCTTTTGTTTTTTGTGAGGTGAAAATGCTAAAGGCTGGCCAGAATACACCGGCCGTCGGGATTCACTCTTCCTGCTGGCAGCACGGCCCGCCAGCGGGTTGCACAGTGGCATGGGGTGGTTTCAATGGGAAATACCATTGACAAGCAGTGGGAGGATAGAATCCCACCACCAGCGAATGGAGTGCCATCGAGGAACACGCAGCTGGGGGAACCAAAGAATCCGGCCCACTCTATTGGGGCTAAAACCAATTGCCTCTCTTTATGTCTCTTTCCGATTCGGATGTGATCGATTTGTACATAGGTTCCATTGACAGATGATTGGAATGTTAATCCCAGCACAGGTTCACAGGGAGTTAGTTGTGTTCCCGTGAGTGTGAAATGATTTGTATTAGTTGGGGAACCAGCTTCACAAAAATGCCACCTTTAACAGCCAGTCTGTAAAATAAAAAGCAATGTATGATAGAAATGGACATCATGTATGCTATTTTGTCAGGCCACCCACAGGTTGTGGTGAGAAAACTCGAAACTTTAATATACCAGCTGTGCAAACATACTCATGACATCCACAGTCAGTTCCTTCATTTGCACCTTAAAATTTCTGTCAAGAAACAAAGTCAGGTACTCCCTTTATTGGTGCTCCACATCTGGAGACCAGCTTCTAGAAATGTATATCTGTGGGAAACAACATGCCATTATTATCCAAAGATTCTATGCATAGTCATATACTCAACAATCTCCTCTATTAATACTTATGTCCTGGAAATTATTAATGACTACAACATTTAATTGCAGATTAAAATGACAGATACACAAATAATAGAGGGTGCCATCTCTCCATTACTAGAATATCTTCCCGAGATATTTTGGAAAGAATGATAACTACCTTTACAGCGCCGATGTTAGGTAATTGCATTTTTCCTATAGTTAGAGTTTGGATTCCAACTAACTATCAAACTGAATTACTTTTCATTGGCCATTGGCCAGGTCACAAGAGGTAAATTCTTTGTGATGGTTGTGAAGTCCTCTCCCACAAGGCAAAAATATTGGCAAGGGGTAACTTTCCTGTCCTGGACACTCAGATCTCCTGTTACCTGATCCCAAGTAGAAAGGACCGCAGCCAAACAAGAACTTGATAGATTAGACAATTCCACATTCCCGATGGATAGTGTCCTGAAAAGCAGATGAAACTTGCGCTGTTAAATGAGAGAAAGCAATTATAAAAAGGGTATGTCAAGAAAGAAATTAAATAGATTTTTTGTTTATTATTCATTCATGGGATGTGGGTTTCGTTGGCTAGATCAGCATTTATTGCCTATCTCTAATTGCCCTTGAGAATGCGGTGGTGAGCTGCCTTCTTCAATTGCTGTAGTTCATGTGGTGTAGGTACATCCGAGTGCTGTTAAGGAAAGAGTCAAGGTTTTGACGCAGTGACAGTGAAGGAATAGTAAAAAATTCCAATAAGGATGGTGAATGGTTTGGAGGGGAACATCTAGGTCCTGTGTCTGCTGCCCTTGTTCTTCGAGATAGTAACAGTTTTGAGTTTTGAAGATGCTGTCAAAGGAACCTTGATGAGTTCCTGCAGTGCACCTTGTAGATGGTACTCTGCGTTGGTGGTGGTGGTAGAAGGAGTGAATGTTTGTGGATGCGATGCCAATCAAGTGGGCTGCTTTGTTCTGGATGGTGTTGAGCTTCTTTAGTGTTGTTGGAGCTGCTTTCATCCAGGCAAGTGGAGATCACGCTCTTGACTTATGGTGGACAGGGTTTGGGGAGTCAAGCGCTGAGTTACTCGCTGCAGGATTCCTAGCTTCTGATCTACTCTTGTAGCCACAGTACATGGTTAGTTTAGTTCAGCCTCTTGTTCATGGTAACCCCAGGATGGTGTTCGTGGGGGATTCAGCAATGGTAATGTCATTGAATTTCAAGGGTGATGGTTAGATTTTCTCTTGTTGGAGATGGCTGTTGCCTGGCAATTGTATGGCGCCAATGTTACTTGCCACTTGTCAGCCTAAGCCTGGATATTATCCAGGTCTTGCTATATTTGGACATGGACTGCTTCAGTATCTGAGGAGCCACGGAGGGTGCTGAACATTGTGCAGTTGTCAGCGAACACCCCCACTTCTGACCTTATGATGGGAGGAAGGCCATTGATGAAGCAGTTGAAGCTGATTGGGCCTATGTCATTCCCCTGAGGTGCTCTGGCAGCAATGTCCTGGAACTGAGATGATTGACCTCCAACCACCACACCATCCTCCATTATGCTAGGTATGACTCCAACTAGATGGTACCTTCACATGCTGTGGATACATACTTCCTCAGTATTGTAGACAGCCCAGATGATAGCAGAACATTGCAAGGAGATATTGACAGTCTTGGTGAATGAACAAAATGTGGCAGATGGAATTTCATGTAAGCAAGTGTGAAGCTGTCTATTTTGGACCAAAAAAAGGATAGAACAGAGTACTTTATAAATGGAAAGATGTGAGGTACAGTAGATGTCCAAAGAGACTTGGGTTTAGGTGCATAAATTATTGAAATGCCAGGAACAAGTGCAGAAAATATAAAAGGCTAATGGAATGCTCGCCTTTATACCTGGAATATAAAGACACAGGTATTATGCTATAGCTGTCCAAAACCCTGTCTAGACCCCACATGGAGTGAGCAATGTAGGGCAATACAACTAAGGAAGGATATTTTGGCCTTGGAGGGAGTGCAACATTGGTTTACAAAGATAATACCTGGATTACAGGGGTTGAGTTATGAGGAGAGATTATACAAATTAGACCTGTTTTCGCTAGAATTTAGAAGACAACAAGATGAACTGATGTAAGTATTCAATATATTAACAGGGGAAGACAGGGTAGACAAAGATAAACTATTTCCACTGATTGGAGATTCTAAAACTAGGGGACATATTCTAAAAATTATGGATAGACCATTCAGGAGAGATGTTAGGAAGGACTTCACCCAAAGGGTGGTAAAGGTTTGGAATCCTCTCCCACAGTTGTCAGTTGAAGCAAGATCAGTTGTTCATTTTAAATCTGAGATAAGTAGGTTTTTGGAAAGCAAAAATATTAAAGTATATTGGCCAAAGGCAGGAATATGGAGTTAGGTCATAGATCAGCCATTGAATTGTGAGACTTAGGCTCAAGGGGCTGAATGGACTACTCCTCTTGCTATGTTCTAATCTGCAGTGTGAGCAGGGCGAGTTAAGGTTTATCTATGATTTCTGTATCCACCTGATGTACTCTTGTCTTTTTTGAGTTTGACACTCTAGCAGCTGCCCAATGGCCCACAATAAATTGTGGCACAGTGGCACAGTGGTTAGCACTGTTGTGTTATGCTTCTTCATGTAGCATAAGCTGCTTCCTTGATGTATGCTTTGACAAAGGAAGGTCAAGACTTTGTAATGAGTTCAATATGTTTATTGAACTATTAACATCGTTCTTAAATGAGTTCGACTCTCCTGCTAATCTAACTGTAGTAATTCAGTCTAACTAAACCAGTCTGCTCTAAGCCACGTGCTGGGTAGAACAAAGAACAAAGAAAATTACAGCACAGGAACAGGCCCTTCGGCCCTCCCAGCCTGCGCCGATCCAGATCCTTTATCTAAACCTGTCTCCTATTTTCCAAGGTCTACTTCCCTCTGTTCCCGCCCGTTCATATACCTGTCTAGATGCCTCTTAAATGATGCTATCGTGCCCGCCTCTACCACCTCCGCTGGTAAAGCGTTCCAGGCACCCACCACCCTCTGCGTAAAAAACTTTCCACGCACATCTCCCTTAAACTTTCCCCCTCTCACCTTGAAATCGTGACCCATTGTAACTGACACCCCCACTCTTGGGAAAAGCTTGCTGCTATCCACCCTGTCCATACCTCTCATTATTTTGTAGACCTCAATCAGGTCCCCCCTCAACCTCCGTCTTTCCAACGAAAACAATCCTAATCTACTCAACCTTTCTTCATAGCTATCACCCTCCATACCAGGCAACATCCTGGTGAACCTTCTCTGCACCCTCTCCAAAGCATCCACATCCTTCTGGTAATGTGGCGACCAGAACTGCACGCAGTATTCCAAATGTGGCCGAACCAAAGTCCTATACAACTGTAACATGACCTGCCAACTCTTGTACTCAATACCCCGTCCGATGAAGGCAAGCATGCTGTATGCCTTCTTGACCACTCTATCAACCTGCGTTGTCACCTTCAGGGTACAATGGACCTGAACTCCCAGATCTCTCTGTACATCAATTTTCCCCAAGACCCTTCCATTGACCATATAGTCCGCTCTTGAATTTAATCTTCCAAAATGCATCACCTCGCATTTGCCTGGATTGAACTCCATCTGCCATTTCTCTGCCCAACTCTCCAATCTATCTATATTTTGTTGTATTGTCTGACAGTCCTCCTCGCTATTTGCAACTACACCAATCTTAGTATCATCTACAAACTTGCTAATCAGACCACCTATACCTTCCTCCAGGTCATTTATGTAGATCACACACAGCAGTGGTCCGAGCACGGATCCCTGTGGAACACCACTAGTCACCCTTCTCCATTTTGAGACACTCCCTTCCACCACTACTCTCTGTCTCCTGTTGCCCAGCCAGTTCTTTATCCATCTAGCTAGTACACCCTGAACCCCATACGACTTCACTTTTTCCATCAACCTGCCATGGGAAACCTTATCAAACGCCTTACTAAAGTCCATGTATATGACATCTACAGCCCTTCCCTCATCAATTAACTTTGTCACTTCCTCAAAGAATTCTATTAGGTTTGTAAGACATGACCTTCCCTGCACAAAACCATGCTGCCTATCACTGATAAGTCTATTTTCTTCCAGATGTGAATAGATCCTATCCCTCAGTATCTTCACCAACAGTTTGCCTACCACTGACGTCAAGCTCACAGGTCTATAATTCCCTGGATTATCCCTGCTACCCTTCTTAAACAAAGGAATAACATTAGCAATTCTCCAGTCCTCCGGGACCTAACCCGTGCTCAAGGATGCTGCAAAGATGTCTGTTAAGGCCCCAGCTATTTCAACCCTCGCTTCCCTCAGTAACCTGGGATAGATCCCATCCGGTCCTGGGGACTTGTCCACCTTAATGTCTTTTAGAATACCCAAACCTTCCCCCTTCCATATGACAACTTGACCTAGAGTATTTAAACATCCATCCCTAGCCTCAACATCCGTCTTGTCCCTCTCCTTTGTGAATACTGATGCAAAGTACTCATTAAGAATCTCACCCATTTCCTCTGAGTCCACGCATAAATTCCCTCTTTTGTCTTTGTGTGGGCCAATCCTTTCTCTAGTTACCCTCTTGCTCCTTACATACGAATAAAAGGCTTTGGGATGTTCCTTAACCCTGTTAGCCAAAGATATTTCATGACCCCTTTTAACCCTCTTTATTGCGCGTTTGAGATTCGTCCTACTTTCCCGATATTCCTCCAAAGCTTCATCAGTTTTGAGTTGCCTCGATCCTATGTATGCTTCCTTTTTCATCTTTGCTAGTCTCACAATTTCACCCGTCATCCATGGTTCCCTAATCTTGCCATTTCTATCTTTCATTTTCACAGGAACATGTCTGTCCTGCACTCTAATCAACCTTTCCTTAAAAGACTCCCACATTTCAAATGTGGATTTACCCTTAAACAGCTGCTCCCAATCCACATTCCCTAGCTCCTGCCGAATTTTGTTATACTCTGCCTTACCCCAATTTAGTACTCTTCCTTTCGGACCACTCTTGTCCTTGTCCATGAGTATTCTAAAACTTACGGAATTGTGATCACTATTCCCAAAGTAATCACCGACTGAAACATCAACCACCTGGCCAGGATCATTCCCCAATACCAGGTCCAGTATGGCCCCTTCCCGAGTTGGACTATTTACATACTGCTCTAAAAAACTCTCCTGGATGCTCCTTACAAACTCTGCTCCATCTACACCTCCAACACTACACGAATCCCATTCAATGTTGGGGAAGTTAAAATCTCCCATCACAACCACCCTATTGCTCCGACATTGTTCTGTAATCTGTCTGCATATTTGTACCTCTACTTCATGCTCGCTTTTGGGAGGTCTGTAGTAAAGTCCCAACAATGTTACTGCACCCTTCCTATTTCTCAGCTCCACCCATATTTCCTCAGTGCTCAAATCCTCCATCGTGTCCTCCTTAATCACAGCTGTGATATCATCTCTGACGAGTAATGCAACTATTCCACCCCTTCTACCTCCCTCTCTATCCCTCTTGAAGCATCTATACCCTGGGATATTTAGTTGCCAGCCCTGCCCTTCCCTCAACCAAGTCTCAGTAATACCAATAACATCATATTCCCAAGTACTGATCCAAGCCCTAAGTTCATCTGCCTTACCTGCTACACTTCTCGCATTAAAACAAATGCACCTCAGACCACCTGTCCCTTTGCATTCATCATCTCTTCCCTCTCTACTCTTCCCCTTAGTCACATTGAGTTTATTGTCTCGTACCTTACTGGCTTTAGTTGCTGCTTCTTTACTGACCTCTAACTTCCTAATCTGGTTCCCATCCCCCTGCCACATTAGTTTAAAACCTCCCAACAGTGTTATCAAAAGCACCCCCTAGGACATTGGTTCCAGTCCTGCCCAGGTGTAGACCATCCAGTTTGTAATGGTCCCACAGCCCCCAGAACCGGTTCCAATGTCCCAAAAATCTGAACCCCTCCCTCCTGCACCATCTCTCAAGCCACGTATTCATTCTGACTATTCTTGAATTTCTACTCTGACTGTCCCGTGGCAGTGGTAGCAATCCTGAGATTACTACCTGTGAGGTCCTACTTTTTAACTTATCTCCAACTCCCTAAATTCTGATTGTAGAACCTCATCCCTTTTTTTAACCTATATCGTTGGTGCCTATATGCACCACGACAACTGGCTGTTCACCCTCCCCCTTTAGTATGTCCTGCAGCCGATTGGAGACATCCCTGACCCGAGCACCCGGGAGGCAACATACCATTTGGGAGTCTCATTTGCGACCACAGAAATGCCTGTCTACACCCCTTACAATTGAATCCCCTATGACTATAGCCCTGCCAGTCTTTTTCCTGCCCTTCTGTGCAGCAGAGCCAGCCACGGTGCCATGAGCCTGGCTACTACTGCCTTCCCCTGGTGAGTCATCTCCCCCAACAGTATCCAAAACGGTATACCTGTTTTGGAGGGAGATGACCGCAGGGGACACCTGCACTGCCTTCCTTCTCTTTCTTTGTCTTTTGGTCACCCATTCCCTGTCTCCATCACCAATTCTAATCTGCGGTGTGACCAACTCACTAAACGTGCTATCCACGACCTCCTCAGCATGCGGTCATGCGGTCTAACAGGAGCTGCAGCTGGACACACTTCCAGCACATGAAGGAGCTAGGGGCATCGGCCGCGTCCCTGAACTCCCACATTGCGCACGAGGAGCATAACACGGGTCTGGGATCTCCTGCCATTTTTACCCTTTACCTTAACTGATTACAAATATAGTATCAAATAATTAATATGTGAAAGGAATAAAGATTTTAATTACCAATCACAATACTCACCAACACACAAAGAGTTAAATTTCTCCCAGCAACTGCCAACTGGAGCACTCTCCTTGCCAGCCAATCAGGTCACTGCTTTGCTGTGATGTCACCCTTCAAGGTAAGTTTTTAAAGAGATAGACTTACCTTCCCAACAACCACAGTTGTTTTTTTTTGGTTAGAGGAGGGGGTAGGAAGGGAAACACTGAGGAAGTGTTTCGGGTTTAACTGTCACTTGAAAACAGCCCCTTCACAAACCACCTTCAAATTACGCTGACCGCACTGCACGTATGCAAATCTCCCCGGAACAGCCAATCAGTAGCTCCGCTCTGCTGCCCTCTGCTGCCCTCTGCTGGATGCTTGACTTCACTCGAACACCTCGGGTCTCTTCCACAAATACACCTTCAAATTACGCTGGGTATGATGCTTCTGATCAACCCTGATGTACTCTTTATATGTCTGTCTCTAGAAAAGACAGAGCATGTGTGCCCTGTCCTTTTATATGGGTTGTGTAATGCCCCCTTGTGGTAATGCCACCTCTGGGTGTCTTGACGGCTCATTGGTTGTGTCCTAATCTAAGTGTTCATTAGCTGCATGTTTACATATCATGACATCTCCGGTGCTCCCTCTATTGTTTATTTAACTGTAGTGTATTTACATTAACCCCTTGTGTATATACGGTGATGCATATCACCACATCCCCCCTTTTTCGTGTTACATATTTTCTGTACGTGGTTAAAGAAAATTGAACAAAATAGGTAGATAAGTGATGACATGTACAAGTCATGGTGACAGTGACGATTATACAATGCCAAATAATATTTATGAGTCCAAAATTCATGAATTTATACAGTCGAGTGGCTTTCTTGTTTTGTCATTGAAGTGTTGATGTTGATGTTTAATTTCCTTGTGAACGCTGTCAGTGTTCCTGTGCTTAAGGAATCAAGAAGTCATCAGGAGGTGTTCAAATGGTCAAATCACTTTGTTGTCTGATTTGGACTTTTTTTTTTCAATGCTTGTGGTAGCGATTCTTGATGTCATCTTTCCTGTCTGACCTAGACTGGTGTCTGTGTTTGCGGTATTGATGCCGTAAGTCAGATGCCTTGAAAGCTGGTCTGCTTGTTTGTAGTGTAGCAAACATGAATTTGTAAGATGCGTTATCATGCCATGATATGTCTGCACACTTGCTATTGTCTTGAGCTGTGCTGTCAGTGTCCTGCATTGGCAGAGTTGTACCATGTCGTACCAGTCATTGTTCCATTGTTGTTGTTTTTGTCATGCTTGTTGTTGACATTGGTGCCTTTGGTACACTTCTTGGTGTTGTCGGTGTTGTTTTTGTAGGTTTTGTTGTTGTGCTTGTTGCGCTCAATGACCATTCCGAGTGCAGAATTCGAGTCCTTCACAAAGTTACTTGTGTCAGTGTCCTTTGTGGCATCTACTGTTGCATTGAGCGTTTCATCTTTGATTCCTCAGTGCTCCCCATCTGGAGTCATGTCCGGTTCACTTGAATCATCTTTGGTTTCTTGATGCTCCTCGTCTGGAGTCAAATGTTCAAGATTTAATTTTCTTGTGGAGAGGCTCGCGTGGATGAGGTTTCAATTGACGTAGTCGCACTGGTCGCACTGGACGCACTAGTAGTCTCACTTTGATTGTCGAGTGCCTCTGTACATACAAGCTAGGATCTGTCAGTCTCGCTGTGATGTTGCACATCTTGTATGGGAATTGTGATGCCTTTGTCACTTGTCTCACATACAGTGGGTAAACCTTCAGTGTCCTCGTGTTGGTTAGATGAGCTGGGTAGACTGTTAGAGTCTTCTTCTGGTGACTCAAGTAATCTAGGTAGACTGTGATAGTCTTTCTGTTGTTCACGTGAGCATGGCAGTCTTGCCTCATCGCTGCTGGTTGCTCAGATAAGGTGGATAGACCTTCATGGTCTTGTTCATGCATGGACTGCGCTCTGGAGTCTTGAGTTGCTCCCATTGTGGAGTCTGTCAATGAGCTCGCTATGGAGGCTTGTATCGCTCTCACTGTGGAGTCTGGCATCGTTCCCAGTGTGGAGTTGTGCAGTGGGTCTCGCTGTGGAGTCGATCTGTGCGCTCTCAACGGAGTCGTGCAGTGGTCTCGCTGTAGAGTCTTTCATCGCTTTCTGAGCGAAGTCGGGGACTCTTCATGGTGCGTGGAACACTCTCTGTGTGAAGTCGGGGACTCTTTGTGGTGTGTGGACCACTCTTCGTGGTGCGTGGAACACTGGTGTGGCATCAGGCTGCTCTCTGTGGCCTTTGTCGTCTTCGTGGGTATTTGACAGGTTGCTGTCATCCAGTGTATCGACGATCTGCCATGGCATTATGGTATTGGATTCATCTACAATGAGTAAAATCGTGTTGATCTCTGCAACCGTGTTGCTGATGCTGTGATCAACATATCCGAATAACTCAGCCGTGTCTGAGTAGTATTCTTCGATAAACCAATTACCTTCTTTTGCTTCAATATTGTCATTGCGCTCTCTGTGTCCAAGGAAGGAATCATCGTCTGAGTAGTAGTCTTCAAGGACTAAATTATCTCTTTGGGCGGTGCTAACTGATGTTGCAGGGTTCTGCGGAGGTTATTTTCATCTACTGGTGGAAGTTCAGGCATTGTGCTGTCTTTCGTGGCGAAAGAATTGTGTTTTCTGGCTTTAAAACTCTGCTTCACTATTTTCGGACATTTCCCCTTGAAGAGTGCGGGGCCTCTGACGCCCGTGATGTAAAGCATAGGAATGGGCTGGTTTAGCACAGGGCTAAAGAGCTGGCCTTTAAGGCAGACCAAGGCAGGCCAGCAGCACAGTTCAATTCCTGTACCAGCCTCTCCGAACAGGCGCCAGAATGTGGCGACCAGGGTCTTTTCACAGTTACTTCATTTGAAGCCTACTTGTGACAAGATGTGACTTTCATTTTTTCATTTCAATTAAGGGGCAATTTAGCATGGCCAATCCACCTAACCAGCACATTTTTGGGTTGTTTGGGTGAAACCCACGCAGATATGGGGAGAATGTGCAAAACTCCACACGGACAGTGACCCAGGGCCAGGATTCGAACCTCAGTACCACAGTCCCCGTGCTAACCACTGCACCACATGCCGTCCTGCAGAGCAGCATTTGATCCACAATGTTCTTCCATGACAATTCTTTCAAGTTGATAAATCTAGCTTGGTCTTAAATTAGTTGCAAATGACCTCTTTTCACAAGTGACTCTGGTCTTTCTATGCAATAGATTTTTTTTTTTGCATTATTGTAGGGACAAGTGTTTTGGGCATGGCAAAATCTGAGCATTAATTTTGTTAAGTATCGAAAGTTACCAGCTATCCGCATGGCTGCCTTGCAGGCTCCAGCAATGGTGATCCATGGCTGTCCACCCCGACACCACTGCCCACCTCCTGGCCATTGCCCACTACTCCACCCCAGCCCTGGCAGAAGCCCCATGGCCAACAGCTTAACTGTGAGTAGGTGATGTGGCAACGTTGGACACTTTTTTGTACCCTCTCTCTATCCCTCATCAGCTACAATGCCAGTTTCCCGATTTTAAATACTACACTCGAACCTCGCCATAGATAATTCCTCCTGGTGGTGTGGGGGACCTGGAAATTGCCAGGTGGAACGCAGTCATGCTGCTCTCAAGTCAACGGAGCATGGCATTCCATTGGGCGCTAGGCGCCAGCCTCGATTTTTGGCTGACACGTGATTCTCCACCCAATTGTGCGTTGCGATTCCGACATCGCTGGATGGAGAATCCCACCCATTATTTTTTCCAGGAATATGTATGGTTTTAACATTAAGTTGTTGCAATGAAAAACACCAACAGAATAATTTTGCATTCCGGCTTTTAAATGTCCCTACAAAAGGAGTGGGTAATTCTTTGGAAAAGTCAGAGCGGCCAGCACCGATTCGTCCTCTGACATGGCTGTCGAACTCCGAACCTCTCCTGGGTGGTCCGTGGACCACAACAGTTTTGCTTGTTTCTTTAACATGTCCAACATACATAGGGCGGGATTCGCCGCCGGCGGGATTCTCCGTTTTGCCGGCAGCCGGGGGTTTCTCGACGATGTGGGGCTGCTCCAAAATAGGAAACCCCATTGGCCGGGCGACATTACGGAGAATCCCGCTGGCGGGTCGAGGCAAAAATGTGGCGCGGCGGGACGGAGAATCCAGCCCGTTGTTCCTCAGTATCTAACCAAGCCAGTCTTTGTGGTTTTAGTTGAGACGGGTATGACTTTAGTGATTCAACTACACCCTGAGTAGTTAACAGAATGCCTCCTGGTATTTCCCCACATCTCTATCTATGCTCTTTCAGTAGATTTGTCATACCTGTCTCTTTCCTGTCTCTTTCTGTCCTTCATGCAAAATAGTCTGTCTTTCCTGATTGTCCAATGAATGTTCAATCAAATTCCTGCAACTAAACTCCAAGTAGGATTGTTAACCCTGAAGAGAAGTATTCAATTCACCTTTAACCAATAGATTCTTTACAACCCTTCCAACTTTACATTCTCGGCAGGCAGAAGGTACAGAAACCTGAAGACTCGCACATCCAGACGTAGGAACAGCTACAAGACTCCTCAACGACTCCCCCTCGGACTGATCTGTTCCCTGTAAGAACACTATTCACGATGCCCTATGCTTCTCTTGCTCATGTATTTGTGTTGTTTGCTTTGTTTGGCCCCTTGTTCTGCACTGTAACCAATCACTGTTTGCCTGTGCACCATTTGTCAGTGTTCTCTGTTGATTTTCTTTTGCCTACTATGTTGGTACTGTATACGTTCCCTCAGCGGCAGAAAAATAGTTTTTACTGTACTTTGGTACATGTGACAATAAATCAAATTAAATCAAATCACTTGGCCTTCACATGGCTACCTTCAGCAACAAATGCATCTGAGGGTTCCCGTACCAGCCACCCGGACAGGCGCCGGAACGTGGCGACTAGGGGCATTTCATAGTAACTTCATTGAAGCCTACTCGTGACAATAAGCGATTTTCATTTTTCATTTTTTAATTTCATTTCATCCTCTCAGAGTTGATTGGCTTGAAATGCACAATTCCTTATGTGACAACTTTTACCCCCTCATTGGGGTTTTGATAATCACAACCTTGATCTCCAATTAGTAATATGCACTGACATAATTTGTGCTTTCCAGATCTCAATTTTGCTTTTCTACTTTCAGAATCAGAGGAATGCACACTATTGGCGTTATGAACATTTTGTTTTTTGTTAAAATTTGTGTCTGCAGAACCACTACAAGGTTCCCCATCCACTTTCCCTTTAATTCTCGAAAGGGATTGATTGCCAATTATTTCACCGACTTGCTATCTGCTTCTTATACCTCGAAGAGGTGCTGTAGACCTTCAAAAGGATGTGGGTCAACCAGCCACTCACTTGGTATCACTTCACAGTCCCTATTGTTCTCATCCTGAATAACTGATACCGTGGTGTCAGGCATATTTTCCTTCAAAACAAGTCTGCTTTGGGAAATTCTTTCACCTGAAGAGAATGACCATGGATTACTGCAAGAGGCAGTAACAAATTACTTTTAGAAAAGTCCAATTAATTTTATTCTTCCGATTTGCTATCTCCTTTACTAGCCTTGGAAGAATTGCTTGCCAATTGTTCGGGATCAATAAATGACGGGTCTAATCGGTAACAACTGTTTACCATTACCTCATAATCAGAACTAAAATTAAAGTCAAAACTCTCATCTGACTTTTCCTCCCTGCCAACACTCTTACAACAATTGTTTACCATTACCTCATAATCAGAACTAAAATCAAAGTCAAGACTTTCGTCTGACTCTTCATCCTTATAGTCGTCTTCAGTCTGAGAATGCTCAGAATCTGGTTCACTACCACTGTCATTTGATATGTGTCAACAGCTGTCAACATCTCTTTCTTTGAGTCAATCACTGCCCAATGAGTTTTCCTAACTCCTGCATGCCCTACCATAGGCCTCTCAGATGCTAACTGCTGTACTTCCTTCGAACTCTCTGCAATCACAGGCGAATCTACGACCTTCATTCCCCAAATCATTCCCCAAAAGTAAATCTACTCCTTCCACTGGGAATTTCTTAACCAATCCCTTCCAAATCCCCACAAGTCCCAAATGCTTTCTGAGCAACTTCCAACATACTGAACAAACATGTCCCATCTTATTACAATGATAACACCTAGGCTTCCAAGTCTCTCCTCCAGCCTCAGTACCTTCCTTCCTGGTCTGAGAAGGAGATCTCAGAGCCTTCCCAGCTATCCTCTCTCTACCATGGCTCTACCTGCCTTCATCTCATTCTCCCACTTTCTATCCTTTTCAAAATGATGGGGGTGATGGAACAAAGGTTTAATTTATGGATTAGCTCATAATCGTCGGCCATAATTGCTGCTTGCCTAGCAGTTTGTACCCTCTGGTCTTCAACATGGGTTCTTATTATAGAAGGTAAGGAATTCTTAATCTCCTCTAAGAGAATAACCTCTCTCAGAACCTCATAGGTAGTTTCAACTCCCAATGCCCGCACCTATCTATTAATAATAATCTTTATTAGTGTCAGAAGTATGCTTACATTGGCACTGCAATGAAGTTACTCTGAAAATCCCCTAGTCACCACACTTTGGTGACTGTTCGATGAGGGAGAATTTAGAATGTCCAATTCACCTAACGGGCACGTCTTTCGGGAGTTATGGGAGGAAACTGAAGCACCCGGAGGAAACTCACACAGTCACGGGGAGAATATGCAGACTCCGCACAGACAGTGACCCAAACCGGGAATCAAACTCAGGTCCCTGGTGCTGTGAAGCAACAGTGCTAGCCACTGTTCTGCTTAACCCTTTTAACTTCTGCATAAGTCTGTCCTAGCTGTCAGCTCAAATTCAGAAATTTTTACCAATATGCTTCGGGAACCAATTCATATGCATCCAGAATATCCTTTATTTAACCGCCTCATAATCCTAGACTCCTGCTTTGACAGGGAAACATAAACTTCCTGTGCCTGTCCCGTCAATTTACTCTGCAGGGGTAATGCCCATTTAGCTTTATATCACTCCATGTGGGTTGCTATTTTCTCAAAATCCCTAAAGAACATTTCTACTTCCTTTTGAACTTTGGGAGAGTCTGCATAAATTTAGGCATATCGCCACTGGGTTCTGTTCTAGCACTCACTAAGCTCCCCTCTGCGTTCTCTCTATCTCTTTCTTTCTTCTCTTTCTCTTTCTTTTCTCTCATTCCCTTGCCTCTCTCTCCTCAGTTCCATCCCCATTTCTCTCTGTTACTGCTTCATCTCCAGTACTCTCTTTTTTTCTTTTGCTGCATTTCCAATTGTTTCATCTGTAACTGGAGGGCACCCAGTTACCGTACAGAACATGGACCTTGTCTGTCCCTGTAATCCTGGGGCCACGAGAATGAATGACGACTTGTCCAAATTCAGATGAGAGAAAGATCATGAACTCAGTGTATCGCTCCGTGCAACAATATGCATAAATGGCCAAGTCCAATTTAAAAATTTTTTAAAATTTTTTAGAATACCCAATTCATTTTTCCAATTAAGGGGCAATTTAGTGTGGCCAATCCACCTTGCCTGCACATCTTTTAGGTTGTGGGGGCGAAACCCACGCAAACGTGGGGAGAATGTTCAAACTCCACACGGACAGTGACCCAGAGCCGGGATCGAACCTGGGACCTCGGCGCTGTGAGGCTGAAATCCAATTAAATTAACCCAATAACAGCAAATTGGCGAATTCCAACAGGCCTGATTCAATATGAGGTAATTCTAATTGAAGGATTAAAAGTTGGTTTCAAGAACTATCTTGTTGCTTGCAAGTTGGATTACAGCCATGGAGCTACTTAGTGCTTCATGGGGCAGGATTTAAGGAAATCACTGTCAATGTGAGAACTCGAGGAAGATTCTCATTTCTACCTGGGATGATCACGCAATTGAGGTTGCAAAAGTCAGTCGTGTATTTCAGAAGTATATCTTCCTCTTTGAAATAAACTTTGATCTCATTTGTTATTTCAGAATCCTGTCTTGGGGAAGTCTCCTTCGAAGCAAGCGTTTTAGAGGGTCAATTTGGAACTTAATCAGTAAGCGCATTAACAGAATCTAACAAACAGAATCCAAATTAAACAGAATCTAAATTTTAATTATATATCAGTTTAACTGACGTAATCCTCCTCTCAGCTCTGGTCTACAATTTTTATCTTACCATAACAACCTTTATTGTGTTTCTAGTTTCACAAATTTACCATTGTCACTGATTTCTGAGTTATTTCCTTCCTCTTATTTAAGTTCCAAATATACTAATCTGGTGCTTTTGCTCCTTCCTGAAACCACGGGTATGTTGAAATCAAACAGCAATCGAAGTTATTCTTTTCCAGTTCCTCAAAACTAAGAAGCTCTATTTATTTTCTCATCTCACTTCCCTTTTATAACTTGCCGTACACCCTCAACTCTTTGACATTTTCCAGCCTTGGTGGTGTCCTCCACTGCGGACATTGGTTTTAAATTTACTGTACAAAGAAAAGCACTCCAATTATTCTCCCGCACTTGGTGGTGCCCAAAGGCAGACTTGAGTCTGTTCCTATTGTAAGGTTCTTCCTGGAACATGTCGCTACTCTGTCGCCTGAGACTCATAGCTTCAGAGGCGCCATTCCAAATCCAGCATGGCTGACCAGGACTTCCTCCCACTCTTAACGCCAGCCATTGGAGTGTTTGGAAGGATTTGCAGGTTGACACTCAACCTGTTTAGCTGCGTTATGAATGCACCTTCTTCGGCCATCAAGTCCTGGGGTGGGATACAAACCGACAACTTCTGACTCAGAGGTTACCCACTGGGTCACAAGACCTCTAAGTAAAGTATTACTCCAAAGTTATTGATAGACATGCTTCACCCCACTGCTTAAAATTTTGTATTATTTAGATTATTAGAAGAATACCAATTTTAGCATTGTTTCAAAGAAAACGAAGGATGAAAACAATTGGTCCCAATAAACACTGCGCATTTTAAACATTTTTAATTTTAAACATTTTAAAAAGGTTTTGTAAGATTCCTGACAATAAGATACAGCAGAAAGCATGCTGTACTTACTGGTAAAGTAGATAGCAAACAACCGTATTGGACACGGGGTGGGGTGGGGGGGGGAGGTTGGTTTCAGCTGATGTTTGCAAATGGCAGAACATCGTGCAAGACTGCAGGAATGACAATATCATTGGGGAGATCTAAGGGCAGCACGGTGGCACAGTGGTTAGCAGTGCTGCCTCACGGCACCAGCTTCGACCTCGGGTCTGGGTCACTGACAGTGTGAAGTTTTGCACATTCTCCCCGTGCTTGCGTGGGTTCCCCCCTACAACCCAAAGATGTGCAGGGTAGGTGGATTGGCCACGCTAAATTACCCCTCAATTGGAAAAAAATGAATTGGTTACTCTAAATTTATTAAAATAATCATTGACGAGATTTCATTCACATATTTTACTGCCCCCTCACCGGTGACCCAATGCGGTTTACCGCAGAAAGAAGGGAAACATCATTCAAATAGATAAATAGATTTAGTACATGTCAGGGGATTCTGCTGATCCTCGAGGGAGCCCAACGGTGGGGTTGGGGGTTCCCCTTATGTGAATGGGGGGGTGAATCCCTGTGCACATGGGGGTTGGAGGCAGAGTTCATTTTGAATGCAGATCAGGGCACTCATTAAAGGGGCCCTATCCTGCCAGCGTGACCCGGGAACCACGCCCCCAGAGTTTTTGTGCAGAGTTCCAGAAAATCTTGAGAGAAAACTTGTCTGTGCAGCTAGACGGTTACACGGCAATTTCCTCGTTGAAACTGACACTGAGAAAATGTTGGAAGATTCCGCTGAATTTTATGTGGCTTTTGGGGACAGGTTTAGAGGAGGGAAGACTAACAATATGGCATGGGAAGGCATCGAGTGGGAAGGGTGTGCCCACTATCTTCCCACCACCATACTATTTTGCCAGCATTTGGAAAAGTGGCAGAAAGGTGGTCCATTAAGCACCTCATCCTCCTTAATAGGGTGTGGGCCTGCCAGAAGCCACTGAATTGGCTGCTGCCCCTAAAAGGTGGACCAAGATCTACCTGAGGCCAAAGCAGAGTTTTCCCCACTTCAACACATGCTGCCTCTACAAAATCCTAGATATTCAAAGTAACATTGTTCCCATTGTGCCCATACGGCACCTACTAGAGTAGACCAAAAATTCTACCTTATGCTAGTATTTAGCTCAGTTGGCTGGCCAACTGTTTCACAATGCAAAGTGAGGCCAACAGTGCAGGTTTAATTCACGTACCAGCTAATGTTATGTCATCTAAGCCATCTCCTCAGGTTAAATCATGACCAGTCAGTTCTTCCCCTCAAAGGGAAGAGCAGCCTACGGTCATCCGGGGCTATGGAAATCTTACTTCTACTTTATGTTTGTTGTTATACCTATACTTACAGATTCCTAAATGCATTGGTAGTATTAGGAAAACAAAGGTAGTTTTAAAGGATTTATATTTGTATTGGTAAACATTAGAAATAAGGTATAATTTTCAGTGTGTTTAATTTAAGGCATCTGTGCCTGGAAGAGTAAAACCTATATTCAGATTCATGCTGGACAAAATGTTTTTATGTATGGGAGTTGGTTAAGCTCCAACTTTGATTCTACTGGGATTATAGAAGGTTGCAGCATGAAGAGTAAATAAAAACTTAGAAAAGGATAAGCTGCTGTTGAGAAACTAGGTGTCAGTGTCAGCCTTTGAAAGGTAGAGAAGCTTTTATGTTTTAGTTTAGCTAATTTGATTGTAGTTGGATATAGGTAGTGAGATAGAAGGAAGCCCTCGCAGCTCTAAGAGCAGCTGGTGGGAGGAAACATCCCTCTCAGCTTTGCTGGAAGAAAAGCTATACAATGGAGTAATGGTTAAGAAAACAAGTGCAGAGATCAGAAGGAAACTAGAGAAATTAAGAGAAATTTTCAAAACGTCTGATGCTAAAGGTGCTAGAACAGATCATCGTTTCAGCACAGACAGACAGAGCTGAGAAGAATTCTGTGATGTCAGAAAGATATTGAAATGATTTTCTGGTTTGTGAGGTTTTACTACAGCCTGTGGAATGTGAGTTGCAATAACTATGGAAATCGATGGTTGGATCTCGGAGTTTGTGTAAGAGCAGTTAATATAAAGGCAACCTAAAAGGGGGTGGTGTAAAATCCTGGACTGGATTCAATGTTAAAAGTAGAGCAGAACCTTGAGTTAAAAGAGTCTTTTGTAAAACCTGGACTGGGTTTTGGGAGACAAACCGCAAAGGGAAAACATTTCTACAAGAGAAGATTTTAAAGTGTTTTTGGGAGTGGAGTTCTGAAACTCTCACATGACCATCATCGGGGGGGGGGGGGGGGGGGGGGGGGGGGGGGGATTTTTGAGGGCACTTCCACAAACATTAACTTGGGGTTCAGAGCGAACAGTGTATTTACCCACCATCATCTTGTATGCTTAAACGGGACTTTGTGTTAATGAGACCATTGTAGATTAAGAAATGAAAAATGAAAATGAAAATCGCTTATTGTCACAAGTAGGCTTCAATGAAGTTACTGTGAAAACCCCCTAGTCGCCACATTCCGGCACCAGTCCGGGGAGGCTGGTACGGGAAGTACTTCAATGAAGTACTTTGCAATCTGTTTTAATCCTAAAACCTGTGTGTAATTGTTAAGCGAAATGTGAGTAAAGATATATTGTATGATAATCCAACTTTTTCATCGCATATACACACTACAATCCCTACGAACAATCATCCCAGCCAGCAAGATGGCACTGGTTGTGCCCATTCAGCTAATGGGTCGGCTGGGGCTAGAGGGCACCTTGGGGGTGGCCTGGGGGGAACACCCATACGATCTGTGGCCTTAAGTTCACAGTGGGCAGTCAACGGCGTGCGCAGTTGCACGGCTGCCTTTCCGGCTGTGGCAATGGTATTCTGTGCCCGTCCAACCTGACCCCACAGCCCACCTCCTGAACATCCCCCGCTACTTAGCCAGCCCCAACAGATGTACCCCCCAGCCAGCAGCACAACTGTCAGCAAACTATGGTGATGTTGGACACTTTCCATACCCCGGCTCTCTCCCTCAGCTGCCACGATGCCCATTTCAAGATTTTTAAAAGCACAAGTGAACCGCGCCGTTGGGAACTCTGCCCATCGGATGTGGAGAATCGTGGAAGCCCCGGAGAATACCAGGTTGGTATTGGTTTGGGCAGCGCAGTAGCAAAGTTGATATAACTTCACAACGCCAGGGTCCCAGGTTCGATTCCCCGCTGGGTCACGGTCTGTGCGGAGTCTGCACGTTCACCCCGTGTCTGCGTGGGTTTCCTCCAGGTGCTCTGGTTTCCTCCCACAGTTCAAAGACGTGCAGGTTAGGTGGATTGGCCATGATAAATTGCCCTTCGTGACCAAAAAGGTTAGGAGGGATTATTGGGTTACGGGGATACGGTGGAAGTGAGGGCTTAAATGGGTCGGTGCAGACTCATGGGCCGAATGGCCTCCTTCTGCACCGTATGTTCTATGTTCTATGTTGGGCCTGCTAATGATATGCAAAGGGTGTTTACTGTATGTGCATTCCGGACGGCATTGACGCTACTGTCGAAGTGACGGAGAATAGTAATTTGGCATCATAGCGACGCCCGCCGCAATTTTGGCATCAGAACCTATTCTCCGCACAATCGGGCTTCACAATTTCAGTGTCAGCCAATGGAGAATCCCGCCCACAGTCTTTTGAGTCAGGGTTCCATTCTGGGATCTTCCCGGCCAGTTTTACATTAGCTAGGATCGTAACAACAGAATTTAGCATGGTTTAGCGGGAATAACTTAAACTCCTTATTCCATTCTGAGGTTTGCAAAACAAATAGCTGCCTTGAACAAATAGTTGAAGCATTAAGACAAAACTAGCAGGAGGTAAATTGATATAAGGTAGATGTGATATAACGACATTAGGTGAGTTATGCTGGGTTGCCCATCTGGTACATACACCTTGGCAACTCTCTTGACATTATTCTGAGCTGGGAGTATGTTATGCTTTGAAAAGTTGTCATTAAATGTAAGGGACATATTTTAATTCCACACGTTTGAAATGGTCCCAATTCCTTGGGACCTGTACAAAAAAGCATTTGTCCCAGGAATCCTTTTACTCTGAATAAGTGCTTTAAAAACAATATCCGTGTATTTGACCTAGTCAAACATGTTTATTGCAGTTTCATGTCAGAATGTGAGAACAGGGTCACATCCATTAACTTACAAAGAAAGCACAAAACAGATGTGTTATGTGTCTGTGTTTGTAATTACAGTAACAGATCCTGCCTAATTGATTCCCATCTGTATTTTAATTATGGTCAGAGTCTGAACACTCAGTCTTAAAATGTTAAATGGATTAATCCTAAACTATATGACTCTTGTGTAGCTTCTTCCCTAATTGTAGAAGCTATAAGCAAATTTAATTCCCTTATTATGCTTTGCTTTAAAGTAAATAATTAAAATTATTCCTTGTGAGTGGTCAGGTATGTAAAGTAGAATATAATTGTTCTGATGCAAGTTTGTGAGCATAGACCTGTAACATATTGGTGCAAACTGGGTGAAAGGTGCACCTGAACAGAGAGACTGGAGAATTCTCTAATACTGAGCTTTGTTCCTCATTAATGAGCTTCAGACACCTGCTGGCTGTCCCTGAGTAGCTTGCCAATGGAAATTTCATAAATTCTTGCAATTTGTTTTCAGGGAGTTTACTGAAGGGAAAACATTTGAGTTGGGGGAGCACCAGGAAATGGGGTTTGATCTGGACTTTAGGTCAGGTGAAGGAGGAAGTCATGCGGTAGTCAACAGGGGTTCAAGTAGGGGTGACATGGCCATGAGTAGACAGTTAGTGGGAAGAGGGGAAATATCAAGAGGGAGGATATTGGTCAACGTGAGGGAGGGTGTTTAGTGGAGTAATTTTGAGATCGCAATGGGGGATGTGAGGTGGTCAACAGCGACCCATGGTTTTAATATGGGCCCAACAAGAGCTTCTTGCTTCTCTTGGCTCCAATTCAGGTAAATATTCATCTCAATCTTACTGCTTTGGTGGAGGAGTGATCTCTTTAAAGACCATTTGTTAGATAGCACCCAGAGCTTTGTTTGCCTAAACTAGGTGGCAGCGGCACTGACTATCTCAGGGCATAGCAATAGAACAGACAGGGCCTCAGGCAGGCGTTAGCCTCTTTGTATGTGCAAAAAAAGGGGGCCCAACACCTGTTTGAGGCAGGAGCCTTGGAAAGCTCTTGCCAACATCAATATGATGAGCGATGCTCTTCTGCCTCATAATAAGTGTGGGGTAATCCGATTTCTGAGCTGTGATTTCAACACATAATTTTGAAGGTACCCAATGAGAAACATAAACCTCAGTATGAACACAAGCATTGTATTAAATGGAATGACTTACATTTCATGTAGTTATGAATTTGCCAATGCCTGAATCAAGCCTCCTGTAAAATGAAAGCTCCAATGACATTATGAATGTAGAAAGCTGCTTTGGCAGTCGATGCTTAAACCATAAACATGCTGCTGAATGTGGCCATTTGAAGCAAAAACTCTGCAAATGCCAAAGCATCCACCGAGAAACACTTTCTGGCTTGTCTTTTTGTAACATTAGCCAAAATATGATCATAAATTCCAAACGACAGTATGAAAACATTATGTGTTTTTGGGCAGCTGAAACTGCATAATGAAGTTTTTAAGACTCAAGAATGTGTCAAAATGACTATTCAACTAATGCTTCAAAACATAACAGATCAGGTGATACTTTTAACCTTTTCACAACTAGAGTAAAAGTAAATTATTTTTTCTTTCTCTCTCTATTCAAGGTAGCAACATAGTAACAGAAGTTGGCCATTCAGCCCCTTGAGTCCATTCTACCATTCAGTCAGATCATGGCAGCTTTGTGTCCTAACTCCATCAACCTACCTTATTGGAGAACAAAAATCTCTTGACCAGTTTTGAAATTTTCATTAACCTAGCCATAACGGCTTTTTGGAGGAGTGTGGCCCAAATTTCCAGTACTTTTCACTACAGAGAACCAAATTAATCAAATATCTTTAACAATGCTATTATGCAGTAATTATGCTGAGAACAACAGAGGAAAAAACTGCTGATTAACTTTGCTTAGCTAAAGTGTTCATAATATGTTCCTCCCCTAGATAAATGGTAATAAATTGCAGTACAGCACTAACCAAAATCTAACCATAACTAGTTACATTTTAATGGTCTGTACTAAATTAAACATTCTATGGTATGTCTTAAAATTCTTCTCTAATGAGCAGAACATAGCTTCACTGACATGACATTATGTAAGTTCTTGAACTCATGAGAAAGATTACTGAAATTATTCAAATGTATTTAATTTTGACTTACGAGCTGTTCGAACCTGTGAAAACTCCAGAAAGCCTCCATTGCATCATGTTATACACTGGGTTGAAACTTCCTGTTAAAGCTAACCATGATCACTAATTTCATACAAAATGGCAGTAAGCACTCAAAGAGTTAAGTTTTAAATAAAAACGACATTGAATATGGCATTTGATTTCATTGAAATGAAACAGCTCTCCTTCTACTGGGCCTTTGATTGATATTAACCATTTGCTTACAGCACAATGACTTGCTTTTTGCATTCACACTTTGCCTACTTAACCAGAGGAGCCCAGTTAGTCTGGTAAGTCTGTGACTTTAATTTGTTTTTGACATGAAAACTGCAGATCTTTAATATAACTTGATAAAAGTGAGATGGCAACAATGGGTACCAAGCCAATTCAAAACCGATCTTAAGAGTTCAGCTTTTACAGCCCGTAATGCCATTGGAGCCCCTCAGTTGTGCGTTAGCCTTGTAACTGCCTGTCGAATACTGTATAAGTACGACATTGCGGGCTACCAAAGAAAAGTAGAAGCTCTCACTTGACACAGCGTGACCTTTTGCATCTACAGAATGAAGTATAACAAAGGCAAGAAAAATTAGCTCTGTTGTTGTCAACAGTGACAAGAACATTTGTTCATCAGAAGTACCGTCTTATTATTGAAAGACATGGTTTTCATCCTACTAGAGCCAAAGAAAATCATATCATAGTCTCCAAAAGACATACCTATTATTTTTCAGTGATATATTGCTTTCCAGCTGTAGCCAAAACAATCTAATAACCACTATTAGATAAAGGATTCTGAATATAAATGTATTGAATTGTAGTGGGAGAAAATGAACATATTGCAGCACTTATGTCAAAATGGGTTAGGCTTTTGTGCCTCTCTTTCTTTAATAAATGCAGATCAAAAGACTTCAGTTATGTAAAAATAATAAAAATTCTTGCAATATGAAATAGCACGACCACTTCGTAACATTCTGAAGGAAAGAGCCACAAATACGCTGTACTGAATACAAATAGCATTAAAAGTGCACAAGCATCCCGGGAAAGCTTCTAACCATACATTTATATTCATAGCAGGTTCAAAAAATCCTAGAACAATGCTAGCTATCTAGTCACCATAAAGCATTCAGCCATTTACAGTGTCACTTATGACAGTTTTGATAGACATACACTATATAAGAAAAATATCTTATAGTACACAGTTCGTTTAATAAATTGATTAAACTTCTCCTCAGCCAATTGTTTTTGTCTTAACAACATTCTTAAACATCACCTGAAGAAACAGATTGGGCTGGTTCGTAAAGGCTACAGTGAAGAGACAGTTTAATCGAGGGCCTAACATTTGAGTACTGTCAGAATATTGCCCCAAATGATAAATGATTGTATAATGCAACAGTCTACTGCTAGTGTTGAATTATATTAGCCATCAGTGTTCAAAATCCATTTTAAACTTAATTGTGCTATGATAGCTGTATCCCCCAGTCAGCAGAACAGCAGGTTTATAAAAATCATCTTCTATGATTGTTAAATGCTTTCCTAATGAAGCTGATGATCACAACATTCTGCAGTAAATGCTTCTGTCAGACTGTCATACTTGCATGATAGTGGCCCCTATAATGAATAAGTGCTTGTGTGATTTAAGTTTATATCAAAGGCAGAAAACTCAAAAGAATTGCCTGCATATGTAAAATAATCTGATGAAAAGGGAAATGCCATATATTAAAATGGGATTATCATCCAGGACACAATCACACAGTTCTACAATTCTGTGGTACACATACATAGGTTTGACCAATCATACAAGGATATAATTGAGGGCTATAAAACTTAATTCAGAAAAATCAATAAAATATAAAAGCAATCAGATAAGACCTCTTAAGAAATCGATCAACTCTTGTACAAAATCATAATGTGTTTTCCTAAGAGAAAAGAAGCTAAATGAAGCAGATAAACCTACATAAAATCCCACAAGTAGCTTTCTCAAGGTTCTTATGAACTGGAGAGGGATGAAGAATGAAAAATGTAATTACTCCCTACATTTTTAAAATCATGTTCAGTATTTGCAAATAATGGGGACGTAAGTTCTTTCATTAATCAGAAAGACATATCTACAAATGCAGCTATTATTACGATTTTTGATAACAATAATATTTCTGCAGTTAACCTTCATTATCATTAATTTCTTTTAACAGTGCTAATTGTATAACTGGTATCCAGATTGGAGTTACACTGAATATTATCCTCCCTTTTCTAAGAAAGGCTGTTACTTGTCATCGGAAATAAGGCAAATATTTTGTGGTTGTTTCCGGTCAAGTTTAACAAATATTAATTAAATTTATACCTAAATGGTGAAAGACCAGCAAAGAAAATTAACAGAATTCAATTATTGAACCAATTAAACAGCTAGTAACTCAATATTGATTACAGTGACTAGATTACCTAATGTCACTGTAGCACCATTGATATGTAGTAGTTAGCTACCTCCATTGAACCAGTTTTATTGCATTGGCTTAAAATAATTTTGACTACATCTGCATTAACAAACAATACGGTTGTAGTATTTCCTGCCTTATTTGAATTTCAAACAAAAAAAACTGTGGTGATGTAGTTTATATTCCCTTTTATAGTGTGCATAATTAGCCTTTGAAACAGTAAATATAAATGGAGCAAATACGGCAACTACATTTCTTTTTGAAACGTACAAATAAAAATGTATTTTATTATCCAGTATTTCAAATTATTACCTTATCAAAATAAATGTAAGAGGAATAGATATTCTCTACCTTTAACTTAAAATGTCAGTAAGTTTACTGCCATTTCCATGCGCTTTCTAAACCTGCTCGTCATGTATATTTTGGCATTTTAAACTTGTATAAAATAACATTTACCCTGCATCACTGAATAGACAAACAAAATGATACTGAAGAAACCATAGTCTGCTATTAGGCTGAGCCTTTATAGCCGAAGGCCATAATCTGACACAGATTGAGCCCAGTACAGTAGTCAATTAATGGCTCACTGCTCATACAATAATGACCTACTAACCTGAGTGTGTGTTGCTCTCACATTTTGCCGTCCCTTGGGACACCACTGTCACTGTGTTATCTATTGCCTTCTTCCCCATCAAAGAAATAAGCTTGGCTGAAATGTATAAGCATCAAGCTAGTTCATTGCACACCAGCCCCAGTCACTGGAGGGACAATAGATTTATAAGTTTATCCTACATTAAACCAAACATGCCTGGCTGCACTGTAAATTACTAAATAATAAACCTGGCTGTGTAAAATCTTGACTTGGGAAGAATATAAAAATCCATCAAACTGTACAGGACTATAACCATAAATGTGCAATGTATCTGGTGGCACAGGTATTTTGAAATTTCTAACAATTGACTTATTGTGAATCCTCAGAATAGTATTATATGTTAAAACAGTTTTTGTTACGAATTTGAATACAACAAAAATTATATTTATATATTACCTGTAACATAATGAAACATAATAAGTTGCTTCACAGATTCATTGCGAAACAAAGTATGATACTGAGCCAAGTAAGGAGATATTAGAGCACATGACCAAAAGCTTGGTGAAAGAGATAGGTTTTTCAGGACTGTTCTGAGGGGGAAAGCATGCCGGAGAGGTGGTGAGGTGTGGGTGGAGCTCTCCAGGGCCTAGGCAATTAAAGGCTTGGCCACTTAATGGTAGGGCAATTAAAATAGGAGGTGTATAGAAGCCAGAATTAGCACAGTGCAGGTAACTCGGAGGGCTGTGGGACTGGAGGAAATAACAGAGAAAGGGAGGGAAAAGTGTTGCTTGTTTTGCTAAGTGTGCTTTACACTTAATTGCTCTGTTTTATAAACTTGCTCTAGAGTCGCCAGGTATCTTTATGATACCACCACGAGGTTCAAGTTCAAGTGCTGATCAATAACTCAATACACCAGTTAGTAAGGTTCAAATCAAAACACGTTTATTATATACACAGTCAATCGCTACTCATGCATAAAATAGTACAGAACTAGACTATTTCTACCACTAAAGGCCAATACTTAGCTTTGGAAAAGGAACCCACTGGGTCAGGGAACAATGGCCTCTCATTCGATCCTGAGACTGCAGGCTTCCAGCTGGTATGGACTAATGGTTAGGAGCGCCTATCTCGTAGCGTGCGTTGACTGGACACTTGTTGGTGCAGCTGCTAGGCAAGTCTCTCCGAGTTGAGAGTCACAGTCGAGTTCTTTGAGGGCTGCTAAGAAGACTTGCCAAGAGATCGAATTGAACTTGGGGACTCTACTTTATAGTCCCCAGGGGCTTCGCGCCCTTTTGGGCGGACCCCAGGGACCCCGTACCTGGGGCGAAATTCTCTGAACCCCCGCTTGCGCTGCCAATCCCGTCGTGGTTTGAACCACCTCTGGTGGCGGCGGGATTGGCGGCGCTAGTGGGCCCCCAGGGTCCTGGGGGGGCGCAGGGCGATCGGACCCCGGGGGTGCCCCCACGGTGGCCAGGCCCGCAATCGGGGCCCACAGATCGGCCAGCGGGCCAGTGCTATGGGGGCACTCTTTTTCTTCCACCACAGCCTCCACCATGGCGAAGGCGGAAGAGAATCCCCCAGTGCGCATGCTCCGGTGGTGACATCAGCGGCAGCTGACACCCCGGTGAAGGCCTTTCGGCCAGGCCCGGCGCCGGGCAGCGGGTGTCAAAGGCTGCTAGAACCGGTTTGGGCGCCAGTTGGTGTGGTGCCAACCGCTCCGGCACGGGCCTAGCCCCTCAATGTGAGGACTTGGCCCCTAAAGGTGCGGAGAATTCCGCACCTTTGGGGAGGCCCGACGCCAGAGTGGTTGGCGCCACTCCGCTACGCCGGGACCCTCCGCCCCGCAGGGTAGGGGAGAATCCCGCCCCTGGTTCCAATTGATTGGACCATGTTCCAATCGATTGGTTTGATTTCCCCAATACTGGGGCTGTTCCCTGATCGCTGGGCGGTTCCTAAGTGTCCGTTGGCTTCTTTTGTTTTGGCTCCTGCTGGCACCGAGGAGTCTGGCTTTGCCTCGATTATCGTAACTGTTGCTATTGTTCCTGGAGATCGCTCATCAATATGCAGATGGTCGTCAGTTTCAGTGCTGTCTGCTTTCTGCGAGTCTTAATATACAGGAAGCTTTGCATTCTGCTTGTTTCCCTGTACCTGTCCATCTTTCCCTTTGTTCTTAGCGAATCTCCATTTTAAAGTCGGGAAGTGGCCAACCCAGGTGGCTACAAGAGGTCATGGAGGGATTTGATAACAAGGATGTGAATTTTCAAATCAAGATGTTGCTTGACTGTGAGCCAGTGAAGGTAAGCAAACATGGGGGTGAAAGGGGAACAGGACTTTGTTGTGAGGTAAAACACAGCTAGCAGAGTTTTGGATGTCTTGACGCTTACGGAGTGTAAAACATGGGCGTGCACAAGAATAGTAAAGTTTAGAGGAATAAAGGCAACAGCAACAGATGAACTAAAACGGGTGAAATCGGACAATGTTACAAGAGTGTAAATAAGTGGTCTTAGTGATGGCATTAATATGAAGTCAGAAGCTCATCTCAGGATCAAAGGTGTGAACAGACAGGCTTAATCCCGGACCGTTGCCAAGGAGAGGGATGTAGTCGGGAGTAAGGAACTGGATTTTGTAGTGTGGAGTTGAAAACAGAACAGTCTTCCTAAAATTTAATAAGGCAAAGATGAGACGCAAAAAGCTGGAGTTATAAATAAAACCCCATGATTAATATTTCTGGGTTTGAAACGAATGAGAAAATTATTTAAATTGTATTACGCTTACGCAGCAGGGTAGCATGGTGGTTAGCATAAATGCTTCACAGCTCCAGGGTCCCAGGTTCGATTCCCGGCTGGGTCACTGTCTGTGTGGAGTCTGCACGTCCTCCCCCTGTGTACGTGGGTTTCCTCCGGGTGCTCCGGTTTCCTCCCACAGTCCAAAGATGTGCGGGTTAGGTGGATTGGCCATGCTAAATTGCCCGTAGTGTCCTAATAAAAGTAAGGTTAAGGGGGGGGGGGGGGTTGTTGGGTTACGGGTATAGGGTGGATACGTGGGTTTGAGTAGGGTGATCATGGCTCGGCGCAGCATTGAGGGCCGAAGGGCCTGTTCTGTGCTGTACTGTTCTATGTTCTATGTTCTATGTATTTTGACATTGCTATGAAGCAACAGTTATTAAATGAATTATATAATAATGGCAGCAATGTTCATTTGAAAATGTCTATTCGCTCAGTCACCGGGTTTCACTGGATCAAGGTAAACCAATATCACCCGTGTAATCCTGTCGTCAAGAATAGTCGTCGGCATTGCAAACTTAGTTCAGCAGATGTAAACAAAATGATTCTGTTGCAGGAACATGTGCAGTTAGTTATAGTTGTGCAGTTAGTTTGCACCAGCACGATTAGCTACAGCACAAATGGAATTTCAGACCAGGTGATGGAAGTAATAGATTTGCCTCCATACAAATCATGCTGGCATGTGTCCCTCCTCCAGTTCCAATCACATGGAATTTAGACAGCAGTAATGTGCGGAATATTACCGTACGTTTTCAAAGTGTTGGTTCCGATGAGACAGCTGGTGTGATTCCCGCCAGTGGCAGGGAATCTCATGAATATTGTGCCTCTTTAAGGTGTGGCAGCCTACCGTTATTCACTCACCCCGGAGTGAGTGGGGCACTCCTTATAAATGTCTCCCCAGCACTTGGTCCAGATCCAGTCAGGTGGATGGCTGCCAGGAAGCCAACACCAAGATTCTGCAATCGAGCCCTGACCAAACTCTTGGCTGGCATGGAGCAGAGGCGGGACGTCCTGTACCCACGTTCCCACAGACATTCATCCAAAAGGATACCATCCCCATCTGGGAGGCTATGGCAGCCTTAGGGAGATCAATTCATAAGCATGCAAGTTACCTTCTTTACGCTACCAGGGTAACTCTGCATCCTCGTGTCTTCCACTGCACCCCTTCCCACACACTTAACACCACCACAGTGATCACTAACCCAGCCACTTCACGGGATCCCAACATCTAGCATGTTTCTCTTCCCCTGAACTCCCCATGTTACCCCAAGTAGCTAATCCACTTCTCATATCCCCACTCCCACTCATGTCCCTTGCATGCCAGGCTTCATCACCATCTGACCTGACAGAACATGCCTTCACTCTGCCCATCCATCTCTTAGCAGGACCACCATAAGCGGGCACAGCCTGCCAGATTCATTCCCAAGCTGTGTTGACTAATGCCATTTCAGGAAAGAGCCCTGGAACTGGCAGGCAATGAGAAGAGCTGCACCTGTACAAAGGGCGATGTGGGGGCAGTGGACAAAAGTGAGAACCTCAAAATTGGCAGTCAGGCCTCACGTGAATAACATTTCTCCCATCAGCTATCCCCCATGATGAAATCATGCCATCTCCCTTCCCTTGCAGGGAAATCGGTCAACCAGCCCGGACCATCATCATGCCTCTGGACACCACAGACCCCAACTGCTTTGAGGGAGACATCTTAGAGACTAGCTCTCGCATCCTCCACCAGTGCAGATACTCACACTTGGCAGGGGTAACCAATAGGCAGGCATCTGCGTAACTCACTGGTGAGGAGCTCAGAATTGAAGATTCACAGCTGGTGAAAGCAGGGACATCCCAGGGATCCAGCACTCGGAGGGATACCGGAACCCAAGACTTTGCTGAGTCCTCGGCCGATGATGTGCCCCTGGGCCTCATTGTCCCAGTGCTGCTGGAATTTAAAAGTCAGAGTTGCGAGCATCAGGAATAGATGATAGCATCCCTCCTCAAACTGCAAGGCCAACTGAGTCCCATCACCTTCTGTCCGAGGAGATAGTGTCGATGCTCCAACAAAATAAGTCCAACACTGCAAGTGGAGACCTTGGTGCAGGACGTGCATCCTGTTTTGGCTCCATGGTTCAGCTCATGACCTCCATGGCTGAGGGCATGAGCTCCATGGTGCATAGCTTCAATTGCATGGTGCAGGCAATAGTGGGAATCCACGCGAGTCAGCGCCAGAGGACGGCGGGTCTTCAGGATCTCATTCCAGCTGTCCCTCTATCCTATGGAGGAATCCAGGGGCCCAGGCATCCGAAGGGAAGAGGAGTACAGCCAGGGACCTTCACCCAGGAGACCCTTCGGATGGCCAGCCACACCCCTTTTTCTCTGAGCAACACACCTCCAGCCCTGCACACTAAGGAGAGCACTGCAACACTCGTGCAGCCTGAAGTGGAACCTCAAGGTCCAGGCCTCCCAGGAGCTGCCCACTAAGGTCATCTCAGGCAACAGAGCAGGAAGGCACAAGGCCACCTCAACCTTATCTGTGGGTCCTGGGGATACGCCTAGATGTAGCGGAAGGTGAGGAAGAGTAAGAAACTATAAGCACCTAGTGGCCACGGGTAAAACTAGGCACTAGTGGAGAAAAGTCATTGTTATAATATCGCTCTTGTATTCACCTACAGATCCTCCACTCTATCATTTCATGGCGCTGTACTTCGCAAACCCCTGTGCACACTTGATGCTTCATACCTGTAGAGAATGAAATGGCATTGCTTTGTCTCACCCAGCTTCCACACTGATGACTCAATAAAGACACACTGTCGCTCGCGTGGACCCTTCCCTGGACACACTTCCCCAACCCCCCCATCCATGGAAGGAGCACACATCCCCCCTCCCTCCCCAGCATCAATGCTCAGGCCTCTCGTGTCTGCCACTCTTCTCCAGTTATGAGGAGGCCACGAGCTGACAAAATGTTGAGAGGCTGTTGTTTGGAAGAAAACACCAGGACCCTGACCCCAGAGGGTGCTGCAGTAGCTGTGATCCAGCATCCCTGAACTCCACAATAAGCCCATTCATTGGCAGGACATGTTTAGCTCTCTGTCAGGCAGCAGTGAGACATATCGTTGAGGATGAGAGGAGCATTGTTCTGTCCCCAATTCAAGTCATCCTCATTCTTCTGCAGAGTTCAGCCAATGGCTTTCGTGCCTTGTCCATGAATGTAGGCAGCATCATGAAGACCTTCCGCTGGCACCGCATTAGTGATTGGATGTTAGACCTCATGGTGGGAGAGACCTTCACTCCGTAGTCCCAGTTGTCCCCAAAATGAGAGGCTGTGAAGGTGTCCCGAACTCTTTGACCCATATGAGAACTGGTCATCAGCCAAGGTTCTTCCTCCTCCTCCCTGTTTTGACCCTCATCACCATCCTCGACCTCCTGTGCAGAGATGTGGTTCTCCCTTATTCCCTCTTGGTCCAGTTCGTCTCCCCACTGTCGTATCAAGTTGTGGAGAGCACAGCAGATTACTATAATGCAGGACGCCCTCTGGGGGCTGTAATGGAGGGCACCCCCCTGACTTGTCCAGGCACCAGAATTGTATCTTCAGAAGCCCTGCTCAACCAACACACACATTGATGCATGAGCCTTGTTGTAGTGAGTCTCAGCGGGTGTTTGTGGCATCCTCACGGGTGTCAGCAGCCACATCCTGAGGGACTCAAGGAACCATCCTTCCAGCCACACCTCTCCCTCAAAAACAGCTGGGACCTGCGAGCATACCAAAATGTAACTGTCATGGATGCTTCCAAGAAACAGGCACACAGTCGGCCCTTCAAGCTTGCTCCGCCATTTGTCATGGTCATGATTAATCGTCCAACTCAATAGCCTAATCCTGCTTCCTCCCCATGACCGTTGTTCCCATTCGGGAATGTATCTAGCCGCTTCTTGATTGTATTCAATGTCTTAGCCTCAACTACTTCCTGTGGTAACGAATGCCACAGACTCACCACCCTTTGGGTGAAGAAATGTCTCCTCATCTCTGTCCAAAATGGTTTACCCTGAATCCTGCATATGCACATAGTATGGTCACAGACGATTTAGACATTGAGAGGGTGGTATTCCTTGTGGTTCATGCATGATGCTGCATGTCACCATGGAGACCACAGAGCTATGTGTGTGCAGTCGATGACACCCTGCACCTAGGGCATTCCTGCTAAGCCGGAGAATCCCCAGCATCCTGGCTTGTCTACTTCTGGTCAAAGTTGATGTATATGTGGGCCATGAATAGCGTGTCTGTGATCTCCCTTATGCACTTGTATGCGGAAGACTGGGAAATGCTGTAAATGTCACCCATGCTGCTCTAAAACGAGCTGCTGGAATAGAAGTTCAGTGCGACAGTGACTTTGAGGGCCACAGGCAATGGGTGACTTCCAAGTGGTCCCAACTCCTGGATCGCCTGACATAGATGCAGTCTTCTCTGGCACTGCAGCTCTGACATCTGGAGGCAAGAAGTTTGACATCGGAATGCCAATTGTGTCTCTTCCAAGGCTCCACCACCTGCGGCCCTGTGCCTGGAAGACCAAAGGGCCCAGCCTCCCTCGCCTCTACAGGGCGCTGTTTCTGGCCACATGCAGCGGCATGTTGATGTCACTGCTGTTGCTCGGTAGCAATCAGGAGAATTGCCAACCCAACTGCTCCATGAACCTCCGGAATCATAAACCGAAAGAAAGAGCATCAAAGCAAATGGTGCACACCTTCCCAACCGGCGATTGCTCACAACGACCACAAGAACTCAGGATAAGATCTTTGCGTCATGTTGGGGCACGCATCTCAACTCCAGCTACACCAGAGGCACCAACAACACTGTAACATCTTCCTCTCGAATATCAGAGCTGTTTCTAATCCTTGCAGGACCCAATCACGGATCCTTTAATCCCAGCACGACAAAAATGAAAAATTACAAAGTCACCCCAGCTCTAAAAGGATATTTTATACAGACCAGAAGACGCAACATAACCCCAATCTCAGACATGTACATCATTTCACAAAGTTATGCAGAGAGGCTCAGCAAATATTCATTGCTGAATATTATACTCAGTGCAGTCAGCATCTCCCAATCAACTAACCAGGGCAGGAAAAAGAAAATGAAAACTATCCGGAGCAGAGGATCTCAGGATAAAAAGGACCTGGACACAGCCATAGGCCCTTGTTCCTCAGGCACACACCATCCACCATATTACAAGGAAGAGAAAAAGCTGTTCATTTAGATGAAGGATTGTCCCAACCAAAACGGGGCAATAGGATATCAAACATGGTATTGGACCAATCCTAGTCCCACACTCAAATGCATATCAGAATCAGTAAACCAAGGATACTCAAAACATATCAAGACAGCTACTCGGAAAGTCCCTAACGAGTGCAAGGAGGCAACAGGATACCCGCCACAGTACCGGACCTGCGTAGTACATCACATTCTTGCACATAGGATACCCAGCAGACATCAATACGTACTACCCAGCTGGCTGCACTCTGCATTTGTAACAGCGCACTAGCCTCATCGCCACCAAATAAAAATCACGTTGACTTCAACCAAGGAGACCCCCACCACCAAAGAGAAGAAGAACCAATAATTGGGCATCTTAGGATGGACGCAGATTCCATCCCACTCCACATGATAAGGGAAACCCTCCCCTAAACCAACAGACCGAAACAGGACCCATAATGGCACGCTGCTCACCCAGATAAAGAAATCTAACAGTTAGCTTTAACTGGAGGCTTTCCTCAACCCAAGGGAGGACTTATCTAACCCAGCCAGCCACCATCACACCAACTATCCACCCAACACCACACTGAGGCTCTACTAATCTTTTCAAGAAACAAGGCAAAGAGGGTTCATAATGCACTTCCTCCTAATAAATGCAAGGACTCTGCATAGGATTTTGCACAAACCACATAATCACTGTACCGACTTAATATGGTTTGTACCAAAACAGAATAATAAGCAACCCTCACCCTCGTGCTCAAATATCGCCCATCCTTGACAGGAAAAAAGACAGTAACAAGAAACCAACAGCATAATGATGAGGGAATAAGGCCAGGATTATTGAACTTCAGGATAATAATACTATTCATGTCACTTGGAAAGGCCAAAGCCATGTCTGAGTCATTGAGCAACACTTAAGATCCCTCAAACGTTTCATCGAATTAAAAGCCTTCACTTCCGCCATGCCGTCACCCCGACACTGAGGCAGCAAGGAACCTCGGCCCCGGCTGGGGGGAGGGGGGAGAGTGGGGATGGTGGTGACTCACCATGACACATTCTGACACTAATTCCTGACAGCCAAACTTCCATAACCAGTGGGCTTGATCTTCCATGCAGCTTTGTCCTCGCAAGGCTTCTGGAGTGTGGGGTTCAGGTCTTACAGCAATCATCCTCCCCCATTGAAAGGGTCTTCAAGCCTCCTGCAGAAGGGGAGCATCCCTTTCCTGAGTCCCTCAATTTGTCCTTGCAGCCTGGCCTTTCATGGGACCCCAATCTCACAGTCACTCCCAGTGCTGACCCTCTGTAATCATCTCCTGCCAACCACTTTCCAGCTGCCACTCTGGCAGGGCACTCCCTCAGCAGTGATATCGGCAGCATGGAGAATACAGGAAGCACTGGCTTCCTGCAAGCCACCAGACTCCTTTATTCCAAGGGGTGCCCTGACATGATGGGAGGGTAAAGTCTGCAAGTGACTCTTCCTCTGAGATGGTGACACTGACCCCCTCCAGTTGAACTTTTCTGAGTCCCCTGCTTTCTCTCCATTGCCCCCTCTGTGACTAGCACCAAGTAGATGAGGGCGACTTGAGCGCTCACCTCCGATAACCCCTTTGGAGGTGAGGTCAGCAGGTTCACATTTCTATGCATCTTTTGTAAATGGCGCCGGCGTGCCACCATGCTGGTGCCCACTGAAGTCCCAGAGTGAATGCTTGCTAATCACATGCTCCACCCTATCCCTGTAACCCAGTCACCCCACCTAACCTTTTGGATATTAAGGGGCAATTTAGCAGAGCCAATGTGTTAAAATGTGTTCTACAGGGCTGGTTTAGCTCAGTGGGCTAGACAGCTGGTTTGTGATGCAGAACAAGGCCAGCAGCGCGGGTTATATTCCCATACCACCTTACCTGAACAGGCGCCGGAATGTGGCGACTAGGGGCTTTTCACAGTAAATTCATGTTTGTGACAATAAAAGGTTATTAGTAAAATTAGGTCCCCAGGCTCCCGCGGCACTTTCCATGTTACCCCGCCGGCGAGGGGGTTTAAAATCGGAAATCCCTACCTCACCGGCGAGATTTGCATTTTACAATTCTCTCTAGATTTTGCGATTCAGTGCACGGCTAATGCGGGCTCAAAATTAGCCCAATGTGTTTGCATCATTATCGTTGGTGCCTCTAACATTCCTCTCAAGAAGTGTCACGAGCCTCAGGTTGGGCCTTTGCTGCATATAATTGTAAGCCATTATGGAAAGGAAGAAAATTTCCTTCGTTTGCTATTTGTATTAGCGTTTTAAACTATTTTTCATGCTTGTATTTCACTGTCAATGGCAAATAGGGCAAATATTCCTTCAATAGATGAAAATGTTTAAATAACATTGAGCCTTCTCCCCAGTTTGTCAGGAATTTAGCAGAGCAGACTCATTTATATAAAGTAACATACATTTAAGGACATTCAAGCAATTATTTTGTGCATAGCACTCAATGCTGTCATCCATTTAAGCTGGAATGTATTTGCCAACAGACGATAGAAGATCAGTATCTGCACAGCTAGTTCTTATTAGTTAAGGTTATCAATGCTGACAAGCACTAAGCTTTTCCATTCCATCTGTTGCTCAGGCAGCACTAAACCAAGAGGAAAAGGCATTCGCTTCATATTTTCTATCTACTGTTGCAAAATATTACGTGAAACTGTGAGTCAATTTGAATTCAGGCACATTGCTGGTAAATAGGGGTGTTTTCACCTCCTTTATTGCAAAACGTGCAAAAACTGTGGAACTCAACAACACAGCAATAAAGGTGTAAGCTTCACACTATTTGGGTCAGGTTTGAGGAACTGTGAGCAAAACCAGCCTTTGACAAATCGGCTTGCAATTTGGGATTGGAAGTGATCACTTCCTATTCAAATTAACTAGGAATCCTACAGTCCTATAGTGCAGAAGGAAGCCATTCGGCCCATCGAGTCTGTACCGACCCTCTGAAAGAACATCTTACCTAGGGCCAGGCCCCACGCTATCCCTGTAACCCAGTAACTCCACCGAACCTTCTGAATACTAAGGGGCAATTTAGCAAGGCCAGTCCACCTAACTTGCACATCTTTGGACTGTGGGAGGAAAATCATATAGGCATGGGGAGAAAGTGTAAACTCCACACAGTCACCCGAGGCCGGAATTGAACCCAAGTCCCTGCCGCTGTGAGGCAGCAGTGCTAACCAGTGTGCCACTAAACATCTTGGGATCTGAATTATATTTTATAGATATTTAATAATATGGGCATGTATTGCACTATATATTGGGACAAGTGGATGGTTGCACGGACCGAGTGCTTAACTCGCAATAAATATTCTTAGTATTTGCTTGCTTGGCCTTTGACTGATGGTTAATATCTCTGGGACAAACATTCTGCCATTTCATCTATTTCCTTCTCTATTTCAATGGAAAGAGGGCAAACTGGGAAAGTAGAATACATACCAAGTTGAATACATACCAATGGTTGCTATCACTTATCTCACATTACTCGATTTATAATAGAAAGCAAAAAGTGTCACAGCAAATGACCACTTTAGGAGACAATCAGATGATACTTTGCACTGAAGTATCAAAAATAGCAATTGACATCAATCCACCAAGAATAATATTTTGAACAACTGTCAAAACAATAGTCAATAATGTATATAAATTGCGGTAAAATATGGACATGATTTTTCAGGCCCATTCAACGCACGCACAAGTCCCATTATGGCTGCTAAATCTCGCGAAAGGACCATTACAGTATTTGCTTGTGAAGCTTGTGGGGAGCGTCCTCCATGGCCGTTGGTAGGATGGAGGGTGGGGGGTTGGGGGGGGGGGGGGGGGTGGAGAGTTCAGTGTTGTCACTGATCGACGTCCCCTTTAAAGACGATGCCCCAATCTTGGTTCTGTGAGGCCCTGACCTGCCAAAGTGACGGCGCTAAACATGCCCACCGATTTTCTTTCTGACCAAGTGTAAGAAGATCTGGACAAAAGCCCTGGCTGTGTTCTGGAGAGAAACACATCGGCTTTCAGACAGAACCTGACACTTTCCAATTTTTTCGGAAAATTCCACCCTGTAACTATGATATCAGAACACCAATGTTTACTACAGATTTTATAGATCAAAGCATACCAGTTTGCATTTAAATGCTACACACAGGATCTTTGGATACTGTGAGTGGCTACTGATTGTTGCATTGCTTGTCATGGTAATAAAAAATGCAAGACTATGCAGACTGCTTAATTATGGGTTTATGTCAGTTCGCCATATGAATAATATCACAACATCTCACCACACTCATTTAGCATGCCTGGAACTCCTTTTCAGATGAAAACAGCTTTGCCCTGATACTAATACATCACTTTATTTAATATTATAAATACTGTTTGTTTGAAGGTCGTGATCTGCACCATACATTGGGACATATGAATGGGATTATGGACTTAGCAATTATTAATCAGCATTTCATTTTAAATTTCATAGGTTCAATCATTTCTGTGATATATTTTAATTTGTGGAATCATTAAATGAATTGCACCATTGTCTCAAATCATTTTATTGCACCGTGTTCTATCAGTGCGTTGTACAACAAATCTAGACATCCTTTGGACTTTATTCTGAAAATAATAAATTTGTTATATTTTGGGTGCATAAACATTATGGTACATTTTTCAAGCAGGGGATACAACCATGCATCATTTAACAGCATTACTAAATTAGCTGTAAAACTAATACTTCTGTATGTATCTTGCTTAAATTAATTTTACTCCAAACTTTAATACATATTCATGTGCCATCATTTTACCATTAATAAGCATGTGAATCCTTCTAAAATTATTTGTTATCATTTATATCATGGAACAACTAAGGAGGCCAGTATCTTGAGATCTGACAGCACTGAGATTTCTTGGGCTGTTGCACCAGTCTTCCTCACCTGAAATGGGGGGGGGGGGGGGGGGGGGCAGGGGGGACACACCACATTTAGTGAATAAATAAATTACTCAGGCTATGCATCATTCAAATCCTTAAGGATTATTGGCTAATTAGGAGTACAGAAATGTAAATTTGCCTTGTGTCAGGTTTGGAGGATCAGTACAATAACATAATTAACTAGTGAACAAAGGGCGGGGGAAAAACATAGATAGTTGCCCATAGATAATGGACAAAATATGTTGTTGTTCTTATTCAAAATGTATACAATTTTTTACCAATTTGCATCTGATTTGAAGCTGCAGAAGACACCGGTATTCATAAATTAAATTGCCAAAACATGGCTGCAAATTAATAATGAAGGAAAGGGCCAATCATTTTTGACCCTGGAATCCTGTGTGAACTTTTGAGTTGTAAATGAGCACCATCCAAGAACATGTCAATACACCAGACCTCAGCATGAAGTCCACTTGGGTTCCAGATATCAGTTGATTGAATGCAGCACCAAATTCTGATGGTAACATTTCAAGAATGTGGAGCTGAAAGCCTGCTGACAAACTATAGCTCCCAAATGTTGTCTTAGTTGTACACATGCCTGTAGTGAGGAAGGTCAATTCTAGAGTAGCTCCAGGCAGTCTGTTCGAACTGACCTTGTTCCTGGTCTTTGTAAATGGCAAAGAACATTAGTGTGCTTTTGAAATTGATATGTTTACATATGATGCCACTATTTATCAAACCAAGTCCTCCAGCTATAGAATAAGTGTGGTTGTTTTCATCAACAACAGCCTCAGAGTTATCAAGGGCAGAGAAATACAGTGGTTTGTGGGTTTCTATATCGAAAAGATCAAATCATTTGTTATCAAGAAGAAAGAAACTCGAGGTTTCTGTTGATGAGATATTTATGTATGGAAATAGTACTCTGCTTGATTATCTGCTCATCTTCTTTCATTGATAACTGAAAGGAATAGAATAAGTGTGGCCGCCTACATATGTGGATCTCTGATTATCTTCCACAATGGATCAAACTACTGGTCATGTACTTGCTCCACTGTATAGCAGAGTTCATCCTTTAATGGATAAAGATAAATGCATTCTTAAGTATGCTCAATACAGGAGGCGGCATAATATTATTTATCAGACAGTCCATCAGTATAGCTTACGATCCAAAATATTTTGAATGCCACAACATTGAAATGAAAATTGTCTGGCATCTGGAATGAATTAGCAATCTATGCTCTGTCAGTCTATGCTGGGCAGTAGTATACACTATGAATTATCAGATTTGCCATCCACTATACACAGCGTCTGATATTCAGTTCCGCTGCAGTCCATTGTAAGAATCCAGCAAGAGTTGGTGGTCACGTCTGCTGACTAACTGGTCTCCCATTCAGTTTCCACCAGACAGATCGAGTTAAAATGGCCCTTTAAGAGTGCACAGTTCCTCCAAAATGACGATTACCCTGTATTCTGAAGAAAGAGTGTTGTTACAGAAGCTAATGGCAAGTGAAGTGATTTTAATATCCGTATAATGCCAATAGGAAAATTTGCATTGAATAGATCTAGAACTTCGAGCCTGACAAAAACAGAAAGAATCTAACTCCTTAGTCAGTATACCAATAAAATTTAACTGGCACGGCAACTTACCTATAATATAATTAACTGTTAACGTGTCACCACCGTTAATGTCAATATGTATTTAAAACCAAGACTCGGACTTTCTAGAAAAGGTTTCAAAATATATCCCCAGTTTAAAATTTTAAATCTTTGTACATCTCATGAAAACCAGTGTGCTGGATATAATTCACCTTCATTTGTCTGTGCAAACACTCAGAATAACAGGATGAAGAAGATGAAAAAGTGGAATCCTCCTCACAAGCTCAATTGATCTATTTATTACATTTCACAGAATCACGATTGTTACAACACAGAAGGATGCCATTCAGCCCGTCTGAAGAATAATTGTAATAAAGTAATAGTTCCCAGCACTGAAAACCAAATATAATTGTATGATACTGTTAACATTCCTTGTAAAACCCAATAAACAATTGCTGTGCAAAATTAAAACAAAAGTATTGCTTTAGAGACTTGGAAATGATTCACCTCTGTGCAGATTGTTGTCAAAGTTTCCATTAAAGACACAAGATAAATAATATCACATTGGATCAGTTGAAACCACTTTGACGCCTGCCGCCCGGCGCCGGGCTGGACGAAAGGCCTTCGCCGGTTCGCGCATGTGCCGGTGGTGACGTCACCACCGGCTCATGCGCGCTGGGGGATTCCCTTCCGCTTCCGCCATGGTGTAGGCCGTGGCGGCAGCGGAAGAGAAAGAGTGCCCCCACGGCACTGGCCCGCCGGCCGATCGGTGGGCCCCCCCGGGGACCGATCGCCCCGCGCCCCCCCCCCTCCCCAGGACCCCGGGGGCCCGCCTGCGCCGCCGATCCTGCCGCCACCAGAGGTGGTTCAAACCTCGGCGGCAGGAGAGGCCTCCAATTTGGCCCATCGCGGGCCGGAGAATAACGGCAGCACAGAAACCCATAGCCTCCCGCCGGCCCCGCCATTCTCCGAGGCAGGCGGCGGGATTGGCGGCACGCCGACTTTTTGCGGGTGGGAGAATTCTGGACATGGTGGGGGTGGGATTTTCAGCGGCCCCGGGCGATTCTCTGACCCTGCTGGGGTCGGAGAATTTTGCCCCAGGTTATTACTTGCCATTTCATTTCTCATAATTTGCTCTTCAATTCTGACTTTAGGACATACATCTAGAAACAGATCAGTTTTAAAATATGCATTATTTTAAGATTGCATGGCTGCTCAAGCTAAGACTAATTTCTCATTAATTCTTCAAATGCTAAGTAACAGTAAAACCTTAGGATAGAAGTCAAAATCTAGGAGGCCTTTTTGCCAGATTTTTAGACCAATTTTACCAACACTCAGAACATAGAACATAGAACATAGAATAGTACAGCACAGAACAGGCCCTTCGGCCCTCGATGTTGTGCCGAGCAATGATCACCCTACTGAAACCCACGTATCAACCCTATACCCGTAACCCAACAACCCCCCCCTTAACCTTACTTTTTTAGGACTCTACGGGCAATTTAGCATGGCCAACCCACCTAACCCGCACATCTTTGGACTGTGGGAGGAAAACGGAGCACCCGGAGGAAACCCACGCACACACGGGGAGGACGTGCAGACTCCGCACAGACAGTGACCCAGCCGGGAATCGAACCTGGGACCCTGGAGCTGTGAAGCATTTATGCTAACCACCATGAATCATGAACAGCAACTGCCACAGTTTTCCCATCATCATAAGACTCTAACCTGTGCCTATTAATTTACAATGAGTTGAACAGATTTAACACACTGAAGTTTCCAGCTATTCTGCACAGTCGATTACTCAAGATTTGATAGAAAAATTATCTCCAAAAGACCATTTTTAACTAGGAATTGAAGAAAGAGTATCGAGGGAGTGGCGGGGGGTGGGGGGGGGGGGGGGGGATGAGTTCTGGGCTGGTGGACCTGATTTATTACCCAGCTAACACCACTGGAATGAAAATCCCAACTCGGGTGGCCATTCTTATGGACGGCTTCACAGAATCAGGAATTCTCCCATATCTGCTCACCTGACATGGGAGTGAAAATCCAGGCGTTCATTTCCTGTAAAAAGTAGGATTTTAGACAGATGACACTAAATTAAGTGATATATGGATAGCAATTAGTTACATGACAATTATAGTCAAATTAACATAACATGTTCAGTTCTAAAAATACTCGATATCAGATCAAATTTGTAATTATGAGCTCTTTTTAAAATCAGAAATGTTTCCAAATTGTGAAATGTATCAATTATTTTCAAGGATAATGAGGATGACCTTATTGATTACCGAAATACTGAAATGGAAAAACAAAACTCTGCAACTAGCTGGTCCAACCATCCAGTCATTCCCCACAGACAGAACAAAAGCCACAGTTGCCAAAACAAACACCATCTCGCAGAATCCTGGGAACTGGCAAGGGCTTACAACTTTTCCTAATGACATCCACAGCTGGATCATTGAGATAATAAAGTCATTAAATGCTGAACACAGCCAATATAGCACTTCTGAATGACTCATCCCAGCAGAGGAAAAGGCGACCTGCCAAGGAAGTAAGAGAGGACGGCCTAGTCTGGAACATTAGGATAAAACATTAATGAGAGGACGAATGAAATCATTTACCCACCATGAAGGTGTACAAATGTCAATTATTAGAATTAAATTGCAGATCTAACCTCTCTTCATATACACAGTCTGAGCTTATGAGGTTAGACCACTTAGGACTGAGATGAGGAGAACCTTCTTCAGCCAGAGAGCGGTCAGCCTTTGGAATTTGCTACCGCAGAAAGCAGTTGAGACCAAAACACCGTGGGCGGGACTTACCAGCTGCGTCCCGCCAGAATCGGGACAGGACGCAGCCAGTAGATCCCGCTAGAGGCCTCTTCCGGGATTATCGATGGTCGTTGCATGCCATGAGATCTACCAAGGCGATCCAGTAGCACAGTGGATAATACTGTTCCTTCACAGTGCCAGGGACCTGGGTTCGATTCACGGCTTGGGTCACTGTGTGTGCGGAGTCTGCAGGTTCTCCCCGTGTCTGCCTGAGTTTCCTCCGGGTGCTCCGGTTTCCTCCCACAGTCCAAAGATGTGTAGGTTGGGTCGATTGGCCATGCTAAATTTCCCTTAGTGCCCAAAAGGTTAGGTGGGATTACTGGGATAGGGTGGAGGTGTGGTCTTGGGCAGGGTTCTCTTTCCAAGGGCCAGTGCAGACTCAATGTGTTGAATGGCCTCCTTCTGCACTGTAGATTCTGTGATTCTATGATCTTGCGAGATGTCGCGATCTGGATCCGCCCATTTCATTAACTATGCCTACGCATGATCTAACCAGCCCCTGGGTACTTCCGGCCTCACCGGGGAGACCCCAGCCATGCGCCATTTAGCACTGGTCCCCAAAATTGGTAACCAAACAGGATGACAGTTGAGGGGTCTCCTAGGGGATCGGAGGCGATCGGTGGGTAGCCGCTAGGCAGAGTGGGTGCCACTGGCACTGCTGACGCCACAAGGTGTGTTGGGGCATCCGGGGGTCATCTTGGGAGATTGAGAGATCAGGATGCCATTTAAAAATGGTGCCACAATCTGATGAGTAGAGCTCAGTGCAGGAAATGCAACTGAATGTGGACTCGGCCGGGCGTTCCCCGCATAGGCCCGAAAAAGTTACAAGAGTGCCGGCATATAGCGACAGGAACAACCCCACTAATCCCATCCAGAACAGGACTCTTTTTTTTAATATCGCGCCCTGTATGTTTTCAGGAAGGTGTTAGATATAGAAGTTGGGGAAAGGGGGATCAAGGATGGGGGGGGGGGGGGGGGTGAGGTGGGATCAGGAGATTGTGTTGGATGATCAGCCATGATCATAATGAATAATGTAGCAAGTTCGATGAGCCAAATGGCCTCCTCCTACTCCAATTCTCAATGTTTTTCGAATATTCCTCCAGATATTGCATTTCCACAAAAAAATGTATTGTTTGCACATCTAGAAAAGATCAGAGATCACAACCTTGACAGATGATTATATCAATAAATTCCAATGCAAAAGTAGGGGCAGCAAGTGGTTAGCACTAAGGCTTCACAGCGCCAGGGTTCCAGGTTCGATTCCCGTATTGGGTCACTGTCTCTGCGGAATCTGCACGTTTTCCCCATGTCTGTGTGGGTTTCCTCCGGGTGCTCCGGTTTCCTCCCACAAGTCTCGAAAGACGTGCTATTAGGTAATTTGGACATTCTGAATTCTCCCTCGGTGTATCCGAACAAGCGCCGGGTTGTGGCGACTGGGGGCGTTTCACAGCAACTTCATTGTAGTGTATGCCTACTTGTGACAATAAAGATTATTAAATTAAGGATGACCACCACATTCAGAATACTGTAAATCAAGTACCTCAATCATCGGTTACTCTTTCTTGGTTTGCACATTTCATTCCTTCAAAGAAGAGGCTGTACCCCTCAGATCGCTGTCTATTTCTGCAACCGGTTATCTTTCCTCAGGACTCAGAAGCTAGGGTCCTTCCAGGACATCTTCCTGGGTCAGCAGGAGCAAGGTAAACGTTGTGGATCAGATTGCTAACATTTTGTTAAACCTCTCCCGAAAACATTGAAGGAAGGTTGTTGAAGGAAGAGGAGAAGAGGTGGAGGGTGATTTTTTTCGTTGCATAGGAGTATGCCAGCTCTTTATTCTGCGGTCTGTGGGTTTTAATGTCTTGTACTCCAGGTTACGTTTTCTAAAATGGCTTTATTGATCGTTTTTTGGTAACTAAAATTATTATTAACACATTTAGTCACTAACTGAAGATTGTGTACATTTAAGCTCCTGATTTTAAACAAAATGGTAAAACTATAAATGTCAAAATTCCCCTGTTATAAACAGATTTCTTGGAAGAAGGTTTTTGCTGGTGATTAAAACGAAACTCTAGACATTAATGGCAATTGTGAACTGTGCCAGCAATAAATGAAATCAAAATACACAGAACTCCTAGATTTCAATGTATTTTGGCCAGCAGCACTTCAAAGTGTCAGTAGTTTTTACATCAACTTGGTTCCAGATGGAAAGTAGCACTTTTGCTCTTAATGCTTCTTTTGATGGTTTTAATGACATGTCACATTTTTTTGACTTGGGTTTACTGCATAAGCAATAAATGCCCACAGCTATTGGACCCAAGAAAAAAATAACTCAGCTAATTAAGAGGAGAACCCATCATGATATGAACGTATCCTATATTTTAAGATTTCAAAACCCATATAAAGACAGCACCGAAGTCACTTTACTTATTTTGTATATGCTGAAATGTGAGCAATGTATTTTGATGGATTAAAAAGTAACGTTCATGGCTTTTAAGAGCAATGCTGGTTCGTGCATCTTTTACAATAGCCCAGTTTCCTTCCACTATATTGCAACTTTGTTTTAAAGGAACAGTGGGACATTGTTTAGCTTGTGGGTCAATATAATATTCTTAAATTCAACCTTTCACACGGCACCTACTTCACCAAAATACATCAATGGCAGGAAGACCAATGCACAATATGTTGGAGAATATTCTTAAAATTGATTGCAATCCAGCAGAAAAAGATGCACAATACTGGACGCTCCTCATCTATTAATTGTGGTGGAAAAATCAGTAATAAAACAGGTAGGTGGAGAAATGATGGTCCCCATTGCTGAAGTCAAAGAAACCTGCCTCCAAAGATCTAGCGATATCAGTGCTGTAGATGTTACTATTCCTGATGTTAAAATCTGGTGTCAGCTGCAGGGGAACCCCAGCATCCAGCAATAGTGATATTGTCACACAAAGCTGAGCAGCCAATCAGATTGAAGAACTCTCACAGACAGCAAATCAGGAAATAAGCACACACTATTTTTCATTTTTAAATAGTTTTAGAATGAGTATGATTAAAGTGGGGAGGTATGCCAATTAAGGTTGAAACTGAAAAAGCATAAACAAATCATTACTTCATGTTTTTTTAAAAACTTATTTGTTTTATCATAAAGGGGAAATTTGACAAATCACAAGTATACAATTAATTTTTCAGGACCAGGAAGGTTGTTCAGCAGTTATTATGAATTTGACATGCCATTAAAAATCCAGTTATATCTTTATCAATGAGACAAACTTTTTATTAATAATAATAATAATAATAATAATAATAATAATAATAATAATAACAACAATAATCGTCAGGAGGTATTATTGGGTTACGGGGATAGGGTGGAAGTGAGGGCTCAAGTGGGTCGGTGTGGACCCGATGGGCCGAATGGCCTCCTTCTGCACTGTATGTTCTATGATACCACAGGCAGCATGGTGTCACAGTGGTTAGCACTGCTGTCTCACAGCACCAGAGACCTGGGTCCGAGTCCAACCTCGGGTGACTGCGTGGTGTTCGCACATTATTCCCGTGTCTGCATGGGTTCAATCCGGGAGCTCCAGTTTCCTCCCACAGTCCAAAGAGGTTAGGTGAATTTGCCATGCTAAATCACCCATAGGTGGGGTTCAGGGATAGGTTGGGGGATTGGGCCTTGTAGGACACTCTTTCAGAGGTCAGTGCAGATTCGATGGGATGAATTCTGCATTGTGATAGCAAAACCCAGGTCTTGTAAATCAATGTGGACTGAAAGCAAATTGTTGGAAATTGAAAAGGTAATTATAAAAATAGTCTGAGATGTTTAAAACTTTGAAGCAAATCTAAATCAAGAAATGTTACTCAAGAAGCAATTTTGGTAAATATCCTGAAGATCTCATCACAGAGGGGATCAGCAATTTGACCTTCTGCTATTTGTTGCTGTTTGAAGGCAGGGATTCAGGATGTGACTCCATAGTATTGTAACAATAAAAAGTATTTTCATACCAATACGATAAGACCTGCCTACAAAGCCTCTGCTGACTGGCCATCAAATTACACCAAATGAAAGTCGCCGTCCCGAGGACCATAGGCTGCTCTCCCCTTTAGAGAATGAGCTAAATGGTAGTGATTTAACTCAGGCGAGGGGCAAAGTTGAGAAGGTGGGGTCTTCATGGATAACCTCAGCTGGTACAGGAATTGAACCCGGTCTGTTCACGACGCTCAGCGACCTCAACTACACCTCCTGCCACCATGGGCGGAATTCTCCGACCCACCGCAGGGTCAGGGAATCGCCCGGGGCCAGCGTAAATTCCACCCCCGCCGTGGCCGGAATTCTCCATCACCCAGGAATCAACGGGAGAGGGAATCACGCCCCGCCAGACAGCGGGCCCCCCGCGGCGATTCTCCGGCCCGCGATGAGCCGAAGTCCCGCCGCTGACAGGCCGCTGACAGGCCAATCCCGCCGATGTGGTTTAAACGTGGCGGCATTGGCAGCGCGAGCGGGCCCCCGTGGTCCTGGGGTGGGGCGCGGGGCAATCGGACCCCGGGGGGTTCCCCCACGGTGGCCTGGTCCTCGATCGGTGGGTGGGCTAGTGCCGTGGGAGCACTCTTTTTCTTCCGCCGCCGCAACATCCTCCACCATGGCGGAGGCGGAAGAGACCCCCCCTACCGCGCATGCGCCGGTGGTGACGTCAGCAGCCGCTGATGCTCTGGCGCATGCGCGGACTCACGCCGTCCGGCGAAGGCCTTTCGACCAGCCCTGATGCCAGCCGGCATAGTGCCTTTGACGCCAGTCGGCGGAGCGGGAGCCACTCCGGCGCGGGCCTAGCCCCTAAAGGTGTGGAGAATTCCGCACCTTTGGGGAGGCCCGACACCGGAGTGGTTGGCGCCACTTTGCTATGCCGGGACCTCCCACCACGCCAGGTAGGGGAGAATTGCGCCCCATGTTTCTTGTCAGCACGCTATTTCATTCTCCCTGTTTCTTTTTATCTGTTGCATCTTTTCTGATGATGTCACCTTCCCTATGATTGCTTACAATATATCTTATGTTTTCTCAAACAAGGATCCACCCTCACCATCTTGGTTGACAATTCTTGGAAACATGTCTGTCGCATTTCTTGAACTCCTGCTTCCACCCTTCCCCTCCAGCCCAGAACTAATAAAGGATTGATGCTGCCATCAAACACATTTTCCCTCCCTTTTTCAGAATTCTGAAGGGATTACTCCCTCCACGACACCCTGGCCCTCTCCTCAAACACTCGTTACACCCTTCCACTTTACTGTGGTAAGCACAAGAGCACAAAACCTTTTGCCTCCCCCCCTTTCCACTGTCCAGGGCTCCAAACATTCCTTCAGGTGAAACAAAAATTTACTCAGACTTCTTTCAATTTAATATATTCGTCGCTCACAATCTGGTCTCCATTACATGAGAGGGGCCAAAGCAGATTTGAACATCAGTTGGAGAAATTCTGTTCAGTCTTCAAGGATAACCCTGAGCTTCCACTCCCTGTCATTTGATCTCTCCACTCTGCCCTTGGCCCCTTCAACTGTTACAATGACACTCAATGTAAGCGTGAGGAGCAGCACCTCAGCTTTTCTTTTGGTACTTCTCAGCCTTCTGGTCTGAACATTAATTTCAGAACCTTTGCCCCAATTGTTCTTGGGCAGCAGCTGGTAGTAATAATTTGCATTTGCCACGTAACCTTCCCGTATATTTTGAGACCTATATTCTGTTTCTTTCCTTGTCCCATTACAATGACTTTTCCCCATGCACCATTTCCTGCCTTCCGTCTTGTTGTGCAGTGGGTAATGTCCCGGTCACTGAAGTTCTGGATTCGAGTCCCACCCCTTGATGGCCAAGGTAGATGTGTTCATAACATGGTCAAACAGGTTGAGTGTCAACCTACAAATCCTTCCAAACATGCTCATGGCTGGTGGTAAGAGCGGGAGAGACTCCTGGTCAGCCATGCTTTATGTGGAATAGCTCGCCTCAAGCTAGTGGCCCCTGGTGACAAACTGGTGACCTGTTCCAGGAATTACTAGCTATGGAAACAGAGGAGCCCACCTCAACCCATTTGTTTTCATTTCATTTTAACTGTCTTTTACCATTTCTTTCTTTATATACATTTAATTCCCCCCCCCCCCCCCAATCTTATCCACCTTCCCGGCACCTTGCTCCTCTTTGCTTCCCCCTTCCCCTCCCCCCACACCTACAGTTCATCCTCTGATGTTAGTTTCCCTGCTATTTGACCTTTCACATCTTTTGTCCTCTCTGGGGACTGCCATTAACACTCTTTCACCTTGGTATCTGTGGCCATTAGCACCCCGTTTCCCTGGGTTTCTGTGGCTATGACTCATCTTTCATTCTCACTCCACAGTATAAATATTTCCCACTTTCTCTGTCTGTTAGCTTTGACAAAAGTCATCGGACTCGAAACGTTAGCTCTTTTCTCTCCCTACAGATGCTGCCAGACTTGCTGAGATTTTCCAGCATTTTCCCTTTCGTTCCATTCTGTTTAATCTTTTCCTCCTCTGTATTTACAACTCTGACTTTTCCAAGTTCTGATATGACATAGAATTTACAATGCAGAAGGAGGCTATTCAGCCCATCGAGTCTGCACCGGCACTAGGAAAGAGCACCCTACACAAGTACACACCTCCACCCCATCCCCATAACCCAGTAATCCCACCCAACGCTAAGGGCAATTTTGGACAACAGGGGCAATTTATCATGGCTAATCCACCTAACCTGCACATCCGGGAGGAAACCGGAGCACCCGGAGGAAACCCACACATACGGGGAGAACGTGCAGACTCCGCACAGAGAGTGACCCAAGCCGGGATTCGAACCTGGGATCCTGGAGCTGTGAAGCAATTGTGCTAACCACTATGTTAACATGCTGCCCTTGACTGGAAAGTTAACACTGTTTCTCTTTCAGCAGGTGCTGCTTGATCTATTGTGCGTTTCCAGCATTTCTTGTTTTATTTTAGATTTCCGGCATCTGCAATATTTTGGTTTTGTGTCGAGATGAATCAATGAGCTGGAAGAAGTGGGTGCTCCAGTTTCCTCCCACAGTCCAAAGATGTGCCGGTTAGGTGGATAGGCCATAATAAATTGCCCCTTAGGGTGGGGTTGCAGGAATAGGGTGGGCATTGGACCTGGGTAGGGTGCTTTCTGGAGGGTCGGTGCAGACTCGATGGGCCAAATGGCCTCCTTCTGAACTCTAGGGATTCTATGATTCTAGCATTCAGAGGATCAGCTGAACATTGGTTCAACTAATGCTAGCACTTTGATTCTGAATTGGTCAGGAAGAAATGACTGTACAGTGCAACTGGTCCTTGGTAAGTAATAGTGGAAGGTATGGACATGGCTGGTACACTTAGCTATGAGCAAATCTGGTGGAATGAAAACAATGGGATAATGACAAGAGTTCATATTTATACTGGAACAAGTACCATCTGCGCAAAATGAAAATTTGAGTTTCAGTTTTGTCCAAGTCACAATAAACCCATATGGCTGAAAAGCTGAGTCCAGCTGATCATTTCTGCTCTATGTCTACAGTTTATTGGCAGCAGCAATAAGACGGTCATTGCAAGAAGGATGAACTCAGCTCTTTCAGATAATGCACAGGTCTATCTCCTGGCAAGAAACAGACCTCTGTTTCGAATTGATTTGATTAAAGTGACCAAATGATAGTAGTTCCAGTTTCTGATTTTGCATCCATCCCTAATTTCTCAATATTGCAGGCAGAGGGTAATTTTGGATGTAATTAATTTGATCGACCCAACATTGCTGAGCTGTTATTTGCTCTATGAAAATAAATATAACTTTCGTTCATTGACAAGAGCTTGAACTGTAAATTTAATTCTTTTACTAACCTTATAAATGAATTTAATCAGCCATATGGGTTTGCCAAGAAATCAGAAAAAAAATTGTTAAATCTGGTCATGCGGAAAATCAACATCTTATTTCAGCCAATCATCCAAAGTCTATATTTGAACTTGGATATGCAGATATGGCATACAAATCCCTAAGATTCACAAATACACTCACAGGATCAACAGCCTCACAGACAGCCAAATTACTCCGAAAGCCACAGAATTCATCAAACATGAATTAAAAGGTCCTTCTCAGCCTGCAGGGAAGACAAATCAGCTGTGCCCATTCCCGGTATATTAAGAGTGAAATAAGTGTCAGTGCAAACTCCTTTGCCTATTTATTCTTCTCCATTTAATCAAATAAATAATTTCAATTGCACAAGATGTGCAATTGTCCAAGTCATCACTACAAACCCTCTTGTACAACGTAAAACTTCATGTCACTTATTCAAAGGATTTACAATGATGTATAAAGGTTTTACTGAAACTATTCATGGGGATTCACCAGTTTTAGTCGCATTCAAACACTTAGCAAAATTGTACCAGTGCAGGAAAGATACGATGGAAAAATAAGATCATGATCAAAAAAATGAAAAGATGTTATGGGAGATAAAGTGGATATCACTCGCAAACGGCCATGGGGATCGCTGCCTGTGATTAGCGTTAAATTGGTACAACCTGCTGTTTCAAATTATTGCTGTGTGCAGCCAGTACCACCTGCATGGTTCATTGGCTGCATGCATAAGCAGGGGGCTTGATATCATAAGTGGTTGCGCTACTTAGTGCCAGCCTGCACTTCATAAGGGTGGGGAGCAGTAGGGGGCAGGGAACGAGATACTGTGGCTCTAAGAAATGGTCGGAGTCATTTGAAAGCAGACTATATGCCATCATACTTTGAGGAGTGGCTAAACATGTAAGGGAGCAAGAGTAGGGTAGGGCATGACTGAGGTTGTGGCCCCTGGCAACACTAGTGGATTCAATGATAAGGGTGTTTGCATGTCACATCCTTCTTCTCTCATCCCATTTCTCCCTTGCTCTGCATTTCTTCTAGTCATTTAGATTCAATGATCATCTCTAACAAGAGGATATAGATTTACAGTGCAGAAGGAGGCCATTCGACCCAGCGAGTCTGCACCAGACCTTGGAAAGAGCATCCCACTTAAACCCACACTTCCAACCTATTCCCGTAAACCAGTAACCCCAATTAATTTTTGGGCCACTAAGGGCAATTTAGCATACCCAATCCACCTAACCTGCACATCTTTGGACTGTGGGAGGAAACCGGAGCACCCGGAGGAAACCCACGCAGGCACGGGAAGAACTGCAGATGCCGCACAGACAGTGACCCAAGCCAGGAATTGAACCTGGGACCCTGGAGCTGTGACGCAACTGTGATAACCACTGTGCTACCATGCTGCCCATATCTGAATATCTTGATATCCATTGGCACTATCATCATTGAACCCCCCACCATCAACATCCTGGGGTCATCATTGAATAGAAACTTAATTGGAGCAGCCACATAGAAACTGTGGTTGCAAGAGCAGGTCAGATGTTGAGTTTTATACAGGGAGTGGCTCACCTCCTGAGTTTCCAAAGCCTGATTTAAAAGACACAAGCCAGTCATATGATGGAATGCTTCCTACATGACTGGATGAGTGCAGCTCTAACATCATTCACAAAGCTTGACACAGTCCAGGACAAGTCAATACACTTAAATATTCCTCAAATATTAATTCCTTCCACCAGTACATCATGGGCTGCAGTGTGTGTCTTATGCACAGTGAAATACAGTAGTTCACCAAGACTCCTTTAAAAGTGTCTCCCAAATCCATGACCTCTATGTTTTGGAACGGCAAGGGTATCAGGCGCTTGGGAACACCAGCATTTTCTAGCTCCTCTCCAAGTCATGTACCATTCTAACTTGGAAATATATTGCCATTTCTTCTTTGTCGTTGGGTCATAACCCTGTAATGCCACCCCTAGCAGCACTGTGGGTATACCTACACCTGGTGTACTGCAAAAGTTCAAGGAAGTGGCTCACCACCACCTTCTCAAGGGCAAATAAGGATGGACAATAAATACTGACCTTGCCAGTGACACTAACATCCTGTGAATAAACTGGGAGATATGACTTATATCGCCAGCATCAAATTGAAATGAGCTATTTGCATAAAGATTAAGAGCCATGACCACCTTGATAGCCACAGCTGTGCTGTCGTTGCCCTGTACTCAAGCTAAAGTAGTTGATGTATTTCAGTCATGACCTCTTCAGTGAACTCAAAATGTCTCGGGCATTAGTACTCGCTAAAGTTGAGCATAGTAAGAAGTTTTACAACACCAGGTTAAAGTCCAACAGGTTTGTTTTGAATCACTAGCTTTCGGAGCATTGCTCCTTCCTCAGGTGAATGACCTGAGGAAGGAGCTGTGCTCAAAAAGCTAGTGATTCAAAACAAACTTGTTGGACTTTAACCTGGTGTTGTAAGACTTCTTATTGTGCTCACCCCAGTCCAACGCCGGCATCTCCACATGATGGCTAAAGTTGAGATCAGGGAAATTGTTCCCTGACCCTCCCTAGATAAAGTCTCTTTCAGGAATTCCTGTTGCATCACATCCTCCTTCCACTTCTAGCAGCTCGCCCTGCTCTACCACCTGTTATTCTCCTGCTAATGTTCAGTTTCCTGTGGAAGTCCTACCATTCCATCCTCGCCTGGAAGCAACTTCCTTCAGCACAATATTTTAATTGAAGCAAATAACGACTGCCAGACCAGTTGGACCAATCCCTGGAGAGCACTGGTGCTTTCACTAAGTTTAGGAAACCTCCAAAAATGCATGCAGTTGCACCAGCAGCCAGAATAAATAATATGGCAACTGACCCGTAAGTACTTCATGATTCTTCCAAAAAACGCTGGTGAGGAATCCATATGGTTTAACATTGTGTTCTTTGCGCAAGTTTAAGACAGTTCACTAGTTGGAGTACAGAGTTACAAAATGGAAGAGATGACTTCAAATCAGCCTTGATCTGTCTGCTCTGCGTGCTCTTGGCAGCTGCTGAGTGCATGAACCCTAACTCAAATGGCCTATGCACATACTCGGGGCCCCATTTCGAAACATTAGGTGGCCGTGTAATGCACAAAGGCTAAAGCGACCCAATTGAACCCCTGTAGCTTGTTCTCTGTATTCTCATATTGTGCAAAACACTCATTTTGCAGAAGAATAAAGCTTCCTTAGTAGCTACATTAGATTTGGATTTGACCAATGCTTCCTCTTAGTTTTCCATATTGGATGTGTTTGACAGTTTGACTCTGGCCAACCATGAAAGAACGGAAACATGGGGAAGGCAGTAAAATTTGGTATTTGAAAGGAGTCTTCTCATTTTTCACAAATGACTCCCAGGAGACTAGCCAATGAGTGACTTTTGACAGAATCTAAAAGGATGCCAGTGGATTGGAATGACTGATCTGGCTGCTGATAGCATGTACTAGGGATTGACGAGAAACAAAAAGATTTACAAAATTGTCTATGCCTTGATTAATATAATGCTACTTAAGTATTCAAAGTAGCTGTGAGTACATTAAATTCAATATATGGCTCAGGAGGGATTATCAACATGGTTTTCTCAAGCACTTGTTTCCCATGCTTTGATTAATCTTTGTCAGCAGGCATTTTAAGAATTATATGAAACTATAAAAATCTGAACTGGTTTTCCCAAACTGCATCACTGACTGCATAATACACTTTTCTTGTGCCTTGGCGATTTTGTACCATTTACTATCCTACATACCTCCCTAACCATACTTCTCATGGCTTCTAGCTTGAAAACCCCAGGTCTCTCCATACTTCCTGCGTTACCCAAACCCCTGAAACTAGGACTGAATTTTAACCTGTCAAATTCAGCGGGTTTCTGTGTGTAGCAGATTAAAACACCTGAAGCTGCCGACGGGTTGGGGAGCTGGCAAAAGCCATTAGCTCCCTCGGGCTCGGAATATAACTCTGTGTTGTGTGAAAGCTTCCTGGAACTCCATAGGTAAACCAAAGTGAGGGGACAACAGGAATTAGCGAGGTTGAGGATTTGATAGGCAAGAAAGGCTTTAAATACTGAAATCTGACACCACCTTTCTGGCCTAAGTGAAAGGCTTGTGTTCACAGGACTTCTTTTAAAGGCGTGCTTTCACTACTTTGGGGTCATTCCTAATTTTTCAATGGACATTTCCACTACAATGGAATGTTTTACCTTTCATTTTCACTGCCCAGATGTCAGCCTTCATATCAGCATGTGAATCATTTATTCAGCTCTGTCTTGGACCTCAGATGAGGGACAAGAATATCAGCAGTAACAACAGTAGTAGCCTTCTTTTTAATTACCTGCTGCTCCACAGAACAGGGGCAACAAGAATAGACTTCCAGCTCACAGAATGTGGTTTCCCCAACACAGGGTATAGAGGCAAAAGATCAGCCTCCAGGATATGAAAGAGAGCACCAGTGCATGAGAGAGCGGCCAGGTAGCACAGTAGTTAGCACTGCTGCCTCACAGCACCAGGGACTGGGTTCAATTCCAGCCTCAGGTGACTGTTTGTGGGGAGTTTGCACTTCCTTCCCATGTCTGCATGAGTTTCTTCCCGATGCTCCATTATCCTCCCACAGTCCAAAGATGTGAAGGTTAGGTGGATTGACCATGCTAAATTGCTCTTAGTGTCCAGGGATGTGCAGGTTAGGTAGGGTTCGGAGGTTGCAGGGATAGGGTAGGAGCCTGGTTCGGGTGCTCTTTCAGAGGATTAGTGCAGAATCTATGGGCCGAATGGCCTCCTCTGCACTGTTATGATTCTATGAGAGTGGTCAGACTTTCCAATAGATAAGCACTGATAATTGCAGCCTCCTGGATGAAGATGTCTTCCCAAATGGATACGGTCTGCATTTATTTTCGGTGGTGACAAAAGCCACCACAGCACAGAATTTCTTTGCCTCCCAACTCCTTGTTGTATCACACCAAGTGCTACCCACATGCATGTCATAGATTACAAATGGCATGATTTCCAGGACTGGCACTTATGTGCACTTCTTTACTAATGGGCCAGTCAGAATGAGTGGGCACAGATTTGATGCTCTAGCTAGATATCCACAGTCCAGAGATTGTGTCGTCCCCCCCCCCCCCAACAAACACACACTCACAACCCTCAGTCCACCCAGCAGTGTACATCATTCAAAAAGGATACCACTCCTTAATGTTCTGCTGAATGATCATCATGCACATCCATGCAAGATTCCAAGACAGCTATGATGATGCCTTTATGTTGTAACTCGGCCGCGGTGGCGTCGCGCCAAGAATGACGCGGCCGGTGCGTTGGCCATCAGGTTGGCCGGCTCCAACCCACGCATGCACGGCTGACGTCATGACGCTGACGGCACGAACCCGCGCATGCGCGGTGGCCGCCTTTCCCCTCAGCCGCCCCTCAAGACTTGGCGGCTTGATCTTGCGGGGCGGCGGAGGGGAAATAGTGCGTCCGATTTGGACGCCGGTCCGACGATCGGTGGGCACCGATCGCGGGCCTGTCCCCTCCCGAGCACAGTCGTGGTCCTCTTTCCTTGCTAGGCCACCTACAAGCCCCAAACGGGCTTCTCACTCCCGTTTCACGACGGCAGCGACCGGGTGTGTTTGCCGCCGTCGTGAAACGGCCGCGAAAGGCAGGCCACTCGGCCCATCCGGGTTGGAGAATCGCCAGTTGCCGTAAAAAACGGCGAGCGCCGATTCTTTCGAGCCGCGGGGGGGGGGGGGGTTAATCGCGGGGGGGCGCCAGGGGGGGCGTGAAATTTGTTGGGGGGCCCTCCCGCGTTTCTCCCACCTGGCATGGGGAGCGGAGAATTGCGCCCGCAGTACCTTATGGCCTTAGGCTAATTGCCTCACACTGATAATGCTTGTACAGTAGGTATCCATTGCTATCTACATGGCAGCCAGCCTCTTATCCACAGCCTAATTCTGCCCTGAATCATGGAGGCTTTGAACTTACTTAGAATCCCTCGGTGCAGAACTTTATCCTTTTGGAAGTCTAAGTCAACTTGGACGTCATTTGCTCAAGTTGGTCTGTTGGTCAGGCACATCTTTCCTCTCTTCTTGTTGCCTGTTGTCTACTAGGTTGGTATTAAAAGATAATTTTCAAGTTTACTCCTGAGAATGAATTCCATTACTTTAATGAATTTGAAGACCAATGAGTCTGTAGTTGTCCTATTCTGTTTTGTTACCCTTTTGGAATACAGGCCCCAAGTCAACCTGTTTCCATTCTGAAAGTACTTTACCAGTGCATTGACACCCTCATTATGATTATCAATGTTTCACAGTTTCTCTCAGCACTCTGAAATAAATACAATTTACCTTGGGGATTTATTTGTTTTAAGTCCTTTCAGCTTGTCTGGGACTTCCAACTCATTTATGTTTCACTCCTGAATTATGTCTTGCTGCTCTTATTTTAGGAAGGCCTTGCTATTTATGTTTTCCCTTGTGAATACTTTGAGAAAGAAATCATTCAGAATATTTATCTTGTGCTTATCCTCAGTTTCAAGTCCATTTTGTATCTTTTAATGTTCTCATTCCATTTCTGGCAGTCTACTTGCTGCCGATTTCCTTTTTACTGTTATTATGCCTCCAAAGCTATACTTGTATCCAGATCTCTGGTTACCCCTTTTAACTAAAGTTAGGATTATTTCTCTCCCTGCAGGTTTTTTAAAAGTTAATTAATAATCTTTATTATTGTCACAAGTGAGCTTTCATTAACACGGCAATGAAGTTACTGTGAAAATCCCCTAGTGGCCACACTCCAGCACCTATCCGGGTACACTGAGGGAGAATTCAGAATGTCCAATTCATCTAACAAGCACTTCTTTCAGGACTTGTGGGAGGAAACCGGAGCACCCAGAGGAAACAGAGTAGGCACAGGGAGAACGTGCAGATTCCTCACAATGACCCAAGCCGGGAATTGAATCTGGGAACCTGGGGCTCTGAAGCAACAGTGCGAACCACTATACTACCGTGCTGCCCATCTGTATAGTTCAATTTAGATTTATTTGTTCATTCACCGGATGTGGGCATCACTGGATAGGCAGTGTTTATTGCCCGTCCCTAATTGCCCTTGTGAAGATTGTGGTCAGATGGCATCTTGAACTGTTGCTGTCCATATAGAGTAGTTGCTCCAAAAGTACTGACAGATAGAGTTCCAGGATTTTAACCCAATAACGGTGAAAGTTTACCGATGGTATATGACTTGGAGAGGAACTTAGAAGTTGCAATGTTCAAGGCCTACCCGAAGCTTGTGGTGCTAAAAGAGTCTTACTGAGTAGCTGCAGTGCATCTTGTAGCTAATACACACTGCTGCCAATGTGCACTGCTGGTTCAGGGAATGAATGCTTCAGCTGGTGGTTGGGCACCATCAACCTTTCTTCTGGATGGCGTAGAGCTATCTGATTGCTGTTGGAACTGTTTTCATTCAGCCAAGTAGAGGGTATTTCATTACACTCCTGACTTGTCCCTTGTCAATGCGAGAAAGACTTTTGGAAGGCAGGAGGTAGATTGCTCTTGTCTTTCCTCCCCCTTGGTAGAGGTCATTGCCTGGCACTTGTATGATGCAAGTGTTATTTTTTTCTTAGCAAGCCAAGTCTGCAAGCAAGTTCAGATTGCTTCACAAACGAAACTAGACATTATGCAATCAACAGTAACTATGTGCACTTCTGAAACTTGTGGTTGAGAGAAGATCATTGATGAAATAACTAAAAATACTTTGGCCTAAGACACAGTCCCGAGGAACATCCAAAGTGATGTCTTGGGTCTGAGATGATCGGGCTCCAACAATCAACCAAGTTCTCTTGTGCCCTCCAAGCTTTTGTGCTTTGGTATGACTCCAGCCAATGGAGAGCTTTCCTGATTGTAGAAGTTAGTTCCCAAAGGCTGTTGACTAAGGTAATAAACAATACTTTATTCACAAACCAAACAGCAACTCCATTTTGTAATCTAACCGTGCTTTGGGAAGAACTCCAGCACTCCTGACACGTGACCCTTTTTCTAGCCGTGTCAACACATCATCACGTTAACACTTGGCCTTCATCTTCCCTTTTTAAATTGGGACAACCAGTCATATTGAGATGTAACAGTGGGTGTGGACAGTAACTGTGTGTGAACCATTTTACAACATTCGGATTGAACGAGCAAATTACATATAACTAGTTGCATATCGTGAATTACAGATTAAGTTGTTGCAGCTGGTGCATAGCCCATCACACTTCCTTTCCCCATCCCCTTTTTGTTGTGTAAATATGAGAGACGAAGGACAGTTGCAGACTAGTTGGTAATATAGTTCTGGAACGTTGCTCTAGTTTGATCACATGCCCTTGGCGTGTGTGTACCACTGCCAACTTCTCGTGGCCATGTGCGGTCCGAATCCTAACCATTTGACCAAGTGTTAGAGGGCCAAAATTCTGGGCATTGTTATTGTAATGTGCTGTGCTTCTCAATCAGCATTCCATGAGGTACCACTCACATTGGTTTCATGTGAGCAACATGTTTCATGTTTCGACAGCAACAGCCCCTTGGCAGCGGGAATTATGGTCCTGGAACGCTTGGAAAAGAGTCACTGTGGTGACAAGGGCAGACACTGTTGTGGAATGTTTCACAGGCTGAGACATGCAGCATAGTAATCTTTGCGATCCTGAGCACACTTCTCGAGAAGATGCTTGGCAGAGCGAACCATCCATTCTGCCAGACGTTTGACTATGGATATAGAGCATGATATGCTCAAAGTCCCATTTGCGTGCAAAGATCCTATTGAGCATTGTCTGTACTGAGCTTCTGAGGGATGCCATATGTGGTGTAGTGTCTCTTGAGGGTGATAATGACTGTGTTACTCATCATGTTTGGCAGGTGGTCGTGTTCAAACCACCTGAAATACGAGTTGACTAAATGTTGTTTATCATTCCATTCAAAAATGTCAACATTTAGTCAATTCGTATTTCAGGTGGTTTGAACACGACCACCTGCCAAACATGATGAAATTTTTGACAGGCAGAGACTGGAGTGAGGATTTCCTGTTTGCTCTGAGCATAGTAAGTCTCAGTGTTAGCTCTTGATGCAAAGGCTATCGGTCTGCCATTCTGAATCGAGACTATGCCAAGCCCATGCTGGGAAGTGTCTGCTGATATACCTATGGGTGCTCAAACGTCAAAGTATTGTAGCACCGGTGGGGCTGAGAGTACCTGTATGAGTCTGTTGAAGGCCAGTGGGTGGTCCTCCTGCCAACACCATTCAGCCTCCTGGTGGAGGAGCCAATGAAGATATCCAGTGAGCTCACACTAACAAGGAATGAACGTAGAACGATAGTCTGCCATACTAAGGAAGCACTGTAAGGCATGCCTGCCCATAGAGATGGCCATCTGTCATATAGATGTTGTCTTGTCTGGATCTGGCTTATCACCATCAGCTGTGAGTAAATGACCGACATAAGAACTCTGGTTGTCCCTGAATCTGTGTTTCACAGGGATAACCTTCAGCTGTATGGTCCTGATTTTGTCGAGGACGATGTGAAGATATACATCATGTTCTTGTAGATTATGACCCCAACCAGGATTGTATCAATGATAATTTTGCAGGGTTGACCTGCAAAGAGTTGCTCCATGTATCCCTGGAAGGCCTCGCTGCCAGTGGAGGTCCCATAGGGCACACGCAGAAAATTACATCTGACTACTGGAGCCATGAATGTGATAACGTTCAAGGATTCTTCATCTAGCAGTGTCTTCCAGAACCTGTATTTCACATCCAGGATGCTGAAAGCTTTGGCATTGGGCATGTCAGCTATCTCCTCTTCCACTGTCTTCATAGGATGATGAGGTCTGAGCAGAGCCTTGTTCAAATATACTGCATATCCTGACCATGCCATTTTTTTTTACTGCAGCCACCATGACTGAAATCCATCCTGTGACCTCGTCTTTGGGAGTTATGACATTCAGTGTTGTCATCCAATGCAACTCATTGATTACTTTCTGGTATATAATATTGGCACTCTTCTTAGAGCACAAACTGTACCTAGTCATCTTGCCTCATGTGGTATATTATTGGTAGCTTACCAATAATGTCACAGTTGATGAGGCCTTGTGTACTCTAATTTCTGGGGCCTGGTGTTGTGGAGCATGTATCCCTGGGCCAAGCTGGATGAGCCCAGTGTAATGTCCCGAAGACGTAGCAGTGACCTAATGTTCTGGTCAACTATGTGAAATTTGAAGCTGCCCTGTGTGCAATGGAAAGTGGCCAAACCTTGCGTATGGATGGTTTGGCTGCCATAGGCCAGGAGATCCACCTGGGTTTTGGGGTCCAGTGCTGTATATGGGTCTGGTTCCCTTAGCAGTCGGCCGACAATACCACTTTGCTCCAGTGTCAATCTCTACCGTCAGTTTTGAGTTGATGCAAATCATATTCAGAGCGGTGAAGATCTCACCCTTTTCTGTGACAGTGTTAACACACTAACAGTAGAGGCAGCTCTACTTAGGGGCAGCAGGGTAGCATGGTGGTTAGCATAAATGCTTCACAGCTCCAGGGTCCCAGGTTCGGTTCCTGGCTGGGTCACTGTCTGTGTGGAGTCTGCACGTCCTCCCCCTGTGTGCGTGGGTTTCCTCTGGGTGCTCCGGTTTCCTCCCACAGTCCAAAGATGTGCGGTTTAGGTGGATTGGCCATGCTAAATTGCCCGTAGTGTCCTAATAAAAGTAAGGTTAAGGGGGGGGTTGTTGGGTTACGGGTATAGGGTGGATACATGGGTTTGAGTAGGGTGATCATGGCTCGGCACAACATTGAGGGCCGAAGGGCCTGTTCTGTGCTGTACTGTTCTATGTTCTATGTTCTAGTAGTGTTGTTGGAGGTTCAGTTATTTCACTGCTTTGGCTGAGCTCCAGTTCGTTCACCTTGCTCATGCGCCTAACATTGGAGTACTGATCGGCTGCAATGTGGCTGGCGGCAAAGGAAAGCTGCTGTGATTTCAATCTGCAGTATTTTGTGAAATAATTACATTTACCATACGTGAAACATGCTGTTCTGAGGGTAACGGACACCATACTTGGGGAGTACAGTGAAAACCAGTTTCCCACCTAAACCCCTTACTGCTTGTTTCTGACTTTCTGATTAACTTACAGATGCTAATGGCTGTTTGTGACGGCAAATTTTTCTCTCGCAGCAGGTGTTGCAGACAAGATCACTGTGGACCCCACGGACTATCCGATCCCTAACTAATTTATCGGTAAAGGTGCCAAATGCACGTTTCTTAAAGAAGATTTCCACGGTTGCCATGTAAGATTGTATTGATTCTGATTTGGCTTGTTGAATTAAGTGTGTGTCCGTCGAGTATTATATTTTTTACCGGAAGGCAAGTGTTTTCGTAATAATCCTCAAGAGACCCACACGGATCACACGATTGATCTCCCATGGGGCTCGAGGAATACCAGCTCCTCCACTGATGGGTGAAGGCCAGAGCTCATAGAATCAATCCTTAAGAGTCGGCCTGGATTGGGACCGGCATGATCAGTCATCCCGATTGAGACCTACGTGTTGTATACTATGTGGCAGCCTTTTCTTTTGGTTATAAATAAACCTCCGTTTCACCTTCTCGGATCTCCTGAGCTTTTATAGTTTTCAATTTTTTTTAGAATTACTTCATAGTCCTCTTTTTCCTCCTCAGTTTGAAACACAAATGATTCAAACTGCTAGGTTTAGGAAGGTGTAAAGTAAACTCGTACTTTTATTTATTTGTCAGTTAACCCAGCACCACAGTAGGTGCGCCACTCCCTCTCCAACTTTGCCCAACTGTCTGCAATGTTTTCCTTGAACACGATGCAGCAAAGTCCTTGTGCCATACAGCCAAACTCTGACACCATGTAGCAGCATCGGGTTCTCAAAGCAACGAAGGACCAACAAAGAGCGACATGGTGGTACAGTGTCTAGCACTGCTGCCTGACAGCTTCAGAGTCCCCGGTTCAATTCCGGCCTAGGGTGACTGTCTATGTGGTGTTTGTACTTTCTCCCCGTGTCTGTGTGGGTTTCCTCCAGGTGCTCCGGTTTCTTCCCACAGTCCAAAGGTGTGCAGGTTAGGTGGATTCCCATGCTAAATTGCCCCTTAGTGTCCAAAAGGTGAAGTGAGGTGAGTTACGGGGATAGGGTGGAGACATGAACTTAAGTAGGATGCTTTTCCCATGGGCTGGTGCAGATTCAATGGGCCAAATTGCCTTCTTCTGCACTATAATTTCTATGATTCCACCACTTGTAACGAACAACACTTTATTCACTAGCTGAGCAGCTACTCAATGCTTTTGCTCTGCCCACATTTCATGGAAGCCTCCTGTGTTCATGTCACATGACTCTTTAGTACTGATGATCTGCCACTGACCTTAATTGTATTCAGGATCCGAGGTGCCACATTCAGTCAAATGCTGCCTTGATGTCAAGATCACCTCTGGAATTCAGCTCCATGTTTAAACCAAGGCTATATTGGTATCTGAAATTAAATGTCCTGTTCAAACCCAAACTGAACGTTGGTGAGCAGGCTATGAGTAAGTTAGTGCTTCTTTTAGCACTATCAAGATCACGATTATTGAGAGTAGACTGATGGGATGGCGATTGGCTGGATTGGTTTCATTCTCCTTTTCTGTGAACGGAAAGGTAATTTAACACTTTGTAGGGTAAGTGTCAGTGTTGTAGCTGGACTGGAACAGCTCGGCTAGAGACGTGCCTAGTTCAGGAGCACAAGTCTTCAGCTCTACAGCTGGGATGTTATTGGGTCCCAGAGCCTTTGCTGTATCCAGAGAACTCAGCTGAATTAAATTGACTGAAGTTTGTCTTCTGCGATGGTGGGGGACCTCGGGAGCAGGCACTCTCACTTGCTGGACTCCATCATTCTTGAAGATTGCTACAATGATGTACCATCAATTCGACTCAAGACACATTTAGGATCCGCACTGTGGCTTTAATCAGCTAGTTGTTAGCCCGGTGGTCGACTACAGAGAATGGCCGACCGCCGGGAACTCTGGGTACTTATGCCCCGCCTCGGAGGTGGGGCCTACTTGCCTCTCGACCAATTGGAGAGCAGTCACATGACTAGTCCCAACCAATCAGACGAGAGGCACATGACCAGCCAGAGCCAATGGGAAACCAGTGCTCTGCACCAATGGCAGTGTTCATATCCATACCACCACATTCACCCCTTGTGGAGAAAGAAAGGGGGGGTGTAAATGGGAGAGACGGGGGGGGTCCGAGGACTGGTAGTATGAGCAGCGAAAATCGATAGGGGTGAGCTGCCCTCTGGCTCGTGGCAAAACAATACTAATACTACTAATAACAACAGAATAACACAAAAATGTCTTAAAAAAGTCCCATGGCTGCATCAGATGGAGACGATCAGCCTGCCGGGTGCCCGTGGTGTTCTGGAGGACCGTCGCAGTGGAGCCGGTGATTACGGGCCAATGGTCGTCCTTGCCTCCGGGAGCGTTGGTCATAGATGTGCCTCCACACTCCGGGCCGGTGGTGCAGACGCTGCAATCGGAGAAGAGGGCGCATGTGCGCTGGGTCCTGGGTCCATGGAGGATGGGGGTGGCGCGTGCCATGAAGCCCGGGGGTTGCTGCGCGGCCGGGGGCGTATGCGCGAGCGTTGAGGTCAGCAACCTCCAGGGAGGTTGCAAGAGTCCGTGCCTCAGCTAGGCTGAGGGTGTTCTTCTCTAGCAATCATTGGCGGATAGAAGGAGACTGCATGCCAGCAACGTAAGCGTCTCTGATTAGAAGTTCCATGTGCTCCGTCGCCGAAACTTGGAGACATGCGCACGTTCTCCCTCGAGCTGCGAGGGCCTAGTAAAACTCGTCGAGGGACTCACCAGGGAACTGTTATCTGGTCATCAGGAGATGCCGTGCGTATACTTCGTTGACCAGCCGGAGAAAGTGTCCTTTGAGAATCTCCATGGCCGCATCAAAATCGCCTTTGTCCTCGATCATTGCGTAGACCGATGTGCCCACGCATGAGTGGAGGATGTGGAGTTTCTGCTCCTTGGTGGGCTTGCCGGCTGCAGTCGTCAGGTAGCTATTAAAACACGCCTGCCAGTGTTTAAAAATTGCAGACGCATTTGCAGCATGTGGGCTGGTGCGGAGGTAGTCAGGCTTGATGCGAAGCTCCATTCCAAAATTCTAGCTGATTAAATTGATGTACCATCAATTCGACTCAAGACACATTTAGGATCCGAACTGTGGCTTTAATCAGCTAGTTGTTAGCCTGGTGGTCAACTACAGAGAACGGCCGACCGCCGGGAACTCTGGGTACTTATACCCCGCCTCGGAGGCGGGGTCTACTTGCCTCTCGACCAATTGGAGAGCAGTCACATGAGTAGTCCCAAACAATCGGACGAGAGGCACATGACCAGCCAGAGCCAATGGGAAGCCAGTGCTCTGCACCAATAGTAGTGCTCATATCCATGCCACCACATTCAGCTTCCACTCCCTGTGCAGTTCCTGGACCATTTACAAACACCAGGTTAAGATGAGCATTGTCTTTGTTTTGCATGCATCATGAAGCATTCATACCTAATATTTAACATCTCTCATTTTAAACCACTTGGTTTTTCCCAGATTACATTGGTTTGATCAATGTCTTTCAATAAAATAACTTCCTTGTTTCTCTCTTCGGGCAAATTATCCTCCCTCTTGTTGTAAATAACCTGATAGTCTGTAACATCATAGCTAATATGTGCAACATTATTCATCACAGCCACATACTTGATACGCAGTTAAAACAAAGTTTATTGAGTGAAAAGTTTTCCTTTTAACAAAGTACTTACATAATCAAAACTAAATTGAAGTTAGCACTATTGCTGTTGGAGAAAATGGTTCTGCAAAAGTGTGATTTTTTATCTCCCAGAATGAAAGAAACAGTTCGGAACAGTAGCCGGGATGCTCCGAGCCTCCGCGCCAAAATGGGCTCGGCGATCGGGTCCGACGCCAGGACGCAATTCTCCGGCGACCGGAGAATCGGCAGCAGTCACGTGCGGGCGGTCGACACAGCGCCTGTCGGGGGCCGTTGAAACAGGCCCCTGTGACGATTCTCCGCGGTCGACCGGCCGAGTCCCCGCCAGTGTGGTTCACGTATGGTTCCACCCGGCAGGAGCTCGGCATCGCAACTGCGGTGGTCATCCTGGTGGAGAAGCAGGGGGATCAATCTCTGGGGGTGCCTCCACAACGGCCAGGCCCATGATCGGGACCACAGATCAGCGGGCGTGCGCGATCTGGGGGGGCCTACCTTCTTCTAAATTGAGGCTATGACAGGTGACAACCTTGAGAGGATTGTTATCACAAAGGAGGTAGTGATGGGCAAGCTAATGGGGCTAAAGGTAGACAAGTCTCCTGGCCCTGATGGAATGCATCCCAGAGTGCTAAAAGAGATGGCTAGGGAAATTGCAGATGCACTAGTGATAATTTACCAAAATTCACTAGACTCTGGGGTGGTCCCGGTGGATTGGAAATTAGCAAACTTGGCACCACTGTTTAAAAAAGGAGGTAGGCAGAAAGCAGGAAATTATAGGCCAGTGAGCTTAACTTTGGTAATAGGGAAGATGCTGGAATCTATCATCAAGGAAGAAATAGCGAGGCATCTGGATAGAAATTGTCCCATTGGGCAGACGCAGCATGGGTTCATAAAGGGCAGGTCGTGCCTAACTAATTTAGTGGAATTTTGTGAGGACGTTACCAGTGCAGTAGATAATGGGGAGCCAATGGATGTGGTATATCTGGATTTCCAGAAAGCCTTTGACAATGTGCCACACAAATGGTTGCTGCATTAGATAAAGATGCATGGCATTAAGGGTAAAGTAGTAGCATGGATAGAGGATTGGTTAATTAATAGAAAGCAAAGAGTGGGGATTAATGTGTGTTTCTCTGGTTGGCAATCAGTAGCTAGTGGTGTCCCTCAGGGACCAGTGTTGGGCCCACAATTGTTCACAATTTACATAGCTGATTTGGAGTTGGGGACCAAGGGCAATGTGTCCAAGTTTGCAGACGACACTAACATGAGTGGTAAAGCGAAAAGTGCAGAGGATACTGGAAGTCTGGAGGGATTTGGATAGGTTAAGGTCTGGGCTAGGGTCTGGCAGATGGAATACAATGTTGACAAATGTGAGGTTATCTATTTTGGTAGGAATAACAGCAAACGGAATTATTATTTAAATGATAAAATATTAAAGCATGCTGTTGTGCAGAGAAACCTGGGTGTGCTAGTGCATGACTCGCAAAAAGTTGGTTTACAGGTGCAACAGGTGATTCAGAAGGCAAATGGAATTTTGTCCTTCATTGCTAGAGGGATGGAGTTTAAGACTAGGGAGGTTATGCTACAATTGTATATCGTGTTAGTAAGGCCACACCTGGAGTATTGTGCTTAGTTTTGGTCGCCTTACTTGAGAAAGGACGTACTGGCACTGGAGGGTGTGCAGAGGAGATTCACGAGGTTAGTCCCAGAGCTGAAGGGGTTGGATTACGAGGAGAGGTTCAGTAGACTGGGACTCGGAATTTAGAAGGATGAGGGGGGGACCTTATAGAAGCATATAAAATTATGAAGGGAATAGATAGGATAGATGTGGGCAGGTTGTTTCCACTGGCGGGTGAAAGCAGAACTAGGGGGCATAGCCTCAAAATAAGGGGAAGTAGATTTAGGACTGTGTTTAGGAGGAACTTCTTCACCCAAAGGGTTGTGAATCTATGGAATTCCTTGCCCAGTGAAGCAGTAAAAGCTCCTTCATTAAATGTTTTTAAGATAAAGTTAGATCGGTTTTTGAAGAATAAAGAGATTAAGGGTTATGGTGTTCGGGCCGGAAAGTGGAGCTGAGTCCACAAAAGATCAGCCATAATCTCATTGAATGGCGGAGCAGGCTCGAGGGGCCAGATGACCTACTCCTGCTCCTAGTTCTTATGTTCTTATGTTCCACACCGGCCCACTGTGTGGCTCTGCCGCACGCACGCATGCACAGACATGCGCATGCGAGGACCCGCAGCCAGCAGTGCAGGGCCGCATACGGCAGCTGGAGCAGCGTGGAGCACTCCGGCGCCATGCTGGCCCCCTGTGAGCTACAGAATCGCTGGGCCAAGAGGCCCATTGACTCCGGTGTTTACGCCAGCTTCAACGCTTAGCCGCGTTTTTGGAGCATCCCGGCCAGTACTCTTATTACTCCATTTAACTTTTAATTCTTGCGCAGCACGGTGGCCTAGTGGTTAGCACAACCGCCTCACGGCGCTGAGGTCCCAGGTTCGAATCCCGGCCCTGGGTCACTGTCTGTGTGGAGTTTGCACATTCTCCCCGTGTCTGCGTGGGTTTCGCCCCCACAACCCAAAAATGTGCAGAGTAGGTGGATTGGCCACACTAAAGTGCCCCTTAATTGGAAAAAATAATTGGGTAATATAATTTTAAAAAAAAAAACTTTTAATTCTTGCCAGGTAGGTATTAGAATTAATTTTCTTCACATTAACAAAGGAAAATGGCATCAGTGGGAGTGTAATACGTGGAGAAAAAGTAGATTTATAAATGAGATATATAATAATAATCTTTATTATTGTCTCAAGTAGGTTTACATTAACACTGCAATGAAGTTACTGTGAAAATCCTCTAATCGTCACACCCCAGCGCCTGTTCGGGTACACAGAGGGAGAATATCACAGTGCCCATATGCGGTGACCTGAAGGAACAGTGTGTTAGGAAGCTACCGTTAACTGTCGGGTTGATTGCATAGATGGCATGCATTAAATAGTCTTGCAAATCTACATTAAGCATTTTGAGGGCTCCTCCTCATGATAACAGTGATCCAATTATCCAACCTGCTCAAATTACAATCAACCTTGCTTTATCTTCCATTCTTTCATTACTTGAATAAATTTGAATCTTTGAAGAGCTTTGTTGGATTTGCCAGTTCCTTTTTAAAGATCTGGGATGCTTCGGTGTTTGCACTAACACAATTATTTGTAGAGATTTAATTTACACAAATGTGATTGAGGAGTTGTTTACGTTATCCAGCATTTAAAAAGCTTTGGCTTGTTCTAGTCTATAATGGATACAGGAAAAATAACAATTCAAAGAGATGATTAGGCAAAGACAATCTTTGCCAGTTCCCATATTTGGATGATATTCTACATTTTAAAATAATTCTTCAACTTCAAACTCGCTTACTCCAGCTGTAACTTGGCCTGAATCCTGTGGGAAAATTCAACTATGATTTTAAAAAACCACAAAAGTAAGCATACTTTGCAACCAAAAGTTATGATACTGCCTGTATTTAAAAGTGAATTAGTATTTTGGGGATTGTTTTGCATTTTATTTGTGCAAACCATTAGAATGTCCTTTTTAATCCACTTCTTTTGGCCTAGTAATTAAAAAATATCTGCAGAATATTTGAAACCAATCATCTTGAAAAATATGCTCAACGGTTGCCTAAATGTGGCAGATAGTTCAAGCTTTTGAAAGTATGCCTATAGGCCCCCTGGAAGTGAAAACTCTGAAGAATTCAGATTGAAAATACTTTTATATTTCCAGAACGAAAATAGTTTACTACAAGTCAAATCAACCAGGGGCAATACTTTAAAATTTTGAATTCTCAAGAGATTTGTTTCAGATTAAAATGTTAAATTTAGATTAAAACAAACTAACAGATTCTGGTTCTTGAAGCCCAAGCAGTTAGCTTGATGATGACCATTATTTGTAATGAATACACTTGTGGATTAAACAGCTATTGTATTCCTTAATAATGCAGAATATTTTCTGTAAGAAGCCAAAACATTGCGATTTTTGGTTTCTTGAGACTTGCCCACCTCCATTTTAGATACTTTTATTTTTGATAATCAGAGACTTATTGAAAGTGTGGCAGTGTTGATATTGGTAATTAAATGAGCTATGGGCAGATTCAAAAGGAATTATTTCCAAATGAGGTATTCATGATCTTAACAGCCCCATCATGCAGAAATATCAAGCAGGATAAAACACTTCCACATGGAGAATAGAAGGGAAATCAGACAGTGGGGCAGATTTTCGCTAATGAGATGAGATGGTCAATAATAATAATAATAGCTTATTGTCACAAGTAGGCTTCAATTAAGTTACTGTGAAAAATCCCTAGTTGCCACATTCCGGCGCCTGTTCGGGGAGGCTGGAACAGGAATTGAACCCGCGCTGCTGGGCTTGTGTGGTATTACAAGCCAGCTGTCTTAGCCAACTGCGCTAAACAAGCCCCAGTTCCAATTCCAGAGATTTCCCGACTCAGCAGGCCACTCTCCATAGAAATGACCCCTGGGGGCAGGGGCCAGATTAAGTCAATCCCGCTTCCACCAGAAACAGTTTGGTGTCAGAGGTGGGGCCTGATGAAGAAGATTGCAGATCATGGCCTGAGTTTTCTGGCTGTTCACGTCAGCAACATCTTCTGGTCCCTCCGAGGGTGCACTTCTGCTGCGGGGTTCCTGGCAACAAGGAGTGCATTCAATGGGAAACCCCAGTGACAATGGCAGGACCAGACAATCCTGCCAATGGCACACGGTAGGTTGCGTAGAAACTCCAGCCGCATATCTCAGACCCAAGATAAAGAGCCTCCTTGGATATTGTTCCCCCTGTGAGGCAGGAAGCTGGTGGTGTGCTGCAGATTCATAGGAGGAGATGTCTGTCAGTCGTCGAATGAGTAAGAACTGCAATTGCTGGCCAACTGCTTTGTTACACTGGAAAAGATGGCTCATCATGAAGTTTCTGAAGGAAACTATGGGTAGTTTAAAGGGCAGCATCTTTAAATGGTGGCCCAATCAGCTCTCTGGGAATTAGACTCCCCAAGCCACCCTCCCACCTCCCGCATTGACACGGAGGACCCCTACTCCCCTTCACAAACATCACTACTCCTCCTTTACAGGCATCGGCCCTCCCCTCCTTCAACACACATAAGGGGAACTCCTCCAATTGGGCTCACCAGAGGACCCACCCCTGACACTGGCCCGTGGCACAGATTGGCACTGGCAGTTTAGCAGACCCGGAAAGTGTCAGGCATTCTGGCTACAGGAGCAGCCCAAACCAGTTGTGACTGTCTCAATGCTGTGTTGATGCTTTGCAATCCAGCTTTTGTGAACTCCTTAGTGTCTGGTATTTTGTCCAGCCATCTGATCTTCAGAAGCTTTCAAAGGCAGATCAAGTGAAAGTAGTTGAGCTTCTTGGCATAGAATCATAGAATTTACAGTACTGAAGGAGGCCATTCAGCCCATTGAGTCTGCACCGGCCCTTGGAAAGAGCAACCTACCCAAGCCCACACCCCCACCCTATCCCCGTAACCCAGTAGTCGCGCTTAATCTTTTTGGACACTAAGGGCAATTTATCATGGCCAATCTGCCTAACTTGCACATCTTTGGACTGTGGGAGGAAACCGGAACACCCGGAGGAAACCCACGCACACACGGGGAGAATGTGCAGACTCCGTACAGACAGTGACCCAAGCCGGGAATCGAACCTGGGACCCAGGAGCTGTGAAGCAGCTGTGCTAACCACTATGCTACCATCCTACATGAAGCTGATACACAGCCCAAGTCTCACATATAGAGAGAAGACAGTACTATTGCTCTATAGACTTTAAGATTGATGTTCAAAGTCTGCCAAAGGCGACACTTGTTTTGTGCATATGGCTTGCCACCAATATAGACAGTTCGAGGGACAGTGATGCTGAGATAATTGAACAATAATGCGGCAACGGCTGACCAGGGATTTCCTGCTGGATTTGCTGTGGGATTCTTAGGGCTGCTTTGCTGAATTTCCTCGGTATTAAGAGGTCCTGGACGTAATGGTGCCGTGTACAGGCGGCACAGTAGCACAGTGGGTGGCACTGTTGCTTCACAGCTCCAGGGCCCCAGGTTTGATTCCCAGCTTGGGTCACTGTCTGTGTGGAGTCTGCACGTTCTCCCCGTGTCTGTGTGGGTTTCCTCCGGGTGCTGCGGTTTCCTCTCACAAGTCCGGAAAGACGTGCTGTTAGGTAATGTGCACATTCTGAATTCTCCCGCTGTGCACCCGAACAGGCGCCGGAATGTGGCGACTCAGGACTTTTAACAGTAACTTCATTGTAGTGTTAATGTAAGCCTACTTGTGACAATAAAGATTATTATTATTATTATTCCAGATCAAGCCATGAGTATCTGGGCCTGACCCTGAAGATGCCTTCCATTGTCTCCCTCCTCCTTGGTGGTATCGCCCCCTGAGGCAGAGTTCTCGTCAAGCTCCTCCTCCTGCTTATCGTCCTCCAATGATAAGGCTGCTTCACTAGCCTCTGTCCCCTTGATGTGAAGGCTCGTCTGCTGAGCCCTATTACGCAACATGCAATAAATTACCACTATCACGACATCCTTGCAGACAAATACAGAAGTGCTCCTCCTAAGAGGTTAAGGCATGTGAATTGCACCTTTAACAGGCTGATAGCTTGCTCGGTGATGGTCCTCATCTGCAAGTGGCTGTTGTACATTGTAGCCACGCTGGGGCCCTGTCACTGGTCCTGTCACTCGTCACCTCAAGGGACTAAGGAACCACTCCTAATGGGTATCCTTTGTCCCCTTAGAAGTCAACCACAGACCTGGGTTGAAAAGGTTGTGACAAGTGTGATTGCCTCAGAATAAATGAGTCATGCCAGCTGCTGGGAAAAGGTATACATACTTGCAGGAGGGCCTTATTATGGCCACATACAAGCTGCATATTGATTAAGCAGAACAATTTTCTGTTTACACAATTCTCTGGTTGCTTCATTGGTGCCATTCAGTCTACCACTCTTTGAACTTGTGGGAGACCAGCTATGGATTTAAAGCCCTTTGCCCTCTCTACCTGCAAAGCCACGTTTGTGCAGAGGTTCATGTGTTTAACCCAGGCCCCAGGTCTGTGGTTGACTCCTGTACATGTATTTCACCAGAGAAGCAAAGGTGCATCAGTTACAATGGTAATGCACTGGGAGATGGTGATTGAGAGATGCTGGAGAGGTCTGTGATAGACCCATGGAAGGAGCTGGTGGTCTGTGATAGACCCATGGAAGGAGATAGTGAGGGCCGCTGTAATAACCCTCATGAGACCGATGGGAATGGCCCAATTGATCTTCCTGTGGGCTCATGGAATACAAGCTCTGCCATTGAGGGCTGGAGGCCTAGCAGCTGGCAGTTAAAAGCCAGCCAGGGTCAGAACCAATGGATCAATAGTCCTGGGTGGGACTGATATACTCTATGTCACATCTTATGTTGCTTTGACTAAAAACCTTTATCCGTAAACATTCCTAGGACACCTGTGGATATTATGCCACAGTGACCTTGAGTGCAACAGGCAGGGCATGGGGATTGTTTGTTTGTGGCACAAGATCATCCTCCACCACAGGATCATCCTCCATCACAGGATATTCCTCCACCACAAGATCATCCTCCACCACAAGATCATCCTCCACCACAAGCTCATCTTCCACCACAAGATCATCCTCCATCACAAGATCTTCCTCTACCACAAGATCATCCTCCACCACAAGATTATCCTTCACCACAAGATCATCCTTTACCACAAGATCATCCTCCATCACAAGATCATCCTTCACCACAAGATCATCCTTCACCACAAGATCATCCTCCACCACAAGATCATACTTCACCGCAAGATCATCCTTCACCGCAAGATCATCCTCCACCACAAGATCATCCTCCATCACAAGATCATCCTTCACCACAAGATCATCCTCCATCACAAGATCATCCTTCACCACAAGATCAGCCTCCACCACAAGATCATCCTTTACCACAAGATCATCCTCCATCACAAGATCATCCTTCACCACAAGATCATCCTTCACCACAAGATCATCCTCCATCACAAGGTCATCCTTCACCACAAGATCAGCCTCCACCACAAGATCATCCTTCACCACAAGATCATCCTCCATCACAAGGTCATCCTTCACCACAAGATCATCCTCCATCACAAGGTCATCCTTCACCACAAGATTATCCTCCACCACAAGATCATCCTCCATCACAAGATCTTCCTCCACCACAAGATCATCCTCCACCACAAGATCATCCTTCACCACAATATCATTCTTCACCACAAGATCATCCTCCATCACAAGATCTTCCTCCACCACAAGATCATCCTCCACCACAAGATCATCCTTCACAAGATCATCCTCCACCACAAGATCATCCTTCACCACAAGATCATCCTTCAGCACAAGATCATCCTCCACCACAAGATCATACTTCACCGCAAGATCATCCTTCACCGCAAGATCATCCTCCACCACAAGATCATCCTCCATCACAAGATCATCCTCCACCACAAGATCATCCTTCACCACAAGATCATCCTCCATCACAAGATCATCCTTCACCACAAGATCATCCTCCATCACAAGATCATCCTTCACCACAAGATCATCCTTCACCACAAGATCATCCTTCACCACAAGATCATCCTTCACCACAAGATCATCCTTCACCACAAGATCATCCTTCACCACAGTTTGTCATGTTTCCCACTTGACTGCACAACACAAGCAATGATTTTAAAAGGCCACAAAGATCTGCACTTTCTCTTTCTCAATCTTCCTACTCATTCACTTGTGGTCTTCAACAAACTACTTTCTCTGAAGTAAGGCTTCATTGTTTAACATGTTACTTCGCGAAACCCTGTACAGGGACAAACGCACCTTATTTGAGACCTTCAGACTGTTATATCTCCACCATGAATTTGTGATTCCCACAGTGTGAATTTTGGCCTTTAAGGAAACCATGAAAAGGGGGTCTGTTTGAGCTCAGCACTAGTTTCAAATGGCCTAGCAGATTCATGTTCACACATACCTGTGTGATTCACAGCCACCCCTCTCACCTCCTGGAAATGGGGGCAGGACTATTGCATCCAAGTCCCGCCTACTATTTAAAATCTGACCTAGTATGTTAACTCCTTGCACATCGCCTAGAAGCTGCTTCTAGAGTGGAAACAATTCACCAGCCCGATCTCCAAGATAGCCATATGGTATAAAAAGCTCAAAAAGAGCAAGCATACAAAATAACCCGCCACAAGTAAAAGAAACAAGTGACAGATTCAACAAGGAAGGGAACATAAATCATAGTTTATTTGCAGCCATATGTAAACTACACTTATTTGCCATGCGTAAAATATATTTTTTTCAGTATAATTTCACAGTAAAAGTTTCCAATTCAAGACCTTTGAGATGGATGCTTGAAATTGTAATAGAACCTTTGTATCCATTTTGTCTCCTACTTGGTAAGAGTTTCACACTCGAATTTTGACACATGTGTTTGGTGACAGATGATCTATAGGGAAATGTGGCATCAAGAGTCATAAGACAGGGGTCACAGTTCACGTGAATTTGCAATTTAAGTATCTCATGACTGAACAGAGATGCAGATGAAGTAAGAACCATATTTCATGTGTTAGCTCCTCATGTAGGTTAATCAAGTGACAAATGATCTACAGAGAAATATGTGAAACACAATTGCTAAACACTATCAGAGGTGATATGTACAGTGATAAAGGATTATAAACACGTCTTCACTTTTAAATAGTTTGCTGTCTGATCGAGACGTGCTGCTGATCTGAAGAGATGTCAAATTTGCTATGATGATCTTGACCTATTTGTGTAATATATATACATATATATGTCTATATATATATAAAATATATATATATAAAGTCTTTTCCTAGATTCTACTTGGGGTCTTGATTGCAGAAACTTTGGTGGGGATTTCAACCCACCCTAACTTATTTGAATAGTGTGGGCATACAGTTAAAATGGTTATGCCAAGATGTACCATTTTGGTCCGGCAATATTCCTAGCCACTGCCATCAACTGGGCCCTCTCTTTTAGGTGACTGCGCTGTCTGCCTAACTCAGGGAAGAGCCTCAATAAATCATAATAATCACGGTCCTGAAATCCCACAGCATCCGGAAACATTTGAACAGCGTCTTGTTACATAATTTGAAAAGACCTCAAAGATAAGTTAAAAGCATCCCTTAATGATACCAGGAGGAGCACACGTTCTCCTGGAAGCCCAATGTTCCCACACAGGAAAGAGTCCCAATTCCTCACTGTTGCCTTGGATGGTGATTTTCACCTGTTGTAGAATTGCAGATGGTTGCAGCACTGAAGGAGGCTATTCAGCACATCGTGCCCGTATCAGATCTCTGTAAGACTAACTAAGCTAGACCCACTCCACCTTGTCCCTGTAGCCCTGCAAAGCTTTTTCTTCAGGTAAATGTCCAACTCCTTCTTGAAGCCACAGTTGAATCTGTCACCATCACACTCTCAAACAATATATTCCAGATCCTAACCACTCGCTACATAAAAAAGTTTCTGCCTCAAGTCTCCTCTGGTTCTTTTGCCAACCACTTTACATTGATGACCTCTGCTTCTTTGAATCTCCATCAATGGGAACAGTGTAGCCCTATCGACTCTGTCCAAACCTCTCATAATTTCGAGTACATCTATCTAATCTCCTCTCAACCTTCTCATCTCTATGGATAGCATAGAATCATAGAATTTACAGTGCAGGAGGAGGCCATTCGGCCCATCGAGTCTGCACCAGCTCTTGGAAAGAGCACCCGACCCAAGCCCACACTACCACTCTATCCCCGTAACCCAGTAACGCCACCTGACATTTTTGGACACTAAGGGCAATTTAGCATGGCCAATCCACCTAACCTGCACATCTTTGGACCACCAGCTTCAGCAATATATACATGTAAATGAAATCCTTCATCCACAGAAACAACCTCATATATCTTTTTGCACCCTTTCCATCATATCCTCCCTGATGTGCTCTGTTCAGAGTTGGGCACAATACTCCAGTTGAGGTCAAACCGTTGTATTGTAAAGGCATACTATAATGACCTCCAATTAGCATTATTGGTTGGCCAATTGGAGTATGAGCTCCCTCAATGATAGCTCATTGAGGGGGCCCATATAAGCACCTGTGTAGGCTTTGTGATCCAGTCTTAAGTTGACTGGAATGCTAGCAGCACTGTTGGAGCTGCTCTTGTATATAGTTATTGGCAATAAATATTGGTGACCTGTGTCCTGCCTCCTGTGGATTATTACACATACCATAATTTTCTTCTCTATGCCTGTATCCGCAAACCTGAGGATCCTGTATGCTTCATGTAAGTGTTTTTCTGTTATTTATTTTGTTCCCATTTCTTTTATTTTATTAATTTTGGTCCATGGATCCATAATTGGAATGTGCTGTTAAGTAGCCTACTTGTCAGGACATTGTGTTCCCAGGCTTTATATTTGGAGGGGAGAGGCCAGACTCTTTGGCACCGGGTGAATCTTCGGAACGTGTTTTGGAGGAAGTCGGTTCGATTGGTTAACTGGAAACCTGTTGGTTAGTCAGGAACAGTGTGCTGTCTGACAACAATCATTGATTGGTTCCTGCATGATGCTACTGGGAGAACTAGGCAGAAGTGATTAGACTTTAGAAGTGAAAGAACAATCTCATCCCCTCTCTTGCGGAAGTGATAAAAGTGCATTATTATTCTAAAACCAGTGAGTGCCTGGCACATCTTTGCTGTAAATCTGAAATGATCCTAAATTTGCAGAGAAAGTAGACAATGTTGCCAGAGAAAACCATCTCAAGCTTAGAAGAAAGAAGTACCAAAACAAAAGCCTGAACTTCAGAAATACATTAACTAGAAGTCATCCGAGTGCATCAACGATCCTTTGTTCTTTTATTTTATTAATATTTTCTTTCCCTCGCAACCACACTTTCCTCCCTGTGTTGTTTGTCTGTGTGTGTGTGTAGAGATTGGGGTAGTTGGGAAAGAGGTATTAGATAATCAGTTACCTTTTCTTTCAGTTTAATTATAATATATAATACAACGTTACTTGTGTTAAAGTAGTTTATTGGGCTCAACGAAGGACCCTGGGTATTTTAAATAAGATCTAATTTCACCTCTGTTGCAACTCCAGGTCAAGTGGGGCTGAAATTGACCACACACTAACCCAGGGTGCCATGACATTTACTAAACACTTTCTCACCCTGCTCTGCCACCTTTTGTGCACATGGAGGCCCAGGCCGCTCTGCTCCTAAATTTTATGTACTATTTTATATTGCCTCTCCTTATTCTTCCTAGTCAAGTGTATTACTTCTCACGTCACTGCATTAAACCTCATCTGCGCCACCATGCCGCCTGTTGGGGTGATGTGAAGGGGGGTTATTGTTCAGGTTGAGTTTTAAATAAGTGTTCAGCCTTCCTGATGCCACTCCAACTGTTAATGACTGAGCCACAATCCTACGCCTATGATTAACAGTGGGAATATCATGGGGTAAATATCTGTGTAAGTTCTGGCCAAATGTCAGGAATATTCTTAGTGTGACCCAAGCAGCATAATCTGCCCATCAGAAGTTTAAACTTCTCAGGTCAATACAGGGGGCATGATTTTCCACGCAACCTGCTGCCTATTTCGGGGTAGCAGAGGGAGCCCAACATTGGCCGGCTGTGGGATCTTCTCGTCCCACCATTGTCAGTGGGTTCCCCTTTGAACGTACCCCTCGTTACCGAGAAATCCATGGACGAGATATTCTGGAATATCCACCGTCATGAATGATGCAAAATTCCAGACTGCATATGCGAGAGTCAAGTTTTCCTCAGGGTCCCAATATGCATCAGCAACGAATGTCTCCACATTAAGCCAGATGAAGTATTGCAATACATGCAGCCTGACTAGTTGGGTTTAAATTTTTGTTTAAATACTAAATTCACTACAGCATCAACATAAGTAAAATTCAGACATCCAGACTGCTATTTTAAAAACAACTTCGATTTATAAACATTTAAACTCAGGAAAAACCTCCCTCAGGATAAATTAATGCAGGGTTAACTTAATCTGTTTTCCAGCAACAATATCTACATAGAGGCTGATCTATTTGTTTGTCTTCTGCAGTATAAATTTCAATTCTTTGGCTTCATGAAGAATCTTCAATCTGCTGGTATGTGCTAAAAGCTGTTAGGGAATACTTCATGTTCTGGTTAGCACTGCAACCTCACTGCGCTGAGGACCCGGTTTCGATCCCGCCTCTGGGTCACTGTACGTGTGGAGTTTGCACATTCTCCCCGTGACTGCATGCAGTGTAGGTGGATTGGCCACACTAAATTACCCCTTAATTGTAAAAAAAAAAGTGAATACTTCATGTTCAAAAACTAGGAGAAAACCAAATGGGAGAAGGCCTTTTCCGTATACTTCAAGTGACAAAATTCTAATTCCATTTGTAAGAATGACATTAAGCAGCTGGCCAACAGCAGTGATTTTCTCGGTACTGAAGAGAAGATAAGTGAATAATTAAAAAAGATTAACCACACTTCTTGATGCACGATCAATTGCACAAAAGACTCAGATTGGTACAACTGTGGCTTTATTACAGTCAGATGCGTGGCCTCCTACTACAGCTGGCAAAATGGCTGATCAGTAGGAGGACATGCATATTTATACGGCTCCTTGTGGGCGGAGCTAGCCGGCAGGGGCTACCGGCAAACCTATAGTGCAGGTCCTACCGTACATCCCCTAATACAGGTGCACAGTGGTTCACCACATTCACCCCCTGTTAAAAATGAGTCTGGCGGGGGTGGCGTGGAACTATATATAGATTTACAAATAATTTACAGTGAGGAGGGGAAACAAAATGTCCATTTTGGTAGTCCGGTGCCCGTCAGAGGTTGAGTCGGTCCGGTGGTTTGACTGTTCGCTGGGAGCGACGTAACGGTGGCGGTGATGTCAGTGCTGGCGGTGCTGGCATTGCTGACGTCGGTGCTGGCGGTGTTGGTGCTGGCCAGTAGTCGGATGACTCCGGGAGCGTGCCAAAATCTTCCTCATCCTCTAGCGTGGGCAGGGGAAGGAGGGATGGACCTGGTGGGGCTAATGTTGGGAGTGCCGGGGGAGGGGAGGGTGGCGCGTAGGTGGGGAAGTGTGTGGGAGTGGAAGCTGAGGGAGCCAGGTCCCTGAGTGAGACCATATCCTGGTGGCCATCGGGGAATCCACATAGGCATACGGGGTTGGCGTGGAGCAAGTGTACCCTGTCCACCAAGGGGTCCGCCTTGTGGAGTTGGACATGCCTACGTAGAAGGACCAGAACTGAAGCTGCAAGCCAAGTCAGGAGCGACACCCCGGATGTGGACTTCCTGGGGAAGGTAAAAACACGTTCATGGGGTGTATTATTTGTGGCGGTGCACAGTAGAGACCGTATGGAGTGGAGTGTAGTGCATCAGGTAGGACCTCCTGCCAGCGAGAGGCTCGGAAGTTTCTGGACCGTAGGGCCAGCTGGACGGCCCTCCAAACCGTCCCGTTCTCCCTCTCTACCTGCCCATTTCCCGGGGGTTGTAGCTGGTCATCCTACTGGAGGCGATACCCCTGCTGAGCAGGAACTGACGCAGGTCATCGCTCATGAATGAGGATCCCCTGTCACTGTGGATTTAGTCGGGGAAACCGAACACAGCGAAGATGGTGTTGAGGGCCTTGATGACGGTTGCAGACGTCATATCGTGGCATGGGATGGAAAAGGAGAACCTGTAGAATTCATCGACCTCACTGAGGATATATGTGTTGCGGTTGGTGGAGGGGAGGGGCCCTTTGAAATCCACGCTGAGGCGTTCAAAGGGGCGGGACGCTTTCACCAGGTGCGCGCGGTCTGGCCGGTAGAAGTGCGGCTTGCACTCCGCACAGACCTGGCAGTCTCTGGTGACTGTCCATACGTCCTCGATGGAGTAGGGCAGATTGCGGGCTTTGACGTGGTGGTACAGTCGAGTGACCCCCAGGTGACAAAGGCTGTCATGCAGGGCCCTGAGTTGGTCTATTTGTGCGCTGGCACATGTACCTCGGGTGAGGGTGTCTGGGGGCTGGTTGAGCTTGCCGGGGCAATACAAAATCTTGTCATTATAGGTGGCGAGCTCGATTCTCCACTGCAAGATTTTATCATTTTTGATCTTGCTCCGCTGCGTGTTGTTGAACATGAAAGCTACCGACTGTTGGTCAGTGAGGAGAGTGAATCTCCTGCCGGCCAGGTAATGCCTCCAATGCCGCACCGCTTCAACGATAGCCTGGGCCTCCTTTTCAACAGGCGAGTGTCAAATTTCAGAGGCATGAAGGGTGTGGGAAAAGAATGCCACGGGTTTGCCTGCCTCGTTTAGAGTGGCGGCAAGGGCGACATCTGAAGCGTCGCTTTCTACTTGAAAGGGCAGTGTCTCATCTACTGCGTGCATCCCGGCCTTGGCTGTGTCTGCTCTAATACGGGTGAGTGCATGTTGTGCTTCGGCCGTGAGGGGTAATTGGGTGGACTGTATGAGTGGGCGGGCCTTGTCCGCGTAGTTTGGGACTCACTGGGCGTAGTAGGAGAAGAACCCAAGGCAGCGTTTGAGGGCCTTGGGGCAGTGGGGGAGGGGGAGCTCCATGAGGGGGTGCTTGCGGTCGGGATCGGGCCCCAGGAGTCCGTTTTGGACTACATAGCCAAGATGGCTAGGCGGGTCGTGCTGAACACACACTTCTCCTTGTTGTATGTAAGGTTGAGGAGAGTGGCGGTGCGGAGAAATTTAGAGAGGTTGGCATCGTGGTCCTGCTGGTCATGGCCGCAGATGGTGACATTGTCCAGGTACGGAAACGTGGCCCGCAGTCCGCACCGGTCGACCATTCGATCCATCTCCCTTTGGAAGACTGAGACCACGTTAGTGACGCCGAAGGGAACCCTAAGACATTGATAGAGCCGACCGTCCGCCTCGAAGGCAGTGTATGGACGGTCCGATTTACGGATGGGGAGTTGGTGGTAGGCGGATTTCAGGTCAATTGTTGAGAAGACCCGGTACTGTGAAATCTGATTGACCATATCAGATATGCGTGGGAGGGGGTACGCGCCGAGCTGCGTGTACCGATTGATGGTCTGGCTGTAGTCCACGACCATTCTGTGTTTCTCCCCAGTTTTAACCACTACCACGTGGGCTCTCCAGGGGCTATTGCTGGCCTCGATAATACCCTCCCAAAGCAGCCGCTGGACCTCGGACCTGATGAAGGCCTTGTCCTGGGCGCTGTACCATCTGCTCCCGGTGGCGACGGGCTTGCAATCTGCAGTTAGATTGGCAAAGAGGGAGGGGGGGTCAACTTTGAGGGTCGTTAGACCGCAAACGGTGAGTGGAGGTAGGGGCCCCCTGAATTTGAGGGTGAGGCTCTGGAGATTACACTGAAAATCCAGACTCAGCAATAGTGCAGCGCAGAGGTTGGGGAGGACGTAGAGGCGGAAACCGCTGAATTCTACACCCTGGACAGTGAGATTGACCACACAGAATCCTCGGATCGAGACAGAGTGGGATCCGGAGGCCAGGGTAATCCGTTGGTTGGCAGGGTGGACCGCGAGGGAGCAGCCCCTTACCGTGTCTGGGTGAATGAAGCTTTCGGTGCTCCCGGAGGTCCAGCAGGCAAGAGGTCGCGTGGCCGTTGATTTTCACTGTCGTCGAAGCGGTGGCCAGGTTGTGAGGAGGGACTGGTCCAGTGTCATCGAGGCGAGCTGCGGGTGGTCATCTGAGGATTCAGATGGGGAGCGTCGGCGACCCGGATCTAGTGATCCAGTCCTGTGGGGGAGACAAAATGGCGGCGTCCGGATGACCTGTTGGGAACAAGATGGCGGCATCCATGGAGTGCACGTTGTGGGGGTGGGGCAAGATGGCGGCGCCCATGGAGCACACACGGGGGCAGGGCAAGATGGTAGCACCCATGGTGCGCACATTGTGGGGACGGGGCAAGATGGCGGTGCCCATGGGACGCACATGGACCTGGGCTGAGAAGATGGCGGCGCCCACTGGTCGCACGTGGCCCCAGGAGGAGAAAATGGTGGCGGCCATTGTGCGTCGGCAGGGGGGAGAGGGCAATTGCGGACGCGATAGCACCGACTGCGCGGGCCTGGCACACAGCTGCGAAGTGGCCCTTTTTACCGCACGATTTGCAAGTGGCAGTGCGGGCTGGGCAGCGTTGGTGGGGGTGCTTCTGCTGGCCGCAGAAGTAGCAGCAGGGAACCCCAGGGTGCGTGGCTTGGCGGGCGGTGCAGGCGTATTGATTCGGAGGGGCCCCAGCTGGGGGGGTCGTTTGCGGGGTCCAGGAGGGGCTGGAGGGTGGGCCGCACGGCGAGTGGGGTAGGCTTGGACGTTTTGAGATCCGACCGTCATGGAGAGCGCTAAAGTTTTCGACTCCGTTAGGTCAAGCGTGGCCCCTTCCAGCAGTCAATGTCGGATGGGATCCAACGCAATCCCCGTTACGAATACGTCACGCATGAGGAGGTTGGAATGTTCAGTGACCATGACGGCCTGACAGTCACAGTCCCGTATGAGTGGGATAAGAGTCCGCCAGAAGTCTTCGATCGACTCACCGGGTAGTTGTACGCGAGTGGCGAGTACGTGCCTTTCGAAGAGTGTGTTTGTCTTCTGAGCGTAGTTCTCTTTTAGGAGTACAGTAAGAAGTCTTACAACACCAGGTTAAAGTCCAACAGGTTTGTTTCAAACACGAGCTTTCGGAGCACTGCTCCTTCCTCAGGTGAATGGAGAGGTATGTTCCAGAAACATTTATATAGACAAAGTCAGAGATGCCAGACAATGCTTGGAATGCGAGCATTTGCGGGTAATCAAATCATTACAGATGCAGAGATAGGGGTAACCCCAGGTTAAAGAGGTGTGAATTGTCTCAAGGCAGGACAGTTGGTAGGATTTTGCAAGTCCAGGCAAGATGGTGGGGGGGTGAATGTTATGCGACATGAATCTAAGATCCCGGTTGAGGCCGCACTCATGCGTGCGGAACTTAGCTATAAGTTTTTGCTCGGCAATTCTGCGTTGTCGCGTGTCCTCAAGACCGCCTTGGAGAACGCTTACCCGGAGATCAGAGGCTGAATGCCACTGACTGCTGAAGTGTTCCCCGACTGGAAGGGAACATTCCTGCCTGGTGATTGTCGCACGATGCCCGTTCATTCGTTGTTGCAGTGTCTGCATGGCCTCGCCTCGTACGAGCGGGATATGGCGCTCGACTCATCGATAGACAGTTCCAATGCGCCATAGCAAAGAAAACCACACCGACCTCCTCAGAAGACAAACAACTGACAGAGTCCCCTTCGTTGTCCAGCCCACAATCAGTAAGAATGATCACCAACACCTCCTCCACAATAGTCCTCAATACCGGTGCCCTGCAAGGCTGCGTACTTAGCCCCCTACTCTACTCCCTTTACACACACGACTGCGTGGCAAAACGTGGTTCCAACTCCATCTACAAGTTTGCTGACGATACAACCATAGTGGACCGGATCTCGAATAACAACGAGTCCGAATACAGGAGGGAGATAGAGAACCTAGTGGAGTGGTGTAACGACAAGAATCTCTCCTTCAATGCCTGCAAAACTAAAGAGCTGGTCATCGACTTCAGGAAGCAAAGTACTGTACACACCCCTGTCAGCATCAACGGAGCCGAGGTAGAGATGGTGAGCAGTTTCAAATTCCTAGGGGTGCACATCACCAAAAATCTGTCCTGGTCCACTCACGTCGACGCTATCACCAAGAAAGCACAACAGCACCTATACTTCCTCAGGAAACTAAGGAAATTCGGCATGTCCACATTAACCCTTACCAACTTTTACAGATGCACTATAGAAAGCATCCTATCAGGCTGCATCACAGCCTGGTATGGCAACTGCTCAGCCCAGGACCGCAAGGAACTTCAGAGAGTCGTGAATACCGCCCAGTCCATCACACGAACCTGCCTCCCATCCATGGACTCCATCTACACCTCCCGCTGCCGGGGGAAAGCGGGCAGCATAATCAAGGATCCCTCCCACCCGGCTTTCTCACTTTTCCAACTTCTTCCATCGGGCAGGAGATACAGAAGTCTGAGAACACGCATGAACTGACTCAAAAACAACTTCTTCCCCACTGTCACCAGACTCCTAAATGACCCTCTTATTGACTGACCTCATTAACACTACACCCTGTATGCTTCAACCGATGCCAATGCTTATGTAGTTACATTGTATATCTTGTGTTGCCCTATTATGTATTCTCATGTATTCTCATGAATTTTGTTTAATTCCCTTTTCTTCTATGTACTGAATGATCTGTTGAGCTGCTTGCAGAAAAATACTTCTCACTGTACCTCGGTACACGTGACAATAAACAAATCCAATCCAATCCAATCCAGTACTTTCCTGGGGTGGAGAAACTACGACATCTTCTTCGCAGCCTTCAACACATCATCAATGAAGATGAACATCTTGCCAAGGTCATCCCCACACCCCTTCAAACAACCGCGCAACCTCAAACAAACCATTGTTTGCAGCAAATTACCCAGCCTTCAGAACAGCGACCACGACACCACACAACCCTGCCATGGCAATCTCTGCAAGACATGCCAGATCATTGACATGGATACCACCATTACATGTGGAAACACCACCCACCAGGTACGCGGCACATACTCGTGCGACTCGACCAATGTAGTCTACCTCATACGCTGCAGGAAAGGATGTCCCGAAGCGTAGTACATTGGCGAGAACATGCAGACACTGCGACAACGAATGAACGGGCATTGTGCGACAATCACCAGGCAGGAATGTTCCCTTCCAGTCGGGGAACACTTCAGCAGTCAGTGGCATTCAGCCTCTGATCTCCAGGTAAACGTTCTCCAAGGCAGTCTTGAGGACACGCGACAACGCAGAATTGCCGAGCAGAAACTTATAGCTAAGTTCCGCACGCATGAGTGCGGCCTCAACCGGGATCTTGGATTCATGTCGCATTACATCCACTCCCCACCATCTGGCCTGGACTTGCAAAATCCTACCAACTGTCCTGCCTTGAGACAATTCATACCTCTTTAACCTGGGGTTACCCCTATCTCTGCATCTGTAATGATTTGATTACCCGCAAATGCTCGCATTCCAAGCATTGTCTGGCATCTCTGACTTTGTCTATATAAATGTTTCTGGAACATACCTCTCCATTCACCTGAGGAAGGAGCAGTGCTCCGAAAGCTCGTGTTTGAAACAAACCTGTTGGACTTTAACCTCATGTTGTAAGACTTCTTACTGTGCTCACCCCAGTCCAACGCCGGCTTCTCCACATCTTTTATGAGTGTCATCGCTTCCACATAACTAGGGGCGTCCTGGATCAATGGGAACACGCTGGAACTCCACCTGGAGTATAGAAATTGGATCTTCTGGCTCTGGTTTAATCCTGATATCCATAATGTAGAAAAATCTGACTGTAATAAATTGATGCACGATCAATTGCATGAAAGATTCAGATTGGTACAACTGTGGCTTTATTACAGTCAGATGCGTGGCCTCCTACTGCAGCTGGTGAAATGGCTGATCAGGAGGAGGACACGCATATATATATATACGGCTCCTTGTGGGCGGAGCTAGCCAGCAGGGGCTACCGGTGAACCTGTAGTGCAGGTCCTACCTAACATCCTCTAATACAGGTGCACAGTGGTTCACTACACTTCTCCCATCGAACTTTACTCTGCAGCTTACAAAGATTTTCAGTCATTTCCAGTTTTGACTTTGTTACATTTGGTGAGGTGCTTGATGCTCAAGTATCTTGTGTTAAGGAATAACTTCCACAAGTCAATGTCAGCAGTTTCAGCATTCCAGAACTTTTGCATTCCTTCACTTAGCAGCTAAATAGTGGTGTCTTCTGCAGGCCCGTCCTCCTTGCTCTCCCTTCTGACCCTGGACACCGGTACCAGCGCCATTCGTTTGAGGAGTTGCCTGCATCCACCTGGTCTCCTCTATCTTCTGGCCTTCTCTTCCTCCCCAGAGCAGGTGCCCACTTCTGAGCAAACAATACCCATCTACAGATATGCACCTTGGGTCACCAATGAATTGAAATTCGAGAGAAAACCTACAAAACTAAAATGTACTGAAAAGTCCAGCGATTATGCAAAAACCTCACAAGAAAGCATTGAATATGGTCACAAATCTCCAGTATAAACCCACACCAAACTCTCAATAACTCCTTCTTAATCACCCGGTCTTTGCTCCTCCCTCCTTTTATCCTGCCCTTGGATGGTAAATTGGGCAAAAATGGATTGGCTGCCTGCCCACTGAATGAAAAATCTCAAGGGCAATGTAAAATTCAAGGCAATTAAACTTTTAATCCTTTCAACTGGCTGCTTAATTATCGGTGTGCGCACATCCAGCTCCACCTTGTTTGACCATCAACCAGAATATCGTACAAGTGCACAATGACACCGGGGCATGCACCCAAAGTCTTCTCATGTGATTTTGCGTGCTTTCAAGTCGCTGAAGTTTCACGCACGCACATTTCCAACGTACAATTCTGGCCATGGAATCACACCAAAACCAGAACAAGTAATCCAGCAAAGGCCTCCAAGTAGTTGATGATTCCTTTAGATAATGCGGATTGGAGCACACTCCATGCTGTTCAACATGCATTCAGCTATGAGAGATGTAGAATCGGCACAGAATGATCACAAGGAACGAAGGGCAGGGTGCAAAAACAACCGTTTATTAATACGTACATTTAGTTACTCCACTCCCCGAAGGATCTCCCGCCTGGCCTACACTCAGATCAGGGTTTGTTTACTCTGTGGGCTCCCCTCGTTAAAGGTGAAGCCCCGCCCTGTTATTGGGGAAGTCCGTGCTAGGTAGAGGTCATGGGGAACCAGATGGTCCAAACCACGTGACCTCTGGGGGAGTTGTAACAGGAGTGTGTCGGCTGACACATGGAACTCCAACATGGCAGTGCTGCTGTCAAATCACTGTTGCCCACCAACTGTCACCATGATCTATTTGCTCTGCATACTTCCAGCAGATATAATATGCAAAGCACTAATCCCTTTACCAAAATGCATCAGGCGCACTTTGCGACATCGGTATGAGGGCGCACTGCGGATGCCATTTTGGAATGATAAGGTGCTTAAGAATTAGGCACCTCAAAGCCCAATTTCACTCGCCCCACACCAGGCCCCAGACAAATGGGATCTCTGAGTCGCATTTCAGCACTAATATGATTTAAACAAGTCATTTTGTGTCCCCTGAAACCAGAACTGAAAATTTACAAGCCATTCCCTGGTTGTAGTTACCCATGACCATGTTCTGCTTGCTGAGTTATCTAATAATGATTTAAAAATACACAATGACACATTTGTTGTCAAGTAAATCACTGATGCACCAAAGCTGGAATTTTATACTCCCTACTTCACAAAAGGGTACACGACAATAAAACCAAATGGAAAGCAAAGTTTTCTCCCCAATATCTGTAATGTTTAAATATATCTCTCCAAACTAAAATTGTTATGAAATTTTTGAACGTGTGTACATGTTTTTTGACTATTTTCCATATTTTCCAGTTAATTTAATATTTTTAATGGTTTATGGAAAATTCTACTGGAGGCAAGCCATTTTCCCACTTGAGATTTATATTTCAGTGATAGGAGATTTGTCTTGTTAAATGTAGAAAACATGCTATCGTCATAGACCGTAATCTTCGCACAGTGACAGTCAAAGGCCCTCTGATTCATTCAGCCAGCTGTCCCACATAATTGCCATACTTTGTGTACCACAACCTACCCCACCCAAAAGCCATATGATATCCTGGGGAAGGCAGCAGAAACAAAGAAAAACCCAGGAAGGGATTCTCTGTCCCGCCAGCCCCGTTTTCCAGCGCAGCGCAACCCCGCCGGAGGTGGGATTCTCCATCTCCACAATGGGATTTCCCATTATTGGCCACCCCACGCCATCGGGAAATGCGTGCGCTACCAGTGGGGCGGAGGATCCCGCCGACAGAGAATCCCTGCTACCAATTTATATACTTACCTGTGTATGTGTAGAAAATAGAAATACCAAACATTTCTGCAGAAACTAGATATTTGTAAGATGTGTGCTATTCAAATACTTGAAACTTACAGGATACTGAGAGGCCTAGAGTGACATGGATAGAGGATAGAGTGGACATGGAAAGGATGTTTCCACTAGTAGGAAAAACCTAGCACCCAAGGGCACAGCCTCAGACTGAAGTTACAATCCTTTCTGAGATACCCTCAATCACGACACAGGAGAGAGGATGATGATTCAAAGGCTTTAATCATCTGAGAACTGTACAGCAGCCGAGAAGTGAGCTCATCCCATGTGGCCTGAGTGAGCCTTATCTTATATACCGTTTTGTGGGGCGGAGCCAGAGGCGGAGTCCCCCAGGGTTCCAAGCCCGGTCTTAAAGGGCCAATGCATTAAAGGCAAGGTACCATTAGATCAGCTACTGATAACATTCGTCACATTCACCCCCTGTTTAAAAAAAAAACACATAGTCCGTCGGGGGTGAAGTGGAGTTACAAGTTCAGTCTTGTGGGTGGTTTGACCGTCCGTGCTGACTTTCTCTGCTCCGGTGGTGGTGCCGTGGATACAGCCGGTATTGATGGTGGTATATCCGGGAGCACGATTGACTGAGCCTTTGCCCACCTTGGAGCGGGGGGGGGGGGGGTTATCCAGAATGACTAGGGTGATCGGTGCCGGCGATGGCTGGGTGGCAGGGGGCGCTATGGGGGGGGGGGGGCGCTGTCAGAGTCGGTGGTCGGTGCAGGGAGGGGAGCGTTGGTGGGAGGGGGGGTCGGTGGGGATAGCGTGGGGGTCGGTGGGCGAGCAGCGGGGTTGGTGGGAGAGCCAGCAGGTGCCAGGTCTCGCAGGGAGACGGTGTCCTGCCTGCCGTCGGGGTGCTCGACGTAGGCGTATTGAGGGTTTGCGTGTAGCAGTTGGACCCTCTTGACTATGGGTTCGGATTCATGGCTCCTCACGTGCCTCCGGAGTAGAACTGGTCCCGGAGTCGTCAGCCAACGTGGAAGCAAGACCCCAGAGGTGGACTTCCTGGGGAAGACAAACAAACGATTGTGAGGGGTCTCATTTGTGGCCGTACAGAGGAGCGACCTAATGGAATGTAGGGCATCGGGTAGGACCTCCTGCCAGCGGGCAATTGGGAGACTCCTTGACTAGGGCTAGGAGGACAGCCTTTCAAACTGTCGCGTTCTCCCTCTCCACTTGCCCGTTTCCCCGCGGGTTATAGCTCGTCGTTCTGCTCGAGGCGATGCCCTTGCCGAGCAGATATCGACGCAGCTCATCGCTCATGAACGATATACCTCGGTCGCTGTGGATATAAGCGGGGAAACCAAACAGTGTGAAGATGCTGCGCAGTGCCTTGATCATGGAGGCCGAGGTCATATCGGGACAGGGGACAGCAAAATGGAATCGGGAGAACTCGTCGATCACGGTGAGGAAATAGATGTTGCAGTTGGTGGACGGGAGGGGCCCTTTGAAGTCCACACTTAGTCGCTCAAAGACCCCAGCGGCCTTTATCAGGCGGGCCCTGTCTGGTCGATAGAATTGCGGTTTGCATTCCGCACAGATCTGGCATGCCTTAGTCATGGCCTTGACCTCCTCTGTGGAGTAGGGAAGATTGCGGGACTTGAAGTGGGCAAGCCGGGTGACCGGCAGAGGTCATCGTGGATGGCTCTCAGGCGGTCTTCATGCGCGTTGGCGCACGTGCCGCGGGACAGGGCATCTGAGGGCTCGTTGAGCATCCCCGGGCGATATTTAATATCGTACGTGTAGGTGGAGTGCTCTATCCTCCACCTCAGAATTTTGTCATTCTTTATTTTTCCCCGTTGTGCGTTGTACATGAGGTTGAGGGCCCGGGCAGTCTGGAGGAACTTCCTCAGGTTTGCGCCGTGGTCCTGCTGATCATGGCCACAGATGGTGACGTTGTCCAAGTACGGGAAGGTAACCCGTAAGCCATACTTGTCCACCATTTGATCCATCGCCCTCTGGGAAACGGAGACTCCGTTTGTAACACCAAAAGGGACCCTGAGGAAGTGAAACAGCCGACCGGCTGCTTCAAACGCCGTGTAGGGGCCGTCCTCTGGGCGAATAGGGAGTTGATGATAGGCCGATTTGAGGTCGACCGTGGAGAATACCCGATACTGGGCGATGTGAGTCACCATTTCTGCTATGTGGGGAAGTCGGTAAGCATCGAGTTGCGTGAAGCAGTTTATGGTCTGGCTATAATCCACTACCATTCGTTGCTTTTCCCCGGAGCGGACTACCAATACTTGAGCCCTCCAAGGGCTGTTGCTGGCCTCTATGACCCCCTCTTTTAGTAGCCGCTGAACCTCTGACTTGATAAAAGTCATGTCTTGGGTACTGTACCGGCGACTCTTGGTGGCGACGGGCTTACAGTCAGGAGTGAGGTTCGCAAAGAGGGGGGGTGGCGCAACTTTGAGTGTCGCCAGGCTGCATACCGTGAGTGGGGGCAGGGGTCCACCGAACTTCAGTGTCAGGCTCCGGTGGCTGCACTGAAAGTCCAGACCGAGCAGCAGGGGGGCTCAGAGTTGAGGAAAGATGTAAAGTTTAAAACGGGTGTATTCGGCGCCATGGATTGCGAGGTCAGCGACACAATACTACGTGATTTGGACCGAATTGGACCCAGAGGCGAGGGCGATAGTTTGGGAGGCAGGGTGGGTGCGCAGGGAGCAGCGTCTTACCACGTCTGGATGGATAAAGCTTTCCGTGCTCCCAGAGTCGAATAGGCAGGGAGTGTCGTGGCCGTTGATTCGCACCTGCATCATCGAGTTACGCAGGTGTTTCGGCCGCGATTGATCGAGCGTGATCGTTCCTAGTTGCGGGTAGTCAGAGTCCTCGGTTAAGTCGGACTCACAAAATGGCCGCCTAGAGTCACAAAATGGCTGCCGCCGTCGGTCGCACGTGTCGGGGTTCGAAGATGGCCGCCGCCAAGATGGCCGCTCCCATGACTCGCACGAGGTCGATGACGCGTCGGAAGTGGGCGTGTCCAGCCGCCGCGCGGCCGCGTTGCGGGGCCTGTGAGACCGGGAGCTTGATTTCTGGTCCTGGTGAGGATTTTGTTTGTGGCCTTTGGGGCCAGCCAGGCAGACTTTAATGAAGTGCCCTTTCTTCCTGCAGTCGTTGCAGATCGCGGAGCGGACCGGGCAACCTTGCCCACAGAAATAGCATGGGGAACCCCCGGAGTGAGCGGATCGCTGCGCGGTGCAGGCCTGTAGCATGGCCGAGTCTGGAGGGGATCGAGAGGGGTTTGCAAAGTCCGCGGAGTATGTACGGAGGTTACGGTGGGCCGTTTCTAGGGAAGAGGCGAGCGTTACCGTGCCTTGCAGATCCTTTGCCCCGTCTTCTAGGAGCCACTGCCGGATGTATGAGGACCTGATACCGGACACAAAGGCATCGCGAATATGCAAGTTCATGTGGGTTTCTGCCATCACTGCTTTATGGTTGCAGTTCCTCGTGAGCACAGTGACTCTCTCCACGTACTCGTCCAGAGTTTCCCCGGAATGCTGGCTGCAGGTTGAGAGCAAATGTCTGGCGTGTACCTCGTTAATCGGCTTCACGAAGCGTTTTGTCAGTATCTCGACTGCAGCTTCGTAATTTGCAGCGTTCTCGATCACGGAGGAGAGTCGGTGGCCCACCCGGGCATATGGTAAACGCAGCTTGCGAGCGCTGTCGACCTCAGTCGCTGAGGAGTCAAGATAGTCCTCAAAACACCGCAGCCAATATTTAAAAATTTCCGGGGCTTCCGGAGACCGAGCGTCCAGGTTGAGTTTCTCCGGCTTTAGAGCGCTGGCATCTTGATGTATCAGATGATTAAATTGAGATACTCTCAATCACGACACAGGAGAGAAGATAGATGATTCAAAGGCTTTAATCATCTAAGAACTGTACAGCAGCCGCGAAGTGTGCTCATCACATGTTGCCTGAGTGAGCCTTATCTTATATACCATTTCCTGGGGGCGGAGCCAGAGGCGGAGTCCTCCAGGGTTCCAAGCCCGGTCTTAAAGGGCCAATGCATTAAAGGTAAGGTACCATTATATCAACTACTGATAACATTCATCACACTTTCAAACTGAGATGAGGAGGAATTCCTTCAGTCAGAGGATGGTGAATCTGTGGAACTGTTTGCTACAGAAGGCTGTGGAGGCCAAATCACTGAATGTCTTTAATACAGAGATAGATTGGTTCTTGATTAATAAGGAGATCAGGGGTTATGGGGAAAAGACAGGAGAATGGGGATGAGAAACATATCATCCATGATTGAATGGCAGAGCAGGCTTGATGGACCGAATGGCCTAATTCTGCTTCTATGTCTTATCGTCTCATGGTCTGTAACTTACAGCTATTTGCCTCTCTCGAAAAGAAGAATGAATTTTATGGCTTCATTAGTTTCTAAGTGCACAAATATTATTTACAGCAGGTAAATATACAAACGACAGTTGTCCACTTTTACTTCATCTACCCCTTCCCAAAGGTTGGCTTGGAAGGAGGATTGCGCACTTCTGTAGAAGGTGCATTTCAAATAGAATTGATTTTTCTCTGCTCCTTTTCCCTGTCTTGCTTCAGTTCAGGTGGAATGGAAACTGCAGCGCCAAGGACTAGGAGCCAGTGGTGTAACCAGAACCCTGAAATCAGAGCCAAGGCCTTCACTACATGCAGCATTACGCCCTGCGGATTTCACCAACTTTAAATAGTGCTTGAAAACTCAGGGCAATTCAACAGGTTCAGTTATATATCATCAGGGACTAACCTGAAAATAGTTGATGATCCCTCTGAGTAGAACTGATAGATGGAGGTGGGGCGGGGGAGGGATTCTTCCTGCTGCTGAGCACATTATTCAGCTGTGTAAGGTCAAGGAAGGGATTTATAGCATTCAGATCGGAAGTGATACTGCTGCCTTTCTTATCAGTGTTAATTGACATCACAATCTGCCTACTCTGCATATTCCTGGCACACAAGCCAAACACCCATGTTGATGCCCTCATCAAAATGGCACCTGCTGAAAGGTGCCCAAAATGGCACTCATAGCAGTGATACAGAGCCAAGTGTACATAGCCTATTTGTCCATAACTTGTAAACTGCCAAGATTATTCAGTACATAAAGGGTAGAGATGAGAGTCAAAGATAAATGGGAATAAAATGCTATCCAAACTCAGACGCTAGGGATGGTTTAATGTTTTTTTTTCTCTCCAGTGGGAATTCAATTTCCTGTTGGAAAATACCGGCGTATTGCATGTGCAGTCGATCACATTCATGGCTTCACTCTGATGCTGTGGTCGTGTGGCTCAGCAGGGGTAATTAATTGCTTAAATTATGTCAGAATCCATGTGAACAACAGGATCATGACATTTGGGAGAAATGTTGAGAGGGAAAATGACAAGCTGTGGGAGAAAATGAGTAGTAGGTTGATTCTGCATGCTTCTTTATATTAAACTGTATTAAAATAAACATCTATTATTATTTGCTGTGCATCTTCAGCAGGGTTTTTCCCATGGTCCACACATATTTTGAAATGTTTGGGGATTAAATATTATTAACTTGAAATGAATGAGGAAGGATTCCCTTATAGGTTTATTCAGTGAATATGTTTACAATCAGAAGCTCAATACTTCTGATTTATAAAAAACAATGCTGAGCAAGCCTGTCTGTTTAAATTTAGTGTACCCAATTCATTTTGTTTTCCAATTAAGGGGCAATTTAGCATGGCCAATCCACCTAACCTGCACATTTTTGGGTTGTGGGGGCGAAACCCACGCAAACACGGGAAGAATGTGCAAACTCCACACAGACAGTGACCCAGAGCCAGGATCAAACCTGGGACCTCGGCGCCATGAGGCCACAGTGCTAACCCACTGTGCTACCATGCTGCCCACCCTGAGCAAGACTGTCTGTCACTCAATCTTCTCTCTCACAATGTGAAATGCAAATATTAATTTAACATTCATTTATCACATAAGAAAGAGTTATCTGTGACCTAAATAACCACAAAGTATTGGATTACACATATAACAATAATTTCTCTCCATTCTTTTTGAGTATATTTTATTCCAAACACAATCAATAACATACACGTACACCAACCCAATATAAACATAATTCAAACAGTTTGTCAATCATTCCCATTTTGCTCCCCTAAACTACCCCACCTCCCTCCCGCACCCACTGTCTGAAAACATCTTCAAACCAGGACAGAAAAAAGCCTCCACCGAGCAGAAACCCCCTCCTCTGCCCCCCTAAGAACAAATGTAATTCTCCCAACCAGGGATAGACCCCCGGCAGTGCTGCCTATCTCCAACTCAGTAAGATTAACCACCAGGCAATTGGAGAGGCAAAGGCCACAAGATCGTCCCCTTGCCCTCCAGCAGCTCCTGCAAATACAAAACCCAAAAAATTGCCACCAAGGACACAGCGATACCCTCACCCCCACTATCTCTGACAGTGTTTTGAAAATTGCTGCCCAGAAACTCCACAACTTCATGCATCCCCATATGAGCATATGAGCGTGGTTCGCCAGCCCTCTCACACATCTTTTGCATACATCCGCCACCTCTAGGAAAAACGCAGTCATGCAAGCCCCAGTCATATGTGTCCTATGCATCACCTTAAACTGTATAAGGCTCATCCTAGCACAGGACGTGGTCGCATTGATCCAATCGATGCATTATCTCATATCAGGACCCCTACCCAAGTTCAATCCCAAATTCCTCCTCCCATTTCCACTTTTTCTTCTCCACTGGCGCCTTCTCCGTCTCCATCAACCACCCATAAATATCCCCAATCCACTCCTCCCCCATCTCATCCAGTGTTAGTAACTTACCAAACAGCATGTGCTTTGGCAGCTGAGGGAACAAAGGCAACTCCTTCCAAAGCCCAGACCTGAAAATATCACTCCCCCTTGGCAAATCAAATTTCTCCTGTAACTCCGCTAACCCCGCAAACCTCCCCTCAATGAAAAGGTCTCTTACCCGCTCTATCCCTTCCCTGCACCAACTCCCATATATCAGGTCCATGCCTCCTGGAATAAACCTGTGGTTTCCACATGTTGGGGCTGTGGACTAACAATTGCACACAAAGACTCGAGACATGTACAATCGAGGCTTTATTGCTGTGTGATGCTATTCCTCCAGCGGCAGCTGTAGAATAGGATCTCAGTGACTCACACGCATATTTATACACAAGCTCCCTGTGGGCGGAGCTAGCCGGCAGGGGCTTACCGGAGGAACCTGTATTACAGGTGCAGTCATACATCCCCCTACTGCAAGTACGCATAACTACAGTGGTTATATCACCACAGGGGCCATTACCGAAATACATCCTCTGTTAAAGTGTCGCCTCAACTGGTTCCAAATTTTGAGAGACTGCCCAACGATGGGACTAGTGGTGTATCTACCCAGGGAAAATTGGAGGGGGGGCCGTTGCCAGGGCTCTCAAGCCCATCTCCACACGAGGCCTCCTCCACCTTCCCCTATTCTGCCCCCCCCCCCCCCTCCCCCCTCCCCATCAACATCTCACCTTACTATGTTTGCCGCCCAGTAATAATAAACAGGTTTGGGAACGCCAACCCGCCCACCTGCCACCCTCAATGCAAAATGGTCCTCCGACTCCAAGGTGTTTTTCCTGCACCAACAAATTCCAAAGTCAACTTCTGCACCTTCCGGAAAAATACCTGAGGAAGGATTATTGGAAGGGGCTGAAAAATAAACAAAAACCTCGGCAAGGTGGAGTGGGGGAGGGGAGGGGGGGGGGGGGGGGCAGGAGGGTATAAAAGCTCTGCAGTGGCTGTCCGGGAGTCAAAGTGTAAAGACCTGACAGTAATGAGATTTGTAAATCTTACAGCCTGAGTAAGAAGGGTGCCTATTAGCTTTGCCTATCCCTGAAACAGAAAGTAATTGTGCCCTCTAACATTCTAATTGGCCATCAAAAGTTAACCCTTAACAATGTCAGCTGCCCGCAGTCTCAAAGTCAAGTCATCTACAAAATAGTTCAAAGTCAAATAAGTGAGATGTTGATGTATTGTAACGCTTATCACATTAACTTCATTAACTTCTCCAGTTCGAGACTGGCACAGTGTTCAATTGTTTCGGTTTCAGAGTAAACAAGAGTTCAAAGTCAAAGAATGGGATGAATACTCAGGGTTCAAGGCTAAACCTTGGGTACATGGAATTGAGAGGTACTGGGTTTGCTTATGTATAGGAACCCAAAGCCTGCCAGCAAGGATCCATTCACCCCCCAAGGCGGAAATGACCGTTCAGGCGACACTGCCCATGAGGGACGGGTGACCATGTAAACATTCTGTCAAAACCCCAGTGATATTGAGAAAAAGGGAAGGGAGAACCAAATGGGAGGCCAAAAGCAGCTCCGACTGGGCAGGGGCATAGTTCGGGGCCGGCAATTGGAGGTGAGATGGCACCTGTGATGTGAGTGAGGATTAGATGCCGGATAAAGTGTGGGTCTGGTTGTTTTCAGGTCCGGAAGGCCAATGAGTAAGGAGAGGTACTGCTGTTAAGCGAAAACAACACCAACCTAACTGTCTCTCTCTCTCTCTCTCTCTCTCACTCTCTCTCTCTGTCTCTCCCTCGCTCTCCCTCATCCCTCACAGCTAACTGAGCAATATCAGCATGAGGCCAGTGAAACTGGCTATTCTTCTTATCACTGTGCTGGAGGAGAACAGACAACTACAGAAATGTGTGGCGGCACCCAGCATCCAGAGACCTGGGGGCAGCAGGGCAGGCTTAGTGTTTGGAGGCTGCACCAGCTGAACAGGGACCACAAAGGTGGAGAAGGAGGCTGAGGATATACAGGACCGAGTGTCCTTCGTGGAGCCGTCAGACAATATGTGCCATAGAAGACTCCGCCTCACCAGGGAGACCGTGGGGTACCTGTGCCACATTCTTTCCAATTTGGAGCCATGTGGAGGCAGAAGATACCCTCCTCCCTGTGGCCATGAAGGTCATGGCAGCCCTCAACATTTATGAAATGGGGTCATTCCAGGGCTCAGAGGATGACCAGTCTGGCATTTCGCACCCAATCCACCCAAAAGTGCAACCGAGAGGTAATGAATGCACTCTATGGAAGGTCGTCGGACTTCATTCATTTCAAACTGGACCAGGCCTAGCAGAAGGAGAGGGCTACAGGCAGTCCCCTTCATCTAGGGAAAGGGGTTCCACTCCCTCAATGGCCAGCTGGTGTGTGATCACCAGATGATGTTCATGCACATATGTGTCCATTTTCAAGGGAGTGTGCATTACAGCCACATCCTAGGGCAATCACAAATCCCTTTTCAAGGGTCAATTTAATTTGGTACTCTAAAAAATTTTTTAAAATCTAAGTGTATTCCCAGGATGCACATCAGAAGTGGAGATGGCCTGCAGCATTCTACACCCTGTTGCCCGAGATGCCATTGACAGGTGTCCTCTGGAAGGCCAGGACCTGGAGGACCTCAGCCTACCTTTGGGGGGCATTGATGTTGTCATATCACTGTTCTACCCTTGAGTTGTGCTGGAATCAGGAAGGGCAGATTCATGTGGATTTATCACTCCCAGGGACACCTGGGTGTAAGGCTGTGCTCCAGCGGAACCTCCTCCCTCTGGGTGATCGTGGATTATTCCATGAGATGAATGCACAGCTGGAGTGAGCTGCAGCAGCCTCAACATCATCTAGCGCAGCCAGTCCTGGAGGCCCACGATGGTCTGCACCATGATATCGAACGCCTCAGTCAAGGTCCTCAGCGACGGATCCATGCTTCGGAGTTCTCCTGTCATGGATCTGAAGTCTTTCCCAGGCTTTCCACTTCAGACACCACCCTTGCAGTGTTGGCCTGGTACCACCCAATGCCAGCAACATCTCCTGCGACAGAAGGCTTTGGGCCTTCTCCATTCGGCATTGCAGGAGTGCTGCTGACAACCCTCCTTGGTACTCCCGGCTTTGCCTTTATATCTCCAACAGCTGAGGGACAAATGTGTCCAGAGGCACAGCATCTGCCTGGGGAAAAACTGTATCCTGGGATCCAGCAGACCTCCAGCATGGCATTTCTCACGTGGGAAAAATTGGTGTCCAGTTCGCACTGCCAAGGCCAGCGGGAATCACATTGTTTTTCTCACCGAAAATTACATTTTCCCATTTTTGGGGGAAATTTCACCTTCTGACTCCAATTTCTTAAATTCATCCATCTCCAAGGGACAGGCAACCCTCCTGAAAAACACTCAGAAGACAGTGGGACTAAATTGTTGTGGTACTTAGTATAGGAGTATAGTCCGAAGGACCTGAATGCAGTGGCACAAGAGGTTCACTCACCGACCAACAATCCTTATCATATCTATTATGACTCAAAGCCAACATTCATGGCTTCACCTCATCCTCAATGCACTCAGCACTGCTAGATACCACACACCTATAAATCACCACATGCACAGACTTTTCAACCTTGAGTGCCATATCGTGCAAACACACTGCACCACTTTCACTGACAGACTTCCATCTGTCTTACATGACAAGATGGTGGACAACCAGTACCAGCAGCTCCCAGATGGCCAGGGCCAGGCGCAGCTGTACGTCCTTGGCCCGCAGAGGTGACTGTGCTCTCCACCATCGGAGCAGCTGGGACTGAGTCCGAGGTTGAACCACTTGAAGATCTGGTTATGCTTCAAACTATATCCTCCCCCTCACATCCCACTTTCCCATCGTCGCACCATTTGCTTTCCATGAAAGGCTGATTCCTTCTGTTATCGCTAGCATAAAGAATTTCATTATAGCATGCAATTTAGAGCTGGTCACAAGGAAATCAATAAATTAGTCAAAAGTAGATTGTGTTTGTGATGATACATCAGAGTTAGCCTTGTCTCAAGAAACGCTTGAAAAATTAGTCAAAGAGAAAGCATGGAAATCAGGTGTAAAAAAGAGGATGAATGAAGGGAAAGCAATCTGGCTCTAGCATCCATACAACTGCCAACGTTGGTCATGCTTATTCAACACTACTAACACTTTTCCTTTAACTGGAAGCTTCTCAATGCAGGGATCAAAAATCAACAAAACAACATCTGCTGTCTGGCAACACTGTACATTTATTCTGATGATGAATTGAAGGCAATTTGCAAACATTGCGAGTCATCAGCAGGGACACTTGGGAACAACACTGTTAATGATCCACCTGAAAATAAATGCATCTATAAAGATCTGTGGCATGGTAACAGGGAAAGGAAAGGAAAGGAAAGGAAAGAGAGTGGTTCCATTTGATGTGACAGGATGGGTGCTATTCGTGGAAGTGTAGATGATGGTGTTGGCTGACAATTATCAAGTAGATGGAGATCTAGGTGCTCTAATAATGTGAAAGTACAATCTAAGCCAAATCCTCCCTAAAATAACAATTCTGAGACAATGCAATTGCTGGGAAACATATTTTAAAGTCAGTGTGATTAAATCACCGCCTGTAATAGCTTTGACAAGAGGTCATCTGGACTCCAAACGTTAGCTCTTTTCTCTCCCTACAGATGCTGCCAGATCTGCTGAAATTTTCCAGCATTTTCTTTTTGGTTTCAGATTCCAGCATCCGCAGTAATTTGCTTTTCACCATTATAACTTTGACTCAATCCTCTTTCATCAAAACGCTTACCAGATCCTGCTACTTTTAATTAAAGAGGCATCAACCCAATGTGGGAAACCGCACTTCATGAAATCATTTAATTTTCATCAAAATTAGAACACAATTGGAAACATAGCTATCATGTTTGGTCTTTTTTCTTTCTACTGTAGGATTTTTAAAAAATATACTTTTTATTGTCACACGTAGGCTTACATTAATACTGCAATGAAGTTACTGTAAAAAGACCCTAGTTTCTAAATTCCGGCGTTTGTTCGGGTACATGGAGGGAGAATTCAGAATGTCCAAATGACCTAACAGCACGTCTTTCAGGACTTGTGGGAGGAAACCAGAGTACCGGAGGAAACCCATGCAGACACAGGGAGAACATGCAGACTCTGCACAGACAGTGACCCAAGTCGAGAATCGAACCTGGAACCCTGGCGCTGTGAAGCGAGTGCTAACCACTGTGCTCCTTTGGAGTTTGATGATGAGGGTGATGTGTTGGCTAGTGTAGACTTGAGAGATGAATAAACACTTGGAACATTGATGAAGGTTCAACTCAATTTTATTAACTAACTTCTAACTAACACACGATCACTGTGGGTCTAAATGATGCTAATTTAAACTAGAGACCTAAGCCTTGTCCGAACCAGTTGATTCTCTCAGCACGTGGTGTGAGTCTGTGCTGGGCTGGATGAGTTCTTGTTACACTGAGAGGCAGCACCCAGAATGAGTGGGAACCGTGGTGCCCTCTGCCTTTATAGTGTGTGTATTCAAACTGGTGATTGGCTGCGGTGTTTGTACATGTTGATTGGTCCCTGTGTGTGTCCATCAGTGTGTGTCTGCACCATGATATACTGGTGTGTATTATGACAGAGGGGGCTCAGGAAGAACTGTCATAACACTCACAATCAATGATTGTGATTTATAACAAAGTGAGTTCACATAGCTTCATAAAGTAAACAAGGGCTGCAGGCATTAATGATCTTTATTAATGCCACTTGAACTAATTTTCAGAATGTCCCATCTCACAGTTTATTTTAGATACAAGAACCCATATCCTTATCCCATGCTCAGTGGGGTCATGGCGCGTAAAGCAACTCGTCATCATATCTCAGATATCCAACTAATAATTTAGTCCATTATTATGTGGTTGATTTTACTCTTGTAAACTCTGCATGAAGGGCCTATTGGAGAATATACTCTGAGGACAGAGGGTGGTTCGTTTAGTTGACGGATTGACAGGTTTCCTGTTTCCTAGATCAGGATTGACATAAAATAATGGCAAATCCATGGTTGTGGTGGTCAGATTTTATCGACGGGTTTTAGGCCCGGGTCCTGGAGCTGGAAATTAAAATTGACAGAGCTCAATTTTTGCAGTTTGTGTCTGAAAGAAAATAATGTCAAAAGCGTAGTCCAATAAATTTATTATTTTCCCAAGTTTTCAAGGAAAAAAATAAGATATAGCTGGGTAAAGAGAATTTCCTTTGACTGTTACCCTGTATGCTCACTTGTTGTCAGTAAAATAAAGCTGCTTAACAATTTATATCTGACCTTGACTTCCTAAATATTTCTGAATCCATCTTCACAAAGATTGGACTAGTCCGTATGTAGGTACATACCCAGGACCTAGTCAAATTACAAGGGAATCCACAGTACTCTGCTATTGTGAAAGGAAATGAAATGAAAATCGCTTATTGTCACAAGTAGGCTTCAAATGAAGTTACTGTGAAAAGCCCCTAGTCGCCACATTCCGGCTCCTGTTCGGGGTGAGTAGATATTGGGCAGTATGGGCATTATCCTCAGGGCTAGATGTTCAGATTGTTTGCAGAAAACACTTATGACAGACTCAAAACTTGTAACAATAGCTCTTTGTGAGATAACACCAGTGACGATCATGAAGCAGCGACTGACAAGGGTGAAAATGGTTCTCTGGCCTCAAAGTTATTAGATTGAGGGTTGGGCAGATATAGCTAGAATTAGTAGTGTTGTTGTCATAGCTGCTGATATTAATGACTTCTGGTTTCTACCTGAATGGTTTCTATTGAAGCTTTAAGTTCAAAATTACCTTCACTGTCGTCAGATGGAAGGCTGTTATCAAAGGAACCGAATAAAATTGAGATTGATCTTTGGACATTTTGAAAAGATAACGGCATAGTGTGGACAGCGAAAGAGACTTCTCTTTGCTGAATAACATTTTCCAGTCCTTTCTTAATCCATTTGCTTCTCTCTCAATTATGAAAAGCTTGAGTGTTCTAACAGAGCTAATGGAAGAGATATTCTCTTTTCTGCTGTCTTTGTTGGCAGCTCTGGGTAAGGCTGGTGCTCACTCAATTGGAACCCGCTTTCTGAGGAACATTCCGACTCACTCTCCTTCAAGTCACATGTTTATTGCCACAGGCAGCGCACTTTCACCTCACAGACCAGGCTTGCAGCTGGTGTATATTCTTCACCAGGTCTTGATAAAAAATTGAATTAACATTCTGACAATATGCGAGACAACGATGCAGTTGCCAGAGATTGCACAACTAATCAAAATCAGTTCTGAAAAGGCAGACAAGTCAGCGGCTACTGACACCTGATTTGACCTCATCAATTTCCCAATTATGAAATTAGGCCTAATTGCTAAACTACTATTCCCCCCAAAAAAACAACAAATAATAATCAGGATGCAGTGGCTGGGTTTGTTGCAACCTGTAAGAAGACCAAACTCTCAATAGATGGATCTATTAAAAATTGTAAGAGGATAACAAGCAAACAGGGGTGTGTGTCGCACATATGGCAGTTCAGGCTGCAATAATATTTTTCACTTTAGAGACATATTTATTGTCGACATGCATCCATTGCATGGTAATATCTGGTCATTTTTTAATTTAACGTTTTTATTTATACAATTTCTATTTTCTTATTTTATTTATCATCCACCATTGGTACATACTAGGGGAGATTTGAACCCGCATTAGCCATGAGCATAAACTGCAATTTGGGCCCCATATCTCGCCAGAGTTGGAAAGCAAGGTTTTCGCTGGCGAGATCTCATTTTCCAATTTTCTCCGTCCCTCATCGATGACTTAACAAGATTCCCACCCAGGAAGATCGGAAACCTCATTTCAATATATTAATATCTAATTGGTGTGTTATCACGCTGTCATTTCCTCCCTCATTGGATATTAAAACTTGGCCGGCGTGATGTCATGCTGGCACAGCGGGCAATTTAGCATGGCCAATCCACTTAACCCGCACATCTTTGGACTGTGGGAGGAAACCGGAGCACCCGGAGGAAACCCACGCACACACGGGGAGGACGTGCAGACTCCGCACAGACTCCTCAGCCGGGAATCGAACCTGGGACCCTGGAGCTGTGAAGCATTTATGCTAACCACCATGCTACCGTGCTGCCCAAGATTTTAATCTACCCCCCCCCCCCCGAGGAAACCCACGCAGACACGGGGAGAACGTGCAGACTCTGCAGCGACAATGACCCAAGCCGGGAATCGAACCGGGGAACCTGGAGCTGGGAAGCTACAGTGCTAACCACTGCGCTACCGTGCTGCCCTGAAGGTTAAATGTCTAGGTGTCTCCCCAAGATCCACAGCTGAGGTGGAGGCGGGAGGCGGTCTACTGAATATGTCACATGAGGGCTGGGACCATGATGGCCTCAGACTGCTTTCTGGCAGCACAGGTATTGTAGTGCCACCCTCCACAATATGCGGGGCTGAAGGTGTGTCGCTCACTGGAATGGGGGAAACAGATGGGCAGAAATCCCAGATTATCCTGGGTGGAAGGCCTGGACTATGCACCAGCAGATCCTTCTCCCTTTGGTTGCCTAGGGTCCCTGGAATCCTCCATAGGATAGATTAGCAGCTGGAGAGAGATCCAGAAGACCAACTATCCCGGTACTGGAATTTATGGACACCCACAAATGCCTGCAGCATGCAGTTGATGCACTGCACCATGCAGTTCATGGAGTGCATACCCCAAACCATGGATGGACATCCCTGCCATGTAGTTCATGTCCTGCACCAAGGTGCCACTCTCACACTGTTGGCCTGGTTGCCTTGGAATGACAATATCAATGCCTCAGACGGAATGTGCTCGGTCTCCTCCAGTCAGCCTTGTAGTGCAAGGACGGACGCTGACGTCCCTTCTTGATATATTTGCAACTCTGCCTTTGTAACTCCAGCAGCTGGGGGATAACCAAACCCAGGGGCATGTCATCTGACTGGGGACAGACATGTCCTGGCCTCCAGCATTCCTACAAGTGCTGGGTCACAGGGACGTTCCTGCCTCAGCCTGCTGTGGATCATCAGCGTAAAGTCCAATGAGTGACCCAGAGGTTTGCCTACTCATTATTCTTAACAAGCTGTGAGTATCTGTGCTGGTGGAGGATGTGGGTGACATCTGTGACTAGTCTTCAATGTTACTCCAATATATTGGAGCTGCTCGGGCCTGTTGTTTCCATTGGCGGAGAGGGAACCGAGATGGCATTCGTGCATGGCAGGGGTATAAGGATAGTGTATATATACTCACATAAGGCTGGTGTCATGGTTGGATTGGTTGAGAGCTCCCACATTTACCTCTTGCCCCTACCTCACCCTCAGCACAGGTACGGTGCTGTTGCTCTCTAGCCTGCTCAAGGGCTCTCTCTTCGAATGGCACGAGGGTCTTCATCTCAGACATGACGCCCCCCCTGCTGTGCCCACTCGCACTGAGACAATAAGATGGGGAGAATATAGCAAGGACACATGCCGGTTCAGATGATAAGGCTGGCATGTGTGGCACCACAATCCTCACACCCACTATCCTCACCCCCCTGCTCCACTACCTACTCCCTCCTCCCCTCTCAAACACATGCCCTCTCCCCAACACCCCACTCCTCCCACCCTACACGCCCACTCCCAGAATGCAATCATGCATCTTGTATCTTGCAGGAGCTGCTGGTGATGGGGTGATTGGACCTTCTGGAGGTCCCCGCCCCTGACCCCAGCCACAGGCACAGCCAGAACCCTCGGTGCTAACCAGCGACGAGGGCAACACTGACAGGGACAGGATCCATCCAGCCTAATCTCGTCACAGCTGTCTCCAACACCATCCCAGAGACACTCACCTCAGTTGGGCACTTTAATGAAGAGACTCCTGGGGCACTATCTGGCACGCAACACACACATGCTCCGGTACAGCAGGTGGAGCAAGGAACTCCTGAGGGGGGAGGACAGTCAGAGGCAGGCTGACTCCAGGGACTAGCTGCCATACAAAAGGGTTTCGGGCTTCTGGAACGGATGGTCCCATCGAATGTGGAGATGCAGTCAGAGAGTCAGGGACTATATGGGGGGGGGGGGGGGGGGGGGGGGTTTGCCGGCGAGCATCCAGCACCTGCAGGTGTAGTTGGAGGATTCCAACTGTGTGCAGGAGCAGGAGGTGGTCAACTGTGTAGTGTGCACCAAATAGTGTCCCAGCAGCCTCTTCACTAAAGTGCCCGATCGAGGCGGGTCTCCTGAGTTCCGGGCGGAGGGCTGATGTCCAAGCTGCTCCCTCATCAGGGCTTGACTCATGTGGTGGCCCCAGCTGTGGCACTAGCTGTCGACGGGACTACCACTTGGACCTGCCCCATCACCAGCAGGTCCTGCAAGACACAAGACAAGACGCATGATTAGACCGCAGGCTGGTGGGGGGGGGGGGAGAGAGAGTGGTGGTGGACATGTGGGTGTGGGGGGGGGGGGTGTTGTTGGCGTGAGGATGGTGTTGGGGTGAGGGTGGTGTGGGGTGAGGATGGTTGGGGGGGGGGGGGTTGGCACATGTGTCACGAGGAACCGCAACTCAGCGGGGTCTCACTTCCTCGCTAGCGGCCGAGCCTCACATCGGTGAACTCCCGTTCCTCCGGGCTGCTGACCATGTCCAGGATCCTCTACTCAGCCACAGTGAGAGGCCGCATGTCCGGCGGCCCCCCTCCTGTCCTCTCCCGCTCCCGGCATGCCTTCCCCCTGGGACCGTGCACCTTCCACATGCATTAACTCCTTCATTGCTGCAAAGGAGCAATGTTCACCATCTACAAGGTGCACTGCAGGAACTCAATAAGGTTCCTTAGGCACATTTCAAAACAAGACCGCGAGAAGGACATCAGCAGCAGATTATTGTGAACATCACCATTTGAAAGTTCCCCTCCAAAGCACTCACTATCCTGACTTGGAAATATATTGTCATTCCTTCACTGTCACTGGGTCAAAATCTTGGAACTCCCTCGCTAACAGCAATTAGGGCGCACGGTAGCACAATGGGTAGCATTTTTGCTTCACAGCGTCAGAGTTCCAGGTTCGATTCCTGGCTTGGGCAATGTCTATGCGGAGTCGGCACGTACTCCCCCTGTCTGCATGGGTCTCCTCTGGGTGCTCCGGTTTCCTCCCAAAAGACCCGAAAAACGTGCTTGTTACGGAATTTGGACATTCGGAATTCTCCCTCTGAGTACCCGAGCAGGCGACAGAGTGTGGCGACTAAGGGCTTTTCACAGCAACTTCATTGCCGTGTTGATGTAAGCCTACTTGTAACAATAATAAAGATTATTATTGTGGATTGCAGCGGTTGAAAAACGCAGCTCACCACCACCTTCTCAAGGATAATGAAGGATTGGCAATGAATGCTGGCTAAGCCAGCAATGCCCATACCCCTCGAATGAATAAAAATCTCTCAGAAATTGAGGTAATTAGAGATGAGGAGTAGTAGCCAGCTTAGGAAGTGTAGAGCGCCAGACCTCAGGAGGCCAGAGGAGAGTGACGAGGGACACAAAGGAGATGGAGGCACTATACTCTGAGCAAGGGGTTTACAGACAGAGGGAAAGTGGTCTATCGATGTCTGAGAACCAGTGCTGAATCATGTGATTCATCAATGAAGACCCCGAGGCAGCTCACAAGGCCCTTCACGGCAGTGCATCATCCACGTGATAGATACGCTCTTTCCCTGCTCAGCAATACAGCAGGATCATAGCTAATAGGATATTGCGGACTCAGAGGGTGCTGTGACCAATCCGATGCCTGGTAAAAAAACTCCGACAAGGGTCTAGGTCATTGCGGCTCTCATCACATCAGAGAACTGTAGACTTTGAGGATGGTAAAGCATTGGGAATGGGACAGTTCATTGGGGAAGAGCAGGAGATAAGAGAGGAGGTTGAAGGAAAAGAAAGGTGATGCAGAGGTGCCCGCCCCAGATGCCCGCCCCAAATGGGTGCCAGACCGCCACCTACCCTGTGTTGGAATTTTGACAGGTTTATTAAAATATTAGAATTACTTAAGTCCATATGTGCGACGGGTTCATATAGGTAAGCCCTCTTAATTTCATATACAGACTGCACATCTGATATTTCAATCAATTCGCTACCTCCTGTACCAAACCAGGCACAATCCTGATTATAAATAATGCAAACAACCCAATTCGCCAATGATTTGTCAATAACCCAATCAATTGTTTTAGTTCGAACAACATTTTTTACCCATAAGGTAGCAGAACTCTCAGATGGCAAATTAAAAGAAGTTCATTTGAAAGGAAAATGATCAATACAGTAGGGATAAAAAATATATACTTACCAATCCAAAACAAACTTTTTACTATTTATATCAGGTGATGTGGCCGAAGAAGCATAACCGTTGATACTTCTTCATTGACAACCATTCTGACCAGAATCTTGTCTCTTCAGGTATTTCTCAGTACATACAGCAGCAAACCTTTTACAGGACCCCAGTTTATCCTTCTTAGCGAACTATGTTAGGTCAGGCCACTGTTACCTTATAGAATGGTTCTAGCTGTTAGGTTAATTTAATAGGTTTTTAATTACATCTTTCAATAATAACACTCAGTCAAAAGGATAGTTTATGGAAGACAATAGCTTCATACCTATTAATCTTGATCAGATTGTGAACAATCAGCCTTATTCATGAGCAGATCTCTACAGACCACAAGTTCCTGTGGCTTATCAAAAGTTAGAAAGATTCCCTGGAAAAGTTTCTGCTAGCTAGGCATTTTCTCGAAATATTAAAATTTATACAATAATCCAGTCTTTCTGGTATGTATCAATTATATTCATTCACTCATTATAACTTAGTCAAGGTATATTTCTTAAAGAGATCAGCTGTTTTGTGACTGACTTTAAATACAAATTTGATGAAGTAGTTAATTTAACAAAGTACTGAATGTGAAATGGCTGCAGGATGCCACGTGTTAGGGTTAAAATGACTTCCTTGACCTTGTTACTTGTATCAGTGAATATAAAATGAAGCTAGTCTAAAAAAAAGGTTCCATTTTCCTAAAAAAAAATTACTACTCAGAAGAACTTACACCTGTACCATCCCAGGTCCCGATGGTGCAGTGGCAGGCTTTGGCACAAACTCGCTCGGGATAACCAGCAGACTCAATTGTGGTTGCCTTGGGCATGTGAAAGCCATCTCCATTCCTACCCATTTTAATTGGGCAGAAATCCCATCTACATATCAGTTCAGGGCTCACCTCCAGGAAAAACTGAATCTCAGTCAGTTTCCCACTGAAGAGAGGAGGGTGATTTGATTGAAGTATATAAAACAGTTGGGAGACTATGCTGCATTCCTATTAATAGATCGGGGAAGCCGAAGATTTGTGTGTGTTTCATTACATAAGAGTAGGCTAGGTTTGATGTTGGCCGATTCTTCTTTTCTCAGAGGATTGCAGGCCTCTGGAACAAGTTGTCAATTTGTGAGAGAGTGCTGATTCTCTGCAAATCTTAATAAAAAGAGCTGGGCAGAGTTCACATTACTCATTACTTGATATTTCACCTATCTTTAATAAGTATGGTCAGAGTAGTCTTCTGGATTAGTTTCTCGACATCTCAGAGGAATTTTGCAGAAACTTTGTTTCCAGGATTTGTCCTGGATTTTTATCCCAGGACATTGTGGTATTCGGTGAATGAAAATCAAAATTAAACAGTGAAATTGAATTGTCGAAGTTATTGATTCTAAGTAGCTACCAGAAAAAATAAATCTTAACGCCTATTGAATAAAATAATACCTAATAACACATTTCTTTATATCTACACCAAGGCAGCACGTGTTTCCACCTGTGAGGCCATCATTAATTCCAGTTCCAACTTTTGTGCTGCTTTTAACATATCTGTCATTACAAATCCACTCCGAGTGTCGGATAGAAACAGCATACATGAGTGAGAAGACTGATGGAAAATTCAGTCTGATCTTATAATTTTGCAGCACATTCTCAATTTGGCAAGGCATACCCATAACCTAAAGAATAATAACTAGGAAATGCAATCTCCATTTAAGCCAAACTAGAACATGTTGTATATTGTATGTCGGAATTATAAATTTGAAATGTTTTTTTTTCCCTGCCAACCATCAGATCTGAGATTGTATATGCTCTCAATTAATGTAATGTTTGGATTCAATCTTCAGCCTATTCTGGCTAATGATAAAAAAAGTTTCTCTTTTAGCTTACAAAACAGACATCTACATTTGCTATGCACTATGAAATATAACAGTCATACTCGTAAGCAGTAACACATTTTGTAAAATTGAAGGGCAAAGTTGCCACAGCACCTTCATCATGTAAGCCAACAAATATCTGAATGTGACAATACGAAAGAGTATAGGATTATGTATGGCACAATTCTTTAAAATCAGACATGGTTATTTTTCTTCAAAGTATAAACGTACACCCTTGCTTTTTAATCAGCTTCCACTCAGTGCTGTAAGTGCAAGCTGTTTAGGTTCAGCAGAGTTTCAGTCGCCTAGCTTATTGGCGAATGCAATTTCTCCAGGGTAAAAGCAAAGCTCTACATCAAAGCCTGATTGAGCAGAAAATACGTGCTAATGTTCACAGCAGTACTCTATTATATTATAAGTATGCTTGTAAATATTCACTGCATGTTATCACACCATTCGAACTATGAATATTGTAAGGTCAAAGGTCACCCCTAATACTCTCTCAAGAGGCAGTAGTTTTAAATATATCCAAATGGAATAATGGTCAAGAATACCCAAAGGGAGGGGGGCCGAGCACATCATAAAGAATTGCACAGTATGTTTCAAGTTTTCAGGACAACAGATATGCCAAACAGATACCTCATAAGCAGTCATTATTAATGGAATGATCAGGCTTATGTTCAGCAAGAAACCTTCACTGCAATAAATCTCTGTGCTCCATTAGTCCACTTAATTCCAAATGGTAGCGAGGTTATAACCTAGCACTGTAGAATTTTATTGTCATGATCCATAATGTATCTTACAGTATTTGAAATTTAGAGATAACGGTCGTTTAAGCTTCCTTCATCTACATAAAATCTTAATACGTTCAATTTTGCACTAAACAGGTCACTCAAACACTGGAAAACTTTGTCAAATTAAATGCAGCAATCTTTCACACTGACACAGTAAGATTTTTGAAATCAAATGAGTTATTCGAGTTCCTCATTAATTTTGAACCCATATAAAATGCATTTGATATAATGCACTTCTCAAAGACAAATGTTACATAAAGGGTCATCTGTGACTAAAATAGTCATGAAAATAAAATGTGAAATCTTCACTCATTCATAAAATGGTGTATCATATTATTTAAGGGAGCAGACATTATAAGTCTCTTATCTTGCATTAGAAAATGGAGCTCCATTACTGAGATAGCCTGAAAATGTTTATAGCAGATTTCTCCAATCATTCGGATAAAGAATGCAACTGGAATAAAATTGCTGCATTAGGAGAAATGGAATGCAAACGCACCATGAAATTTAAGAGTTTGCAGCCTTCAGCATTACAAAAAAAATTGTTTTAAATGGGTTGGTAATAATATTCTGTTCCCTATATCAATTTTTAAAGAAATACACTGGAACCAACGTCCAACAATAATTTACTGCACACCAGTGTATTTGAATTTATATAAATCCATAATCTGTTTGCATGCAGTATAATATTTTTAGATCACATTCCATTTATTTTTAACTACTATTGGGACAATTGTAGCCTAATTCACACTGGAAGAATGAAGTAAAATTGCTTGGGAGTATATACATGCCTGCTGGTTTGCCACCAGTAGCATTTCATCAATGCACTCTTTTTTTGGTTATTCAGAGGGCCAAGATACCCACTGAAGCAGACAAGAGCCTCGTGAATACAACCAAATATAAGACGCGAGATCATGACTCGACGCCATTTTAACACAAAATTGCTGAAGTCCTGCTGAATTCCCAATCTGCTGGAAAGCTGGCTGAATGGACCTCACAAGATGACTGGAAACACTACTGTGGTCAGATAGCCAATGGCCTGAACTGTGGACCCAACACAGAATTGCAGACTTTAAATTAAGCCAGCAGACAGGCCTGATGGGAAGTCAAACAGCCAAGTTTGAATACACTTGTCAGAGACAGTCAAGCCACGGCAAGTCTGGACTTGTCCTGCAAAAGGAGATCGAATTCAGCCCCATTCAGACAGATCAATTGTTGTGTATTGCCCAGATGTAGCCAGACTTTCTAGCACCTTGGTTTTCCTCCGTTATCTTGTATGGGATAACTTTACGTGTGGACATTGCACCTGAGGGGGAGTTCTTGGTGTCCTGCAGAATGTGATTGCGAATGTTGCAATCCCTACCCAGTGACCTCATTGGCTGAAGGCCAGAGAAATCTCTGGAAAGGGGCAAAGACGGGGATAAGAAGGTTCACCCAGAGACCCTCCCCAGTGAAGATTCGACATGGAGACTACTAACAAGAATAGTAACACGCAGACGGCTGGAAGAGGTGTGCGAGAACCATTTTCACAGGCGAGGGCCCTGAAACGGCAGAAGCTCAGCAGATTGACTCACACCTCAATTAAGTTCATAGGCATGGGTAGTATTAGAATCTTGGGCAAATAATATTGAGAATAATTTTGGCTAGTGACTGTTTTATTGTGAATAAATTTGGGTTGAATGGTGAACCTGTTTTTGTCCTTTGTTCATCTTGCAAATAAAGGCCACCTGGGTAAAATGTTTTACTAATAAACTGGACGACGTTTCTGATCATTTACAGACAACACTAACCAATGTATCTTTCCAATATATGTTTTGCCTTGCTCACCTTGAAGAAGCTCTCAAAACTGTGCAGATGCTATTATTCTCACTTTGATTTCGGCGGTGGAGGATGAGCAGCAATAGCTGCAACTTTCAGCGGCTAAATGCCGGCTCAAATGGAGAATTTGTGGGCATGTTACAACAAAAAAATCACGTCGACCCCTCACCAATTCCGGGACCGGTGAGGGGCTAGCAGCGTCGCCGGGTGAAAGTCCCGGCGGCCGCGACGGAAATGTCCAGAAAATGGTCGCACATGCACACGACGATGACCTGCAGTGTTTGCGGCATACAACATGGCACCAACCATGCCCTGACCTAACCCACCATCTGTGATGCCACAGGTCATCACCTGGCCACCCCCGCATCAGCCCCCAGTCACTCGTAGAAGCCCCCCCGGCCAGCGGCATGGATCTTGGCCGAGTGTGGCTGCGCTTGTCACAGTCTGCAGCCATCACACACGATTCCCAACCACTGAGACCACACGTGTCCCACGCGGTTGGGAACCCAGCCCATCGGAGGTGGAGCATCGCGGGAGGGCCTACTGATGAGGCATCAACGGCATTGCAGCGGCGCACGACAATGCCGTTTTGGAGGGGACGGAGCATGGCATACCTCTGCCGGCACCGATTTGGGCGTCGGAGTCGATTCTCCGCCCAATCACTGATTAAGATGGCGAAGTAGTACATCTTATACACTTTTTTGACCCACCAAGGGCCATACTTTGATAATTTTGTGAGATATGATTAGCAGGAGTTTTTTTTGTTTTCATTTCTCCTCTTCTTGAATAACAGGTTACTTCACTCATTGGACAACTGGACGTGTTGGTTTAGACATTAAATTCCTGGTTTCTCAGGAAGATTGAGCTGTTCAGTGGGTTACCAAACTGTCTTTTCATTTCAGCAGCCTAGAATTCCAAATCCATTCAGGCTAAATACAAGTCTCATCTCTCCACTGACTGTAAGAATCCAACATGAAATGTGTTTTAACAGCCTCCAGTCCGATGACTATTCATTGGCAGTTTGCATCACAGACCACAGGGAAACTTCCTCTGTTAATAGAACATACAGTGCAGAAGGTGGCCATTCGGCCCATCGAGTCTGCACCGACCCACATTCAGCCCTCACTTCCACCCTATCACCCTAACCCAATAACCCCTCCTAACCTGTTTGGTCACTAAGGACAATTTATCATGGCCAACCCACCTAACTTGCACATCATTGGACTGTGGGCGGAAACCGGAGCACCCGGAAAAAACCCATGCAGACACGGGGAGAACGTGCAGACTCCGCACAGACAGTGACCCAGAGGGGAATTGAACCTGGGACCCTGGCGCTGTGAAGCCACAGCGCTATCCACTTGTGCTACCGTGCTGCCTTAATGCAGTAATAAATCCTACAGTGGCTGTAATTGAACCATATTACCAAAGTCTCCTGCCTGCGGTGTATCTGACCTGGAAGTGCATGACGTGGATACTGAAGGCTATAAATGGATCCCCCATCTTAACAAGCATGTGTATTGAGCCCCGCCCATCGAATATAATTCAAGTCAGAAAATCGGATATCCTAACGGATACTTTTATAATCACAAAGGTTTTTTATCGCACACATTGCTTTTACAAATGTTTAATGTCAACACGTTTTGTACAAAGCCTTAGATAAAATCGTTTGCAGTTTTTTCGCAATGGGAGGATGGAGTCGAAGACTCCAGGACAATCTCCACAGCAGTTCCAATACCGTACGTGCTGATTAAATTTCTCTGTAGAAACAATTATTGGACTCCGCTTTATTCTAACGGTGTGACTCACATATTTTCCAATAAATTGATTTAATGGATTTTCATAAACGTTCCACAACCACAGGCTGATCAAACACGGCTTAAAACAAATACACTGCAACCTCTCTGGTTTGGAAATCTGAAATCCAGAAAAACCAGTTGCCTGCATTTTTTTGAGCAGGCCCACGCAACTGACAGACTCAACACTCGTGATGCTCCAGCAAATCACAAAATATTCAGTGTGATAGTCTTTATAGTTATTCTCATGCTGAACTTGTGCACTTGTGCATCACTTCAGGTTTGGTGAGAAGAAATCTTGGTGGAGGGGAGGGAGGTATCCCTTTTTTTAATATCTTCTTCAGCCTCCAGGAGACCAGGAGTTGAAAACTGCACACGAGGGATGTTTTTGGAAATCATCACAGAGTGACAGCACAGGGGAAACATAAGTTCATCGAATGGGACCAGAAGTCAGCACAGGAGGAGCAAAGTCTTTAGTAAGTAGGACCTGGTGAGTATTTCTACTGTCCGGTCTTTAAAGTAAAAAGTGGTCCTTAGTTTAGATTAAGTAGCATTTAGAACATAGAACATAGAACAGTACAGCACAGAACAGGCCCTTCGGCCCTCGATGTTGTGCTGAGCAAATGATCACCCTACTCAAACCCACGTATCCACCCTATACCCGTAACCCAACAACCCCCCCCCCCCCCCCCCCAACCTTACTTTTTAGGACACTACGGGCAATTTAGCATGGCCAATCCACCTAACCCGCACATCTTTGGACTGTGGGAGGAGCACCCAGAGGAAACCCACGCACACACAGGGAGGACGTGCAGACTCCGCACAGACAGTGACCCAGCCGGGAATCGAACCTGGGACCCTGGAGCTGTGAAGCATTTATGCTAACCACCATGCTACCATGCTGCCCTAAGTATAAGAAGTAAAGTAACGTCCCGAGTATATATTTAATGTTGTTTAATGTTGTTTATATGAAATAAAAGAAAAGGAAGTAATTTAAAGGTAAGTCATAGCAGGGCAGTTGAGCCACATGGAATATTCCTGTGCAATGTGGGAAGTCAGGGACATTTCCTGTGTCCAGGGCGAGCATTGGTGCAGGAGGTGTCTCCAGCTGCAGCTACTTGAAATCCGCATTTCAGATCTGAAGCTGTGACTGGAGTTATTGTGGAACGTCTGCAAGGCCGAGATCTTTGTGGATAGCCTGTCCAGTGAGGTGGTCACACTGCAGGTAAAGAGTGCATATGCAGAAAGGGAATGAGTGACCTGCAGAGTGTAAATGCAGTAGACAGTTAGTACAGGAGTCCCCTGGGCCCATTTCACCCCAACAGATTTTCCAGTTTGCATACTTCTGGGGATGATGGTTTTCAGGGGAATGCAGCAAAAGCCAGGTTTGTGTGTCACGAGGGGCTCAGCTGCACAGATATGGGGAGGGAAATGAGTGGGAAACCAATAGTGATAGGAGATTCTACTGTAAGGGGAACAGATAGACGTTTCGGCGGGCACAGACATGACACAAAGATGACATGTTGCTTCTCTGATGCCAGGGTCTAGGATGTCACTTAGCGGCTGCAGGACATTCTGAAGGGGGAGAGTGAACAGCCAGAAGTTGCGATCCATATTGGTACCAACGGCAGAGGGAAAAAAGAGGGATGAGGTTCTGCAAGCAGAATATAAAGATCTAGGAAATAAATTATAAGATGGGACCTCAATAGTAGTAATCTCGAATTACAGTTGTTTTGCAATAACCTGAACACTGATGCTCAGATTGGGTTCCGCCAAGGCCACCAAGGGGCTTTTCATAGTAACTTCATTGAAGCCTACTTCTGACAATAAGCGATTATTATTATTAGCATTTGACTGAGTGTGCCATCAAGGAGCCTTGGAAAATGGAGTCAATGGAAATCAGTGAGAAAATCTGCTACTGGTTGGATCAATACCTGGTGCATAAGAAGATGGTTGTGGTAGTTGGAGGTCAATCATCTCAGTTCCAGAACACGATTGCAGGAGTTCCTCAGGGTAGTGTCCTAGGCTCAACCATCTTCACCTGCTTCATTAATAACCTCCCTTCCATCATAAGGTCAGAAGTGAGAATGTTCACTGATAATTACACAATGTTCAGCACCACTTTTGACCACTGAAGCAGTCCATGCCCAAATGCAGCAAGACCTGGACAATATCCAGGCTTGGGCTGACAAGTGGCAAGTACTGTTTGTGCCACACAAGTGTCAGACAATAACCAACCTCAACAAGAGAGAATCAAACCATCACCCTTGACATTCAATGGCATTAACATCACTGAATCTTCCGCAATCTCCAGGGGGGGGGGGGGGGTTAACAATGGCGTAACTGGACTAGAAATATAAATACTGTGGCTGCAAAAGTAGGTCAGAGGCTAAGAATCCTGTGGTGAGTAACTCACTTCCTATCTCCCCAAAACCTGTCCATCATTTACAAGGCACAAGTCAGGAGTGTAACGGAATACTCTCCACTTGCCTGGATGAGTACAACACTCAAGAAGCTTGATGTCATCCAGGGTAAAGCAACCCACTGAATTGGCACCCCATCCACAAACATTCACTCACTCCACCATCGACAAACAGTGGCAGCAGTACAAGATGCAATGCTGGAACACACTAAGGCTCCTTTGGTAGCACCTTTCAAACCCACGACCGCTACAATCTAGAAGAAGGGCAGCAGACACATGGGAACACAACCATGTGGAAGTTCTCCTCCAAGTATTTTCCTGACTTGGAAGTATATTGCCATTCCTGCAATGTCACTGGGTTAAAATCCTGGAAATCCCTCCCTAACAGGACTGTGGGTGTACCTACACCACATGTAAGAAGTCTTACAACACCAGGTTAAAGTCCAACAGGTTTGTTTCAAACACGAGCTTTTGTAGCGCAGCTCCTTCCTCAGGTGAATGGCGAGGTATGTTCCAGAAACATTTATATAGACAAAGTCAGAGATGCTGGACAATGCTTGGAATGCGAGCATTTGCAGGTAATCAAATCATTACAGATCCAGGGAGAGGGATAATCACAGGTTAAAGAGGTGCGAATTGTCTCAAGCCAGAACAGTTGGTGGGATTTTGCAAGTCCAGGCCAGATGGTGGGGGGTGGATGTAATGCGACATGAATCCAAGATCCCTGTTGAGGCCGCACTCATGCGTGTGGAACTTAGCTATAAGTTTTTGCTTGGCAATTCTGCGTTGTCGCGTGTCCTGAAGACCACCTTGGAGAACGCTTACCCGGAGATCAGAGGCTGAATGCCCTTGACTGCTGAAGTGTTCCCCGACTGGAAGGGAACATTCCTGCCTGGTGATTGTCGCACGATGCCTGTTCTTCATGCACAAGTTTGAACAAGACTTCCTCACCACACAGGACCTGCAACCGATGTTATACACCAGATACATCGATGATATTTTTTTCCTTTGGACCCACAGCAAAGAATCACTGAAACGACTACACGATGAGATCAATAAATTCCATCCAGCCATCAGACTCACCATGGACTATTCTCCAAATTCTGTTGCATTCTTGGACACACTCATCTCCATTAAGGACGGTCACCTTAGCACTTCACTTTACCGCAAGCCCACAGACAACCTCACGATGCTCCACTTCTGAGTATGAGAGTAAACTTGCTCAGAATATAAAAACAGACAGTAAACGTTTTTACAAATATATAAAACAAAAAAGAGTGGCTAAGGTAAATATTGGTCCTTTAGAGGATGAGAAGGGAGTTTTAATAATGGGAAATGAGGAAATGGCTGAGGAACTGAACAGGTTTTTTGGGTCGGTCTTCACAGTGGAAGACACAAATAACATGCCAGCGACTGATAGAAATGAGGCTATGACAGGTGAGGACCTTGAGAGGATTGTTGTCACTAAGGAGGTAGTGATGGGCAAGCTAATGGGGCTAAAGGTAGACAAGTCTCCTGGCCCTGATGGAATGCATCCCAGAGTGCTAAAAGAGATGGCTAGGGAAATTGCAGATGCACTAGTGATAATTTACCGAAATTCACTAGACTCTGGGGTGGTCCCGGTGGATTGGAAATTAGCAAACGTGACACCACTGTTTAAAAAAGGAGGTAGGCAGAAAGCAGGAAATTATAGGCCAGTGAGTTTAACTTCGGTAGTAGGGAAGATGCTGGAATCTATCATCAAGGAAGAAATAGTGAGGCATCTGGATAGAAATTGTCCCATTGGGCAGACGCAGCATGGGTTCATAAAGGGCAGGTCATGCCTAACTAATTTAGTGGAATTTTTTGAGGACATTACCAGTGCAGTAGATAACGGGGAGCCGATGGATGTGGTATATCTGGATTTCCAGAAAGCCTTTGACAAGGTGCCACACAAAAGGTTCCTGCATAAGATAAAGATGCATGGCATTAAGGGTAAAGTAGTAGCATGGATAGAGGATTGGATAATTAATAGAAAGCAAAGAGTGGGGATTAATGGGTGTTTCTCTGGTTGGCAATCAGTAGCTAGTGGTGTCCCTCAGGGATCCGTGTCGGGCCCACAATTGTTCACAATTTACATAGATGATTTGGAGTTGGGGACCAAGGGCAATGTGTCCAAGTTTGCAGATGACACTAAGATGAGTGGTAAAGCGAAAAGTGCAGAGGATACTGGAAGTCTGCAGAGGGATTTGGATAGGTTAAGTGAATGGGCTAGGGTCTGGCAGATGGAATACAATGTTGAAAAATGTGAGGTTATCCATTTTGGTAGGAATAACAGCAAACGGGATTATTATTTAAACGATAAAATATTAAAGCATACCGCTGTGCAGAGAGACTTGGGTGTGCTAGTGCATGAGTCACAGAAGGTTGGTTTACAGGTGCAACAGGTGATTAAGAAGGCAAATGGAATGTTGTCCTTCATTGCTAGAAGGATGGAGTTTAAGACTAGGGAGGTTATGTTGCAATTGTATAAGGTGTTAGTGAGGCCACACCTGGAGTATTGTGTTCAGTTTTGGTCTCCTTACTTGAGAAAGGATGTACTGGCACTGGAGGGTGTGCAGAGGTGATTCACTAGGTTAATCCCAGAGCTGAAGGGGTTGGATTATGAGGAGAGGTTGAGTAGACTGGGACTGTACTCGTTGGAATTTAGAAGGATGAGGGGGGATCTTATAGAAACATTTAAAATTATGAAGGGAATAGATAGGATAGATGCGGGCAGGTTGTTTCCACTGGCGGGTGACAGCAGAACTAGGGGACATAGTGTCAAAATAAGGGGAAGTAGATTTAGGACTGAGTTTAGGAGGAACTTCTTCACCCAAAGAGTTGTGAATCTATGGAATTCCTTGCCCAGTGAAGCAGTTGAGGCTCCTTCATTACATGTTTTTAAGGTAAAGATAGATAGTTTTTTTGAAGAATAAAGGGATTAAGGGTTATGGTGTTCGGGCCGGAAAGTGGAGCTGAGTCCACAAAAGATCAGCCATGATCTCATTGAATGGCGGAGCAGGCTCGAGGGGCCAGATGGCCTACTCCTGCTCCTAGTTCTTATGTTCTTATGTTCTTATGTTCTCCAGCTTTCACCCGAAACACATTAAAGAAGCCATCCCCTATGGACAAGCCCTCCGTATACACAGGATCTGCTCAGACGAGGAGGAGCGTAACAGACACCTACAGATGCTGAAAGATGCTCTCGTACGAACGGGATATGGCGCTCGACACATCGATCGACAGTTCCAACGCGCCACAGCAAAAAACCGCACCAACCTCCTCAGAAGACAAACACGGGACACCACTGACAGAGTACCCTTCGTCGTCCAGTACTTTCCTGGGGCGGAGAAACTACGACATCTTCTTCGCAGCCTTCAACACATCATCAATGAAGATGAACATCTTGCCAAGGTCATCCCCACACCCCCACTACTGGCCTTCAAACAACCGTGCAACCTCAAACAAACCATTGTTTGCAGCAAATTACCCAGCCTTCAGAACAGCGACCACGACACCACACAACCCTGACATGGCAATCTCTGCAAGACATGCCAGATCATCGACATGGATACCACCATTACACGTGGTAACACCACCCACCAGGTGGTACGACTCGACCAATGTAGTCTACCTCTTACGCTGCAGGAAAGGATGTCCTGAAGCGTAGTACATTGGCGAGACCATGCAGACACTGCGACAATGAATGAACGGGCATCGTGCGACAATCACCAGGCAGGAATGTTCCCTTCCAGTCGGGGAACACTTCAGCAGTCAAGGGCATTCAGCCTCTGATCTCCGGGTAAGCGTTCTCCAAGGCGGTCTTCAGGACACGCGACAACGCAGAATTGCCGAGCAAAAACTTATAGCTAAGTTCCACACGCATGAGTGCGGCCTCAACTGGGATCTTGGATTCATGTCGCATTACATCCACCCCCCACCATCTGGCCTGGACTTGCAAAATCCCACCAACTGTTCTGGCTTGAGACAATTCACACCTCTTTAACCTGTCTAAGATCCCTCTCCTTGGATCTGTAATGATTTGATTACCTGCAAATGCTCGCATTCCAAGCATTGTCCAGCATCTCTGACTTTGTCAATATAAATGTTTCTGGAACATACCTCGCCATTCACCTGAGGAAGGAGCTGCGCTCCGAAAGCTCGTGTTTGAAACAAACCTGTTGGACTTTAACCTGGTGTTGTAAGACTTCTTACTGTGCTCACCCCAGTCCAACGCCGGCATCTCCACATCATGGCTACACCACATGGACTGCAGCAGTTCAAGAAGGCAGCTCACCACCACTTTAACAAGGGCAATTAGGGATGGGCAATAAATGTTGGCCATAAATGAATTAAAAATTATGTATATTGGCATAGATTCAGAATTTCTCAGTGACAGGAAACAAAGAAGAGGAATAATTAGACATTTTTCAAAGTAGTAGTCGGTGATTAGTGGGGTACCACAGGATCAATGCTCGGGCCCCGGCGAATCAAAATATATATCAATGATTTGGATGAGGGAACAAAAATGTAACATTTCCAAGTTTGCTGATGACACACAACCTGATGGGAATATGTGGTGAGAAGGATGTTAAGAGGCTTCAAGATGATTTAGACAAGCAGAGTGAATGGGCCAATACTTGGCTGATGTAGTATGATCTGGATAAATGTGATGTTATCCACTTAGGTCGGAAAAACAGAATGGCAGAGTATTATTGAAATGACATAGATTGGGAAATATTGATGCATGCAGGTGCAGCAAACAGTTAAGAATTGTATGTTGACCTTCGTTGCAAGAAGACTTGAATATAGGAGCAGGAATGTTTTACTGCAGCTGTACAGGGCCTTGGTGAGACCTCATCAGGAGTATTGTGTGCAGTTTTGATCTCCTTACCTAAGGCAGGATATACTTGCCGTAGAGCGCGGTGAAGGTTCACCAGACTGATTCCTGGGATGGCAGCATTGACATCCAACGAGAGATTGGCTCTTCTGGCCCTATATTCACTAGAGTTTAGAAGAATGAGAAAGGAGATTCTATCAAAACCTAACAGGGCTGGACAAACTGGATGCAGGAATGTTGTTCACTCTGGCTGATGAAGTCTAGAAATAAGAGATCACAGTCTTGGGATATGGGGCAGATCATTTAGGGCTGAGATGAGCTGAAAATTCTTCACTCAGAAGGTGGTGAACCCAGAGCGACATGGTGACCCAGTGGTTAGCACTGCTGCATGATGGCACTGAGGACCCGGGTTCAATCCCAGCCCCTGGTCACTATCCGTGGAGAGTTTACACTGACCCCCGTTTCTGCATGAGTCTCACCCCAACAACACAAAAAGATGTGCAGGGTAGGTGGATTGGCCATGCTAAATTGCCCCTTCATTGGAAAAATTAAGAAACATTTAAAAGGTGGTGAACCTGTGGAATTCTCTGCCACAGAAGGCTGTAGTGGCCAAGTAACTGAATATGCTTAAGAACAAAAATAACTAGATTTAAAGGCCTCAAGGGGTACGAGGAGAGCATGGGAGTATGGCGTTGTGATAGCCATGATCAATCATATTGAATGGTAGAGCAGGCTCCTATTTTCTATGTCTCTAAAGGCATAATTCTCCCTCCCGCCTACGGTAGGTTGGGTGGCAGGTGGGAGAAGAGAATCTAATGGGAGCCAAGAAGACAGAATCCCACTGGCAAAGATCATGTTGCAATTCTCCTAGGAGTCAGTTAATGGCAGGTCAGTCTACCCAATGGCTGATGGCAATATTTGCGTTCATTTGCATCTCATGAATGCTGATTTAAACTGATGCTTACCAGTGTCTCGACAGGCCTTGCAATCTTGCATCACGCCAGCATTGCGTCGGTCTAATACAAGTGCAACAAAGCCTTTCTGCCACTGCTCTGATGAGCTGTTCACCACTCTGCCGGGGCAGACAGATTCCTGCCTCTGTTTCCATGCTGAGCTGGTCTTCATACACCGACCATGCTATTGGACCCATGAACTCTCCTGTGTCAGTGTCTCTGATCAGTACTGTGCCTGGACTTGGGATCTCCTTCCCCCATGTGCCACACACAAGTATCTATCTGGATAGCACTGTGCTGTGCGACTCACGCAGCCAATGCATCAAAGGTCTGAGGTTTGACCGGGGGTGGAGTGCGGGTGACGCTGGGTGGTTGAGGGCAAGGTGAGGGGTGATGGTATTTGCCTGGCGAAGACTGGGGGAGGGGGAGCAATGTGGAGGAGCACAGTGCAAGGAGGGGGGAGGAGGGCGAGGGCTCACAGTGGCAGGCAGAGGGACAAGGAGATGGATGAAGAAGACGAACAATGGAAATCAGAGGGAAGACCAAGCCGAGCTGGACCCCAACAAGGCTGCATGGAAAGCTCACAAACAAGGGGTCACATTGTTTCCTGCAAGGGTAGAGGTCCAAATGGGGCATAGGCACCTCGCAGATGATGGGCTCGGTGAGGAGAGTGGCTGAATCAAGGAAGAGACTGTCTCATGAGGCTGCTAGCCTTTGCCCTCTGGGCTGCTGACATTCTGCATGGTCTGGTGAAGAGAGGTGGGCTGGAGAGAGTGATATGAATGCACTAGACTGGTGTTTAATTATGGCACCAGGACCTTTGAATCCACCAGCTGGCAGTGAGCAGGTGAGTGAATTAGTTGCCTGTCTGCCAGAAGATTCGGAGGGGGACTAGCCCAGTGGGCTCAACAGCTAGCTTGTAATGCAGAACAATGCCAGCAGCGTGGGTTCAATTCCCGTACCGGCCTCCCAGAACAGGCGCCGGAATGTGCCGACTAGGGGCTTTTCACAGTAAAATCATTGAAGCCTACTTGTGACATAAGCGATTATTATTACTTGTGGATAATTGATGAGGTTCCAATCTGGTGCAGGATCCTGCCATTCTGCTCAGCAGGAAAGCCACCACCAGAGCTGCCCAACACCGCACTTAGTCAGAAAATGGGAGAATTTCACCTGCAGTCCTTTCAGTCCCCAGTCAGCAGGATAAACAAGGCATACAGGCCCATTGTCAGGCAGAACATGAAACAGATCACATGACCCCCTTCAATACTCTATTTTGCCTTGATTTAAAGAGATGGGTTAAAACGTTACCATCTTATTACATCTCACATTCGTAACATTCTGAAATTTATATCAGGATGTGAAGTTGCTGTACCTATCCACGAGATGGGCTGGAAGAAGATAGGGCTGGTGTATATAGGTGGATTTTAAACAATATGATAAGTTTGAATTAGCTATAAATAACCTCTCATGCAATGAACATCTCGGGTGAGATTCTCCGACCCCCTGTCGGGTCGGAGAATCGGCGGGGGACGGGGTGAATTCCGCCCCCACCGTCCTCCAAATTTTCCAGCCCCCCAAAAATCGGCGAGGCGTGAATCGCGCCACCCACCTCGGAGAATGGCGGGGGCAGGTGCGACTCAATGGGCCCTGGGGCTGCCCGAATTCTCCGGCCCGTGATGGGCCGAAGTCCTGCACATTTTTTGCCAGTCCCGCCAGCGTAGATCAGACTTACCGGTGAGAATTGGCGGGATAGGCAGTCTCTGGGGTCCTGGGGGGGTGCGCGGGACGATTTGGCCCCGAGGGGTGCCCCCACGGTTGCCTGGCCCGCGATTGGGGCCCACCGATCCGCAGGCGGGCCTGTGCCGTGGGGGCACTCTTTTCCTACGCGCCTGCCGTGTAGGCCTCCGCGATGGCCGACGCATAAGTGACCCCCCCCCCGCGCATGTACGAGGATGACGTCAGCAGCCCCTTCGGCCCCAGCTGGAGTGGCGCCAAAGGCCTTTCACACCAGCCGGCGGGGCACAAACCACTCTGATGCCGGCCTAGCCCCTGAAGGTGCGGAGGATTCTGCACCTTTGGGGCGGGCCGACGCCGGAGTAGTTCATGCCACTCTGTCCTACCGAGACCCCCGACCACCGGGTACGGGAGAATCCCGCCCGTGAAGTCTCATTCCTTCAGAATTTAATTACTGTTGGAGATTTTCAAAAAATATTGGGAGCGTTTCTCCATCCAGTGAAGCCGGAATCGAGAATTGTGATCGGGTGAAGAAACGGGCGTCAGCTGAAAATTGAGGGCAGTGGCAGGTACCCAATGGAACACCATGCTCCGGTGCCTCGATGGCAGCATGAATGCGTTCCAGGCCACATGCCGGCATGGGCATGCAAATTGTATAGTAACGGCCGGAAGCATATCATTAACAGGCCAGACCCAGTAGTTTTCGTCCTTCAATGATGTTCTGCCTTAACCAAGCAGAAGTGATACTTGTGGTATTTAAAAAAGGTAACCGGGCACCATGGCTGCTGAGGAGGTAAAAAATGTCTCCAATGGCGCAACCGTGGACAGGCAGTTGTGCTGCTCGCTGAGGGGGCAACTGTCAGGGTTGGAGAGAGTCGTGGAGGTGACCAGGAGATGGGCCGTGGGCCAAGGTGTCCCCGCGGGATCGGGGTGTCTGGGCACGGACCACCATTGCATCAGTCTGCAAAGCAGCCATCTGGCTGTACACTGCACTGACTGCCCGCCATGAACTGTAAAAGTGCGGAGCGCCTCCCACCATATAGGTGCTCCCCCTCCCCCGGCCACCCTCCTCGGAACCCTCAGACCCCAGATAGCCATCAACAGGACGTGCATGACCCAGCGCAGCCAGTGGTCCACCAGGTGTTGGTACCCCTCAGTGCACCCATCCAAGGCACTGTCTCACTGCGGGGGGCGGGGGGGGTAGTTGCAGTGAGGTGTGGAGTGCAGCCCAGACAGCGGGCACCATCAGCTAGCCCACCCCGCAGGAACGCTGTCCAATACCAAGAACTGCCAGCCCATTGCGGCCCTGCTCCCATCGATCCTGCCTGCCAACAGGTAGGCACCACCTATGCATCACACAGAGGACCCATGGCACGCTACAGTCCCAGCGGGTGGCCAATCCCATTGCCCAGCCCCGTCCGCGGTACCTGACTGCACGTATGCCACTAAGCATGCCGCTGGTCAGAGGCAAACAGTGAGCAGGTGGCACCCAACTAGTAGGGTAGTACGCAGCCCACACAAGGAGGACACCCACAATAGACAACCCCCCCCAGGAGAGCGTGGGTCAGGGCCCGCAGAACATAATGTTGGGAGGGTCATGTGGCAGGGCAGAGGGCTCCCCGGTGACAGACACCAGCGGGACCAAGGGTATGGTGTAGAGGGAAGAGTGTCAGGGGGAAATGGTCAGGGGTTGGGGCTAGGATTGGGAGGAGGGAGGGGGATATGCAGTCCAGGCCAGGGCCACCGTGTAGCCCGTTGGACCTGGTTCGGCACAGGACTACTCAGCATGCTAAGATGTCTGCCACTTTATCCCCTGAGAAAATGGATAACAGAGTACCGCCAAGTGAGGTTGGCATGTGCCTCGTTGCTACAGCCCTGGCAGAAGCACTGAGGCTGCATGAACAGGAGCTGCTCGGGGAGCAATCTGCAGAGCAGGAGCCTGCCCCAGAGGAGCAAGAGCCAGCCGGCCGCGCAACAGGCCGAGGAAGAGGTAGGAAGGAGACGTTGCATCAGGCCTCATGTAGAATCATAGAAAAGTTAACGCACAGAAGAATTCAACCCATCTTGTCCATGCCAGCCCAAGGACTCCGAGGTGCCATTTCTAATCCCACCTTCCTGCACCATAGCCCTGTAGCTTACAGAACTTAAGATGTAGATCCAGGTACTGTTTAAAAGAGTTTAGGGTCTCTCCCTCCACCAACAACTCGGGCAGCGAATTCCTGTCTCCCAGTACCCTCTGTGTAAAAATATATTTCCTCATGTCCCCTCTACTCCTCCTGCCACATATCTTGAATCCATAACCCCGGTTCTAGAATTCCCCACCAGGTGAAACAATTTTACCTTATCCACCCTATCTCTTCCCCTCATAATTTTGTAAATCTCAATTAAGTCACCCCTCAGCCTTCTTTGTTCCAAGGAAAATAACCTCAACCTATTCGATCTCTCCTCATCGCCACACTTTTCTAGCCCTGGCAACGTTTTTGTCAATCTCTTTCTGCACTCTCTCCAGAGCAATAACATCCTTCCTGTAACGTGGTGACCAGAACTGCACACAATATTCCAGTTGTGGCTTCACCAATGTTTTATAAATTCTAACATTATATCCTTACTTTTATATTCCATACATTTGCCAATAAAGGAGAGTATTCCATAAGCTTTCATAACAACCTTGTCTACTAGAACCGCTGCCTTTAGGGTCCTGTGTACCTGAACGACAAGATCTCTCACTTCATCTACCCCTCTTAGTATATCCCCATTTATTGTGTACTCCCTACATCTGTTCGACCTCCCTAAATGCAGGACCTCGCACTGCTCTGTGTTAAATTCCATCTGCCGCTTTATCGTCTTCTCCACCATTCTATCTATATCATTCTGAGCGTTATAGCTATCCTCCACACTGTCCACCACCCGGCCAATCTTTGTGTCATCTGCAAATTTCCCAATAATGCTCCCCACGTTCACGTCCAAATCATTAATATATAACACAAGCAGTAAGGGTCCTGTGATGAATCACAATCCTAGTAATTCACACTGTGTTATATTGTATGTGTTGTGTCTCTGTAAGCTCGGTATACGAGCAGTTGTGCGGCTCTGCCCATGAGGAGTTTGTACTGGGCTCCACCCTTGGCTCCGCCCATGTTTCCGCCCATGGCTCCTCCCACTAACTGGAAGTATAAAGATCTGCAGTTGTGAGCCTGCTGCCAGTTCATCTCATCGCAGGCAGGCTCAGTTGTAAGACTATTAAAACCACTGTTCACTTCCAACCACGTGTTTTGTGAATGGATGGTCACATCAGGTCCCAACACCGAGATCTTTCCAGAAGCGCAAGACCTGTCTAGATGGCCGCTAGTCCCTGGGGTTGGGCCTCCCTCTACCGCTCGAGGATTCCTACCTCAACCTGAAGTCCCGCTGTATGTGTGTGGTGCGCACCAGATGGTGCCCCAGCAGCCTCTTCACTAACATGCCCAACCGAGGCGAGTGTCCCTGGAATGGTGGAGGATGCCAATGACAGCAGTGACAAGAAGTCGGTGTCATCCCCGGACGTATGTTCCGGGGTGTTGCAGTGTTGCGGCTGGAGACATGGGAGCCCAGTGATTCGCGGGGTTGCGACTGGGGGTGGGGGACGCCAGCCGGATCCTTATCGTCTGGTGGTGACCCTGCATGACAAAGGACACCCCGGGAAACAGGGTGTCCCGCCTCTCCTCCACGGAATCCAGCAGTATCACGAGCTCTGCGTCCGCTAATCTCAGTCCGCTCTCCAGTGTGACATCTTCTTGGCTGGAATGAGTGTGGGGGGAGTGGAGTGCTTATATGCAGCTCCAGGTTATCATGCTCTCCAGTGCCAATCCCAACCGCAGCTAATCCGATGTTGTATTGGAACTGTACTAGTTTGACAGGCACGAATGCTGATTTGCTCCGGGACTGGCATTGCCAGTGGGACCTTGGAACACCCGCCATTCAGTTCCGGCATTGCCACTTTACCTCTCAAACGGACAATCCCTCCCATTTGTTTTTACTTTTCCTTTGTCTCTTTTACTTCTCTCTATAAATCCCACCTTTCTTTCCCTCTCTATATTTTTCTTCCTAGATATGATTTTACATAGAAGTAAAACCTCTAATTTGCACATGTTGGTTGAGGCCCTGTGGGCGGGATTTTCTGGCCCTTCCTGCCGACAGGATCTACTGGGCCGAGGGTAACCCCATGTTGCCTTTGGGCCAGAATATCCCGGTGGCGGCGAGCCACACAAAATGCCACAATCCTCAACAGGACCGGAAGATCCCACCAGCAGCCAATGGCGAGCTGCGTCCGTCTCCAGAAAACACTTCGCTTCAGGGCTTGAAAATCCTGTATGTCTCGGTAAGGATTTTTCAACGTGATTGGTTGAACACACATGCTGTTGCTTATGCTGATTGAACACATCCCGGATCCCCTTTAAAGGTCGTTGTGCTGGAAGTGATATCCAGGAATTGTAAGTTGCCACACAAAAGGTCCGTGACAGCCGCAAACAGGATGAACAGCGACCTGCGTCCCTTCATTGCTCACCACGTATTTTGGGCAAAATTGTCCTATTTCATTCACAGTGCAAGGGTACATTTTCAGGCAACACTTCATTCATATTATGATTTGGTTTTAAAAAGTAATTAAAATTTGACACATCTGTGGCCTGTTACTTGCTGTTCTTGTCATGTATTTTATAAATGTTGTACAAGACAGTACTGTCTCTGGGTTATGTCAACTATGAAGCAGACAATAGGTTATGCGTAGACCTTTAGTTTCATTATAACAAAGGAAAGTCAATTAGAGTTGAGAAATTTCTGTTGTCTAAGAATGTTTAATGAATCTGTGTGACATTTCTCCGCCTGCTATCCTAACAGAGACATTACCTCATGGAAAATAAATGGGTAATGCTTCTGGTAAAATAGTTGCAGATTAATGTTGTAAAAATGCATTAAACATTTATACACTAATCTTGCCAATGGTAATTTCTAGATTTAGGTCTGTTACATTTAAATCTTGTATAGGAAGATGGATACTTGGTAAATATTAATTGATGCTTTAGAAGTCTTATCATGAGGATAACATTTAAAAGAAAATCCAGGCATTGCAGTGAACTATAATTCTAAATGGATTTTTAAAGATTATTGTTCAAATGGTACATTTTGATCGTACTGGCATTACTGACTTAAACGGATTTACAGGTTCAGACAGAAAAATAATGGAATTAATATTTTGATATCATAATCGATAATGTTCTTCAACTTTGTACACTGCGTGTTTACCTGGCCAGCCCACATGAGGCACAAAGTGTAAAGCCATCTCACTCGTACAAGTTGTATGGGTTGAATTTGGCTGGTACAATTTACTCTTAAATTCCAAGTATCATCAAACATATGCAAGCACATACGTCCCACATCAAGTGCTTGTGTAATGCAATTCAGAATTGAAAAAAAATAGCTGAGCACTCGATAGTGAGTATAATCTTAATGCAGAAAAATATAGATTTTTTTTATTCATTCATGGGATGTGGGCATCGATGGCAAGTCCAATGTTGTATATTTTATATCTCAGAGCTATGAAGAGGTGACACACCAGCTTATGTGTATGCCTGAACTTTATCCGTAAGAGTTCGATATAATGCTTTAAAATATCTACTCCATGCTTCAGCTTTGACTTTCAGCTCTTTCAGTTTGTTTCCTTTTCCCCTGAGTCCAGACTCAGGCGTAACCAATCAAGCACAGTGAGCATCAATGGACAAAACTCACATTATCTTTGTTTTTAAATATTTTTACTCAAAGCTTTTTACTCACATATGTGTATATATACACAAAATATCGTAAAAACAACACACCAACTTAGACAAACAACCACAGATCCCCAATTTCCCCTGATACCAGCACCCCACCACCTCCTGCTTTCCCAATTTTTGCCCCCTTACTCCTCCCCCAACCCCAACCCTTGCTGACCCCTCAATCCTCCTTGAAGAAGTCAATGAACAGCTTCCAAAACCGGGTTAAGCCCTCTGCTGAATTTGATTTTATCCAGCCTCAGCAATTCTGCCAGGTCGCTCACCCATACCCCGGCGGCTCCGACTCCCGGCAACACAGCAAAATCTGCCTCCGAGCTATCAGGGAAGCAAAGGCCAATTCATCAGCCTCTCTCCCTTCCTGGACTCTCGGGTCTTCCAAACATACCAAATATCACCACCTCCGGACTCGGCACTACCCCCACACCCAGAACCTTGGACATAACATCCGTGAATCCCTGCCAGAACCCCCTCAGCCTTGGACATGCCCAGAACATGTGGACCTGATTCAGGGAGCCACGCTGTCTTTCAACCCCGCAAAGAACCTGCTCATCCTCGCCACTGTCATGTGGGCCCTATGCAATATTTTAAACTGGATGAGGCCTAAATTCGCACACGACAGGGACATGTTCACCCTCCTCAAGGCCTCCCACCACATCCCGCCCTGTACCTCCCCTCCCAGCTCCTCCTCCCACTTAGAACATAAGAACATAAGAACTAGGAGCAGGAGTAGGCCATCTGGCCCCTCGAGCCTGCTCCGCCATTCAATGAGATCATGGCTGATCTTTTGTGGACTCAGTTCCACTTTGCGGCCCGAACACCGTAACCCTTAATCCCTTTATTCTTCAAAAAACTATCTATATTTATCTTAAAAACATTTAATGAAGGAGCCTCAACTGCTTCACTGGGCAAGGAATTCCATAGATTCACAACCCTTTGGGTGAAGAAGTTCCTCCTAAACTCAGTCCTAAATCTACTTCCCCTTATTTTGAGGCTATGACCACTAGTTCTGCTTTCACCCGCCAGTGGAAACAACCTGCCTGCATCTATCCTATCTATTCCCTTCATAATTCTATATGTTTCTATAAGATCCCCCCTCATCCTTCTAAATTCCGATGAGTAAGTCCCAGTCTACTCAACCTCTCCTCGTAATCCAACCCCTTCAGCTCTGGGATTAACCTAGTGAATCTCCTCTGCACACCCTCCAGCGCCAGTACGTCCTTTTTTGGTAAGAAGACCAAAACTGAACACAATACTCCAGGTGTGGCCTCATTAACACCTTATACAATTGCAGCATAACCTCCCTAGTCTTAAACTCCATCCCTCTAGCAATGACGGACAAAATTCCATTTGCTTTCTTAATCACCTGTTGCACCTGTAAACCAACTTTTTGCGACCCATGCACGAGCACACCCAGGTCTCTCTGCACAGCAGCATGTTTTAATATTTTATCATTTAAATAATAATCCCTTTTGCTGTTATTCCTACCAAAATGGATAACCTTACATTTGTCAACATTGTATTCCATCTTCCAGACCGTAACCCATTCACTTAACCAATCCAAATCCTTCTGTAGACTTTCAGTATCCTCTGCACTTTTTGCTTTACCACTCATGTTAGTGTCACCTGCAAACTTGGACACATTGCCCTTGGTCCCCAACTCCAAATCATCTATGTAAATTGTGAACAATTGTGGGCCCAACAGTGATCCCTGAGGGACACCACTAGCTACTGATTGCCAACCAGAGAAACACCCATTTATCCCAACTCTTTGCTTTCTATTAATTAACCAATCCTCTATCCATGCTACTGCTTTACCCTTAATGCCATGCATCTTTATCTAATGCATCAACCTTTTGTGTGGCACCTTGTCAAAGGTTTTCTGGAAATCCAGATATACCACATCCATTGGCTCCCCGTTATCTACTGCTCTGGTAATGTCCTCAAAAAATTCCACTAAATTAGTTAGGCATGACCTGCCCTTTATGAACCCATGCTGCGTCTGCCCAATGGGACAATTTCCATCCAGATGCCTCACTATTTCTTATTTGATGATAGATTCCAGCATCTTCCCTACTACAGAAGTTAAGCTCACTGGCCTATAATTACCTGCTTTCTGCCTACCTCCTTTTTTAAACAGTGGTGTCACGTTTGCTAATTTTCAATCCGCCGGGACCACCCCAGAGTCTAGTGAATTTTGGTAAATTATCACTAGTGCATTTGCAATTTCCCTAGCCATCTCTTTTAGCACTCTGGGATGCATTCCATCAGGGCCAGGAGGCTTGTCTACCTTTAGCCCCATTAGCTTGCCCATCACTCCCTCCTTAGTGATAACAATCCTCTCAAGGTCCCCACCTGTCATAGCCTCATTTCTATCAGTTACTGGCATGTTATTTGTGAAGACCGACCCAAAAAACCTGTTCAGTTCCTCAGTCATTTCCTCATCTCCCATTATTAAATCTTCCTTCTCATCCTCTTCCACGGGAGCACGCTCCCTCTCCATCAATTACTTGTAAATATCTGACTCTTTCTCCTGCCCTATTTTGACCTGTAATAACAGCTTATTCTGCAACATTGGAGGTGGCAGCCCTGGGAAGGACGGCACCTCTCTCCTCACAAAATGCCTCACCTGCAGGTACCTAAAGCAACTCATGGGCAACTCATAAAATGTCTCTAACTCCTCCAGCTCTGCTTGTTTGCCCCTGATAAACAAGTCCCTAAAATACTTGATCCCCATCTGCAGCCACCCTTGGAACCTGGCATCCAGCCCCGCCAGCACAAATCTATGGTTGTCGTGTATTGGCGCCCACAATGACATGCCCTCCAGCCCAAACTGTTGCCTGCACTGACCCCACTCCCTTAACACCGACACCACCACTGGGCTCACAGAGTACCTGGCTGGCAAGAACGGAAGAGACGCCAATCACAAAGCCCTCAAACCCATTCCACTACACAACGCCACCTCCTCCCACCCCCAGACCTACCTCCCTTCCACAGCCTATTCCTTCACCATCGCAATATTTGCTGCTCAATAATAATTTATCAAATTCAGCAATGCCAGCCCCCCACCCTCCCTTGCTCCCGTTCCAAAAACACCTGTCTCACCCTCGGGGTCTTCCACGCCACACAAACCCCAAAATATACCATTAACCTTCCTAAAAAAGGACTTTGCGACAAAGATAGGGAGGTTCTGGAACATGAACAGAAACCTGGTCAGCACCGTCATTTTCACAGTCTGCACCTACCCGCCCAGCGACAGCGGCAACACATCCCACCACTTATAATCTACTTTTGTCCCCTTCACCAATCGAGCCAAGTTCAATCTGTGTAGCTGGATCCAGCTCCACATCATCTGGATTCCTAAATACCTAAAGCTCATCCTCACCACCCTGAATGGCAACTCCCCTAATCTTTCTTGCCCTCTGGCATTGTTCAGAAACACTTTGCTCTTTCCCATGTTCAATTTATACTCCACAAACCAGCCAATTTCCCCCCAAATCTCCATAATTCTGCCAATGATACCCACAGATACGAAATATATAATAATAAATTGTCCCAATGCTTGACATCCCACCGCTCAATCACTTTCCAATACCTTGACACCCGAAGCGTCATTGCCAACGGCTCTATCACCAAGGCGAAAAGCCACAGGGAGAGCGGACACCCCTGTCTGGTCACACAATGAAGCTCAAAGTACCCAGAACATAACTGATTTGTGTGAACACTCGACACCTGCGCCCTCTACAACAGCCGGACCCAATCCACAAATCCCTGCTCAAATCCAAACCCAGCACGTCAAACAAATACGCCCACTCCTTCAAAAGCCTTCAACACATCCATTGCCACTCCCACCTCCTGCCCCTCGGAGGGCATCATAATTACATTAAGCACATTTGCTGACAATTGCCTTCCGTTCACAAATCCCATCAGGTCCTCCCCTACACCCCCGGCACGCAATCCTCAAATCGTGACGCTAACACATTTGCCAACAGTTTAGCACCCATTTTCTGTAGCAGTTTACTTTTAATTTCCTGATTTGAGTTGTATGTTGTCCTTGTAGTGATAGCAGCTTTATTTAATTAGTGCGTAACATTATCTACCTATGTTTTAGTTTTATGCCAGTCACAAGCCAAATTAATAATAAAACCTTACAGACACGAATGACTTACATTAGATCAATGTCACAAACTGATTGTTTTGAAATATCCCCATCTGCGTGAATACTTATGCAAAAACCTGGATTTAATGTCTTTCAGCTTTAGAAGAAATTCATAAACTGGATAAGTTATATATTGAAATAATTTCTGAAGCCAGATTATTCAATCAAAACAAAAGTTATGTAGCGATTAATAAGGTTTGTGTTGTCGAGATTTTTGGTAACAAATTAATTGAAAAAATTATTTGTGAATATCAGGCTATAGAAAAATTGGGTTCATAGATTGGGTTTGGCTGTGTGCTGCACCTGGCCACGATTTTATGACAACACAGATGACAATAATACTGATAAAATTTCAACTCGACTATTGCATTGTAAAGTACTATTATGTGCTATCAAGTCAGCTGATGGTAACTTAATGGTGTTCATGCTTTTAATGTTAATTACATTTTATTGTATACAAATGACAGCCATTAATTGGGATTCACTTGTGCCCCAATAAAATGGCGATCTAAAACTCTGGTGATTGGGTTAGGAGGTGCATGTTTGTCATGCATAACTCTGTAAGTAATTGTTCATAAAAAGTATGTAAAGCCTGACTCTAGTTCTATCCTTCGCTATCATCCTTTTTGAAATAGAACAGTTAAGACTGAAGACACTAAGGTCACACTATAAAAAAACAAGTCTTTAAAGCTTGAGTGCTGGACAGAAAATTAAGCCATATAAATGCACTTTCTGTTAAATTTATGAAATTAAATCAGTTTTATATTGCTACGATGATGGAGAAAAACCCTGGAATTTTACAAGGAAATATTGGACTTTCAAAAAAAGCTGGGTTATATGTTTTTAAAAGTAGGCATAGGCACCAAAAATGGCTGACAATGTACAACTGACAGGAATGGCTGTAGGGCGTTTCTCTCAGAAACAAAAAGGTAACCCCTCCATTACCATGTCCGGGAAGGACAAAAGAACCTAACCCTAATGGCCCCCTCATCCCCATGACACTGGCTAAAATGGTCTAAACAGGTTAGTACATTTAGGTCCTCTTGGAATACACACATCTGGGCATTGAAAGCCTGCTTGCTACTAACATGTCTTGTTCCGTCTGTCTCACGATCTGTGTGCGAGTGCTGTGAGAAAAGCAACTATAGGTTTGCCACACTGATGGGAATACAATAACCGAGGCAGGGCCCCTACAAAGATAGTCAGCTTTTGCAGAGACATCTGTAACTCTCTCTTTCTGTGAAAGTCAAAAAGCCAGCAGAAGGGTCAGAGCTGGAAAAAAACTAAAATCTCTACCAAACTACAGGACACCTGAACCAAAGAATCAACTGTTGGTCAACAGAAGCCAACAATACTTAAAACAATTGTAACAATGTGCCATCCTCTGCTCCTTACAACTCAAGGACTGTTCCATATAACTTTTTAAATATTTACTTACTGTTGAACTCAATGCTTATCTCTAATCTGCATGACGGTAGGTGCATGGGTTTTACCATTTCACCTTACCTTTTAGTAGTTAATAAACCTATTCTATCTTAACTCAAGAAAGCATGGTTAATTTGGCTCCTTTTTAAGAATACCCATTGGGGTAATAAAGGAAAAGGGAACCTTGTTGGATCATATCTTGTTACTACAGTCAGAGGTTGTGTTGAATAAAGACATGGAGCCAGTCATCCCTTGTCACCTGGGTTTGTGACCATTGAAGCACCCCAGAAGGGTACCAACCAGAATGTGACAAATTGAAGGATTTCGCCCAGACCAATAAGAATATTCAATCTATTCAGAGTTATGTAGACTATGTAGGTGCAGTGGGAATGGCAATGTCTCCAGTCTTAATTGTTCTTCTCCAGAAAGTGTAAGAATAATCTCTATGTGATTCCCAACATGTTAACAGAACAAAGGAGTATGGCCCAAGCTTCTACCATTGAACAACTATTAGTTAATCCCCCATTCATTATTCACAGACAAATGAAAATGATTTTGGTCTAGACCTGGTTTTGGGTCAAGGTCTGGTACAGTGCGCCTCATGCCCAAAACCAGCGTTACAAGGATCTATGACAATTTACCCTCAGGTCACATCATCATACTCAGCACAAATTGTCCGCACTGGTCACAGTCCCAAAGACAGCTCGCCCAGTAGAAGGGATCAATGTCCAGGCCCACCTGGCTTGATGGCAGCAGCCTTCAGCTAAGTCCTGGAATGGGGGCGGTGACCAGAGGGTGGTAGGAGAAAGTGTTAGAGAGGGATACACAGGGGTAGGATTGATTGCAACTCTTGTAGATTCCGTGGCACCCTACTGCTCCACAAGATGTTTTTTTAAAACAATTAAGTGTTTATTATTTGCCCTTATGATGGAGGTGGTAAGGGCTGCTGAAGAATCCTGAGTGGGGCAGACCCAACATCTGTTTTGCTCATCCCCAATAAATTTCACTCAATTAGTTAAACTCCTAACTAAGAAAAAAACACCGTTGTAAATTTAGCAGTCCAGCAATGCCTGAGCAGATTGGATATTATGCTTGCATCTGTCTAGGCATGAGAAAGGATTGCAGCACAAACCAATTTCTACCGTCTCTCTCTCTCTCTTCCTGTTATTATCATTGTTTATTTCATGCCTGTACTTTATTTTCTCTCAGTTTGCTTGCTTTTGTACTGATCGACCAAATCAGGGAGAACAGGTAATCACAAACTCATGCTGGTGGACACTCAAAGTCACACATTCAGAAATGAACTCTCAGAAAACATTCACATAAATGTAGCATTTTACTGCACAGAAGTTGCTGTAACCCGCACAAGGCCTACGGGGTTGAATCATTCAGCCTCCCCATGAGTTTCAATGATTACGAGCTCCTCCCGCTAAGGGAGCAGGGAGCCCGAGGACATTCATGATCGAGATCTGTATAAAGTTGGCCAGGTATGGAACCGTCCGAGCAGACCCGGCTGGGATCTGATGTATATTTGTAAATGTAATTGCTTTGCAAGAAACCAACTTTTCTTTTGACCAACTCGGCTCGGATTCGTCTATGGCCTACTAAAGAAGTATTCAATCTTAACTGTCACAAACGTCTCACTGCAAAGTCAATAACCTGCAGCAGAAAAACACACGCTGCTGAACCTTCGGATAATAGGGAGAATGGCCATTTAAGATCAGCTAAGTAAAGAAGGCACCAATCCAAATTAAATGGCTGCAAAATGTGAGGTCAGGTCGAATTTGAATCAGGCAGAAAGGCCAAGTCAGAATCAGTTTGAGTGGGGCAGACAGCCAAAGCCAGATAAAGAGGATCTGGACCTTATATGTTGGAGGAGAGAGGAAATTTGATTTGAACAGAGCAAAGGTCGAGTAAGTCAAAAGATTTGGCTGTGCAGGCAAAAAGCTTTTTAAAGGAAAGGGAAAACAGTAGTGAATAATCTTAGCCAGCAAAAAAAAAAGATGTTTTGTATTCTTTTGTGGGAATCTGATTTTGCCTTATGGATCAATTAACATCCGTCTGAAACACATCATGCTGTAAAACTACTGCACAGTCTAACATTGTTATCTTCCAATGTGACAGATAAAGAATTTTACATGACAGAAATAGAATATTCAATAATGAGGTGAGATTCATTGAAAATATTTGAAGAATTCAGATAGCAGCCCGATTGTTTTTTAAAAATCTGTACTGAGAATTCAGTGCAGGACTTTATCACTGTACGTACCTACTGTAACACAATTTGCAACACTTTCACCACTAATAAGCCTCCTTAAAAGTCATGCGGTTGAGAATCAACAGAAGTTCGTAACTGAAAACTTTTCAGCCTTTTCACTGAAACTTTCAATTTGCCAAACAGGGATAAAGACAATCAATAAAAGTGATAATAACAGAACTTCACTATCAGGCAGTTTTCCTCTTGAAGATTTCAAGGTCAATTCCATTGAAATAGAAGCACTACTTAACCGCAGTTACATTATGGGAAGAATATTACAGGGAGCAGACAGCTCGTTCCCACCGCCACCCCCCCTCCACCCCATCCCCGAAGCAAAGACAGCGTGGAGCTTACCCGTTCCATTAGGTGCTGCGCGCGGGCAGGCAAAACAGGGACATGAGACTTCCATCCCTCCCTTAGGTGCTGAAAGTCAGTCGGGTTCACTGGCAGCTCCAGCAGTCCCGGAAGCACCACAAGCGCATTAGTGGGCACTGCCGGGACTGCTACAAAAAGTCTGGAGTGATTCTCCAGTTTTAAGAGGGCTAGCAGGGCACCGGCATGTGCCCCGCAGCTTCTGCTCTGATACGGGGCCCTGCATTTCCGGCCATGGGTCCGTGCAATCATTTTTGCGTTGGCCCCAACGCAACATGGTGAGGGCAAACAGCGGGCCAGCGCAGAAGAAGGTAGGTCCCCCCCCCCCCCCCCACCCCCCCACCTCCGGATCGCACGCTCCCGCCGATTAGTATCCCTCAATCGCAGGCCTGTCCGCCGTGCAGGCCCCACCGGAGTCTGATCCCCTCGCCCTCAACAGGACGGCCAGCATGGCTGCGAGTCCAAACTCCTGCTGTGTGGAACCAGGTCAGAATCACGCCGGCGGAACTCGGCGGGAACCTGGCCGGTTAATCGCGGAGAATCGCCATGCGGGTTTCTTTCAACGGCCCCCAACCGGTGCCACGTTAACCGCGCGCGGCTGGCAGCGATTCTCCGGTCCGCAGAGAATCGCATCCCGGTGCCTCGGGTTATTCTCTGCCACCGCGCCGTGCGCGATTTTGGCACGGAGGCTCAGAGAATCCCGGTCAAGGACTTGACCTGATGGATCCCAGAGTCAAGTAAGTCTGGGGTCATGGCAAGGAGGGTTTGGGCAAATTCGGGTGGGGGTGGGCATGGTGTGTACAATGAAGCAAGCAGGCTGGAAGATTGTGGGGTGTTCTATCTTAGAGGAAACAGCCCCTTGGTCTGCAAAGCGTAGCCCCTGGAGATTGGTCGGCATGGTGACACCGTGGTTAGCACTGCTGCCGCACAGTGTCAGGGACTTCAATTCCGAACCTGGGTGACTACCTGTGTGGAGTTTGTATGATCTACCCCTGCTCCGGTTTCCTCCCCAATCTGTAGATATGCAGGTGGGTGGATTGGCCATTTTAAATTGCCCTGCAATGTCCAAAGGTTAAGTGGGGTTACAGGGATAGGACAGGGATGTGGGCCTAGGTACGATGCTCTTCTGGAGGGTCTGCGCGCAGACTCGATGGGCAAAATGGCCTCCTTCTGCACTGTAAAGATTCTCTGATCATATGAAAGTAACACTCCCCCCCCCCCCCCACCCCTGCATCTTCCCGTCCTTTGAATTTTTGGGGGGCATTATAATTATACAAGTTAACTTAAGGGCTGAGACATGGTCGTACTCCTCATGTGCAATATAGGAGTTCAGGGACACGTCCACTGTCCCTGGCTCCTTCATGTGCAAGAAGTGTGTCCAGCTGCAGCTCCTGTTGGACCGCTCTTTGGAGCATCCACGATGCTGAGCAAGTCATGGATAGCACATTTAGCGAGTTAGTCACACCGCAGATAAAGAGTACTGAGGGAGATAGGAAATGGGTGACCAACAGGCAGGAGGAAGAGTAGGAAGGCAGTGCATTGTTTTCATACTTCTCTCCATTGAACTCTATTCCCCCACTGGCGGCGGCATCAAGGTTCACATCCCGCACCAGGGGAAGGATGCAAATGGGGCATTTGAACATATTTTCATCCTATTAATTGGCTGGCACCAGATCCTCCATGGTTCCATGATGCTCCGGTCCTTCTGGATTGGGATTCAATGGGCGTAGATTGGAGTCAGTATTTGCCAGCATGGCACTGACGTGGTGGACTTCACAGTGGACCAAGGGAGTAAGTATTTAACACAACTGCATCCAAAGTCCTTCAGAGGGCCTCCTCCCCCACTACAGCACAGTTCCTGCCCAACACATCCCCAGCCCCACATCTGACCCCCCCAAACCAGACAACCTAAGAGACCCCACCAGAGATTCCCATCAGACCCTCCCCACCAGAGACCCCCATTAGAGACCCCCATCAGATACCGTGATCAGAGACCCCCATATCAGATAGCCCCATCAGAAGCCTCCTATATCAAAGACCCTCCATCAGAGACACCATATCACAAACCCCCCCCCCCAACCAACCCCCCACCAGACCACAGTTAAACCCACACCAGAGATGCCAGCAGAGAGCCATATCATATGATCAGACACCCTCACCAGAGACCTCCACCAGACTACACATCAAACACCCCCCACTGCCCTCCTAACAGACACCCACAAACCAGAGCGCCCTTCAGAGACACCCATCAGCGACTACCCCTTTTCAGTGACCCTTCATATTCAAAATGGCCCCATCAGAGACCCTTCCCCATATAAGAAACCAAGAGACCCCCCCCCCCCCCCCCCCCCTTCCACCAGTCACTCCTGCTTGGAAGCTAAAGACCAGGGTTTCTGACTGGGTTCTCTCTGATATGGCCAAAGTTTCTGTTGGGGGACATCTGTTATGTGATATTTCTGGTGAGGTGGTTTGTGGTATGGGGATGGTCTCTGATACGGGGATCTCTGATGGAAGGTCTCTGACATGGGGTCACTCTGATATGGAAGGGTCACTCATGGGGTGCCACAGATACGAGGGGCTGATGGAGGGTTTCTGGTGGGGTCTCTGGTTGGGTCTGATGGGGGTTCTGAAGAGGGGGGTCTAATGGGAGTTGATGAGGGATCGGGTCACACTCATGCACGCATGCCGAGGAGTGAGGGGGTGACCCAGCAATTCCCATGATAGAGAGGGGAGGATGTCCCTACTTGAAAACAGAAGGGGAGCAGGATTTGCGTTGTGTGGGGAAAGGGGTCTGCCGCCACCTTGGTATCTTGCTTGGCAAGAAGAGAGGAAATTGTTCCTGTGCACCGCTCCTAGCACCAGTACAAACCAGATGCGATTCAGTTCCAGCTGGAGAACATAGGGCTGGTTTCACCGTTTTGGACAGTTAGTGCCGACACTGGTGTGGGAACTGTGGCGTTTTACAACGGCAAAATCAGCGCTGAACCAAGTAAAACTCTCGGCTCCCACGATATAAACGCTTGGAGAATGGTCAGGTGCATTGGCCGCACATGCGCACAGCGACAACCTGCAGCGGTACATTATGGCGCCAGCCATGCGCGGGCCCACCCTGCCAAACAATGCTCCTTGGCCATTCCCTGGTCACCCAGTCTTCAGTCCCCCAGCCCTCGCGGAAGCACCTTCAGCCAGCAGCATGGCTCCCAGCTGACTGTGGTGGCTCAGGACACAGTCTGCAGCTGCCATGCCAGGTTCCTGACTATTGAAACCACACTGATGCGCAATCAATAACTACTGAAACGAGGATGTGGTCTGAATTGAAGGCTTTAATCAACAAGATGTTTTCCCAGCAGCTCGAGTACAGAAAGAGGCTGGCTGCTGGGAAACACGGGTTCTTATACCCCGCCTCACTGGGCGGAGCTACCTTACATTCCGACCAATGAAATGCAAACACTTGGGCCAATGAGCAGCGAGCCTTCTCCATCAATGGTAGCTCACATTCCCAGGTACGGTAGTACCTCTAGTCATACTACCACACACACGTCAACCGCGCGGTCGGGAAAGCGGCCCATCGGGATTGGAGCTTCGGGGAGGGCGTTCAAGTGATGCGCCAATGCTGTTCCAATGGTGTGCAGCACATGATGCGATGACTCAATTTCAGAGGGGGCGGAGGATAGATAACCGGCGACAAACCGGCTCTGTCCCCTATTTCGGCGTTGAAAGTGATTCTCCGTCCGATCGCCGATTACAAAATCGGCATCGGGAAATGGTGAATCCCACCCACAGTCACCCTATTGGAGAATCCAGTCCCTTATCATTTGTGTTCTGATCCCAACTGTTGTTATTATTGGACAGTCAGGTCCCAGATTGGAACCAGGCTTGACAGATCACAACTTTTGTACTTTGTGCAGAGACATGGATGGACAGAGCCACAGGTCTGCCGATTAACAGTAAACAAAAGAACAAAACATTTATTGAACAAGAAATGATTAACTATAATACACTATTCCATCACCTCAGCTTACCCTTACAAATATATACAGATTCATAAGATAACACAAGTTACAAATTTTATGTTATACTCTAATGTTTGCAGTAATACACAGTCCATGTACACCAATAGGTTAAACGTGATCAGAAACACCACACTCTGAAACCAAGTGGCAGGCAGTAACTTCAGCGGATTTCTCATCAAATCCCCCCACAGATGATAGTCACACTGTGAGCCAACTGGTCCCACTGGAACTCTGACTTTCACACAGGGCTTTCTAAACTCCGCTCTCGAAGACCACACCTGGAATCTTCCCCCAAACAATGGCCGGGATTCTTCAAAACGGTGGCTAAGTGTTGACACCGGCGTAAACATCGGTGTCAACAATTCCCTTGGCCCAGCGCTTCCATGGCCCACAGGGGGCCAGTACGGCGCCGAGTGCTCCACGCAGCTCCGGCTGCCGATGCGCGGCCCTGCACTTTCGGCCACCAGGTCCGCGCATGCGCGCAGAAAGCCGCTTCTGTGCCGGCCCCGTGCGACATGGCAGACCCACACAGCAGGCCGGAGCAGAAGAAGGTAGGCCCCCCCCAGATCGCGTGCACCCGCCAATCGGTGGCCCTCGATCGCGGGTGGTTGTCGTGGAGCTGCCCCGGTAACTGACCACCCCCCCCCCCCCACCAGGACGGCCACCGCAGCCGTGACGCCGAGCTCCCGCCGGATGGAACCATACGTAAACCACGCTGGTGGGAACTCGACTGGTCTCGACCGTCGCCGGTCGGGGGGTGGTTGGGGGAACTCGGCCCCTGACCGTCGCCGTATTGACCGCGCGCGGCTGCCGCTGATTCTCCAGTCACCGGTGTTTCGTGTCCCGGCATCAGACCCGACCGCGGGTGTGATGCCCCATTCTCCGCCCCTGCGCCGAGCGCGATTTCGGCACGGAGGCTCGGAGAATCCTGGCCAATATCTTCTCTGAATGTCTTTACCAAGAACCCACATCTAGGATTTCAACTTCTCCTTTCAGTATTCCTCTGCCCTGGAATATCATGTGCATTCAAGCTTCCACACAATTTCTCAGCTACCCAGCCATGTTAACAGAACACCACTGCTTGAAAGGATGTAGTAATGTGTCACCAGCCTTAGTATTACTTAAGATACCTGGATTTTCGTAGGCCAAATTCACCAAGTCAGCACTGTTCATCTCTGTCTTTAACTGGGAGCCTCTCTCTTCCACTTTCTTTAACTTCAGCGAATTTCTCATCAAATCCCCCCACGGATGATAGTCACACTGTGAGCCAACTGGTCCCACTGGAACTCTGACTTTCACACAGGGCCTTCTAAACTCCGCTCTCGAAGACCACAGCTGGAATCTTCTCCCATACAATGGCCGGGATTCTTCAAAACGGTGGCTAAGTGTTGACGCCGGCGTAAACATCGGTGTCAACAATTCCCTTGGCCCAGCGATTCCGTGGCCCACAGGGGGCCAGTACGGCGCCGAGTGCTCCACGCAGCTCCGGTTGCCGATGCAGCCTGCGCAGAAAGCCGCTTCTGTGCCAGCCCCGCGCGGCATGGCGGACCCACACAGCAGGGTGGGAAATGACAGATTCTGGCTCTTTGTCCCTTTGTCTTCATTAATGCTGGGAATTTTAGTTTCCCTGGTTTCTAAAACTTCCTATTCTTTAGCTTCCAGGAATTGCTTTCTGTATTGCTGTATTGCCCTGCCTGTACTGGCAGCTTCTGTGGAAAGCTTCTTGCTTACCTGTTTCCATCTGAACCACAAGTGCTTCAGCTATTGAATGTGGGTCTCTGGTTGCTAAGCAACAGCTTAGTTTTTTTTTAACCCCTGTAATTGCTTTTACATTGTAAACCCTTAATTGCAATCCATAAAAAGTGAAACAAAAGCCATTGACTTGCCAAAACCTGTGTTTAACCTGAAACAATACTATAGTTTTAGCCTTTCTTTGCACACAAATATTGAAACACAACACTGAACTTAAATTTATACCTTAGTTATAATGTACACAATACAAATATAGATACTTAAACTATCTCTATTTCCTGACATTTGTAATATCTGTTCCCTCAAAAACTGTGGTCTGAAAATAATCAATAAGAAGTGCCAATCTCTAAATAATAACCGTACTGATATATTAGCTCCTTTATGCATAATTAACATTAAGTGAGAAGAGGGCAACAACATATGTAAAAACAGTTTGTAGTGAGTGGGAATCTGCCAGCTGAAAACAAACAGGTCATATTATATAAAGTCCAAAGATGTGTGGGTTATGTGGATTGGCCATGCTAAAATTGTCCCTTAGTGTCCAGGGATGTGCAGGTTAGGTTATGGGGTTTACGGGATAGGGTGGAGTGGACAGGGGAGGGGACAAGGGTAGAGTGCTATTTTGAAGGGTCAGGCCAGACTTTACAGGCCAAATGGCCTCCTTCTGCACTGTAGGGATTCTATGATTCTATGAAAGTAAATGACAGGTTATTCAAAGATACAGATACTCAAATATCGACAGGAAAGTAATGATGAAAAGATGGGCAAAGATGGAGTCAGCATGTAGAGGTACAAATTTTTAATTTGTTACGAATACATTGATTATAAACAATAAACTGAGAAATACAATTTGTGCTTGTGATGTTTTAAAAAATACAGCACAATGTTGATCTATGTGATTAACTCTTTCATGCAGCATTAAATAAAATTTCACCCGATTCTCGTACGTTGTTATATGATAATCTACTCTTAAAGTTGCTTTTGTTCGCTATCCTACTGAGTAAAGCTGATGTTTTCAAAAACTCTACAAAGGTAACCAGAGTTCTGTGACACACCAGGAGCACCATTTTGTATTCGTCTTCAGAACCATTGCCTTTAGATGCTCAATTACATCACCTGCTGTTTTGGGAATAACCAATAACAAAAAAAGGTTGAATTGTTTAGATCTTTAAACACTACGCTTTCTCTATTCATGTAGAACTGCATAATTAAAAAGTTTAAACAATCCATAGTAAAAAAAAATAGAGGAAATTATGCAGGGCAACTTTCTGATTACAGCTTTAAAGGGAAAAAAGAGACAAGTGGCAATATCCTCTTCTGCACCTGAAAAGATTTTCGGTGAGGTTTATGCAATTTGTGGCATCTGATTTGCATAACCGCAGATTGCACCTACAGTAGATGGAGCTAATCTATAGTCAAGCTGATTACATTATCCATGGTGTGCTAATAATAAATTTGACTTATAATTAAGCAATAATAGACAATTTCCATAGGACATCTTAACCTGATTGTCACTCATATTGGTTATCAGCTCAGATCACTGCAGCTTGTGTGAATGATAGTTCTAGATTTAAATAGGAAATAAGTGCATTCTAACGTCTGTTCTGCCAGCATTTGAAAATTAGTTGTGGAGAGATGCATATTGAACATAACTTGAAAATAGCTCCCAGGTTAATAGCTTTGTCACAATGTGACAGCATCTAGGATGCATACTTCATTTAGTACTTATAATGAGGAGGGAGACGGGGGAGCATAATCATCGTGAGACATGCACCAACATAAGCAATAGTTAACCAAACAAGATATTACATTTGTCTTTCCATGTATTTTTGTATCAGAGTTTACTGAAAATAGAGGATCTAAATTTACCATCAGATCTTTTTTCTACACTTTACATGGTTTGTATCAGGGCAATTAACGAGAGCTCCAAAGGCCGATATGGATTTTTTTTAAAGGTGAAAATTAAGTTTACCTCAAAAACCATATTAGTAATGTGATCTATTTGATGTCTGTTTTCAGTTTTGCAACTGAGAGTAAAGACTTGTGGCACAGATTTTGTTTACAAATGGGCCTGGCTCAGAAATGTTATTTTGGCTCAGTGGTAGCATTTTTGCCTCTGACTCAGCAAGTTGTGGTTTCAAGACCAACTTCAAGCCTTGAGCAGATTGCAGGCAGACACTTTACTACTGTACTGTGCCCATACGCTGCTGAGCTACAATATTTCACACAAGATACTAAACTGAAGCCCGATCTCAGGTGTATGCAAACAGATTGAATGGCACTACTTGAATACAAATTCTGGACAAACTTTATTCGCCAATCAACACCACCAAAAACAAATTTACTGATCATTCTTTCTTTAACTGAAATGAAATGAAATGAAAATCGCTTATTGTCACGAGTAGGCTTCAATGAAGTTACTGTGAAAAGCCCCTAGTCGCCACATTTCGGCGCCTTGCCGGGGAGGCTGGTACGGTAATCGAACCGTGCTGCTGGCCTGCTTGGTCTGCTTTAAAAGCCAGCGATTTAGCCCAGTGAGCTAAACCAGCCCCTCCATTACAGTTAATGGAAACTTGTTCAGAACAAACTGGCTGCTGCAACTGCCAACATTACAACAATGATGGCACTTCAAAAGAAATTTGTTGGATGTGAAAGGTTTCTCAGCAACCAGAGGCTATGGACGGGGATCGGGAACCATAACTAGCACAAAAGAAGAGGGTTGGGGTTGTTGGAGGCCAATCATCTCAGCTCCAAAGATATTCCTGCAAGCATTTCACATGGCAATGTCTTTGGTGCAACCATCTTTAGCTGCTTCACCAATGTCCTTCCCTCCAACATATGGTCAGATGGGAGGATGTCCATTGATGATTGTACAGTGTCTGGTAGCATTCATAACTTCTCAGGTACTGGAGCAATCCATTCCCTCATGCAGAAAACCTGAACAACAACTGTTTTTAAATGGTGAGGAAAGCAAATCTCCTCTAATGTAGAAAAGCTCATGAAGTCTTCATTTTATTATCCACACCTAAAGCAATCATGTATCTCATGAATTATTTCATCCAAGTCCCCAATTATTTGATTGATCTGGGCCTTGGATAAGTCCAAACTGATCTGGAAGAGTGGGTTTATGATCCATGGTTTTGTAAGGGTCCTTCCTGTTGATTCCCTTATTTCACCTTTCTTCATTTTTGCCGTGATCATTGCTGATCCATGGATGCTTAATGGAAATGTATCTTTAAGCCAAGCAGCAGAGAGAGTGAGGAATTCAAAAAGTTACAACATTATACACTCTGCTAGCTTTGGACAACATAACTCAGACGTCTTGGCACCTGAGAGAAAGGGTGGGGACTCGGTTCGATTGGTTGGCTGGTGGCCAATGAATTGGCCAAAAGGCCATTTTCTGCTTGGTAACAGGTGGTGATTGGGTCCTACCTGAGTGAACTGATTTCCAGAGTCCTAAGGAAAGCAGAGATGAGACCTGAATAAATAGGGGCAAGGACCTGTTCCGTCAATCTCCAGAGAGGCTGTGAGTTGATGTATTCCTGAACCTACAGAGGAGATGAATGAATGAATCTACAGTGAAACCATTACAGACTACAATCAGAGACCTGGATTTGAAAGCTTACTTTTAAGGAAAGCTCTTTTTCCTTTTCCTTATAATTTCACCCCTCTCTTCCCCTCTGTGTTTGTTCATCTTGTGTGTGTATTTGTGTGTGTGTGTGTGTGTGTGTGTGTGTGTGTGTGTGTTTGTGTGTGCGCGTTGAGGGTGGGGGAATTCTGAATGAGATAATAGTTAACCTGTTGCATTTGCTTCATATTTCATTATAATTCATGTTATCAATAAAAAAGTAACTGTGTTTAAATTTACAAACCTAGTGACTGGAATTATTGGGCAGCTAAGGGCCAAAGAATTCGGGTATTTTTCTAAGAATTATTTGTTAATTCAAGTGGGTTGCGACTCTGGGTCAAGGGGGATGGAATTGACCGTGTGGAATTGACCGCGCCACAGCCAAGGGTATCATAACATAGCTTCAGTACGGGATCTTTGAAATGGTAGATGGTGACATTTGGGTGACAGTATAAACTAAAATGGATATTGGGTATGTAGTGATATAACAGGACGGCTCTGGAAGATAAGATGTTTCTTTAGGTGAATGACTTTATTTAAAAGGCTTTGAAAAGACAAGCTAGGCAAATTGATAGGTGAATTAAAAATAAAGGTACCAGCTAAAGCTAGGCAGGTAAAGATAACTGAAGCGATTGCTCAACAGTTAAATTTGAAAGAGATGCTAGAACACAGGACAACCCACAAAGTAGTGCAGCATCAAATACATTTTCTGGTGGGGAAATGGAGCTGGAGAGAATTCAGTTGCAGTTCAAGCATGAGAGGGAGTTAAAAAGAATAGAAAAAGAAATGGAAATGCAGCATAAAGGAAAATAAATCGAGATTGCAATAAGAGGGTTGGAATAAGAGAGAGTGGAAAAAGCATTGGAGAGAGAGGAAAAAGCAAAAGAGAAAGCATTCCAGCCTCAGGTAATGGCAATTAGAGGGGGCTTCAAGGAAATAGAGGGGAAATAGAGGAAGTACATGAATAGGATAGGATGGGAATAGAGGGCTACGGACTCAGGTATTGTAGAAGATTGTAGTTTAGTCGGGCAGCATGGTCGGCACGGGCTTGGAGGGCGCTGTACTTTTCTTTGTTCTTTGTTCTTTGAGAGCTTAATCTTAATGGCGATATATTTAAATTTATACAAGCTCTCCCAAAATTTGAAGAGGAGGTTAAAAAACCTTTCTATGGCTTTTGAGAAAATAGCAACCAAAATGGAGTGGCCAAAAGAAAAGTGGACAGTAGCTATACAAAATAAATTGACGGAGAGAGCGTAGGAAGTTTATACTTCCCTGTCAGAGGCGATTGAGGTGTACAAAATTATAACGGGAAGAGATATAGAGTGGACAGGATAAAATTGTTTACTTTGGTTGTGAATTCTAGAATCAGGGGACCTAGATTCAAGGTAAGTGGCAGAAGGTGTAGATGGGGCATGAGGAAGAATTCATTTATGCAGAGGTTAGTGGGAGTCTGGAATTCACTTCCTGTGTTGGGGTGGAGGCAGAAACCCTTAGCTCTTTTAAAAGGTACATGGATCTGCATAAGTGCTGTAATCTACAGGGCTATGGGCTGGGTGCTGGAAGGTGGGATTAGAAAGGGCACCTGAGTATCCTCAGGCTGGCATGGCTGGCATGGACAAGATGGGCTGAATGGCCTCCTTCTGTGCTGCAACCTTTCTATGGTTCTATAAGGAGACATAACAGTTACAGGAACAATTTCCCGATATTTTTCCATCGTGTATGGTGGCTAGGACAATGGTCAAACAAAGTTCACCACCAAAGATTGAAATCACACCACAATCAGATGGTAGAGCAGCCAAACCTATTCTTGAGACTTTCTTACTTGAGACCCAGGGGGGTGGATTCAGAGATATATAGGCTAGCACATAGCTCTCACAGAAGTTGAGGCTGTGAGAGTTCCAGAAAGCTATTACATTAAGAATATTGTTCTGATGAGCAAGTGGAGTCACCCTGCAGATGAAGAATGGACTGTTGTGGTACTGCCTAAATAATGGTAGGTTTTCTGGGGATTCAGACAAGTCAGGCAACAGCCAACATGCATTTTTCCTGGTCAGGACTGTCCAAGGATGTGCTAAATAAAGACACCCCCCACAGAGACTCCATAAATAAAGGGCCTCCTAAGGACCCCTAACTAAAGAGACTGCCTTATGAACCCCAAAATAAAGAGACCCCCAGAAAAGTGACCCCTGTTAGGTAGCCACCCAAAAGAGAGGCGCCTGTCAGGAAGCCCCCCCAGAAGCACAGTACTGTAGCACAGTGGTTAGCGCTGTTGCTTCACAGCATCAAGGTCCCAGGTGCAATTTCTGCTTGGGTCACTGTCTGTGCGGAGTTTGCACGTTCTCCCCGTGCCTGTGTGGGTTTCCTCCGGGTGCTCCGGTTTCCTCCCACAAGTCCTGAAAGACGTGATTGTTAGGTGAATTGGGCATTCTGAATTCCCCCTCCGTTTACCCAACAGGCACCGGATTGTGGCTTTTCACAGTAACTTCATTAGTGTTAATGGAAGACTACATGTGACAATAATTATAACAAAGATTAGAAGAGAGACCCCTGTCTGCAAGCTAGAGTTCAATCCAGACAGAGGCAGTGATAAAGATTACTGCTTCAACACTCACCTGGGCAATACACCTGCTGGCTCAGACACAGGAAGCACCACCTGCCAATTCCTAGAAAGAGAAAAACAGTCAGTTGTGCTTAAACCTCTCAGATCTTTGAACTACAAGTCATTCACTTATTTCTCTCTGATACTGATTTAACCAGGCTGCGATTGACAGCTTCCACACACACACAAAACTGTTAGCATTGCTCCATTCATCTCCCTTCACAGTTGAGCAAGTTAGAAGTGCTCCAACCACAATGTTTATAAACATCAAGTTCTGATTGACAGGTCCTAGACCACTTTAAGAAGAATTAAGTGCTTTCCAATCACCTCCCTTCACGCTTGAGTGATTTTGAAGTGGTCAGCTGGAAATTGACTGTTACTGTTTTACTTGGAAAAAGTGTTTGGGGCCCTGGGAAGAGAGGAAGTACAAAAGCAGGAGTATATTTAATTTGCTTGCACAGCAAGGGGAGAGATGTTGGAAGTGATTGAAGAGCAGTCCAGGGTGTTGCTGAGGAAACAATCCCTTCACAATGCTAAAAGGGGAGGACAGAAGAAGATATGTTTTGTGGTAACATCACACCAGAGGAGGTGAAAATGCCAAGCATGATCCATTGAATGTGGAAGCTGGTGGTGTAGAAGAGAAATCCCACTGTGGTTCTAGGAGGGAGGGGAAGGAATGTGTGGGAAATGGGACGGATGCATTCAAGGCTCTATCAACCATGGTGGCAGGGAATTCTTGGCTGAGGGAAAAGGAAGACTTATCAGAAGTAGCAGTATGGAAGGCTGCATTATCAGAACAAATGTGAGGGTGTTTGATAAACTGTGTGAAAGGAATAGAGTCCTGACAGGGAGCGTGGTGAAAAGAAGTACAGGCAAGGTAGCTGTGGGAGTCAGTGGGCTTCTAATAAATATTAGTTGACAACCAATTTCCAATTCCCAGAAATGGAATCAGAGGAGTCAAGGACTGGGCGGAAGAAGTTGGAAATGTGAGGGTGAGGGAAAGGTGAAAATTAGAACCAAAGTTCACAATATTTTCCAATTTGAGGCGAGAGCAGAAAATGGCACTATTGCCAGAAAGATTGGATGGGACCAGAGTAGGATTGTGCAACAAAGAATGTTCCACACATCCCATGATAAGAAAGGCACAGCTTGGACATATGAGTTGCCATGGCAACTCTTGTATTTTGGAAGAAGTGAGTGGAATCAAAGAAGAAGCAGTTAATGTAATGTCAGGTGAAGTAGGGTCGTGGTCAATGGGGATTGGTTGGACTTCTGTTCATTCAGGAAGTGGACAACCCTCAGACTGTCCAGATTGGGGGCGGGGGGGGGGGGGGGGGGGGGGAGCAAAGGTCTGGAGAGATTGTATGTCCAAACTGAAAGGTCATCAATCTGAAATTTTAACTTTGTTTCTCTACAGCTGCAGCCTGACCGGCTAAATAGTTCCTGCATTTTCCATTTGTATTTCAGAGTCCAGCATCTGCAGTGTTTAGCGCTTCTACACAGAGCTAGCTGATGTGCAAAGTATACTAGCTTGGAGTTATTGGACACCTTTTGTTCAGCGGAAACAAGGAGAAGAGGAGTTTCAACAGGAGTGAGGGGAGATCCGGGGCGGGATTCTCCGTTGCGCCGGCAGCACACCCACGCCTGTGGGTTTCTCAGCGGCATGGGGTGACTACAGTGGGAAATCCCATTGGCAGGTGGCAAGAATTGAGAATCCCACTGCCGGCAAGGGTTTGCCACCCAGAAAAACGTGGCTGGCAGACCGGAGAATCCCATCCCCTGGGTTTTTGCAGGAACAGATTGGAGTGAATTAAAGCTCACCTGTAAATTCCTGAAGTGTGTCAGCACTGAGGAGAAGGGTGAGAAACCTCGATCTGGCAACACCGGAGATGTGTTTTTCCTTCAGTCTTACAAAATAAACACCGCAGCTCCTTATGTTTTTACTGCTCCGGAACATTGAATAAATAAACACTTGTCTGCTTTAATAAACCATATTTATACTTTCAAGCAGCAAATTCTTGTCAGTAATGTTTACATCTCTCAGAAAGTGCTAGGAAATGGGGGGACAAGACTTGCAAACAGCAATCCTCTGTGAATGGCCAGCCTTCTGCCAGTCATAAACCTCCAGGATTGGTGGACATCGTTTTATTTTGCAGTTGCCCGCTGGGCAGGGTAGGTTCAGTTAAAACTACCTTCCGGCTCAGAATAAATTACCTACCTTCAATAAAGTCACAGAATATTTGTTTCGATAAAAAGCTCATAATTAATTACCTCCTTTGAGTCCATGTTTCACATTCAAAACCAAATTATTCGCATTTCTCTCACACACTATAAACAGTGATTTACTTTGGAATTACAAACATGCAGAATTTCAATAAAATCTTTGAAGTTCATCCTCCAACATTTCTTCAAATTATCTGAACTGTAACCAAACATATTCATATTGCTTTGAATAAGGAAACATTTTTCCAGTTGATTGACAATAATCTTAATACTGACAGGGAGAGAAATCAGGGACCCCCGTGCTTCTCCTATTTCCGGGCCCAATATTTCTGCCCTGCCATCCCCCTCCTCCAACATCCCCCCCCCCCCCCCCCCCCCCCCCCCCCCCCACACACACACACATCCACTCATCAATTTAACCCTCCCTCTCAGTTATGTACGATAGTTTTTCCCCTTTCAGGATTCACCAATCAATTCATCAAACCATCACAGAAAGGTCCTGGTAAAATGCGCGTTATCTGGTTCCAAATGTCATCCGATATCATCAAAAGGGCGTCATCAATATTAAGAGTAATAACAAGTGAGTGAGGTGTTGGTTTGTGTACACCCTCTGGGTGATTCCACAGGGACAATTAAATAAACCAGAGAGTACAATTTTTACTTTAACAGCATCGTGCAATATTGACAATTTGACAGGAAATATCAAATTTGTTATTCATAACACCGAGGTAATAGCACCCATTTTCGTGACTTCCTCAGCCCTCATTAACGTGAGGCTGGATTCTGCGGTCCTGGCTATTCCTCAGTGGTGTGAGGTTGTGCGCCATTCGCTGGTGTTGGGATTCCCTATTCCCATCAGTGTCAATAGGAATTCCTATTGAAGCTACCCCACATCTTAGGAAACAAGCGGGTGGGGATGTGGTTCTGGTGGGACCAGAGAATCCCACTGCCAGCAAATAACCAAAGAATTTTGGCCATGTTCTACACATTGCACTATATGAAAGTGGTGGCGGTAAATCTGTATTTGGGGATAGATTCAACTCAGATAAACTGCACAAAATCTTTTCCATTCTGGAGAGATAGAAGAAGACTTTCTTCTGCCTTAGGCATGCTATTATTCAATAGAATAAACTCGTCCAAGGTGGGAGAATTTGAGCCCATGTTAACCATCAGTAAGAATGGCAACGGGGGCAAAAAATCCGGCGAGAATCAGAAAACGCAACTCTCTCTGGTGAGGTCACAATTTCCGATTATCCAGGCCCGTCACCAGTGGCGTAATGAGAAGTCGACCACAGGTCAGGAACCTCATTTTAATACATTACATTATCATGAACGAGCCCCACCTCTGGGACATCCCTCCTCACTGAATATTCATCAGTCACCGGCAACCTCACCTTGGAGATGAGTGTTTAGGTCGCCATTACCATCCAGGGTGCCAGTAACAAAGGGGGCAGCAGAGAGGAAGCAGGGGACCCAGATAGGTTCAACTGAGAGCGGTGAGGGGGAGGTTCAGTCTTGGCATCTCAGCGTGTGGCCCTCCATTTCTGTGGTCCTCTAGGTACAGCCTCTAGTGGCCACCATCCAGGCAGCACTGCCTGTGTCCTGCTTGCTGGGCTTGTGGCAATATTACCGCTGAGGGATTAGCATTCTTGAGTGGCTGCTGGAAAGTGGGTGGGAGCAGGTACATCCATCGGTCAGCACTGGGGGTACTCTGAGGTTCTTGGTTGAATGGGCAGGGTAAGGGACTCTGATAAGGGACATTTTCCAGCCTCATGAGGTCTGAAGGCCCTCTCACGGGGTGGGGGGGAGGAGGGGTTGATTACAGTGATAATGAATCCACACACTAGAGCACTGTGAAGCCAGGGGAAGTTCAAGGCCACTGGCTATGGTAGCCAGGCATTAGTTTCTCAGTAGCTGACTGTTCCAGTTAGAAGGCTTGGTTAAGTCACAGCACAAGGTTTAAATTGACAAGCTAATTGCAATCTTAACCAGCAGGGCTGGTTTAGCATAGGGCTAAATTACTGGCTTTGAATGCAGACCAAGGCAGGCCAGCAGCACAGTTCAATTCCCATACCAGCCTCCCCGAACAGGCACTGGAATGTGGCGACTAGGGACTTTTCACAGTAACTTCATTTGAAGCCTACTTGTGACAGTAAGTGATTTTCATTTCATTTTATTTTTATTCACTTGAATCAGGTGTGCTTTGTCTGTCACATGGGGAAACCAGTTGATTGATCCCTGAACAGTCCTTGATGAGTCAATTGTGCCAATGAAGTCAACATTGCCGTGTATGAGCGTCCTACTGATTGGCAATGTTAAGGGGCACCATTTAGGTCCACCATGAGGCTATTGAATGCACTCAACTGCCCTCATACCTCAGGCTTCGGCGGGTGGGTGGTGGTTAGGGACTGCTGGAGCTATCAATGATCAAAGGGCTCATTTAGGTGGAGCTGAGAGGAACATTTTTTTTTTATTATTCATTTACAGGATGTGGGTGTCACTGGTTAGGCCAACATTTATTGCCCATCCCTAGCTGCTCTTTAGAAGGTGGTGGTGAGCTGCCTTTTTGAACTGCTGCAGTCGGCGAGGCATAGGTACACCCACAGTGCTGTTTGGGAAGGAGTTCCAGGACTTTGTCCCAGCAACAGTGAAAGAATGGTGATATATTTCCAAGTCAGGGAAGTGAGTGACTTGGAGGGGAACCTCCAAGTGGTGGGGTTCCCTGGTATCTGCTACTCTTGTCCTTCTGGATGGTAGTGGTCGTGGGTTTGGAAGGTGCTGTCTCAGGAACCTTGGTGAGTTCCTGCAGTGCATCTTATAGATGGCACGCAAGGCTGCCACTGTTCGTGGTGGAGGGTTTGAATGTTTGTGTAAGGGGGAAACAATCAAGCGGGCTGTTTTGACCTGGATGGTGTTGAGCTTCTTAAGTGTTGTTGGAACTGCACTCAGGAGTATTCTGTTACACTCCTGACTTTTGTCTTGTGGATGGTAGACAGGCTTTGGGGGATCAGGAGATGAGTTTCTCACTGTAGCCTTTGACCTGCCCTGGTGACCACAGTATTAATATGGCTTGTCCAGTTCCGTTTCTGATGAATGGTAACCCACAGAATGTTGGTTCTGTGGGATTCAGCAATGGTAATGCCACTGAATATCAAGGGGCGATGGCTAGATCCTCTCTTGTAGGATATGGTGATTGCCTGCCTTTTGTGTGGCGCAAATGTAACTGGTCACGTGTCAGCCCAAGCCTGGATATTGTCCAGGTCTTGCTGCATTTGGACATGGACTGCTTCATTATCTGAGGAGTGGCGAATGGTGCGGCACATTGTGCAGTCATCAGCGAACATCCCCACTTCTGACCGAATGATAGAAGGGAGACCATTGATGAAGAAGCTGAAGATGGTTGGGCCCAGGACACTACTCTGAGGAACTTCTGCAGTGATGTCCTGGAGCTGAGATAAGACCATAAGCCCAGAAGAGCATAAGACCATAATGGTGGTTTGATGATTGACCTCCAACCACCACGACCGTCTTCCTTTGTCCAACCAGCGGAGAGTATTACCCCTGATTCCCATTGACTCCTGTTTAGCTCGGGCTCCTTGATGCCATACTTGGCCAAATGCTGCCTTGATGTCAAGTGCAGTCACTCTCACCTCACCTCTGGAATTCAGTTGTTTGCCCATGTTTGACCCAAGGCTGTAATGAGGTCAGGAGCTGAGTGACTCTCGCGGAACCCAAACTGAGCATCCGTGAGCAGGTTATTGCTGAGTAAGTGTCGCTTGGTAACACTGTTGATGAATACTTCCATCAATTTTCTGATGATGGAAAGTAACTGGTAGGGTGGTAATTGGATGGGTTGGATTTGTTCTGTTTCTTGTGTACAGGACACACCTGGGCAATTTTCCACATTGCCGGGTAGATGTCAGTGTTGTAGCTGTACTGGAACAACTTGGCCAGGGCTGTGGCAATTTCTGGAGCACAAGTCTTCAATACTATTGCCAGAATATTGTCAGGGCCCATAGCCTTTGCATTATCTCGTGCCTTCAGCCATTTCTTGATATCACATGGAGTGAATTATATTGGCTGAAGACTGACATCTGTGATTCTGGGGGCCTCCTACATAGCAGGAATGCCCCAGGTGCAGAATGTCATCAATTGCACCCACATGGCTGTGGTTTCCATGCCGGCATGGGACACCATTTATGAACTGCAAGGGATAACACTCCCTCAATATCCAGCTCGCCTGCGACCACGTGACGCACATCATGTAGGTGTGCGCCTTTTCCCGGGGAACATCCATGATAGTTACATTTTGCGCTCACAGATTGAACAAGTGCAGTGGTTGGAGAGATGGCTCCTCGGTGAAAAAAAGAGAACCTCCTCAAAAGATTGCTGATGGCTGGCAAAATCCACAACATCTGCTGAGACGCACTACAAAAAGGCTCATGCGTCAATGCGTGCATTGGCCGAGCAGGTGTTTGGACTGCTCAAGGTGTGGTTCCAGTGCCTCCACTGGTTTGGGGGAGCCCCCTAGTACTGCCCACAAAGGATGTCCCACCTCATAGTAGTCTGCTGCACACTGCACAATATGGCACTGCAGCAGGACAAACACCTGGACCAGAGGGACATGAAGGATTGCCATATCTCCTTCGATGAGAAGCAAAGGCAGTGAGGGTCAACACACAGAGGATGAGAGTGAAGGACCTCAGGCAATGGCTGGGGCCCAGATGGGACGAAGGACTAGGGGCACTCTGATAGCCTCTTGGGAGAACAGGACTAGGCAGTGAAGGGCTCTCCCACAAGGGGGTCTGACATCAGCTCAGTAATGTGCTGCCTGTGAGAGGTATACGTGATGGTCATCGGTAAAAGTGCTTTTCCAAGCAGCAAAAAGAAAACAAAGATGCACGCCGTTTTTTTGCAACGATTAGATACTTTTTAGAACTTGGTTAAAGGAACAGCATCAGTAGCACATGCTCCTTGATCAGAAACCTTCTTTCTTGATCAGAAGATAGCAGCTTATTGTTGGAGGGAGGATTTTAAAAGGAGTTACTATCTTGTAAACGAAGAGGGGGAGTGTCAGTGCTATCATCATAAAATGACCTAGTGATAGGAGTGCAAAATCATATTTTAGACATGAGGTTTATAGTCCATAGCGCTCCTGCGAAAATGTGCCACATGCACTTGATTTTATGGGAATTGTTACTGTTTCCATAATGCCCATCAGATATTAATAAATAAGATGTAATTTTAAAACAAATCTGTCAACATGTATCAGTGCATATTTTGGCTTTCAGCTGCAACTCCAGCCAAATTAACATCTGATGTACTTTGGAGAGTGGCAGAAACAATTTATCACAGAGGCACAGAATAACAGATACATGGTCATCTGAAGTTCCTTCCTCCACCTGTTGTGGATCATCAGCAGAGAGATGCTCACTAGTGAGTGCCCCAGAAGCCTGCCTACCGGTTAATTCCTCCAAGGTGTAAATATCTGCACTTGTGGAGGGCAGCACGGTAGCACAGCGGTTAGAACAGTTGCTTCACAGCTCCAGGATCCCAGGTTCGATTCCCGGCTTGAGTCACTGTCTGTGGGGAGTCTGCATGTTCTCCCCGTGTCTGCGTGAGTTTCCTCCGGGTGCTCCGGTTTCCTCCCACAGTCCAAAAGTATGCAGGTTAGGTGGATTGGCCATGCTAAATTGCCCTGAGTGTCCAAAAAAGGTAGGGTGGGGTTCCGGCGATGGCGTGGGCTTAAGTGGGGTGCTCTTTCCAAGGGCTGGTGCAGACCCAATGGGCCAAATGGCCTCCTTCTACCTGTAAATTCTATGATTCTATGTGAGTAACAGTTGTGACGCCTCTTCAATGCTTGCCTCCAATGAGTCCCCCCTCGGAGTTGCTCTGGTTGTGGTGTCCAGAGGGCGTGAGGATGTTCCCCTCTGGTTGTGGTGTCCAGAGGGCGTGAGGATGTTCCCCTCTGGTTGTGGTGTCCAGAGGGCGTGAGGATGTTCCCCTCTGGTTGTGGTGTCCAGAGGGCGTGAGGATGTTCCCCTCTGGTTGTGGTGTCCAGAGGGCGTGAGGATGTTCCCCTCTGGTTGTGGTGTCCAGAGGGCGTGAGGATGTTCCCCTCTGGTTGTGGTGTCCAGAGGGCGTGAGGATGTTCCCCTCTGGTTGTGGTGTCCAGAGGGCGTGAGGATGTTCCCCTCTGGTTGTGGTGTCCAGAGGGCGTGAGGATGTTCCCCTCTGGTTGTGGTGTCCAGAGGGCGTGAGGATGTTCCCCTCTGGTTGTGGTGTCCAGAGGACATGAGGATGTTCCCCTCTGGTTGACTGATTGGCCTGCAAAGAAAACAAGATGGTATTAGTGCATCCCAGAGGTAAGCTGATGAGAGAAAACTCACGTGAGGATTACACCATGGCTGCATATCTTGATGGTCCTCCTTTTGTCTGCTGCCCTCACTTGCCCTCTGCACAAGTGCAATCCTGCTCATCACCTGCCAGCTCAAGGGCTCTCTCACCAAAGGGCATTTAGCATTTCAGCTCAGTCATGACTCCGGCTGGCTGTGCCCACTCATGCCGGTTGCACTCGAGTTTGTCCTGCAATGATTCAGATGGAGAGAGTAGCAGATGGTGATAAAGTCTGGCGTGCATGGGACGTGAGTGGGAGCAGATGTGTGGAGATTATCTACTGGGGAAAACAAGGGGGTTGGGGGGCGGGAAGCCATGAGAAGTGTTGTGAATCCGTGTGGTGGCTGGGTGAGAGATCATCATGGAGTGGGAAGGGTATATGAAGGGGTGCAGGGATATACAAAAGAGCACAGACTTATCCTGCCTGCACAAAGAAGGTCATTCATTTTCTTGGGTAGAGTGGAGGTGTGGGCTTAAGTAGGGTGCTCTTTGCAAGGGCTGGCGCAGACTCGATGGGCTGAATGGCCTCGTTCTACAGTGTAAATTCTAAGATTGCAGGGATTTCACTTATCATTTTTCGAGCAAGATCACTCTCTTGACAGTTGCTGCACTGCTTTTAGCCTTTGGGCAGCTTTGTTTTTCTGGCAGACATTTTAACCAAATTGGACCCACATAGTTCCCTGAGGATCAGAAGCAGCAACTCAGTGAAATTGGCACACTCCAGATCCAATTCATTAAAGCTTGTTTGTGGCTTTGGCTGTTTAGCCTTGATGACGAAAAACTATGTTTAAACATGGAGCCCTGGCAACGCACCCCCCACCCTCCCGTCCCCGCACCCCCCACCCTCCCGTCCCCATCATGTTTGCACCGATCCTCCGAAATAACACCCTATACATCCTCCGCTACATCCCCATTACCCCGTTACCCCAGCTAACCTTTGCACACTGAGGGGCAATTAAGCATGACCCGAGGTCGGAATTGAACCTGGGTCCCTGGCAGCAGTGCTAACCACTGTTCTACCATGTCACCCATAACCATATGGTCATGATGTTTCATGCATTATGATTAGACACTACCTACCATGTAGTCTTCTTGGAGAGCTAAAATCCAGGTATAATCGTTTCAAAACATATCTCGGAAATTCCCCTCCAACCACGACTGAAGTTATTGAAACTACTCCTGGTCTCAAATTGACCATACTTTGCTTGGCAAGCACCTCTTGCGTGACACAATTTCTGCCCTACTCATTAACCAGTTCATCTTTTTTTTCTGGTAGTCTACAGAAAATCAGCACTCGACACACAAGCTGACAACTTGTTCCAACGGTCTACTATCCACGGGGAAAATAAAAACCATCTAACATCTAATTTACCTCGATCCTTACATAAAACTGGTCTTCTCCAAGCACTCTAATAGAAACAATGTTTCAATGTGAACACAGCTCAGTCCCTTCATTATTTAATGGATCTCAATTAAATTGCACGATTTTGCACTGCTGTAAAGTATGGAGACCCGACGTTTTAACCCTATCTGGGTAACTAAGGCGGTTTAAAGCAGGAATCAATCTCATGGCCGTCCTGTGAACATTTTCCAAAGCCTCAATATCACCGACCACTGGAGGGAATCAAAACTAGAAACATTACTGAAGGTAATCAAAGACTCAAAATATAATTTATTATCTATAGATCTTTGAATTGTTATTTTTAACAGTTTATATTTATGTTTAAAGCCGTCTTTTAAATCTGCAGTCAATTGTCTGAGGAAAAAATGCAAACAATCTTTCTCTCAGAGTTTGAACAATTTGAATAATTTGCCTTTTCTTCCTTTCTGAGAAATATGGAAATTCCAAATTTACAATTACTAAATCAACTAATCAGCTGGAAGAAATTTGCACAGAATTTGAATGAACTAACTAGTAGAATTTAATATCAGGCAGATGACTAATGCAGGAATATTACCAATTTGAATATAATAAATTTGCATGCAAGTGTGGCTAATTGCATTCTAGACATGATGTTTTTACTTTACATTTGTCGAGAAATATACAGAATGCTAATTCTGATTTTTTTTAAATAGATCTAGTGCAGCAATGGTACTGCAGCCCTCAAAGGGTTAATTGAAAATATGTCCCTTGTGTGTTTTCATGCTATTTATTAATTATTAAACAGGGATCAACAAAAAGAAACCTTGAACCTGAAGAAAAATATTCATTTCAAAAAAAAACTTAGAAATCTAACATTTTACTTTGCCTTCTGAAAAATTCAGCAACCTTCCCCTGCATCTTAAGTCAAGGTCATTGTTTGCAATTGGAGCAATAAGTGAAAGCATAATCTTTTCATGATTCTCTTAGTACTGTATGAAACAGCACTTGGGATCTTTATTTATCTAATATATTTAAACAAACTCGTTCGTCAATTCATCTCTGTAATTCTTTTTTTGCTTTCAAGGTCATTATTCAGATAAATATACCAGCGCAACTACTAAAGATGCTACTAAGGTAGTTTCAGTGGAGGGTGCATAGAAAAAGAAATAACTCTCTCTGGGAGAAATTACATGCGATGAGGGGCAACCATATACAGCTTTTGTCTCAAGGAGTCTCCCAGGTAAATGTAGAGATTTGGTAGATTTTGGCACTGCTATTCAGAGAGCACACATATACTGAAAACATTATTCTCTATGGCGTACCCTAGAGGGCTTTGCGATCATCTGTATGCTCATAGTTATTCCTTTCTCTCAAATTCATGACAAGAGTTCCTTTATTCATTTTAAAATATCATCAATAACCTGACAGCTTTCCTTTCAGCAAAAAAAATATTAACTGTTTTACTCACTGAGTCAGGTGATACAAGATAATAATCACTGATAATAAACAGAATAAACTGACTATAAGGAGCTATCAATGTAATGTACACAAGAGGAACAATTATTTGATTCAGTTACAGGAAACAAACATGAGACATACCATTTGAAGCTTCAATCTCAGTGCCATTTACAATCACCATTAAGTAGATCAAGACAGAAAAATAACCCCTTCACTGGTTATTTGAGGGAAGTGAGGCTGAAGTGAGGGAAATGAAGGAGCAAGAAGTTCTAAATACTTAGATAAAATATAATAGGTAATTTTTTAAAAATCAAAGTACATTATGAAACTGCCTCAGCCATTGCTCTCAATTTCCTCATGGCACAGATGCATTTATTGCTGGTACAAAGTGAACATTGGACCCAGCTCTAGTGTAAAGAAGGTATTCTTACCTTTTCTCAGCACAATGGCTGGGCTGCTAGTCATTATAATTTGAATTACATATCGTCTGATTTTCCAATTTTTCTGGTACAACAGAACTTGCCTTTTATCCCAGTTTGATGTACACAGAGACGTGAAGCCACTAAGGACATCCCAAGGTGTGCCAGATGCAAAAGTAGAAAATAAACTTTTCTACAGAACTTAATCAGACCTGGAGTATTGTGTATAGTTTTGGTGTCCTTATCTGAGGAAGGATGTTCCTGCTATGGAGGGAGTGCAGCGAAGGTTTACCAGGCTGATTCCTGGAATGGTGGGAGAGTCATATGAGGAGAGATTAAATTGGTTAGGATTATCTTCACTAGAGTTTAGATGAGTGAGAGGGGATCTCATAAGAAACTTACAAAATTCTAACAGGATTAGACAAGGTAGATACAGAACTAATGTTCCCGATGTTGAGGGAGCCCATTACTCGGGGTCATAGTTTGAGGATAAGGGTTAAACCTTTTGGGACTGAGGTGAGGAGAAATTACTTCACCCAGAGAGTGGTGAATCTGTGGAATTCGCTACCATGGAAAGTAGTTGAGGCCAAAACGTTGTGTAATTTCAAGAGGGAATTGGGTACAGCTCTTGGGGCTTGATGCGACCATCAATTCACACAAGACGGAGAGTTGAAGTGAACTGTGGCTTTAATCAGCTAGAACTGTACCTGCCTGCGACTGCTCTGCGCTGAGAGCCACCTGCAGGGCAGCAACTCTATGTACCTCCCCTCAAGGGGGTGGAGCCAGGGACTGAGCCCACAAGGGCATCAACATGATACCATGTGGTGTAATACAATATAATGGTCCATAGGTGGAGCCCATTAGGGCGACAACATAGTATAATGCAATACAGTGGTAAATGGCTGCCATAATACATTCACCACATTCACTCCCTCTTAAAAAACTGAAGTCCAGCAGGGGTGAAGTGGCTCACAGTTTGAGTCTGTCTGGCGCCCTAAGCATGCGCTGCGATCGCCTGAGCTCTGGTTTTGCTGTGGGCACAGTTGTTGAACTCATCAGTGCGGGCACGTGTGTGGACTCCAGGAGCATGTCTTCTGGAGCTTTGTTCCCGCAGGTCGGCGATGGAGGAAGGGGGTATAGCAGGGGGTGTGGAGGCCATGTAGGGACAGGGACACTGTTCGGTGTAGGTTGGGGGGGTAGGTGATGGTCATAGGAGATCCTGCGGCTGCCAGATCCCGGAGGAAGACTGTATCTTGTCGTCGTGGTACGCCACGTAGGCATAATAGAGTTGTAGTGAAGGAGCTGAACCCTCTCGACCAGGGGGTCGGACTTATGGGTCCTCGCGTGTTTTCGGAGGAGTACGGGCCCGGGTGTCATCAGCCAGGCCGGAAGCGAGACCCCGGAGGTGGATTTCCTAGGGAAAACAAATAGGCGGTCATGAGGCATCTCGTCCGTGGCTGTGCAAAGAAGTGACCTAATGGAGTGGAGCGCGTCGGGAGGACCTCCTGATAGTGGGAAACTGGGAGATTCCTAGACAGTAAGGTCAGGAGGACGGCCTTCCATACCGCCGTGTTCTCCCTCTCCACCTGTCCGTTTCCCCGGGGGTTGTAACTGGTAGTTCTGCTCGAGGCGATGCCCTTACCGAGCAGGTACTGACGCAGTTCGTCGTTCATAAATGAGGAGCCCCAGTCACTGTGGACGTAAGTGGGGAAACCGAACAAGGTGAAGATACTGTGTAGGGCCTTAATGACGGTGGCCGCGGTCATGTCGGGGCAAGGGATTGCAAAGGGAAAGCGAGAGTACTCGTCAATGACGTTGAGAAAATACGCGTTGCGGTTGGTAGAGGGGAGTGGCCCTTTGAAGTCGATACTTAGGCGCTCAAAGGACCGGGATGCCTTCACCAGGTGGGCCTTATCCGGTCGATAGAAGTTTGACTTACACTCCATGCAGATTTGACAGTCCTTGGTCATGGCCCTGACCGCCTCAGTGGAGTAGGGCAGGTTGCGGGCCTTGATGTAGTGGTGAAGCCTGGTGATCCCTGGGTGGCAGAGGTCGTTGTGGATGGCCCAGAGTAGGTCATCTTGCAATCTTGCGCATGTGCTGCAGGACAGGGCATCTGGGGGCTCATTGTGCTTCCCAGGACGATACACGATATCGTAATTATAGGTGGACAGTTTGATCCTCCAAGATTTTATCGTTCTTGATCTTGCCCCACTGTGTGTTGTCAAATATGAAGCCTACCGACCATTGGTCGGTGACGAAGGTAAACCTCCAACCAACAAGGTAGTGCCTCCACTGCCGTACAGCTTCCACGATGGCTTGAGCTTCTTTTTTGACTGAGGAGTGTCCAATCTCGGAGGCGTTAAGGGTTCGGGAGAAAAAGGCTACGGGCCTGCCTGCCTGACACGTCGCTCTCCACCTGGAAGGGGTTGGACACGTCCACCACGCGCATCGCGGCTTTGGCAATATCTGCCTTGATGCAGCTGAAGGCCTGACGGGCCTCAGTCGCCAAAAGGAAGGTGGTAGCTTTGATCAGTGGGCGGGCTTTGTCCGCATAGTTGGGGACCCACTGGGCATAATAGAAAAAGAACCCAAGACATCTTTTCAGGGCCTTGGGGTAGTGGGGGAGGGGGAGTTGCAGGAGGGGGCGCATACTGTCGGGGTTGGGCCCTGGGACTCCTAGTTTTCCAAGACATAGCCGAGGATGGCTCGTCGGGTTGTGCGGAAAATGCATTTCTCCTTGTTACAAGTGAGGTTGAGGGCTTGGGGGGTTTGAAGAAACTTCTGAAGGTTGGCGATGGGGTCCTGCTGGTCGTGGCCGCAGATGGTGATGTTGTCCAAGTACAGAAATGTGGTCCGCAGCCCGTACTGGTCCACCATTCGGTCCATCGTTCTTTGGAAGACCGAGACCCCATTGGTGATACTGAAGGGGACCTGGAGGAAGTGAAGAGGTGGCCGTCTGCCTCAAAGGCCGTGTAGTGACGGTCCTCCGGGTGGATTGGGAGCTGGTGGTATGCGAACGTCAGATCCACCGTGGAGAAGACTCGGTAGCATGCGTGATTTGGCATGATTACACATGTCCGCTATCCGGGGGAGGGGGTACGCATCGAGGTGCGTGTACCGGTTTATGGTTTGGCTGTAGTCTACAACCATCCGGTTCTTTTTCCCGGTCCTGACGACCACCACCTGGGCTCTCCAGGGGCTATTACTGGCCTCGATGATCCCCTCCCGCAAGAGCTGCAGGACCTCGGACTTGATAAAAGTCCTGTCCTGGATACTGTACCGCCTGCTCCTGGTGGCGACAGGTTTATAGTTGGCGGTGAGATTCGCAAAGAGTGGGGGAGGGTCGACCTTCAGGGTCGTGAGGCTACAAACGGTGAGAGGGGGTAGGGGCCCGCCGAACTTTAGGGTCAGGCTCCTGAGGTTGCGCTGGAAGTCTAGTTCCAACAGAAGAGCAGCGCAGAGATCGGGAAGTACATATAGTTTAAAGTTTGCATATTCAACGCCCTGTATCGCGAGGTTCGTGACAGCGTACCCCCGGATCTGCACTGAGCACGATCCGGAAGCGAGGGAGATTGTTTGAAATGCGGGGGAGATTTGGAGAGAACAGCGCCTTACCGTGTCTGCGTGTACGAAGCTTTCCGTGCTCCGGAGTCAAACAGGCAGGGCGTTTCATGCCCATTGACCCGGACGGTCATCATGGAGTTCTGGAGGTGTTTTGGTCGTGACTGATTGAGGGTGACTGCGCCGAGTTACGGGTAGCCTGCATGGTCAGAGGCAGTGGTGTGGTCCCAAAATGGCTGCCCCGTTGGTCGCACGTGTCGGGCGGCGTTGAAGATGGCGGCCAAGATGGCAGCCCCCGTGAATCACACTGTTGTGTAGAGTCAAAGATGGCTGCCCCCACGGACAACACGAGGCGGGTGACGCGTCCAAAGGGGGTGGAGCCGGCAGATGAGCAGCTGCACTGCGGGGTTTGCGGGCCTGTAAGTCTGGCCTGTGATTTGGAGGACTTGGACCTGGCCAGGCAAACTTTGGCAAAATGTCCTTTCTTGCCGCAGTCGCTACAGTTCGCGTTCCGTGCCGGGCAGTGGTGCCTGGGGTGCTGGTGCTGGCTGCAGAAATAGAAGGGTAGCCCCCCTGGGTTGGGGGTGGGCAGCTGCGCAGTACAGCCTGGGGTACTCTCTGGTCGGGTGTCCACGAGGGGGTCGCGTGATCAGAGCGGAAATCGTTGAGGCTCTGAAACGCTACTTCCAGGGAGGTGGCTAGTTTTACCGTCTCTTCTCGGTCAAAGGCGCCCTTCTTGAGCAGGCGCTGTCTGACGTAGTTGGACCGGACTCCAGCCACATAGGGTTCCCGGATGGCGAGTTCCATGTGTGAGGCCGTGACGGCCTTGTAGTTGCAGCTTTGTGCGAGTACTTTCAGGTCGCGTAGGTACTCCTCCAGCGATTCCCTGGGGCTTTGGCGGCGAGTGGTGAGGAGATGCTGCGCGGACACTTCATTCACTGGCCTCACGAATTGCTGCTTCAGGATCGCGACCGCGTCTGCGTATGTGGTTGCTTCCTCGATTTGCACTGAGATTCGATGGCTCACCTGGGCGTGGAGGAGGCTCAGCTTCTGTTCGTCGGTGATGGAGGGCGAGGAGGAGGCGGCGAGTTAGGCCTCGAAACATTGGAGCCAGTGCGAAAAAATCCCTTTGGCTTCAGTGGCCTGTGGGTCAAGTTCCAGTCGGTCAGGTTTGAGGGCTGCTTCCATCGCGATGATGTAGCTGATTAAATTGATGCGACCTTCAATTCACATGAGACGGAGAGTTGAAGTGAACTGTGCCTGCCTGCGACTGCTCTGCACTGAGAGCCGCCTGCATGGCAGCAGCTCTATATACTTCCCCCAAGGGGGCGGAGCCAGCGGCGTAGCCGACAAGGGCACCAACATGATCCAATGCGGTGTAATACAATAAAATGGTCCATAGGTGGAGCCCACAAGGGCAACAACATAGTACAATGCAGTACAGTGGTGAATGGCTGCCACAGGGCTGAAGGGATATGTGTGGGTAGGCGGAATCAGGGTATTGAACTTGATGATCAGTCATGATCATAATGAATGGCAGAGAAGGCTCGAACAGCCAAATAGCCTCCTCTGCTTCTATTTTCTGTGTTTCTATGTTTTTACCATCTCTCGTCAGATATGATCTTCTCAATACTGGTACTCCCTTTCTTCTGTTTTTCTCACCATTATATGTTTATAATTTCAAAGAACAAAGAACAATACAGCACAGGTACAGGCCCTTCGGCCCTCCAAGCCTGTACTGGACACGATACCAACCTTTTCCAAAACCCTCAGCACTTCCTTGTGCCCTATCCCTCTATACCCATCCTACCATGTGTTTGTCAAGTTGCCTTTTGAACGTCGTTAATATATCTAAACCATCTTAGGTTAGGAATGTATCTTTCCTAACCACTCTTTCATTAACTGGGGGAAAGTAATGACATCAATGAACTTCAAATACAGTATTTGTTGTAAGTGTCACCTCCTGAAAAAACATGCGTTTATATTCCTGCCTGAAACAATATCTTAGTAGGGTTTTGCTTTCGGTCCCATTAATTGGTACAGTTCAGCGTCTTTCCTTTCTAACCTTGACATAGTTTACTGACATTCTCACATAAAAGCTATTTGCTTCTTTAACAGTTGTTTGCGACGCATATATTTGAAGTGCGAAACAATACACCTCATCTACTGACTTTTAAATTTTGCAGAAAAACGCAGGCCCCATAACTTTGGACAATTTTTATGAACATGAGCACGCAGCTAACAATCTCAGAATTTTCCTCAGTGGGATAGATGTTTGTTTAGTTCATTTAAATGTAGTTACATTTTGTTCCGTTCAAAAGTAAGGTTGAGCATGTTGCAAAATAAGCACCCAACCTGAATTTGTGTCCTTCTTGCCTGACAGGTTAGGTTAAAATGGGGATTCTAATTTTTTTCCGATGGTTAGAGAAAAAAAACATTTATACTTTCCATCAGGGACACTGCCTCCATTCTCACTGACAGAATCCACCTCTTCAGCTAGGCTTCCACCTTCCAAGTGCAGCAGCACAATATCATTAACCTTTCATCAATGCCATCAAAGTAGAACTTCTACCGCCAATATTGTTGTGCTACAAGTTAAAGGTGGTGGATTGATTTTCATGCAACTTGAATATCGAACATAGAACACACAGTGCAGAAGGAGGCCATTCGGCCCATCGGGTCTGCACCGACCCACTTAAGACCTCACTTCCACCCTATTCCCGTAACCCAATTATCCCTCCTAACCTTTTTGGATACTAATTTATACAAATTTATCATGGCCAATCCACCTAACCTTCACATCTTTGGACTGTGGGAGGAAACCGAAGCACCCAGAGGAAACCCATGCAGACACGGGGAGAACGTAAAGACTCCGCATAGACAGTGACCCAGCGGGGAATCGAACCTGGGACCCTGGCGCTGTGAAGCCACAGTGCTATCCACTTGTGCTACCATGCTGCTGATATCATGTATATCTGTACAGGTTCTTAGTGTGCACTTTGTGTAACTCTCCTTAGTTACAACGAATGTTGACATTTGGGATCACAATTCCAACAGGAAAACAGGGTTTTACTTGCACATAAGCAGAAAATAATGTCCTCCAGCAAATTGGCAGAAGGAAGGAAAGATTTGAGTCTACTGTTTCCCTTCTGTGCAAGAGGAAATCCATGGAGAAATGGGTGCGGAGGTCAATCTTGGTCTGATAAATGTACCAGCAGTTGCAGCTGAAATAGTTAGCAAACATCTAACAACCTCAGAATTGCCCTCAATGGGGATGGATGGGAAGCAGAAATGCAAGAATAAATTTCTAATTTAACCTCTGAATTATTTGTAACTCCATAAATCTCTCAGGATGGATCAAATGATCCTGTGACCAGGTTTTCAGAAGGTAAGAGGAACTTGGCACTGTCTCACCCAGTCTGTTAATTGGTCAAAGATACAACTGATCTATAGAGGCCAAGAGGTTCCGTGCATGAACTGAGCCAGGGGGCGGGATTCTCCCGTACCCGGCGGGGCGGGGGGTCCCGGCGGGACGGAGTGATCGTGAACCGCTCCGGGGTCGGGCCACCCCAAATGTGCGGAATCCTCCGCACCTTCACCTTCAGGGGCTAGGCCCGCCCCGGAGTGGTTGGTGCCCAGCTGGCCGACGGTTTAGGGGTCTGGCGCCACGTCAACTGGCACCGAAGGGCCTCCGCTGGCCGGCACGAGTTGGTGCATGCGTAGGAGCACCAGCAAATGCTGGCATCATCCCCGCGCATGTGCGGGAGGGTTCATCTCCGCCTCAGCCATTGTAGAGGACTACAGCGGCCGATACGGAGAAATAGAGTGCCCCCACAGCACAGGCCCCCCCCGCGGATCGGTGGGCCCCCGATCGCGGGCCAGGCCAGTGTGGGGGCACCTCCCGGGGCCAGATCCCCCCAGGAACCCTGGAACACGCCCGCGCCGCAGGTCCCGCCAGTAAGGAACCTACTCTAATTGAAGACGGCGGCACCTGCTACAGACAGGCAGGACTTCGGCCCATCGTGGGCCGGAGAATTCGGGCGGCCCCGGCGGCCATTGAGTCACGGCAGAGCCCGCCATTCTCTGAGGCAGGTCGCGTGACACACGCCGGGCCGGTTTTTGGTGGGGCGAGAGAATTGGGAGGACGGCGGGGGTGTGATTCTCGCCGACCCCCGGCGATTCTCCCACCCGGCGGGGGGTCGGAGAATCCTGTCCAGGGTTGCAGAAATACGAGTTTTCCCTGGCGCTGGTGCAAGGAATAGGAAATATGCCCCATTCTCAACCATAGGCCAGTGACCTTTGTTGAAAGTATATGCTTGACTACCATGCAAGGACATGATCCAGATTAACTCCAGAATGTTTGGCACTCAATATCAAAACTCAATACCAAAGTAGCCACTTGGTTGAGCTCGGATGGGGAATTGTAGAGCATCCTCCAGGAGAATTAAACACAAAGGGCGGGATTCTCTGAGTCCCGTGACGGCCTGGAGAATCGCCGCAACCGTGCCACGCCACCCCGACGCCGTCACGCGATTCTCTGAGGAACGGAGAATCGATGACATTTGCGCCGGCGCGTTTGGCGTGGTGCCGGTCATTGGCCGCTGTCCGCGGCCGGGCCGTCGATTCTCCGGCCTTGATGGGCCGAGCGGCCTCACAGAAATGGCAGAGTCCCACCGGTGCTGTCCAGAGCTGGGAAGCACGGTAGCATTGTGGATAGCACAAGCGCTTCACAGTTCCAGGGTCCCAGGTTCGATTTCGACTTGGGTCACTGTCTGTGTGGAGTCTGCACATCCTCCCCGTGTGTGCGTGGGTTTCCTCCGGGTGCTCCGGTTTCCTCCCATAGTCCAAAGATGTGCAGGTTAGGTGGATTGGCCATGATAAATTGCCCTTAGTGTCCAAAATTGCCCTTAGTGTTGGGTGGGGTTACTGGGTTATGGGGATAGGATGGGGGTGTTGACCTTGGGTAAGGTGCTCTTTCCAAGAGCCGGTGCAGGCTCGATGGGCCGAATGGCCTCCTTCTGCACTGTAAATTCTATGTCTATGTCTATCTGGTCGCAGCCGACGGGAACTCTGCATGCAGGGTCAGGGCGCGGGCTGTGGGGGGTCTCCTCCGATGGGGTCTGCCGATCGGGGCCCACTGATCAGCGGGCTGGCCTCTCCAGACCCTGCGCTATTTTGTTACTCGGCCAGCCCCTGAACCCCTGTGCCACGTTGTGTCAAGGCCAGCACGTTGAGGAAGCCCCCGCGCATGCGCGGGTTGGCACTGCGCATGCACGGGTTGACTCCCAGGCAGAGCATTCCAGACCGTCACCACCCTCTGGGTAAAAACATTTTTTCTCAAAGCCCTCCCCGAAACCTCCTGCCCCTCACCTGGAACTTGTGTCCCCTCCTAGCTGACCCTTTAACTAAAGGGAACAGCTACTCCCTATCCACCCTGTCCATGCCCCTCATAATCTTAGACACCTTAGTCAGGTCGCCACTCAGTCTTCTCTGGTCCAGTGAAAACAACCCAAGTCTATCCAACCTCTCTTCATAATTTAAATGTTCATCCCAGACAATATCGTGGTGAATTTCCCCTGCACCCGTCCGGTGCAATCACATCCTGCTATAATGTGGCGACCAGAATTGCACACAATACTCCAGCTGTGGTCTCATCAAAGTCCCATATAACTCCAACATGACCTCCCTGCTTTTGTGATCTATGCTTTGATTGATAAAGGAAAGTGTCCCCTATACCTTTTTTGCCACCCTATTAACCTGCCCTCCTGCCTTCAGAGATCTATGGACAAATACACCAACGTCCCTTTGTTCCTCAGAACTTCCCAGTGTCATGCCATCCATTGAATACTTCATTAACAAATTACTCCTTCCGAAATGTATCACCTCATTCTTTTCAGAGTTAAATGCCATCTGCCACTTATCTGCCCATTTGACCATCCCACCTATATATTCCTGTAACCTAAGACACTCAACCTCACTGTTAACCACCCAGCCAATCTTTGTGTCATCTGCAAACTTATTGATCCTACTCCCCCCCCCCCTACATAGTCAACTATGTCATTTATATAAATGGCAAACAATAGAGGACCCATGTGCGGGATCCCTGTGATACGCCACTGGGCACTGGCTTCCGGTCACTTAAGCAGCCGTCGGTCATCACCCTGTCTCCTATGAATAAGCCAATTTTGAATCCACCTCTTGCTTTGCTAAAATCCATATAAACAGCACCAACTGCACTACCCTTATCTACACACCTGGCCACCTCTCAAAAAATTCAATCAAATTTGTTAGGCATGACCTCTCTCTGACAAAGCCATGCTAACTATCCCTGGGTCAAACCATGCCTCTCTAATTGGAGATAGATTCCCTCCTTCCGAATTGTCGCCAATAGTTTCCCCACTGCTGACATGAGACTCACTGGTCTGTACTCCCCTGGCTTATCTCTACAACCTTTCTTAAATAGTGGAACAGCATTAGCCAGTCCTCTGGCACCTCCCCCGTGGCCAGAGAGAAATTAAAAATTTGGGTCAGGGCCCCTGCAATCCCTGGTATATATTTCTAGATTAAATTGAAAAAATATAATGAATTAACCTCTTGAAGAATTTGAGTCTATTCTACCAAGATTTTGGATGGATCTAAACAAAGAGCTACCTGGCAACATTACTATACATCTAACATACCAACAGCTTCTATTTTACATTAAATTAAAAAATTACAATAATTAGGGAGCAGTTCTAGGTCGTGTGGCTTATTCCGGCAGGGAAGGATAAGGCAGAAAACAGCAGTGTAAGCCAACCAACTCCAATTAAATGCATTTCAGAAGAATTACCTTGACACATACTGAGAAAAAGATGTCGCAAAAATTACGCTGGATGTTAAAATGTGAAAGCTCTTTCTTAAAAGAAGCATTTTCTTCACAAGATTATTTTCTATAATTTTGCATTTTTTTTCTTGAAGAGGTATCCACATTGTGGATTATAAAACAAATGGCTTGTCACTCATGATACGTACACTGTTTGCAGTCTTACATCAAATGTCTGTGGCATTTAGTCGTGCTACAGTTCTGGCAGATTGTCCAAGAGTCTCTCTCATCAGACGCGTCAGGTCGACAATCAAACAAAGGGTGGTGGCAAATTCTGTTTCACAGTTAAGCAAACTGAAGGATATTGCCTAGGTATTTGTCACAACCGCATAGAATCCTGTTTCTAATCTGCCATCTGGATGGATGTAGCAAAATTGAGAAGCAGGGGACAGACATTTCTCAGTAACAACCTGCTGTCATTCGGTATTTCTGTTCCCTGTGAATTTCCTTCAGCTAGGCTACAAAATCAAAGGAAACTAGAACATTCTGAAGTCTTCAGCATCGTCACAAATGTTTTGATGGAGATTTGTTTATCAGGGGGCCTATTTTGTCAAGCAATTTTGGTGGTATGTATTTTAAGTTGATATTTTAAGAATCATTTCTTCTCCTCTTTTGAAGCAACACTTTATTTCACGGCAATTGAGTCCCTGGCCTGAGGGCAATGGGAGCAATTATCTCAGTGGGCTAGATGCCGTTCAGAATAACACCACCTGCACAGTTCAGTTCCTCTCCTGGCTGAAGCAGTATTCATACCTGCCTCCCTGCCCCCACCCCTGTAAGTGGAAGGCAATAGGAAACCACCACCAATGTAAAATGCCAAGAAAATAGCTCAGGATGAACCATCAGCAGACAATGAGTCAAGGTGCTGCCTTCAGGATGAATACATAGGACATGAGGGGACAGTAAGGTAAACCCAGGTTTTTGACAATGTCATTGTCGACACATTAGGAGACTTATGAGATTAGCCACGGTTGGCTCACCTTCCAATTTTTCATCTATCTTTACTGGGAAGTATCCAACCTCTATACTGAACAACCTCCAACCATTCTGGATCTTCCCACACTTAACAATGCAAACTTGAATCTTGAGACTCAAAGGGCGGGATTCTCCGTCCCTCCGCGCTGGAATCCCACCCGGCGCAGGGGCGGAGAATAGTCGTTCACGCTGTAAATACAGCACGATGGCGCTTCCGTGGACCCGCCAGTCCCGTGCACGCGGTCAACGCGGCACCATTCGGGGGCCATTGGAACAAGCCCCGTGGCGATTCTCCATGGTTGACCAGCCGAACTCCCACCAGCCTGGTTTACATATGGTAGCACCTGGCGGGAGCTGGGCCCCGCGCCCATGATTAGGGGCCACTGATCAACGGGCTATTGCGATCTGGGAGGGACTTACCTGCCTCCGCGTGGGCCCGCTGTGTGGCTCTGCCATGTCTGCGGCGCCCGCGCCCAAGTGGGCCATCGCGCACATGTGCGGCCGTGTGGTTTGGCTAGCAGGGTCCTGCCGCCAGCTAGAGCTGCGGGCGCATGTCGGGTTCTGCTAGCCCCCTGGAAAACGGAGAATCACCCCGGACCTTAGAGGAAAAAGTCCAGTGATTTGCGCCCCTTTTCTGGCGGGCGTGGAACTTAGTCCCCAGAAGGGAGAATCCCGCCCCTAGTGTAGTGCATTGATATAAATTGGACAAATTAAAAATGTATTCAACACAAATATTCAGCACAAACTTTTCCCCTCTCTTCTTGCGGCCGTAACAACAATACAATTGCCATTTCTTTTACAAAAATATGAGTTGCGTTTGAGGAGTTTATATGATTTTATTATAGACACTTACAGGAAAGTAAATTTTTAAAATAAATTTTAGTATACCCAAACATTGGGAAAATGTGCAAACTCCACACGGCCAGTGACCCAGAGCCAGGATCGAACCTGGAACCTCAGCGCTATTAGGTAGCAATGCTAACCACTGTGCCACCGTACTGCCCTGGGAAAGTAAATTTTAAAAGAATAAATGAAATAAACCTCCTAGCAGCTAAAAGGGATTTTTGATACTTAAAAGGTTAATTAAATAACATACACAATATTTCTAGAACATGTTTACTCACTTATGACTAATGTACAGTACAATTAACAGTAAAAATATTATAGCCTTCAGCTTGCATTAGTAGATTGGTTATTAAAATAGTAAAATCTGATTGGCTAGCAAGTGGACACTAACTGCCAATTTTAATAAATTCAGTTTGTATAAGAGATTACTGTGCAAGTTCTAAAATGGACTAGACTTAACTACTAATTGGTATCATGGAGGAATGCATTAGTTTATTCCTAGAATAGGGACTATAAGCTAATTGAAACTCACAGCTTATTGCTTTAAAAAGGCCTCTGTTCACATATTCCAACATTGAAACCTACACTTTTAGTTAATATTTTATTTGAAATTGGTTCTATTATGACATCTGGCTTGAAACATTTTACATTTTCTTTGCATCCTTCTGTGATCTACCTCAGCCTTCAGGAGAATATTGTGAGAAGCAATAGCATTCAAATTTTCAATACATTGAAATTTCAAAGACTGCAACAAAAGTAAACCCTAAATGAGCTACATTTTAATGGTTTTACACAAGATATGAATTTAGATCAAGACTTGGTGAGTCTAGATGACTCTACTGACTACTCAGTGGCAAGAAAATGCCCTGTAACAATCGAAAGCCAAGCTTATTGGATGATGTATATTGTAAAGCAGCATTGAATACAAAATAGTTACATCATTGAAACATTTCTGCAAAACGAGTTGAATGAATTTTATTATGTGTAATTGAGAGGATGGTTTCAGCAACTCCCTTACTTGTTGACTGCAGACCAACTTGAAAAGCAGCTTAAAAATGTGAGATTACATCTATTGAATTGGCTCCACTAAGTTATTGGTCGTGTTGAGGTTATTCCTCCACTGCAAGAGAAAACATCCCACCTACTGAACACTCGATTGCTGCCTTTAGTTTAGGATATGTCAGCTGCTTCAACTTCCTGAAAGTTTGCCATTTTCATTGTCCTGTCTTTGGATCGTCACATTATGTACTGTCTCTGACTAGCCAACCAGACCTAATAATATTGCTATGCCATTTGGGAGTCTCCTAATGATAATGAAGATTTGGTACACTTCTATCAGTTTATGACTAACAATATTTACATGCGTCTTGGAAAGCTTTCTTTAATGTTTCTTATTGCTGTTTTGGTAATCACAAGGTGCAGTTATTACCAAAAACAGCAACTGGAAACATTAAACGCTAAAATACACAATTGGTTCATTTCAATGAAATTTGTTCTGTCATTCTTAGTTCTCAATGACAAATTAAGATGTTTTTTTTATTCAAAGTTCACAAATCAAGTGAATTTAAATCATTAAGTTGGATAAATATTTTCCTTCAATTTGTTTCATTTAGACCGTTATGTTGCTCTTCAATATAATTTACTGTATGAACATGTTTGTGATGCCCCTGAGTGCTGTCATGCCCATTTGGCTCAATTTTTTAAAGTTATGTCATTTATTTTGTTTTAAGATGATTAACAGACTTTTGTTTTAAAAACCTTTGACACAGATCCTCAGTGGGAATTATCACAAACACAATATCTATTTCATGTTCAATAAAGAAGAAGAATTCAGTGAAGAAGAATACGTTACTTATTCTGACTCAACAACCTAATTAGTTTATTTATTAAATGCTCAAAGTCCTCATGAATATTTCATGCTCGATATTGAATTTAAAGTCTTTCACCAAAATACCTGTAACAAAGGAATTTAACCTCTGTCGTCATGCTAATGCTAATATAGATTATTTGTACTTTGTTTCTCAAAGAGCTGGCCTTTAAATATACTAACAGAAAGTCCAATAATGTCCCACCATATCTTACATTTTATAAAGCATTTTCCCGTTTTTTTCTTTCAATGTGCTTGCCACCCATCTACATTTCCGCTCATAGCTTGATTTTTTTTAGAATTTGCTGGAGCTATCCTTCAGCTGCTAACATCAGTCATGGAGGAAATGTCTCAGAAGGCAGCAGAACTGATTGCGCCATGGTTCTGAAGCAGAGAAATAGTGGAGGAGAGCTGAGAGGAGTGAATCTTAGAACATAGAACATTACAGCGCAGTACAGGCCCTTCGGCCCTCGCTGTTGCGCCGACCTGTGAAACCCCTCTAAAGCCCATCTACACTATTCCCTTATCATCCATATGTCTATCTAATGACCATTTGAATGCGTTTAGTGTTGGCGAGTCCACTACTGTTGCAGGCAGGGCATTCCACGCCCTTACTACTATCTGAGTAAAGAACCTACCTCTGACATCTGTCCTATATCTATCTCCCCTTAATTTAAAGCTATGTCCCCTCATGCTGGATATCACCATCCGAGGAAAAAGGCTCTCAATGTCCACCCTATCTAATCCTCTGATCATCTTGTATGCCTCAATTAAGTCACCTCTTAACCTTCTTCTCTCTAACGAAAACAGCCTCAAGTCCCTCAGCCTTTCCTCGTAAGATCTTCCCTCCATACCAGGCAACATCCTGGTAAATCTCCTCTGTATCCTTTCCAATGCTTCCACATCCTTCCTATAATGTGGCGACCAGAACTGCAAGCAATACTCCAAATGCGGCCGCACCAGAGTTTTGTACAACTGCAACATAACCTCATGGCTCCGAAACTCAATTCCTCTACCAATAAAAGCTAACACACCGTACGCCTTCTTAACAACCCTCTCAACCTGGGTAGCAACTTTCAGGGATCTATGGACATGGACACCGAGATCTCTCAGCTCATCCACACTACCAAGAATCTTACCATTGGCCCAGTACTCTGTCTTCCTGTTATTCCTTCCAAAATGAATCACTTCACACTTTTCTGCATTAAACTCCATTTGCCACCTGTCAGCCCAGCTCTGCAGCTTATCTATGTCCCTCTATAACTTGTACCATTCTTCTGCACTGTCCACAACTCCACCAACTTTAGTGTCATCTGCAAATTTACACACCCATCCTTCTACGCCCTCCTCCAGATCATTTATAAAAATGACAAACAGCAGCGGCCTCAAAACAGATCCTTGTGCTACAGTCTGAACATTTCCCATCAACCACCACCCTTTGTCTTCTTCCAGCTAGCCAATTTCTGATCCAAAAAAAACATAGAATTAGCAGTGCAGAAGGAGGTCCTTTGGTCCATCGAGTCTGCAGCATTCTGCTTAAGCCTATACCTCCACCCTATCCCCGGAACCCAACCAAACCTTTTGGACACAAAGGGCAATTTAGCATGGCTAATCCATCTAACCTGCACATCTTTGGACCGTGGAAGGAAACCGGAGCAGCCGGAGGAAACCCACGCAAACACGGGGAGAACATGCAGACAGTGGCCCAAGCCAGGAATCGAACCTGGGACCCTGGAGCTGTCAAGCAACTGTGCCATCAGCTTGCAGGAGCTTGGCATGTAGAAGCAATAGAAGAGGAGCTCTCAGTATGGTATCCAGAGGTTTGAAGGATAAGCCCTACTTTCATGACACTTCATGATGTGCTGCTGGTTTGAAGAAGCTGGAGAGAAATATTCTTCCTCAGCAACGGAAGGAAGAAACCGACTGCTGTTCAACAAAAGGCATGGCTGCATGTGGCCCAGGAGATCAGCAGCAGGAGGATTATGCCAGGCTCTTCTTCAGTGCAGGAAATGCTTTAATGGCCTACCCTGGTCAAGAAAAGTAAGTGAAGTTGTATTAACCTATATCCTGCTGTGTGCATCATCCGATCCCTACTCTGCCTTCTCAGGGCTACTCTATCAAATCACTGGTATTCATTTGTCTCTTTTATCTCTGCTAGGGCCTTTACACATGAGCAGCAGTCAACAGACCTCACAAGTAACGAATCTTCAAAAGAGCTGATTCCTTCATCACAGGAATTATGCATTACACACAATTATAATCATAGAGTGGGACCAATAAAGATAGACAAGTGCCTCGATAATCTAGCGACACTTCAGTAAACAGAATATCCAGCCAGAGTAGGCAGAATAGTCTGCACAACCATGCCCCATTCAACTGAAAAATACCAGAATTGAGCTATTTGTTTTTTATTGGAGTGTGAGCATCATGGGTAAGGGCAGCATTTATTGCTCATCCAGAATTATCCTCATGAAGGTGGTGGTAAGCCACTTTATTAAACTATAGGCCATGTGATGTAGATACACACTCAGTGTTCTCAAGGAGGAAGATTATTGACCCAGTGGCAGTGAGGGAACAGTGCTATAGTTCCAAGGCAGGATGCTGTGTGGTTTGAAGGGAACTTGCAGGTGACGGTGTTCCCATGCATCCGCTGTCCTTCCTTCTAGGTGGTAGAGATTGTGCCTTTGGAAGGTGCAATCAGAGAAGGTTTGGCAAGCTGCTGCAGTGCATCACGTACATAATACACACTTGCTTAGAAAGAAAATAAAAATGTATGAGGAAAACAAATGAGTTGCAAGAGGGTAGTGTCCTTCTGGAGTTAAGTAATTATTATCTGATAGAAGGGATCTTAAAAATGGAAGGCAAGGTCCATTAAATTAATAAAGTCACATTCCAAAAAAATCAGGTTTTGGATGCCTTTATTTGAAAACTCGCGCAGGCATCTGCTTTTTAAAGACTACCAAAAATTTGAATGATTCATTTCAAATAATTTATCACTTCAGGTGAACATATGAAAGTATTGATATTGAAAGAGTCATGATAGATTATAAAAACATGATCAGAAAAGCCAAAAGGTTTTCTTATGAAAAATTGATTTGATTTTGTATTGTCGCATGTATTAGTATACAGTGAAAAGTATTGTTTCTTGCATGCTGTACAGACAATGCATACCGTACATAGGGAAGGAAGGAGTGACTGCAGAATGTAATGCTACAGTCATACCTAGGGTGGAGAGAAAAGCTCAACTTAATACGAGGTAGGTCCATTCAAAAGTGTGATGGCAGCAGGGAAGAAGCTGTTCTTGAGTCGGTTGGTAAAATGGTGAGGTTCTGCTGCTTTTTGCATCTTAAAGCAGAATTGTGGGGTGGAATCTCGCCATATGATTTGAAAGTATCAGGCTCAAATTGAAAACCGACGTGAAAAGCTGCAGTTTTCACTCCAGATCTTGAGCCGAGGCAAAAATAAAACTCAATGGGTGTGGTTTAAGCTGTCAGTCTGGTGGTGGGGCGAGGTATGATGGAGCTAGCAAGGCCGGCTCCATAGAGATCTTTAAGGCATGCCTTGATCAGAACTGAAGATCAACTCTTCCCCACTCCTACATCACCGTGGAGGTATCGTCGGCGTTGCCTCCTCCCCCCCACTGCCCGCTGATCCCTCGTGTCGGCAAGTTCCCCCTCGCTGTCCGCTTCGCCCGCCGTGCCTGCATGTTGATTCCTCGATGGCACCAAAACCCCCCCAACCGCATATAGCAAGGAACGCCCCCATGTGGCTCCCAAGAGAGTTTGCCCCTTGGCATAGATTGGTACTGCCAAGTTAGCTCTGTGCCAACCTAACAGTGCCAACCTGTGCCAAGGGGGCAATTCCAGAGGCAGTGACAGGGAATTGCCCAGGCATGTCCCTCTACTCCCAGGGCCATACTTACCTTTGTACTCTGGGGCGGATCCCTTCGGCCAATTCACATCTACAAATAGCTGTTGTAAACCGCACCAATGCAATGTCACGCCGGCCAGGTTTAAATATTCAGTGAGGGGTAAATCGTGTAACAAGAGGCTGGGCAATTACATTGAGATGTATCAACAATATTAATATGAGGTTCTCGCCTTTTGTGGGTGTGAACGTCATGACATCACCGGTGAGGAGCATGGAAAATCGAGAAATGCAGTGTATTCAGCGAGAATCTAATTTCCCAATACTCCCTGGATTGTCTGCCTGTGCTGGTGAATCCGTGCACAGCTAACGCAGGCTCAACATTGCCCCTCATTTTTCTTCGCACATTTTTGGAAAGAAACAATAAGCAGCAAATAATTATACTTTTTTTCCTTGTCCATTAACACAGGACTTTCATGCCATTGCAGTGCGAAGTAATTACTTCATTGAGATGGATGAAATCTTCATATGCATTTAAAATTAAGATGGTACAGCCCATTTAAGACCTTCAATGTGTTCCTTGTGGAAAGAAAGTGTTCACAGTAAAGTTTAGTGAGCAGATAACATATGCAGAATTTCTTATCCCTAAAACTTCTCTTCCCTTTCAAAACTAGAAGTGATCAGAGTACTTTATTAGCTGGCTGGCAATCCTTTGTTTCACAACAACTTAATAATTCTCTGTCAATTTATCCATCTACTTTGAAGAAAATTAATCTTTGTTCGGCAGCAATAGATCTGGCAGACTTCCCAGGTAACAAAATTGCTTTGACAAAATTGCATCCCGTAATTTAAAGTTTCCCAATTGTTGGAAGAAAATATATCAAAAACAAAAAAACAGGGGGGAGTGAAGGAATTTGATTGCTATAAAAGAACAAACAATACTCATAGAATTTCATAGTGCAGAAGGAGGCCATTCGGTCCATCGAGTCTGCACCGGCTCTTGGAAAGAGCACCCTACCCAAGGTCAACACCTCCACCCTATCCCCATAACCCATTAACCCCACCCAACACTAAGGGCAATTTTGGACACTAAGGGCAATTTATCATGGCCAAGCCACCTAACCTGCACCTCTTGGGACTGGATGGACAAATGGATTGGAGCTCCTCAGACTCGACACAGCATTGTGGACAACTGGTCCAACTAGACAATTATCACATTTTTAAAGACAAATGTACAGCATCATGAGCAAGAAGCATGAAATTTATTGCTGTACTTATAATTTAATGTAAATGCCTTCAATTGGTTGATAATTTGTCTGCTTAATATCCCAGTCTCAGAAAACCATGTGTTCCTCCTCAGCTGGATATGGTATCTTCTGCAGGGTTAGCCCAGTTCAAGATCTTGTGATCAACAAAACCTGTAGGAATTTGTGTCCAGATACTTTTTTGTGCTGTAATATGAAACAAAACAGAATAGATTTAGACATCTATCATGCCATCCATTTAGCAACATTCCTTTAGGATATTTCAACGTATGAAACTTCTGTGGTTCTAATGGTGCTGACAAACATTCCAAAAAAAGGAGAAAACTTCACCAGTAAAATTTCCCTGGAAAATGTGAAATCCAGGTTATTAGCTGAATTCTGATCTGGTCAACTGTTTTATTCAGGATTTTGACATGAGTTGATTAACTGTCACCAATGACTTAGAGTATAGCTCACAAACTGAGCCTGCAATGTCATAGAATCCCTACAGTGCAGAAGGAGGTATTTGGCCCATTGGGTCTGCACCGACCCTTCGGAAGACCACCCTACATAGGCCTAATTCCCCTATACTATTCTTGCAACTCTATCCTAAGGGGCAATTTAGCATGTCCAGTCCACCTAACCTGCTCTGAGGGAGGAAACCGGAGCACCCGGTTGAAACTCACGCGGACACGGGGAGAATATACAAACTCCACACAGTCACCCGAGGTCAAAATCAAACCCGGGTCCCCGGTACTGTGAGGCAGCAGTGCTAACCACTCTGCTGCATATTATCAATTATATTGTCAATTAGATTGGACCACATTATAGCTTTCAATCAAGGGAAAACGGTTAAGCTGCATGAAGTAAGCAGGTTATATTTTCAGAAATTGTATGAGAAATCAGAGTGAGAAGTCAAATCAGATTTTAAGTTGCAGTCCATGTAATTAAGCCTTTAGTACAGAATCAAGGTTAAGTGTGTATAGGTTTTTGGTGATCCGAGGAGCAGGAAAATGCTAGACCTGATTTCTGCACAAGTTGCAGAGCCTGTGCAGGATTCAGTATGTTCCATGATTGAATACATTCAGGATTTGGATATAGACAAGCTGCATACCAACCACAGAAGGTCAGAACATACCACAGCTTGGTTTGACTCAAACAGCTGTTACATTTTGATCTGCTTTAACAAACAATATGTTCCTTTTGTTGGACAGTTACGATTTTCAGCTCGTTTTGATTTGAACAGTACCTTTTATCTCACTTCACTGGAATATTCATTTTCTAAACATCATTGGAACTATTGACTTATACACCATAGGGATGTTGAAAGCAATCGGCTGAACTTGGCCATATATTGACTCCGTAATCTAATATTGCACATATGCTTTTGTTAAAAAATGGAATTTGTCATGGCTACTTTCAAATTCCATTTTATGAGTGCTCTAATTCATTCTTAATAACTTTGTGGGGCTCTCTGGGAGTATGCATCAAAGTCCAGTCTATCATTTACAAAATGACATTTATTTGGACACTGATTAGCTTCTATATTAGTTTTGGGCTGCTGGAAATCAAGCCTTGGGTTTCTCTTGCATTTCATCTGAAGTCATACTGCATATCGTCACGAGTGTAAATTTTAAGCTTCACACCTTATGGGATGGGAGTAGTATACATGCCATCTCAGAAGCCTGTTAAAATCCATGTTGGTCAATACAATAATTCAATCAAGTTCCAAGGAATAAATCATGATGATCTTTGCAGAACTATGATTCTGAACAAAGAATATTCATCATTGGAAAATAAAATGCTACCAATGGAAATCTTTCAGAATAAATTGCTCTATTGCCACACATATGATTCTGATGCTGTCAAAATTAGGAAATGAAGCAATACCTTTATGGAACTTGATATTGTAAGACTTAGAAAATTGGGAAGCACAGCTTTTCATGTATTAAAAAACAAAGAACACTCCATTAAAACCAATGAAATATGAGCACAGATAGCTGCAGAGTACACTAAACATCAGGGACAAGGTTCAGTGGTTTGTGTAAGATACAGTAATTTTTGGGTTATACTCAAAGGGCTGGAGTAGAGCTTTGGAACAAGTAGAATGCTTTAATAACATGGAGTGCAGCAGCCACTGAACGATCAGTCTGCTGCCAGGTACTGAGACTGCACATGTGCAGATGCCTAAAGTTTCAGTATTCTGTTTGACAGCGCTCTCATTATTTGTTTACCATCCAAACATTGTTTTTCTTGCTCTGTATTTTGTAAAGAAAAAAGTCACAAGGTGTAGCTAAAACAAGTGCACTAGTCAACCACATTGTTGAAGCCAAGGAGGCTCTACCATTTACAAAGCCAAATGAACAGACTGTCAGAATATACATTTTCGTGAAAGTCATAATTATAGAATATAAAATAAGTCTTAAGGTAAAATCTATATTTACCTGCTGCATTATGAAGGCTAAAGCATATAAATGACGTTATGTCTCCTTGTTTTTCATCAAGATACTTTTTTAAGTTCAAACACCGCTTTCAGCTCAATGATTCAATGTATTAATAATGAACAAAGATCATTCAAATTCTTCTAAATGTTACCTGAAATAGACAGAGATTACAGCAACTCCATACCTTCAATAGGTGGGTTGATTACAATCTAAATGATGGGACACTTTTTATATTGAAAACTTAAGGCGAAATAAATATATACTTCTTTTTCTTTAAATGTATCTGCAACAGTGCTTAGCATGACTGTAACCTTCTCCCAACACAAAAGTTGAACTTTTTGTTCAGATTTTTGTTCAGAACCTCCCTCGAATTTAAACATCGATCTTGCAATTTCAGGATACATTGTTTCTTTATGTTAATTACCGTGTTTTTTTTTAAATACACATAGTGAAGAAGCATAGCTTCTTGAACAACTATATGATAAAATGATAATACATTCAAAAATATAAACTGCAAACATTGACAAAATTTAACTGGCCACATGTTGAGAATTCCAAAAGTAGATTGGGAGGGAAGATCAAGCTGAACAAAACACAGCCCAGTGAAGAAGTGAAATTGAAGGGGAGGACTTGAGGTAAATTTATGTTTTTGCATTAATTTTGGAGAGAAAATTGATAATTTCAAAGGTGTGTAAGGCAAGATGATTTAAACATTATTTTGAATAATTACACTGATTCATTTTTTGTGACTGGTAGCTATTGGTTTCTGAATGCGAAAATACCATGGTGGCTATGAGAATGTCTAAAAAAATATTTAATGCAATTCCAAGTACTTAATTTTCATATGGAAGCTACTTCTTTTTTCCAAAATATTTTTTTACTGGTATTTTCCAGTTTTTACAGAGTAACAGCTCAAGTATGAATGGTATTTACAAACAGGTTAGTGTCGTTTTTACATGAGGCCCCCCTCCCTCCACCCCATCGGTAGTTTAGTTCCCCTCTTAGTGTTGCTGCCTGCCTTGGACGCCCCTTATTGTGCTCCGCTTCTTTCTGTTAGGGCTTTTAGTTTTAATTGTTGGCAGAGGAGGGGGGCTGCTTCGCCCCTCCCCTCCTCCCTGTGCTTCGTTTTGTGCTTCTCTTGCATTCCCTCCCCCCCCCCCACCCCCACCACCTCTTTCTCTTGTATGTGCCTTCCCTTGTCTTCCTCCTTTTCTTTCTCACCCCCCTCTTCCTAGTCGCTTTTGGTCTCAAACAGGCTGATGAATGGCCCCCACACTTTGTGGAAGCCCTCGTCAGACCCTCTGATGGTGTACTTGATCTTCTCCGGGTGGAGAAATCCTGCCAGGTCTGCCAGCCAGTCTGCAGCTACGGGTGGTGCTGCTGATCACCAGCTGAGCAGGATTCTCCGCCGTGCTATTAGGGATGCAAAAGCCAGGGCATTCGCTCTTGTCCCCAGATGGAGATCTGGCTGGTCCGATACCCTGAAGACTGCCACCCTTAGGCAGAACTCCTCACTCACCCCCAGAACCTTGGACATCATCTCGAAGAAGGCTGTCCAGAACCCAACAGGTCTGGGGCAGGCCCAGAATATGTGGGCATGGTTGGCTGGGCTCCCTGGCACTGTCTACATTTGTCCTCCAGCTCCGGGAAAAACCTGCTCATTCGGGTTCTAGTTAGGTGGGCTCTATGCAACACTTTAAACTGTCTATTGTATGTTGGCAAGTTTTTGCACTTTATCCCCGATAATTATTGATCTGATTTGCTACTTGTATCTTAACATTTACTGGGGAAAAGTACGGTAGCTTCTGAAAATGGGTGCAGGGATTGTGATGCATGATTACCTTGTCCCTATTTCTTCATGTAAACTTTTTGTTGACCACTCAGTTACATGATTGTAGCTGGCAGCCAGCACAAAGTTAGCGCAATGTCAAGCTAGTCTGCATTACTGAAACACAGCCTGCACTTATTAAAAGGGAGTTACGTTTTGATAGGAGCAGGTAATGAAATGAATTCTAAAAGTGAGTTTGGCCTGGGAAAGGGGTAGGAATGGCACAAAACAGCAGAGCCCATGTTCCAAGGGTCTCTGACACAACACCAGAGACCTTGGTGCATGAGGTGGGCAGAAGAGAGATACTCTGCCCACAGCGGGCCAAGAAGCACTCCAGGCAGCCATTGCAAATGCAGTGATATGGGATAACCATGGTGGTCAAGGCCAGGGGTGTAGCCCCGAGGACCAGAATGCAGTGGCACAAAAAGTCCAACGATTTCACATGAGTGATCAAGATCAGTAAATGTATCTTCAAATGCCATGGCCGGGATTCTATCGCCCCGGGGCCGGGCCAGAGAACCTATCACCAGGGACCGGGGCGAATTGCGCCGCGCCGCCCCGATGCCGGTCCGCCGATTCTCCAGAGAGCGGAGGATCGGCGCTGCCGCGGTCTCCGTGGCGCCAGTCGGGGGTCGCTCTATGGGGCCCCCCCCACAGTGATTTTTGGCCCGGGATGGACCGAGCGCCCGTGCCAAAAAAGCCGAGTCCGGAGAGGGGCTCCCGCAAGCGCCAGGAAGGAACCCCCCCGACAGGCCGGACGGCGGAGGAGGAGCGGGCGGCAACGGCGGAGGAGGAGCGGGCGGCAACGGCGGAGGAGCGGGCGACAATGGAGGAGGAGCGGGCGGCAGCGGCGGGTGGCAGCGGAGGAGAAGCGGAGGAGGAGCGGGCGGCAGCTGAGGGCGGAGGCGAGGAGCAACGGCGACAGGGAGGCCCAGCAGCGGCAGGTCCAACCCCTCTCCCCCCCCCCCACGCGGGCCGGGAACGGTGCGGCAGCGGCGGGCCCTCTTCCCCCCCCCCCCAAACCAGCAGCGGGGACCCACCCCCCAACCAGCAGCGGGACACCACCCCCCCCCAACCAGCAGCGGGGACACCACCCCCCCCCCAACCAGCAGCGGGGACACCAACCCCCCCCCCCCCCAACCAGCAGCGGGGACACCAACCCCCCCCCCCCCCAACCAGCAGCGGGGACACCAACCCCCCCCCCCAACCAGCAGCGGGGACACCAACCCCCCCCCCCAACCAGCAGCGGGGACACCACCCCCCCCCCCAACCAGCAGCGGGGACACCAACCCCCCCCCCCAACCAGCAGCGGGGACACCAACCCCCCCCCCCCAACCAGCAGCGGGGACACCAACCCCCCCCCCCCCAACCAGCAGCGGGGACACCACCCCCCCCCCCCCCCAACCAGCAGCGGGGACACCCCCCCCCCCCCCCCAACCAGCAGCGGGCCCCGGCCCACTCGCCCCTCCCCCTCCCCCCAACTGCAGTGACCACCACGTGGCAAGGACAAAGGGACTCTCTCTCTCTCTCCTGGGCGAGTGGAGAGAGAAAACAAAAGAAAAAAGAGACTTATATTTCTGTTCTTTTTTTAAAATAAAAACCCAAAAGAAAACTGGTAAAGAGAAAAGGGGTGAAATAAAGGGGTAAAGGAAAGAAGGGGGGAAATAAATTTTTCATTTAAAAAAAAATATATACATATATTTTTATATATATATATATATATATTAATAAATAAAATTAAAATAGGGTGCGGAAAAGGGGGAAAAGAAGAACAAGGAGAGAAGAAACGATGAAGGGGAAGGGGGAGAAAAAAATGCCAGAAGGGACCCAAGAGAAAGGGGGCACCGGAGGTAGACGGGGCAAAGGGCAAACCAGCTTGGGCGAACGAGTCAACACGCGAAGCAGCGGGAAGAATGTATCGCCGCATCCAAAAGAGCTGGACGGGCGGGCAACCTCTCCCCTGGGGTTAGAGGGGGGCGTGAATTGGAAGGAAGCCATTGCCGAGGTGGTGAGGGAGCAGCTGCAGGCAATCAAGGCAGAGTTAAAAGCAGACACAGAGGCCGCAGCACAGGCAGCAGTGACCAGGGCCATGTCAGGGGTGCAGCAGGCTCTGACCAGAATGGAGGAGAAAGTGGATGCCCAAGGGAAGATACTGGAAGCCCAAGGGGCAACCATTAAAGAGCTGGAGAAGGCAGCGACTGACGTGAGCGACCGGGTCATGTCCCTGGAGAGGGAAATGGCGAAACTGAGTGCAACACAGGGGAGCCTGAAGGGCAGGGTAGACGACCAGGAGATCAGCTCGAGAAGGCAAAACATTAAGATAGTGGGCCTGCCAGAGGGGATAGAGGGTAGAAATCCCACAACATTCGTGGCTGCGATGCTGGGCTCCTTAGTGGGGCGGGAAACTTTTCCCACCCCACCGGAAATGGACAGAGCTCATCGGTCACTGCGCCCGAAGCCCAAGGAAGGGGAAAAACCGAGAGCAGTTATAGCCAGACTGCACCGGTACCGGGATAGGGAGACAATCCTGCGCTGGGCCAAGGAGAATAGAGCCTGCAATTGGGACGGGCACGCCAACCGAATCTACGAGGATTTTGGAGCGGACATAGCTAAGAGACGGGCGGAGTTCAACAGAGCGAAAGCAGCTCTCTATAAGAACAAAGTACGTTTTGGTATGCTGTACCCAGCAAAACTCTGGGTCACATACCAACACAAGGAATATTTCTTTACAGCCCCTGCCGAGGCGAATAGATTCGTTGAGGAGCACGGGCTGGAAAAACGCCATGGGAAGTAGGGACGAGGGGCCCATGGCAAGGAGATACGTCATGCCGACGGGGGGGTGGGGAGGGGCGAGGCAAAGCCAGCCCCCTCCCCCCTGGCAGGAACACCCAGGAAAAACAACCCAATGCCCAAGGGCCCGCTCCAGGTGGGAGGCCAGGCCCCGGCACGAGGGAACGGGAGTACTGGAGAGGGGAGAGGGGAAGGGGGACAGCAACCTCCGAGCGGGGAGCCACCGTGCTAGCAGGAAAGCTAGCGAAGGGGGCGCGCAACAGAGCAGGGCCGCAGCGCACCCCCAACAGGGGGGAAGGCGCCAGGCAGGGGAGGGGGGGGTCACCCATCAAAGGTGGGAGAGCAAATGGGGACAGGAATGGGGGAGAGAGGGGCAATGGAGGGGTACACAGGGGTATCCCCGAAAGGGATAGAGCGGGGGGGGGGGGGGGGCACTCGGGGGGCGAGAGACCAGGGAGGGGAAATGCAGGGACGAAGGGACAAAAGAGGCCAGAAAGGGAATAGGGCCACAAAGTGCCACAGACAAGGGCTCGAAACAGGGAACTGCTGCAAACACCCACCCAGTACGGTCTGTGGGTGAAGGGCCCCCCCGGAGTGCAGGGGACTACCCGCGTGGCGGACACACAGTGGACGGCCATGGCGGGTGTCCCCGGGACAAGGGGGAACCCCGGAGCGCAGGGACCCGACCGCATGGGGAGAGCAGTGATAGTGGACATCCTGGACGGCCCCCTAACAAAGGGAAACCCCAGAGGGCAGGGGCGCGTCCACCGGACAAATATGGTTAACCCCACAGGAGCAAGGGGGCAGAAGCCCCCCCACCAGAATAGTCACCTGGAACGTAAGGGGACTTAATGGCCCAGTGAAGAGATCTAGAGTCCTCACCCACCTTAGAAACATGAGGGCCGACATAGTCTTCCTCCAAGAGACGCACTTGAGGGAGCAGGACCAACTGCGGGTAAGAAAGGGCTGGGTGGGACAAACCTATCATTCCTGTTATGGGGCAAGGGCCAGGGGGGGTGGCGATCCTGATTGGCAAGAGGACAATGTTTAGGGCGACAAAGACGGTTACGGACCCAGGGGGACGGTATGTCATGGTCAGCGGGGCCCTGGATGGGGCGCCGGTAGTCCTAGTTAACGTGTATGCGCCCAACTGGGACGACACGAGCTTCATCCAAAAGACCATGGCAGAAATCCCGGACATAGCGACGCACCGACTAATCATGGGGGGGGACTTCAACTGTGTACAGGACCCAACGACGGACAGATCAAACCCCAGAACGGGGGAAAACCTCAAACATGGCAAGGGAACTCAGTCACTATATGGAGCAGATGGGAGCAGTAGACCCCTGGAGATTCGCCCACCCGGGGGAGAAAGAATTCTCTTTCTTCTCCCCAGTACACAACGTGTACACCAGAATTGACTTCTTTGTGGTGGGGAAAACGGTGCTTCCAGAGATAGACAAGGTGGAATACTCCGCAATTGTGATATCAGACCACGCTCCACACTACATGGATGTGCGGCTAGAGACGGGAAGGGCCCAGCGCCCCAAATGGAGGTTGGACGGTGCCTTACTAGCTGACAAGGCCTTCAGCGAAAGGATAGCGCGGGCCATAGCGGAGTACACTGAGATCAACCAAAACGGGGAGTTCTCACCCTCCACGTTCTGGGAAGCGCTTAAGGCCGTACTAAGAGGGGAAATCATAGCCTACAAAGCGCAAAGAGATAGGGAGGAAAGGGTGGCTAGGCAGAAGCTGGTCGACTCCATACTGGAGGTAGACCATAAATACTCCGAGGCCCCGACCGTAGAACTCCTGGCGGAGAGGAAAGAATTACAAAGGAACTTTGACCTGCTCTCCACCAGGAAAGCAGTACACCAACTCCGCCAGGCACGCGGGGCCCTATACGAACACGGAGACAAAGCCAGCCGCCTGTTGGCCCACCAGCTGAGAAAGCAGGCAGCCAGCAGAGAAATTGCGCAAATCAGAGATACCAGAGGCACGTTGGAAACAGAACCAGAGAGGATTAACAAAACCTTCAAGGCCTTCTACCAAGAGCTGTACACCTCAGAGCCCCCAACGGGGAAGGCTGGGATGAACCGGTTTCTTGACGGACTGGACATACCAGTTGTGGGAGAGGGCAGAAAACGGGATCTGGAAGCACCACTAGCACTGGGAGAGATCATGGACAGCATTAGCTCCATGCAGGCGGGGAAGGCGCCGGGACCGGACGGATTCCCGGCGGACTTCTACAAAAAATTTGCGACAGCGCTGGCCCCGCACCTGCGGGAGATGTTCACAGACTCGCTAGCTAGGGGCACATTGCCACCCACGTTAGCACAGGCCTCAATCTCGCTGATACCTAAGAAAGACAAAGACCCAACGGAATGTGGGTCATACAGACCCATATCTCTGCTGAATGCAGACGCCAAAATACTGGCCAAAATCCTAGCCAAGAGGCTAGAAGACTGTGTACCTGAGGTGGTCACAGAGGACCAGACGGGCTTTGTCAAAGGTAGACAGCTTACCGCGAACATCAGGCGCCTGCTGAACGTGATAATGACCCCCTCCGGGGAGAGAACACAAGAGGTGATCGTCTCCCTGGACGCAGAAAAGGCCTTCGACAGAGTCGAGTGGAAATACCTCATAGAGGTACTGGAGCGGTTCGGGCTTGGAACAGGGTTCACCGCTTGGGTAAAGCTCCTGTACAACGCTCCCATGGCGAGTGTACAGACCAACAATACCAACTCCCAATACTTCCAGCTGCACAGGGGCACCAGACAAGGATGCCCACTGTCCCCGCTGCTGTTCGCACTAGCAATTGAACCGCTAGCAATCGCGCTCAGGGCAGCAAAAAATTGGAGGGGGATCCGAAGGGGAGGTAGAGAGCACAGAGTCTCACTCTATGCGGATGATCTGCTCCTCTATATCTCGGACCCACAAAGCAGCATGGACGGAATCATCGCGCTCCTGAAAGAGTTTGGAGCCTTCTCGGGCTACAAACTCAACATGAGCAAAAGTGAGATCTTCCCAGTACACCCGCAAGGGGGGGGGGGGGGGGGGGGGGGGGGGGCAGCACTAAAGGGGCTGCCGTTCAATCAAGCCCGACATAAATTCCGCTACCTGGGGATCCAAATAGCCCATGACTGGAAAGGGATCCACAAATGGAACCTCACCAGCCTGACGGAGGAAGTTAAAAAGGACCTGCAAAGATGGAACACACTCCCGCTCTCCCTCGCGGGGAGAGTTCAGACGATCAAAATGAACGTACTGCCCAGGTTCCTCTTCCTGTTTAGATCCATTCCGATCTACATCCCCAAGGCCTTTTTCAAAGCGCTGGACAAACTCATCATGGCGTTCGTATGGGGGGGTAAAAATGCTAGGATCCCAAAGAAGGTCTTACAAAAAACAAAAACCAGGGGAGGGCTAGCCCTCCCGAATCTACAATTCTACCACTGGGCAGCAACAGCCGAGCGAGTAAGGGGATGGATCCAGGAGCCAGAGGCTGAGTGGGTGCGTGCGGAGGAGGCCTCCTGCATGGGAACCTCCCTCCGGGCCCTCGCCACGGCAGCACTCCCATCCCCACCCAAAAAACACTCCAGCAGCCCAGTGGTGACAGCCACCCTCCAATCCTGGAACCAACTGCGGCAGCAACTTGGCCTGACCAAAATGTCGAACAGGGCTCCCATCTGCAACAACCATAGGTTCACACCAGCACTGACTGACGCCACCTTCAAAAGGTGGAGGCAGGACGGGGGGACACTGACAGTCAGGGACCTATACACGGACGACAGGATCGCAACACTGGACGAACTGACAGAGAAATTTCAGTTAGCTGGGGGGAACGAGCTACGGTACCTGCAGCTCAAAAACTTCCTACGAAAGGAGACAAGGACGTACCCACAACCGCCACGACAGACACTACTGGAAGACCTACTGGACGCAAGTATCCTAGAGAAAGGGAACTGTAGTGACATGTATGACCGACTGGTAGATAGGGACGACACCGTACTGGACGCAACAAGAAGGAAATGGGAGGACGACCTGGGGATGGAGATAGGGTGGGGACTCTGGAGCGAAGCACTGCATAGGGTCAACTCCACCTTCACGTGCGCAAGGCTCAGCCTGACGCAACTAAAAGTGGTACATAGAGCCCACTTAACAAGAACCCGTATGAGTAGGTTCTTCCCGGAGGTGGAAGACAGATGTGAACGGTGCCAAAGAGGCCCGGCCAACCACGCCCACATGTTCTGGTCTTGCCCCAGACTCGTGGAGTACTGGACAGCCTTCTTCGAGGTTATGTCCAAAGTGGTGGGAGTGAGGGTGGAGCCATGCCCGATAGTGGCGGTCTTCGGGGTTTCAGAACAGCCAGATCTATTCCTGGGGAGGAGGGCGGACGCCCTTGCCTTTGCCTCCCTGATCGCCCGCCGTAGAATCCTGTTTGGCTGGCGGTCAGCAGCACCGCCCAGAGCTGCGGACTGGCTGTCCGACCTCTCGGAATCTCTCCAAATGGAGAAAATCAAATTTGCCATCCGAGGGTCGGACGACGGCTTCCACAGAACGTGGGAGCCATTCATGCAACTGTTCCGGGACCTATTTGTGGCCAATGTACAAGAGGAAGAATAGTCGGGGGAAGGTAGCGGGAGGGGGGGGGGGCTACAGGTTCGGTACGGGGGTTCGATGGCTAGCTAAGGCCCAAAACCAAACTAAATAAACATGTTGAGGGGGGGGGGGGGGCGGGCGCAGTTACTACTACGAAGATGCTTACCTGTAAATATGTATGTTAATTTTTGCGTGTTTGTTTGTTTTTTTTGTTCTTTTTCTCTCCTAACAATTTGTAATTTGTTCAATATAAAATATGAAAACTGAATAAAAACATTTATAAAAAAAAAAAGCCGAGTCCCGCTGGCGCTGGTCACACCTACTCTTAGCCGGCCCCTGTACCCGTATGCCATGTTGCCTCGCTGCCGGCGTGAAGAAGGGAGCCATTGCGCATGCGTAGCAATCGCGCCAGTCCCACTGTGCATGCGCACATTGGTGCTGGTCCCACTGCGCATGCGCAGACTTTGCAGTGCCCATCTGATGGCAGGATCGGCAGCTGGAGCGGCGTGGGTCACCCCAGTGCTGTGCTGGCCCCTGTAGGGGTCAGAATTTCTGCCATGTTGACACCGTCAAGAAACGCCTCTGGATCACAGAATCCCGCCCATATCCCAGCAACTACACACTGGCCAATGGTAGGGCTGAAAGGTTTGAAGATAGTGCTATGCTCATACCTAATTTTCCACCTTGCAAACTGCATCTCCCTCAGTCTGCAATTGCTTCTGATTCACAAGCTGAAGCATGTGAAGGCATGCACCTAGGCTTGTTCCCTTCTCCTTTCAGATACCCAAGAACTGCCAGTGCTGCAGGGGCAAGAAGTGGAATAGAAAGAAGAAACTGAGAATCGCAGAATACAGAATGGTTACAGCACGGGATGAGGCCATTCAGCCCATTGTGTCTGTGCTGTCTCTCGGAAGGAACAGTGTACCTAGTGCCTTACCTTCTCCTTTACCCCGTACATTCTTCCTTTTCAGATAATAATGCAATTTTGTCATGAATGCCTTGATGGAACCTGCCCCAACCACACTCTCAGGTAGTGCATTCCAGATCCTAACCAATTACTGGTTAAAAATATTTTCCTCATATCACCATCACTTCTTTTGCCAATTATCTTAAATCTTTGCCCTCTTGATCTCAAATTTTCCATTAACGTGAATAGTTTTCTCTATCTCCAAGTAAAACAGTCCTAACTTCTGTAATCCATCTATGCATCTGAAGTTCCTCAACCCTGAACTATTCCTGTGAGTCTTCTCTGCAATCTCTCCAATGGCTTCACATCCTTCCAAAAATCCCTGAACTGGGCAAAGTACTCCAGGATGATAGCATTTGTCCTCCCATCCCTGCTTGTCAGTGACCGTGCTTTTCTGCCAGCTTGTCAGTCCAGAATGCTGCCACCCCTATCAAGATGATTGGTGTGGTCTGAAGTTTGGCATTCTAGAGCCAGAGCTCAATGAGGTTATCCTGCAAGGTCACCTGCAGTCTCTCCCACTGAACGTCAAAAGCCTTCTGTCAGCCCATCCGCTGACCTCATCAAAGGAGCACTTGGCACAGTGCCAAGTAGGACATAGACATACCTTGTATGGAATATTGAAAGGTTTGTTTTGAAATGTGGTTGCTTCATTTCAGAATTGTGGGCAAGGCGATGCTATTTTGGTCTTTAAACAGAGGGAGGTAAGGTGTGGAGAATTTTGTTAAATGCAAAATTGAGGTTGTGTTTGCTGGTGCCATAGTCATACACACATATGAATTATGAGCAGGAGTAGGCCACTCAGCTCTTCAAGCCTGGTCCACCATTCAATAAGATAATGGCTGATTTAAATATAACCTCAACTCCACATTCCCATCTGTCCCCATAACCTTTCATCCCCTTGTTCACAACAAATCTATCTACCTCTGCCTTAAAGATATTCAAAGACTCTGCCTCAAGCACCTTTTGTGGACTAGAATTCCACACAATTCTCTGAGGGAAAATACATTTCCTCATCTCTGCTTTAAATTGATGACCCATTATTTTTGAACAGTGATCCGCCAGTTCTAGATTCTCACAAAAAAATGAAACATCCTTTCTTCATCGACCCTGTCAAGACACCTCCAGATCTTATATGTTTCAATCAAGTTTCCTCTTACTCTGCTAAAGTCCACGGGATACAAGCCTAGCCTGTCCAGCCTTTCTTCATAAGACAACCCGCCCATTTCTGGTATTCACTTAGTAAACCTTCTCTGAACTGCCTCCAATATGTCTTTTCTTAAACAAGGAGACCAATACTGTAGACAGTACTCCACATGTTGCCTCACCAATGCCGTGCATAACTGAAGCATAACCTCCCTACTTGTGTTCAATTCCCTTTGCAATACATGATAACATTCTATTACTTTCGCTACTTGCCGCACTAACCTTTTGCGATTCATGCACCAGGACATCTCAGGGCTCTGCAATCTCTCACCATTTAGATAATAAGCTTCTTTTTTATTCTTCCTGCCAAAGTGGACAACCTCACATTTTCACACATTATACTCCATTTGCCAGATCTTTGCCCACTCACCTTACCTATCCATATCCTTTTGTAGCCTCCTTATATCCTCTTCACAACTTAGTTTCCGATCTATCTTTGTGTCATCAGGAAATTTAGCAACCATGCCTTTGGTCCCTTCATTCAAATCATTTATATAAATTGTAGAGTTGAGGCCCCAATGCTAATCTCTGTGGCACATCACTAGGCACACCCTGCCAACCAGAAAAATGCCCCATTTCTGCCTATTCTGATGAGTCAAATGAGTCGATCATGGACAGTCTGCCTGGAAAGGACTATGCTGTTTGGCTCCTATTTTCCTTTTTCTTCCTACCTCTCATACTTGGTGGCAAGCACTGTGCCCTCATGATTCAGTATTGTGCAGGGTGTAGCAGACCATGAATCATAAGATGTGCTCTGGAGATTAATTTAGGGCACCTCACATCACCGGATAGACATCTTTGCCCAATAATCACCTTGTGGCTCATATGTTGAGGATATGACGGACCTTCACAAAATAAAACCATCATGACTGCTACCAGGTCACAGGGCATTAACCTGCATGATGGATTGAGTATGGTCATAAATCAGTTGGATATTAAGGAAGTGAATTCCTTCCAGTTATTTCTGAATTTTACATGCAGCGCCCTCCGAGCAATGTATGTGCCGGTAACTTAACCTTGCATCTTGGGAAAGCCTGCTATCCTACTGATGATGCATGCTCTCTGCATATAGAAAATTAAATATATTTAGCTCACCATGCCTACAGAAAGTCATTGCGCGCCCTTAAGCATTGGTCGACAGCAAACTCTGACATGTAGAAAATATCACCAGTTTCAATCTGGAACAAAAAAAACTTTATAGCCGTCACTATCCCAAATATTGGCATTGCTGCCCTTGCCCAGCTTTAAGCTGCAGGCCTGTCTGCAATAGGTGACAGATTTGAACGAACATCTCCTTAGTGAAATGGAGGCATCTCGCACACACTGTTCCTGGCTCAGGTTGTGGTAGAAGAATTGCTACCTGAAGACTGAAGATAATGGAGGGCAGATTCTCCGCCGCCCACCACCAATAATGGAGTTCACAATACAGCGGAGAATCTTGTGTGGGGCACAAAATGGGATCAGCAATCTCGTTGCGATGCTCCAGTCCTCCGCTAGCAGTGACATAGAAGTTCTCATCCTGTGCCGGAGAGAGGAATGTAAATGGGTGATTTGAACACATTTGCATCCTATTAAGAGTCTATCCACAGGATTCCCCACACCTCTGTGATGCTCCGGCCCTCTGAGCCAGTATTTAGGTGGGCGTGGATTGACGCAAGAATTTGCTAGCAGGGCCCTGATGTAGTAGACCTCCCACTGGGTGAAACATTTAAGTGTTTAATGTAGTTCCCCCCCACAATTATTCAGGGGCCTCCCTCACCCACAACGCAAATCCTAACCACAATGTGATAAACATCCAGCCACGCTTGACAGATCCTGACCACATCAAAAGCAGTTAAGTGCTTTCTATTGAGAATCATAGAATTTACAGTGCAGAAGGAGGCCATTTGGCCCATCGAGTCTACACCAGTCCCTGAAAGAGCACCCTACCTAAGCCCACACCTCCACCCTATCTCCGTAACTCAGCAACCCCACCTAACATTTGGATACTATGGGACAATTTAGTATGATCAATCCACCTAACCCGCACATCTTTGGACTGTGGGAGGAAACCGGAGCACTTGGAGGAAACCCACGCAGACACGAGGAGAACGTGCAGACTGCGCACGGACAGTGACCCAAGCCGGGAATCGAACCTGGGACCCTGGAGCTGTGAAGCAACAGTGCTAACTACTGTGCTACTGTGCCGTCTTGGGGCAGAAACATGAGGAAGTGAAAACACTTAACTCCTAGATATCTCTAAATATTGTGGTTAGGTTGAAAACAAGGTACTTGGGATGCATTCAAGCATGAAGGAAAATGAAAATACACAATTCTGACATCTGGTGATTTGGATGTTATTGCCCTGTCAATTACAGCCTACGAACAGCTATTTTTCTTTGAAAGTGAATAGAAGCCTTGCAGATAGAATGATCTGAGAGGGTTTAAAGCCTTGCGATGTCTTTTGCCTTTCGAACAGCAGCTGCTTTCTGGACCTATCTGAGGCAGCAGTTATGGGGCATCAAGTAAAAAAGCAATGATTTTTCACTGTTCTTGACTGAAATCCTCTTTAGCTTCCAGGCAGAGTGATTGCTGAGGATGGCGGGGGGGGGGGGGGGGGGGGGGGGGATCTCTGTTATAGACAGAGTCTTTTTATGGGGGGTCTCTGATATTCGGCTTCTCTGATCGGGGATCTCTTATATGGGGAGTTCTCGGATATAGTGAGAGTCTCTGATATGGGGAGTCTCTAATGTGGTGTCTCTGGTGACAGTTGCTAGTGGAGTTCTCTGAGGGGTGGTGTCTGATGGGAGTTAGTGGGTCTCAATGCTCTCAACCATGGAGCTCTGAGGCTGGGACAGGGCCCTCAGCAACTGAGACACGTCCCTCACTGCCTCGGTCATGTCCCTCTGTGACTGGCCAAGGTAAGTCAGCAGCCAGCCAATGCTCACGATGCCCTCAGTGATGACCCTTTGTGAATGGGCCAAGCTCAGGAGCGCTGCAGAAATGTTCATGTGACTCAGCTCCCCTGTCCCGTGCCTCAGCCATCGATCTCACAGTGTTTCCCAAGCCTTGTACATCCTGACCCATGGCTTAAACTTCTTGCTCCAGGCCTTCCACTGAGGATGCCACCAGTTCAGTGTTGGCTTGGCGGCAGCATTTCCAGTGCCTGAAGGTGGTTAATCTCCTCTAGCTGTACCTGCAGGCACTGGAAAGATGCAGACACCCCCCTCCTGTAAATCATGGCTCTGTGTCTGCATTGCTACTAGTGATGGAATCGCACTTTCCAGAAGTGTGAACCTGTCCGGACGACAGCTAATTCCTGGAATCAGGCAGCCCTTCGATCTCCCACTCGCTCAGGATTCCTGGCCTTCAAACAATGTGTTGCAGCATGTGTATAGTGCGCCAAGGAAGATGACCCCGAAGCCTTTTCACTAAAATATCCGTCCGCGGTGATCGTATCTGCAATGCTGGAGGGTACAGGTGACAGAAGTGACGAAAATCCGGTGTCTTCATTGGACCGGTACTCTGAGGTGTGCTGGGGATCTAGCCAGGAATGAGATAGCGCGTTCAGCCTGGCCTCATCTGATCATGGCCCTGCAAGACAAAAGACATGGTGAGATTTTGGGAAGGAGTGATTTGTGGGAGAAGGGTAACTTACTGTAGGGACATCAGCGTAACATTGGGCTCTCACTTCCTTAGCGCGTGCCAACCTTCATGTCGACCCCTGCACTTTCCTCTGCCTCATCCACTAGTTGCATGGCCCACTCCTTCATGGGGGTGTGGATTCACCACGGAAAGGACACCGTTGCTGGGAGGTAAGTTCTATGGGGAGGAGGGGTCTGTAACTGGTAGCTATGTGCAAGTCTCCTGACCAAAGAGGACAATATATGTGTTGCGATTTGGTGGAGGGTGGGCTGTAAGGGAAATGCAGGCAGGTGGCGGGCTGGGTGATTTGGGGGTGATGTGAGGGATGGGAGTGATGCCAGAGGCACCTAGACGGTGGCTACCCGAGCTGCCCCAAGGAGGACATTCATCCTTTTCCGGCATTGCATTCCCATCCTTCTTGTGAGGCTGACAGCACTGACCACCTCTGCCACCTCCTCCCAAGCACTGTTGACTACGGTGGGCTTGAGTCAGCGTCTCACCCTGGAGAAGGTGGTGTCCTCAATTGCGTCCAGCGGTCTGTCCACCTGAGATTCTCAGAATCAAGGTGCTGGTCTTCCCTGGGCCATCTTCCCGGCTGGAATGAGAGCATGTGGTGAGTGAAGCGCTTATAAGCAGCTCCAATGTGGCTCACTCTTTAGCACAGATTCTGGCTCCAGCAAATCAGACGCCAGTGGGAATGGAAATTGCTTGCAATTCATGTCGGCAGAGTGCTGGCAAATTTGCATGTCCTGAATCTTGGAGCCAACAGAGCCCCCAAAGGGAACATGATTCGCACACTATTCAGTTCCGACGAGAACAATTAGGGCACGATTCAGTGACCACGTTGTGCCTGTTGCAGTGCCAGGCACTACGGGTGAATCGCACATGAGCCCGAAATCAGGCATCGCGCCAGCCGTAAAGCTTTGCGCAAGTCACCTGACTCACTTCGCCCGGCATGATCTGGATTTCCTAATTGCTCGTTTAACTTGGAGATTCTCTGGTCGTGCCTGGGAGATGTTGCCAGGACACCATTTACTACTGGTCCACACAAATATGGCCCAGTTGGAACAGCACCTGGGGGTAGGGTCCGCCAGGTCATTGGAGACCCCCTGGTGATCAGAGGGAGGGCAGGGTGGCACCCTAGCACACATCCTGGCACTTGGGTACTACCAGACACCAAAGCACTCTGCCAATCCCACCCTGGCACTGCCAGGATGCCTAGATGGTACTGTCAGGGTTCCAGTCCGACAGTGCCATGGTGCAGTGGATTGGGGGAGGGTGAGGGGAGGTTCCAGGTACCTCCCAAAGGTTGGGGGAGTGAGGGGGGGGTGTCAAAAAAGCAGGAGGGGGCCTGAAGTGGGGCGGGGGGGAAGAGAAGATCAGGACAGCCTTCCAAAATGGTGCCCCGGTCTTCGAGGAGCCTTCAGGAAATTCCTTTTAAGTGCAGCCTTGGCAGAGAGAAACTTCCTGAAGCCAAAACAAAAATGGCAAAGTGCCATTGGACGCGGATTGGTTCTCGGTGCTGTGGCCGTGTGTGCTAAATGCACCGTTCAGCTGACTTTAACTTGAGTCTGCTGAATCTCACCCGTTAGTCTCCCAAACGGAGAATCCCGGCCTGTGAGTTTTCCCGCCATTGGCACCAGCGGGAACCTGCCCAGTTTTCTCTCTGGGACCAAAGGTTTGAAACAAGTTGGGAAAATTCGACCACAGGTGTTTTTCTGACAACTTAAGATTTCTCTGTTCATGTAAAGTGGAATGAAATGAAATAACGGTCGGTCGGTTAACAGACCTGGTGACTATATTGTCATAATGTGGAGATGCCGGCGTTGGACTGGGGTGAGCACAGTAAGAAGTCTTACAACACCAGGTTAAAGTCCAACAGGTTTGTTTCAAACACAAGCTTTCGGAGCACGGCTCCTTCTTCAGGTGAATGGAAAGGCTTGTTCCAGAAATGTTTATATAGACACAGTCAGAGATGCCCCGGAATGCGAGCACCTGCAGGCAATCAAATCATCAAAGATGCAGAGAGAGAGGTAACTCCAGGTTAAAGAGGTTAAACCTCTTTAACCTGGAGTTACCTCTCTCTCTGCATCTTTGATGATTTGATTGCCTGCAGGTGCTCGCATTCCGGGGCATCTCTGACTGTGTCTATATAAACATTTCTGGAACAAGCCTTTCCATTCACCTGAAGAAGGAGCCGTGCTCCGAAAGCTCGTGTTTGAAACAAACCTGTTGGACTTTAACCTGGTGTTGTAAGACTTCTTACTATATTGTCATAGGCAGAGGTGTCTGAATTGGGGACTTGGTTCGGAAGCCTTCTTGCAGAAGTCGATGAGATACTGAGACTGACTTCCAAATGACAAAAGTAGAACTGCTTTACATGAAATCTCTGCATGTTTACTTCCTTAGATAAGAGGAATTGTCCTGAGCACTACTGCATGGGTATCAATCCCATGTGATTTGCACCAGACAACTAGCTGTTCAAAACTATGGGAAATATTAGCTGGATGGTGTGGGAGACAGAATATTTGGGCAGCAGGAGGCCACTTGCCAGCACCATAACTAGGATCATTTGAGAAGATGTTAATCATAGAATTTACAGTGCAGAAGGAACCCATTTGGCCCATCGAGTCTGCACCGGCCCTCCCCATAATCCCACATAACCTTTTTTGGACACTAGGGACAATTTAGCTTCCTCAATCCACCTAACCTGCACATCTTTGGACTGTGGGAGGAAATCGGAGCACCCAGAGGAAACCCACGTAGACACGGGGAGAACGTGTAGCCTCCACACGGACAGTGACCCAAACTGGGAATTGAACCTGGGACTCTGGAGCTGTGAGGCAACTGTGCTAACCACTGTGCTACCATGCTGCTCTTAAGGTAGTGTTCCTAGGGAGGGACATGAAAGTAGATGTTCAGAAATATACTTATGCTGTCCTTAAGAGCACTTATGGTGAGCATAGTAAAACTGAAAAAAAATTCTTAAAATGTAATTTTCCAGTTCTGGTCATCTTTCTGATGTTTTCATCTGGAGTAAAACATCAACAATGTCTTTACTCAGGCTGCAGTTAAGTTGTTGTCAGTGCTCGATTACAACACTGGGCCCTGACCTGCATGTTTAGAGAAAGACTCCTCAGCTTCATGTCAACGTCCTCACTGTCATAGAATCCCAACAGTGCAGAAGGAAGCAATTCGGCCCATGGAATCTGCACCGACACATGGAAATAGCACCCTACCTAGGCCCATGCTCCCATCTTATCCCTGCTGTGTCGTAGAAAACGAGTCGAAAATTGAAGGTAGCAGGACAGGAGGAGTTAAAGTCACCGCTTGTGTTTCCACAAAGCTTGATTGATTTGCTTTTTAATGCCACAGCTAATGTCGCTGTGTTAAACAAGTTTAATTCATACATGCTCAGTGATCGTTACCTATATTGGTTTATAAATTCTTAATGAAAATTAGTTTAGCAGATTTCATTGTAGCACACTGCCTCATTTGCAGAAGGAAGTGATTTTGTAAGTTGGAAACCTACAAAATTGGTAGAACAGCAGAACCCAAAATTCTGAACAAAGTCAACAATCATGTTCTATTGTTTTTTTTGAGAAAATAAATCCACCTATCTAAAACTGGAAGAATAATTCCTTTGGTAATTGCTCTTCCTTCGATTGTAAGCTGACTTATTGACAAGGTGTGGTTCAGTGTCTGTTTTGGCATTTATACTTGTATCTTTTCTTTTGTTTAATAACTTAAACTGTTGCCTTTCCTGTGCAGCCTTCCTTAGCAATTCTTGTTATTGTGATATGATGTGATGACAAAGTTAATGGGTGTTTCCTTTTGTGTGTACAGTAACATGTTTATGAGAAGAGATATTTTACTAGAGGCAGGCTCTAGATTTGGAATCTATTTTAAAATCCACTAGTTAGAAACTTCAAACCAAACTTTGACATTTTCTGATTTGATTCAATAAGGACTTCTGTGTGAGAAAATGACTTAAATGAGTGACTTAAATGAGTAACTATTGTATTATGGAATGGGAAGTCTAGTTTTACAGCAAAAATGTACTACAAATAGGGAGTAACAATGTCAAATTAACCAAACATCAAATTTAGCAAGTATACAAGACTGCCTGGAAGAAATAATTTCATGCCATTTTACCTTTCAGTGCAACTATAGTTAATGCAAGGTAAAAACTTCTAAACTTCTGGTGCAATCAGTTCTTGTTCATCTTTCTATAGTCTTAAGAATCACAACCAGCATTTGTAAGCCTAAAATAGAACTCTGTGATGTGACCATCAATTCACAAGACACGTGATTGGAAGTGAACAGTGGTTTTAATAGTCTTACAACTGAGCCTGCCTGCGATGAGATGAACTGGCAGCAGGCTTACGACTGCAGTGCTTTATACTTCCGGTTAGTGGGAGGAGTCATAGGCGGAGCCAAGGGTGGAGCCCAGTACAAACTCCTCATCTCCCCCTATGGTCAGAGCCGCACAACGGCTCGTATAAAGAGCCCATGAGGACACAATACATGTAATACAACACAGTATGAATTACTAGGTACATAATTCACCATACTCTGTTTAATGGTTAAACATGCTGAAACCAATTTGACAAACTAGAGGGTAATGTGGAGTCAACAGTATTACTCAGTACCACCAGCTTCACATCATTCGAAGTTTTTTTTCTTTTTTTAAATAAATTTAGAGTACCCAATTTTTTCCAAATTAAGGGGCAATTTACCATGGCCAATCCACCTACCGTGCATATCTTTGGGTTGTGGGGGCGAAACCCACTCAAATACGGGGAGAATGTGCAAACTCCACACGGACAATGGCTCAGAGCTGGGATTGAACCTGGGACCTCAGGGCCGTGAAGCAGCAGGGCTAACCCACTGCGCCACCGTGCTGCCCTACATCATTCTAAGTTGATGTTCATCTCAACTGACACATTATAGTCATGCCATACTGTTTCGATCAGTACATCCTTCAAGTTGGTATGCTTAATTATGGTATTGGAGTTGTTACGATCTCCCACAAGGGACCCATAACACTTAAAGAGAAATCTGAACTTCCAGTTAATAGCGGAAAGAATAAAGTGTCAAGGTTTCACATTTTAGAACCTTTACTGCATCAATTGACTAAAAACACTAGAACAAATACCATTTTATTTTGTAGGCAACTTATATTCTAAACTATAGAAATAAATGGTTTCTTTTCTACTTATAGATTGCACTCTCCATGGAATTAATTCTTATTGCAAAGAGTTCACACTCGCTCCCAATTTCCAATGGTTGCTTATTTTTTAAACTTTCCCAGCCGGGTAACCTCTAATCCCAGAACTATTTCTCACTGTGAAAGCTGCACTGTAGATTTATTCCTCTAGCTTCAAGATAGGCAAATTTTCAGCCTCCTTTGACTCTTCACAAACTCAGTCTTCACATTGAGCACAGGTTCCATCCACATTCTTCATTGTCAATGATAAAGTCAGCATTTTTGCAGCTTAAGGTGCAGGTCTGGCTCCATCTATCTTTTGCTCTCTCTGCCTCTCAGATGGTTGCAGACCACATAAGACAAAACTGAAACTGCTGTTCACAAGGTTTACACTCTAATTTCAGGCATTGGTGTCTAAAGACCACTTTCTTATTTAAAAAGATGTATCAGGCAGCCCAATTTTTTTCTGATTTGTAGTTATCATAGCCAAAGTGGTGAATGCTTTTCCTGGAATAATCTCTGAACCAGCATATCTCTTGGAGGCACACATCAAATTGGTGGCAAGTATTTCTAAACTGATTTTACCAAAGATCTTTAACTGGCATGAAAAAGGAATTTTCATCATATATGTCTGGCCTGAATTCCAGAACCCAGAGATAGAAGGACTGTGCTTTGATTAATGATGATATCCAACCTCCCTGCCTTCCTCTCCCCTTTACTAACTCCATGTTAGCATTGTTGTGCATTGTTGAAAGTATTAAGTAACTTTGTTACATTACAATATGATTTAAATTGACTAAATAATCTTTGTTTTTATTAACAATTAATTTTTTGAGGTGGCCAATACAGTGGACACTGCCAAGGGACAGTGCCATAACCCTCCTTATGTGTGGTGGGAAGGGGGCGGGATGCATATCAATGAATGCTTGGGGCAAGGACCGAGGGGAGAGTGCCCCTTGATACTTAGGTGTTGGGGGCTACCCTGAAGCTTGTGGGGGAGGATAACTCCATGGCATGAGGGGGATTGGGAGGGAGATTGTTTTCTCACAGATTGGGATGCACTTTAAAGATCACACACTGATCTTTGTGGACCCGGGCTTGCTGGCTTTATCAGGCCAGAGCGACGGCACAAACCACGCTCCCCAATTTATTTTTGACAGAGTGTCAGAAGATCTGGCCAGAAAATCCATCTGTGTTTCTGGAGAGAAAGACAACAGTTTTCAGTTAGAAATTGACACTTTGCCATTTTATTTTTGAAATCGTCCCATGTTGTTGGTTCAATATTTTCCCATTATAAATTCCTATTACTATACTTGGAATGGAGATTGCATCGTAAACTTGTCATGTTGCAGTTATACTTTTCCTTCAGTGGTGGCACTATAGCACTCCAAAATCCCCCAGCAGCTTGGTTTGAAATGCAACAAAATTTATATGCTTCAACCAACCGTACTTCTCTGCTCGTCAAATTGCCTCTAGATGTACAATGATAGAAGCAAGAGGACAAAAAGGAGACCATAATGAAGAACTTCCAGTTTGACTATGTTTGTGAGGGAATTTGACCAGGGTAGAAGAGGCAACTGGTTCTCAGGCTTCCTAAACCACCCATTCTTCCACCATACCCACTCCTTCCCTGCCTGCGCTAACATATGCTAAGTCTTTCTCTCCCGAATTCAGATCACGGATTCTCCTCACTACTAACAGTCGATCATTCACTGCATATCAACCTCACACTACTGTTCTGATACTGTCCACCATTGATCAGAAGCAGACTTTGAGGAAGAGTGATAGATACTGAGGAGTTGGAGTGGAGTTTTAAAGGGAGGAGTTGGAGATGAGGGATGGGAAGTTTACAAATTTTGGGAGAAGATGGGGTTGGAATGTGCAGCGAGGGAAAGCGGAAGGGATGAGGCTGGAGAGAAGGACACTGAAAGGCAGAGGATGGGTGCTTGGGACTTAGGCAGAATAAAGGTTGTTAGCTCCATTATTCATCTCAATCATCCTTCCGGCTTCTCCCAGAGTATTATGCTCTTCCCTGATCTGCCACATTGTTGATCTCTCTGCACTAATATTGCCAGACACTCAAACCCAATCCTCAAATGAAATTAACCAAATGCAACATTGTCTCCCCAGTTCCAATTTGAAAAAGCTTTCCACAATATTGCCAAAAGCTGTGCATCTTTGCTGCAATGTTATTAAAACACAAGATTCTCATACCAATGTCACCAAATTCCAGAACCACTGCTTCAATGTTTTCAAGTCCTTGATACTTCTTTGTTCCTGTTGAAGTCAGTGGTTCCCTCAATGTGCTCCAAAATACTATCCACACAACACTATCAGCAAACTTCAAGATCCAAAGTGTTACTCAACTCCAACACACAGCCTCTCCCTCCACCTTATGCTGTTAAATGCTTGAACCGTGCTCTGTGTTGAAAAACCTCAGTATCTCCATGATCCCACCTTCTTGTGTTAAATGTCACATATCTAAATGCAGTAATCCACTTGCTGCAGAGGTTGTGGTGTTAGGTACTCTCCTCACCACAACATTCCCCTTTCTGTTTGATTCTGGCTTCCTCAGCTATAGCTTGGGAAATAAAGTACTTTGGATTGACCAGATGCCTCCATTAATTTTTTACTCAGCATCGTAGCAGAAGGGAACAAATAATGGAAGTCTGATATGAAAGCTCTGTAGACATTAAAAACTGAAAACTGGACATTACTTTTATGGTTCAACAAGTTTAATTTTATTTACAAAGATACATATTTGATAGCCGGGTGAAAACAAGAAAATGTTTTTAAAAATTAAAAACAACTTTTCCCGTTTCCTTGCATTTTTTCACATCATCACTCACCATCATATATTCTCCAGCAGCTAGAAAAACAGCATTACAGATCTCTAACCAACAGCTGCCGCTATTGTTTCATCGCTTAAGGAGGCTTCCTACCAAGCAGATGGCTAAGAAATATGAAATGCTGAGTGTACTGGAGTAGTTTATGAAAAATATATAACTGAAGTATATTGGGATTCAAAAGTTATGCACTGCAAGAATGGGTTGGTGTCTTCGAAGTCTTTCATGGGGAAGAACCCTGTAACATGATTCTCAAGCCATAGTTTATATTAATTGCTCGGACAATGTTGATACTGACAATACATGATGCATTCACGACCTCAGGGTGTTCCAAAGTACTTTGCAGCCAATGAAGTGCTTTTGACATGTCTTCACCTCTGTAATTTCAGTTATGTGGCAGCCAATTTGCACATAAACACATTCCCCGAACGGCAATGAGACAATGACCAGTTAATCTAATTTACTGATGTTAGTTGAGAGACGAATATTGCCCAGGATACTGAGAAGAGTTCCCTTTTCCTTCTTTAAATAGGGATCCTTTCCAAAAGGGAATGTCCTAATCAAAAGAAAGGGGGCTGGATTCTCCGCTCTGCCGCACCACATTTCTGTTTCACCCCACCGGCGGGATGCTCTGTTACGCTGGCTGGTCAATGGGGTTTCCCATTGTGGGGCAGTCCCACGCTGTCGGAAAACCCCTGGGTTCCGGAAAAACGGAGCATCCCGCCAGCAGAGAATCCAGCCCAGGATTTTTAATGCTCAGATCATTTCGAAGAGCTGGCTAATTGGAGGAAATGGCTCTCAAAGTAAATTTTGGCAAGAGTGATGTTTGTATATCTTTCAGAAAAAAAAATACAATATGAAATACTCAAGACAAAACAATACAATATGTGGTCTTCAAAGAGAACATGGACAGGCTGGATAGGAGACACAGTACAAGCCATGTAGTTAATGAAGATGCTTTGAAGAGTTTATAAGAGCAAGATTCTGACAAACAGAAATGTGGTGCGGCAGGGCGGAGAATCCAGCCCCCTTTCTTTTGATTAGGACATTCCCTTTTGGAATGGATCCCTATTTAAAGAAGAAAAAGGGAACTCTTCCCAGTATCCTTGGAAATATTTGTCTCTCAACTAACATCAGTAAAATAGATCTGTTGATGAATTTGGAAAACTATTTGTTTGCCACATGAAATGTTTGCAGAATTGCTCTTTGTTGCATGTTAAATTATTCTTGAACATAAAAGGGGGTCAAATCTCCAGAGCAGATGATACCCACGCTGTTCAAGAACCAAGACTATATCAGCAATATTATGCTAAAACTGAACATCCACCATCTTTCATGCATGAAAGCACAACTTACTCCAATGGCATTAGCCCAACTTACCCCGATGTCCTTTTTTCCCCAGTACCGCCATAATGGATTGAATACCACTGCTGCTTCATGGCGCCGAGAACCTGGGTTCAATCCTGGCCCCAGGTTATGGTCTGTGTGGAGTTTGCACATTCTCCCTATGTCTGCGTGGGTCTCACCCCCACAACCCAAACATGTGCAGGGTAGGTGGATTGGCAATGCAGAATTTCCCTTTAACAAAATAATGCAATGAATACACATTCTTTTGTGGCTCCCAGGACAGTAAATTAACCAAATTACAAAAAGGTGTGCCAATTGAGCAAATGCATTGACAAGCCTTAATCTGATTATTGTGCCCTGTTGTCAGAAACTAACTGTCATAACAATGCATAATGCATATATGGCAGGCAGCACTTGGCAAAAATTGAAAATGATTCTTCTGCAGGATGATAAAAACAGTGTTTCTTTGTGTGACTGTATCTTTGTAACATTTTCAGGAGTCTGCAATTCTATTTAGAGAAAATAAAAGTCTTTGGTTTTCACAAATACGTTATTGTGTTACCAGCGTCTCCTTTGCTTGATCATATTTCAACCACTCACGAGATCCTAGTCATATATCAATCCTTATAAACACATAAATTGCCTCATATTTTGAATATTATTTTCTGGAAATTCACACATTCCGATGTCAAGCCTCCAGTGGCCAAACAAGTAAAATAATTGGTTGTCAAAAGTTTAACTGCTTCTTACTGTATGCACAGTGTGAGAAAAGCAAGTAATAGAAAATTGTTACTGAATAATTTTGCAAAGACTCCAGATGTAAATGAGTTGTCCAGACCTAATGTCACAAAGCTTCTCATGATCTGCATAATTAGAGACAAAAAATAAAGAAAAGTTTTGGCTGTAAAATGGCAGTCCAGAAGCAATTGTGCTTCAATTCTTAGTCACGAGTAGGTTGACACACTATTGTCAAACTTAGGTGGAAAAATATTAGCCAATCTAATCTGTCACTTTTGATGACAAAATTTCTTCTTTGTTCATCATTTCATTCAGCAGTTCTGACTTTTATAAAAGTACCATTGGGTATTCTACACAAAAGAAAGATAGAAACGGTGATTAATTCAAAGTCCAGGTGCAAGGCAAGGTCATGAAAGTAATGTTGCAGTATGTAGTGAGTGTTCAAGATTAATCTGATATTTGAAGCATCATTTTTGATACATTTTCCATTTTTCCATCAAGGGATAGATGATGTTATGTGACATGTGAATGATTGCTAGCTTTAGAGTACTGTGATTGGCCTTTATATGAATTAATTGACAGTGTCATGAGTGTACAATTACATTTATTGTCTTCCTGCAGGATTGGCACCTCTCGAAACCTTTTGCAATCATTTATGATTTTCATTAAGTTCATTGTTCCCACATTGCTCAAAAGCATGTTATTATTAATACTACTCCATAGTATTGAAACCCTGCTGGGTCCTACAGGTAAATTGTTGACCAATAAAATGGGGACCTGCATAAATGTAATGGTAGATGGGTGACACTTAAAAGCATCTCTGATAATACAAACTTTAGCTTTTTTTTTAAAAATATGCTAATATTAATTTGTTTGATTTTTGTCCCATAATACTTCCTTTGATTTTCTCCTGAGTTTCCTGCTTTATATATTTTCTGCAGCTAAGAGGTCAGATGTCAACCAAAATCAGGCCCCGACCAATATTACTTTGAAACCACCCGTTTGTCAGTGCAAAGTATTGATCAGGGGCGATAATATATTCCTCCAATTTTTCCTCCTTTTCTTTGGGAAATATTTATTCACGTCTCATTGCCTCTTAATAGTGGCAAAACTCAGAACACTAAATTAAAGAGGTGTGGATAATAAAACCTGGGTTTCACTATCTGAGACTAATAGCTGTAGTATCTGCTGCTAGCAGTCCTTACACTGTTATTCGGATTGTCAGATCTCCGGTTTCTTCACATACATGCTTACACAAATGTACAGAACTCACTCTGCAGCAGCAAATTGACATTGGCTCCAGATAAATTTACATAAAGTGTCTAGGGGAACCAAAAGATCCCCTGAACAATTTGCAAACCCGAATTGGCACTTTTGCTGGAGTATGCACGATAGTGTATTAAAGTAATTTTTTTTAAAAATCATGCTCAATATGTGAGCATCATTGTAAGGCTGGCATTTATTTTCAATCCCTAACTTTCTAGCTTTGATATAACTGAATAGAGTGTCCGGCACTTCTGGCGAAAATTAAGAGTCAATCACATTGGTGTGGGATTGGACTCACAGAGGCCAAATCGGGTAAAGATAGCAAGTTTGTTTTCCTAAAGAAAAATATTAGTGAATCAGTTGGGCGTATATGCTCAACGAAAGTTTCCTGGTCACTTTTACTGCTAGGAGATTTTTAGAGTTTAGAGTGGTTTGAACCAGGGTCTCTTCTAGAGTTATTACAGACCAGTCTGAAGTTATAAAAGAAACTTTAATACTGCTGGAAAATAGAAACCAATGCATCTTAATTGTAATCCAGAGTTGAATGTTGTTAAAACCTAACTGGTTTGTGAGAAAAGTGTGATTAGGGATCAAGGTATTATTTGGAATTCTATCACTGGGGATAGAAATGGTCAATTTCCAGCTGCTTCTTTCAGGGTATTAAATGATTCAATGATTGAACCCAAGCAAAAGCGACATAAAATATTCGTAAAACTGTTTATTACGCAAAAGAGAATTCTTAAATATATTGCTTTTTGGGAATTACATTTCATATATTTATTACACTGACTGCTAAACGTGAATAATTGTTAAACGTGAATAATTGTAGAGCTTTTGAATGTTACATTAAATAGATAGGTCTCAAACAGAAATCATATAAAATAAGAATGATTAAAAGTGGTCAATATATTGAAAATATTTATTTCAGTTAGAATTATGCATTTATCTAAAGTGGACTTTTCCCCAGCTGTTAGGCCCTCTCATCCCTAGACCTTACCCCTCACATCCCCTCAACTTCCCAACATCTCGGCCCTTCAAACGCGCTTGCAAACTCAAAGCTCATCATCCTCAATGCCCCCTTATACCCTCCATGCAAATTGAGTGCCAACACATACACCTCACCCAACTCATGGATGCTCACATTCAAATGCCAACTCCATAGCCACTCACTCAGTACCAACATGGGCAGAACTCAGAGGTGAAAAAGTAAACTTCGAACGAGCCAACACAGTTCTCACTCTTACACATTTGATAGTGAATAAAAACTCCCATTCATAAAATCTATTCAAAGTTTTAATCTCCACGGTGGTTATTTTCTTATAAAAGCAAACATCTATTTTACTAACCACATCAAAGAAAGCTAACCCTTTCCGTTGAGATATCCTTGATATCAAGGCTACATTGGACCGAGTGTGGCATTAAGTAGCCCTGACAAAAATTGAGTCAATGGAAATTAGGGGCAAAATTCTTCACGTGTTGGACTCTTAGCTAGCACAAAAGGAAGATGGCTATGGTTGGTGGAGGTCAGTCATCTCATTTCCAGGACATCACTGCAGGAGTTCTTCATGGGGTGTCCTAGGCCCAACCATCTTCAGTTGCATCATCAATGACCTTTTCTCCATCATAAGGTCAGATATGATGGGATGTTCATTGATGATTGTATGATGTTCAGCACTATTGACAATTCATCAGATACTGAAGCTTTTCATGTTCAAATGTAACAAAACCTGGACAATATCCAGTTGGGCTGACAAATGGCAAGTAACATTGACACCACACAAGTGCCAGCCAATGGCCATCTCCAACAAGACAGAATCTAACCATCACCCCATGACATTCAATGGCATTGCTGAATTCCACACATTTAACCCCCTGAGGCTGACCATTGACCAGAAATTCAACTGGACTAGCCATATAAATACTGTGGCTGCAAGAGTAGGTCAGAGGTTAGGAATCCCACAGCAGGTAATTCACCTTCTGACTCCCCAAAGCCTGTCCACCATGTACAAGGCACAAGTCAGCAGTGTGTTGGAATATTCGACCCTTGCTTGGATGAGTGCAGCTCCAACAGTACTCAAGAAGCTTGACACCATTCCTTCAGTCTGCTTGATTGCCATCCCTTCAACAAATGTTTACCTCCTCCACAACTGATGCACAACAGCAGTGCGTGTGTACCATCTACAAGATATATTTCTGGAACTAACCAAGGCTCGCTCGGTCGCACTTTCCAAACGCACAATCACTACCATCTTGAAGGACAAGGGCAACAGACACATGGGAACACCTGGACGTTCCCCTCCAAACCACTCACCATCCTGACTTGGAGATATATTGCTGCTCCCTCACGATTGCTGGCTCAAAATCCTGGAACTCCATAATTAACAGCACTGTGGGTATGCCTACACCACATTGACTGCAGCACTTCCTTCTCAAGCATTCTTTGGGATGAGAAATGAATGTTGGTCCAACCAGAAAAACCCACATCTCTTGAATGAATAATTAAAAAGCCTCTTTAAGCTGTCAATCAAACTGTGAACTTAGAACACACTGCTGAGATAATTATTTTGAAGTTCAGCCAAAAATTCATAATAAAGTCTGTAATTGAAAATATGGAAAGATGTGTCATTTGAAACATGGAAGTCTGGCAATATCTGGTCGGAGAGAAACATGAGAGGATATAGGGAAAGATCCCACAAAAGATTAATAGCAGCTGTAAAGAGCAGGATTATAAAATGCAAATTATTTCTCTCAAGCAGGCTTAGCAAACAAAACAGGATTTCTGTATCAAGCTAAAAACAATGGTTCACACCTTCATTGAAAGAAACTATCTTAGTAAGCATCTGGAAAAGCATGGATGAAGGTTTCAGTTGAATTAAGTGACGAATGTTTAAAACAGGCAGGTCTTTCAAGTTATAACCAAGTGGATTTTAGCATACAGCTAAAAGCAATGTTTCACACCTTCACTGAAATTAACTCTCTTGGTAAACAGCTGGAAAGGAAAGGATGAGGTTCAGTTGAATTTGCTGACAATTCTAGGTGTGAAATTTTGCTAATATCAGGTAAATTAAAGAAAATTGGAGAAAACCTGTCTACGAGAAACATAATTTAGAGCCAAAATCAAAGTCAAAGTTATGAGCTGGGGACACAATTGGAAAATAAAACTATAGAAATGACAGAAATTAAAAGTAACACCTCTTGAAACCAAAGCATTTTTGAATATCACAAAGGAACTTTGAACCTCACAAAGCACAATGTAATCAGATCTGAGGGCTGAGGCCATGCCGAAAATGAATACTTAGTTGTATTAGAATGTTTAGAACAAAGATACGTTTTACAATCAAAGTGAAATAAGTTAATTTACAATAAGGTCATAAAAACTTAACTATTAGAAAGAGAATATAAACCCAGAGACCAGAACCAGAACTCAGAAGCAAGCAAATCAGCTTACAGCCAGCTCGGTCATGGGAAAGACAAGACACAGCAACCGAGCTAACCAGCGAATACATCAAAAGAAGACCAGAGTTTAAAGAAGATTGATTGTCATGTTGGGCCTGAAGGAGGATCCAGAAGCAAGATCTTTTTACCTTTCTGTAAAGAAAGTGATTGCAGCTTTTAAAAGAAGAAATATAATAATAAAATAACTTAATTTAACCTGAAACAGTGGTTTATTCCGAAGTCGACTTTACTTACTTAGCAATGCGGGACCCAGGATCGATGCTACTAAGTGGTAAGTAGATGAAATCTTCGGTGAAGGTACGGGTTATACCGGGGGATAACTTGAACATATAGTTTGACCTGAATAGCACCCACTGAAAACTGCATCGGAGTCAGGGTGTGAGAATCCCTGTTCACCATTTAGAATGCTGGCCCTTTTTGGTATAGGGGGACTTCTAAGAATAGTGGTGAGTTTTCAACAACATGTCTCTTGGGGATAGTCAACAAAGAGCTGTATTGAAACTGCACAAACTACTTTTTTTCTAATCCCCATATATCTATCTATCAAAGTAGTCCAACAGAGTTTTTTTTTAAAACTCTCACTGATACCTTCAACCAGTTTTCCTTTACATTTTAAAGAGCAGGAGTTTAAATGACTTTAGATCATGTCAGTTATACAGACCTTAGTTATCCTTTGAGTGTGTTTACGTCTACTCCAACAATTTGTGACTCCCACTTTGCGGGGTAAGGGTCTTGCAACATCCAAATGGAGTCTGTTTCAACTAATTTTAAATGGGTGTGGCTAAGCATGTTGATTGTCAACCTGAAAATCCTTCCTCTATGTCTATGGCAGGCTGTAAGGAGAGAGTTTCCTCGTCCATCAGGACTGTATCGTAGCTGTGTAGTAGCTGCAGCACAACTGCCTTGCCATATTAAAATACTCTATGTGCAACCTCTTGCCAAGGGCTCTATGGCACGCATCCTCCCTGCTTCAATGGCCTGCTAAGAGAAAACTTGAAATGGATCACCAGATTCAGGATGTATACCCTCTTTCCTCTAAAAGCAATAATGCTTTTGCATTCATTCCATATAATTAGGGAAACATTTCTTCAACATCTTAGACTACCCTGCAGCAACATGTAAAAAATAGACAAATATTGAACCAACTGCTTGTATTTTTACGCTATATCAGGAGCCATATTAATTTTTTAGGGATCTTACTATTACAGACTTTATTTGATTGCCTTCCAGGCATAAGCATGAGACCCAACCACAGACTATATTGAATGATATAGTTAAGTGTGTACCTTAAGAGTCAATTTTACAGCCTAATTGGACTAATATTATGATTGTATTAACAAAGTCAAAGAGAAAAATAATTCAAACTTTTGACTCAGTCTGAAATTCTCCAACTGTACTTCTTTTTTCCACAAATCATTTATCATGAAAACAATAAACACATAACGCGCAAGCTTCCCAATGGAATGATATTTATGATCGCTGATGACTTGTAAGATGCAAGGCAAGAATTGGACAAATGCTGGGTGAACTTTTGCCCCAAAATGTCAAAGTGTCATTTCTGGGGTGAAAATCGATGCAAATCCTGCCATTTTCAGATTGCAATCTTTAGGCACAGAATTTCTTTTTCCCCCACCTAAAAAATGCCACGCCTGAGGCACAAAGCATTTGATTTGCCCGCCCAGGGTCATCTGAGCACTTCAGTCAAGGCGGCACAGCATTTAAACGTTTCCACAGCACTTGATCTCATTCAAGCCAGGAGAGTGGCAGCTAGAAGGCCAGCTCCCACAATTTCGGAGGGGACCTTCACTCAATTTCTGGATGTCGTGGAGGAGGGGCAGGCCACAATTTACCCATGGGTTGAAAGGAGACCCTCCAGCAAGGTCACCAATCCCACCTGGGAGATGGTGGCAGAACTGGTCTGTGCCAGCAGTCTGATCAAGAGGACGGAGGGTTCAATGTAGGAAAACAAATGAACCATCACGACCCACAAGGGTAAGTGCCCTGTCTCCCCTTGACACACAACCTCAGAATGTCACCTGGAACACACATTCTGCCACAGATTCTCAGTAACAACCTCCCAGCATCATCCTCAAACTCCACTCCCAATACCCACACTCATCAGAACACGTTTCTGCTTAAGCTCAGTGCCCACACAAGCCAGTTGTCTTCATTCTTATTCGCTCAAATTAAGCTCTGCTGTATAGTGCTGAAGACATACATAGAAGAAGTGGTTCCACTTAAGGGCCGCATTGAAGTTACTGTGCAACTTAATGGACAAACGGCAGACTTGCTTCTACATGTAGTTAAGGGAAACTATCCATCATTGATGGGTCGAACATGGCTGGAGAAGATTTGGCTGCAGTAGGCCAAAACCAACATGATGACCAATAGAAAATCTGTCCTCACATAAATTTTAAAGAAGCACACTGTTGTATCCAATGGTGAATTACTGAGCATGAAAGAAAATACAGTTAAACTGAAAATAAAAGAAGGAAGCCAAGCAAAATGCTTGAAGGCAAGGTCTGTACCATAAGCTATCAGGCCATAGGTGGAGGCTGATTTAGAGTGACCTGTGAAGTCAGGAGACTTGGAACCCGTGAGCATCAATGAATAGGCCACTCCAATAGTTCCAGTTATCAGGAAGGATAAATCCGTAAGGATTTGCGGGGACTTCAAGGTCACCATAAATCCAGTGTTATGTGCTGAACAATACCCATTACCTCACATTGATGATTTGTTTGTGGGATTGGCAGGAGGCCAACATTTCAGCAAAATTGATCTGAGCCAAGCTTACTTACAGACGAATGTGGACAAGAAGTCACAGGAACGTCTGACAATTGTGACACAAAGGCTTATTCCCGTACCGAAGATGACCATTTAGTATTGTTAAGACATAGAAGAAATTAGGAACTTAGGTCCAGAAATGGGGGTTCATGGTATAGAAGGCAATTTAGGGGTTAAACAGACTGAAGGAAAATCCTGTTAGCCAGGTGTGAGCGTATCCATTTGAGTCCAGGCTGAGTCACATGGTCCCATTCCAGAGAATACATAAGGTAATTCAACCAATATCCATTGTCTTTCAGGACATTTATGCATGGCCTATTACAGAGTCTGATGACCCATTTGTCCATCAATGGAAGGTTAGTTTCATATGAATGGCATAGCTCTGGCCTTTTGTGTAAAGGGCAGAGGGCAATCAAGCAGCTCAATTACAGTTGATAAGTTCCAGTCTGGACATTCCAGAGAAGGACCTTTGAAGGACTGGGTGGAGCTTCGAGAGAGAGAATCAATTTGGAACAAACAAAGAGAAAAATGATGTAAGCAGCCATTGACGAGGTCATGAAAAAAGTCACCGAGATGTGTAAGTGGAACGAGAGCTGTATTTTCATGCTAAGTGTTGTTTGATGGGAACTAGTGTTAAGGGTAAAAACTGCATGTAATCTGTTTTCTTTTCTTTTAATAAAATAACATTTGTTTATAAAGCCCTATTTCTTATATTACCTGGAACAAATCGATCTTTCTGCGCAGTCTTAAAACTTAAAAAACGTTACACATCTGGTTCAGTATCTTAGCTATTATTGAGGGCTTACCAGGCATACGTAACAATATTATCTCAGTTCCTGCAGTGAATCAGACCCTGAGTGGACTGAGCAGAATCTAGTGCTATCTGGATGACACTCTAGTTACTGGAAGAGATGATGAGGAACACTTTCGATAGCTGGATACCACTCGCTGAAATTGGGATACTATGGTTGGAGAGTTCACAGTGTGAGTTTTTCCAATCCTCCGCTAAGTATTTGGGATATGTAATTGGCCTTAACAAATCGTCTTTGAAGGTTGAGTCCATGATGGAGGCACCTGCACCTCAGAAAATTAACCTGTTACGTTCCTTCCGGGGATTATGAACTACTATGTAAGATTTTTCCCAAATTATGCAACAAATCTGAAACCATGACAAAACCTCATTTGCCAGAACAAGAAGTGGAAGTGGTCAGATCAATGCAATAACACTGTCCTGCAAGCAAAAAAGCATTACTTAAATTTGAACTTCTCAAGTACTTTGATCCTACATTGCCCTTACAATTAGCTTGCGATGCATCTCCTTATAGCTTACTATAGCACACCATGCCATCAAGTGAAGAAAGACCCATTGCTTTTGTTTCTAGAACCTTGAGCAAAGCCGAAAGTAACTATGCCCAGATAGAAATGGATTAGGGATTATTTTTGGAGTAAAGAAATTCAGTCACTTCCTGTACAAGAGAAAGCTCACATTGTAGACGGACCATCGTCCATTAACTACCATTTTTGGACCACACGTTGGGAATTATGTCACTTGCTGCAAATAGAATGCAAAGATGGGCATTGCCTTTGCCTGTGCATACTTAACAATAATAAAGATTATTATTATTATACCATTAAGTACTGGCAGTCAATTCTACTTGGTAACTACTATTCCAGGAGATTGGAGCTGTCAGGATGTCTTCTATGGGGGTTCGGAGTGATTATTCTGCCATTATGGAGGGAATAGGTGTTAAAGAAGCTATATGAGGGCCAATGCGGAGTTCTACAAATGAAGGAAATAGCGAGAAGTTATTTCTTGTGTGTGGTAAACCACTGTTGCACCTATATTAGGTGATGTATGATAGGACCTGTACTACAGGTACGTCGGTAGTCCCTGCCTGCTGGCTCTTCCCAGTAGGCAGAGTATAAATGTGTGTGTCCTCCATGCTGCAGCCATTTCGCCAGCTGCTGTGGGAGGCCACACACCTTAGAGCAATAAAGCCTCAGTTGTATCCAACTCTCGTCTTTGTGCAATTAATCTTGCATCATGGTGGCCTGGACTGGACATGGAAATTGAAGAGAAAGATAGAACATGTTCCTGCTGTGTGAAGGTAAGAAACCTGCCAGCCTTAGCACCTCTACAACCATGGGAATGGCCTGACGAGACTTGGCAACACGTGTATGTGGATTTTGCAGGACCTTTTGAAGGACATTTGTTCTTGGTAACGGTTAATGCTCATACCAAGTGGCCAGAGGTCGCTGTGATGAGATTTACCTGATCAGAGAAGATTATTGGGATGCTCATAGAAGTGTTTAGTTGATTCTCTGAATAACGGACCTCAAGTTTGTCTCACAAGAATTTGCAAGTTTCTTGCAAGAGAACGGGTATTCACCATGTTAAGTCCACACTGTACCACCCTGCTAGACATGGACGAGCAAAACCTTTCATCCAACCATGTAACATGCTTGAGAGTAATCAGGGAACAAGGCTGACTGATCAAATGCTGAAACGAGTTCTTACTGGTATATAGGAATACTGCATATTCTATGACCAAGATCTCTCCTACATTAATAGTGATGAAAAGACAATACGTACTGTGTGTGACCTGTTGGAAACTCCAAAAACTAGTGTTCGCCCAACAGCAACAGCAAGTACAAATGAATGACAGAAAAGCAAGGCAAAGCATAGTGTTTTCCACCAAGGACAAGGAGATTTGGCTAGGAATTACTCCACGACAGGAAATAAGTTCCTGCTGTAATCTTTGCACAGACAGGACCTGTCTCTTATACTGTCCAGACCAGAGATGACGTTATCTGGAGGAAACATTCAGACCACTTGCTGGCTGGAAGAACGGAATCGGAGACTACACAAAATCCAGGTTCAACTTGACAAAGTCATGACTTGACCTTTCCTACAACCCCAACACAAACAGACACTGTTGAGGAAAGTAACACCTCACCTTCTGAGCAGACTGAGGGACAACCTCTAGTTCCTACATCAACGCCGATTAAACCAAACACCAATTGCATAAGTGCAAAGACGGAAACGCCAGAGGTTACCACCAATGTGAAGAAGAAGACACCAAACGTTCTCCGTCAACCCGTTCTGAGAGCGATGATCTCCAGATGAACTGACTTATTGACTATTGTTCATCTTGAGCTTGTTGGGGACGTTCATTTTAAGGGAGGAGGGAACGTCATGTATTTTCATTAATTCTCATAACATCTCGTGAAGCTCTGTTTTATTAATGTATTCACTGGAAGTGATGTCATAAATTCAAGCATGGATAATGGAGAGAGAACAGCCATGTAAGAAATCACATGTGAATAAAGCTCAGTTATTTAAACTTCCATGCTCCCTAGTATCACACCTCCAAAATCTCGACCTCTGCCCCATCAGGTGTCACATTATCCCCTTTTGTGTACCTGCAGAAGATAGCCCACGACGCGGCGAGAGAGAGAATAGACAGGCAGTGGATTGCCTGACCTAAGAATCCTGACTCCTTTCGAGGAGAAGACCATGGAGCTCACAGGGGAGGAGCAGATTGGGCCTGTGCCGAAACAAATTTGGCCTGTGGCAGAAAAAGAGGAGCCACTGAACATTCATCCAGATGACCAATCTCAAGTGAGATTTTTGTTGTCCAAACCCTTGACCAGTCCATGTATGAAAACCATGACCCTTGCCTTGTTTGAACATCAACTTAGGAGCCTTGGCATCAACCAGCTGTATGCTCTCCCCCACCCCCCGCCATCCAGCTACCCTCAAACAGCACCTTGGAGGAGTTGTCGGATAGGATACGAGTGACGAGTCATAGCTCTCACCTGCACCACCATCATTGCAGAAACTAGCACCTAAGTGGCCAAACTTAGCAGACTGGCTTCTGGGTCACTATCTGGTGAGCATCTCACTGCTACTGATGCACATCAGGTGGAGGCAAGAATGTCCCAGAGAATGGACAGTTTGAGGTCTGCTGAATCCCAGGACTCAGCTATGCCCCAGCCAGGCACCATGCCCTTGGACATACAGCTACTTGAGGTGCAAAGGCAGAGCCGAGAACACTTGAAGGGGGTGTCAGCGACATTTCTGCAACTGCAAGATTTAATGGAGGAGTCTCAAAGCCTTCAGTATCAGGAGATGTTTGCAGCACTGCCTGGAACCAAAGCTAGCACTGCCAGGGTGGCGTCCAGTGGAAAGCTAGGACAAGACGTCAGAACCATGTCTGCAGAACTCCAAAGCATGGCTCAGTCCAGGAGAACCATGGCTGAGGAGTTGACACCATGGTGCAGACTCTGTTGGGCCTCCATGACTGGCAGCAGTAGGTGATGTTGAGGCTTCTGGAGCTCACTCCAGCTGCCCTCCGTCTCATGGAGGAACCCAGAGGCCCACAAGTTTCCAGTGGAAGGAGGATCTGCTGGAGCACAGCCTGGGTCTTCCATGCAGTGTTGTGTTCTGCGACCTTGCCATTGCAGTGATGCACAAAGAACTGCTGGCGACTTAACTAGAATGATGATTTATTGAATGAAAATGAAAAATGAAAATCGCTTATTGTCACGAGTAGGCTTCAATGAAGTTACTGTGAAAAGCCCCTAGTCACCACATTCCGGCGCCTGTCCGGGGAGGCTGGTACGGGAATCGAACCGTGCTGCTGGCCCGCTTGGTCTGCTTTAAAAGCCAGCGATTTAGCCCAGTTAGCTAAACCAGCACCATTTTTGATGAACACGTTGAAAGATAACAAACAGAATACTATACAGACGAAGGAACTAATTGAGTTTTGTAAACTCTCCTGGAACTACCCTATGTGCGACTGTCCTGTTGTTCGCCTTACTACGAACTGGCGAGAGTCTGATGTAACATGACCAATGTCTGGCATAAGATGGTGGCTCCTGTTGGCCGCTTAAAATGGCTGTTCACACCGAGACCACGGGCGGGATTCTCTCACACCCCGCCTGGTCGGATAATTGCCAGGGGGCAGTGGTGCTGGAGATTCGGCAGGGGCGGGAATCGTGCCGCGCCGGTCGGCGGCCGCTCACAGCAGCCCCCCCGGCAACTCTCCGCCCGCGATGGGCCGAGTGGCCGCCTGTTTTTTTTTGCCGGTCCCGCCGGCGTGGATCAGACTAGGTCCCTTACCGGCGGGACCTGGCGACGCGGGAAAGCTCAGAGGTCCGGGGGGGGGGGGGGCGCAGGGCGATCTGGCCCTGGTGGTTGCCCCCACGGTGGCCTGGCCTGCAATGGGGGCCCAACGATCCGCGGGAGGGCCTGTGCCGTGGGGGCACTCTTTTCCTACGCGTCGGCCGTGTCAGCCTCCGCGATGGCCGACGCGTAGGTGACCCCCGCCTGCGCATGCGCCGGGATGACGTCAGCAGGCGCTGATGCACCTACGCATGCGCGGACGCTCTCCGGCCGGCGGAGTCCCTTCGGCCCCGGCTGGCGCGGCGCCAAAGGCCTTCCACGCCGGCCGGTGGGGCGGAAGCCACTCCGGCGCCGGCCGAGCCCCTGAAGGTGCGGAGGATTCCACACCTTTGGGGCGGGCCGACGCCGGACTGGTTCATGCCACTCCGTCCCGCCGGGACCCCCCGCCCCACTGGGTACGGGAGAATCCCGCCCCACGTTTCTTACTGAACTGCGTCACAGTGCTGATGGTAATAATAAAACTTGCTTATTGTCACAAGTAGGCTTCAATGGAGTTACTGTAAAAAGTCCCTAGTCGCCACATTCTGGCACCTGTTCGGGAAGACAGGTACGGGAATTGAATCCGTGCTCCTGGCCTTGTTCTGCCGTACAAGCCAGCTGTTTCGCCACTGTGCTAAACTAGGCCCTGGTACTGGCATGGTAAATCTTAATTGCATTTTTCAATTTCAGATCTTCTTCCCGTTCAATTTCTCACGGAGCTTATCATTCGATATGCCAAATGCTATTTGGTCACGTATCATCAATGATTTTAGATTACTGAAATTTCAGGACTGTACCTTCAGCCTCAAGTTGGTTACAAAAGCTGTCAAAAGATTCACCTGGTTTCTGGATATGCGTATGAAAATTATATCTTTCAAATGTTTCATTCTTTTTCGGAGAGCAATACCGATCAAAGTACTTTATCACCTCAACGTAGCTCTTGCTTTCCTCTTCGCAATCAAAAGTGACACCAGGCCAGGTATCAGATGTCTCGATGGGAGAGCATTTCAATGACAGTGACCACAACACCTTGATCTTTACCATAGTCATGGAGAGGGATAGGAACAGACAGTATGGGAAGGTATATAATTGGGGGAGGGGAAATTATACTGCTATTAGACAAGAGCTGAAGAGCATAAATTGGGAACAAATGTTCTCAGGCAGGATCACAACAGTAATGTGGGGGTTGTTTAAGGAGGACATGCTGCGAGTGCTGGATAGTTTTGTCTCACTGAGACAAGGAAGGAATGGTAAGGTGAAGGAGCCTTGGATGACAAGAGGAGCTTCTCGTCAAGAGGAAGAAGGAAGTTTATGTAAGGTTGAGTAAGGTTCTAGCATGGCTCTAGAGGATTACAAGGTTGCCAGGAAGGAACATAAAAATGGATTTAGGAGAGTTGGAAGGAGGCCTGAAAAAGTCCTGGTGGGAAGGATTAGGGAAAACCCCAAGGTGTTCTACACTTATGCGAGAAATAAGAGGATGATCAGAGTGAGAGTAGGGTCGATCTGGGATAATGAAGGGAACTTGTGCTTAGAGTCTGAGGACATAGGGGAGGCCCTAAATGAATATTTTGTCTCAGTATTCACTAGAGAGAGGGACCTTGTTGCTCATGAGAACAGCGTGAACTAGGTTAATCGGCTCGAGCAGGTTGATATTAAGAAGGAGGAAATGCTTGAAATTTTGAAAAGCATCAGGATAGATAAGTCCCCTGCGCCAGGCGGCGTATACCCGAGTTTGCTACGGGAAGCAAGGGAGGAGAATTCCGCGCCTTTGGCCATGATCTTTGCGTCCTCACTCTCCAATGGAGTAGTATCGGATGATTGGAGGGAAGCGAATTATGTTTCCCTGTTCAAGAAAGGGAATAGGGAAATCCCTGGGAATTACAGACCAGTCAATCTTACGTCTATGGTGAGCAAAATACTGGGAAGGATTCTGAGAGGTAGGATTTATGATTATTTAGAAAAACATAGTTTGATTAAAGATAGTCAGCAGGGCTTTGTGAGGGGCAGGTCATGCCTCACAAGCTTCATTGAATTCTTTGAGGATGTGACGAGACACATTGATGAAGGTCGGGCAGTGGTGTATATGGATTTCAGTAAGGCATTTGATAAGGTCCCACATTGTAGGCTCACTCAGAAAGTTAGGGGCATGGGATACATGGAAAATTGGCTGCTTGGATACAGAATTCGCTGGCTGAAAGAAGACAGCGAGTGGTAGTGGATGGAAAGTATTCCGCCTGGAGGTCGGTCACCAATGGTGACCTGCAGGGATCTATTCTGAGACCTCTGCTCTTTGTGGTTTTTATAAATTACTTGGATGAGGAAGTGGAAGGATGGGTTAGTAAGTTTGCTGATGACAGGAAGGTTGGTGGAGTTGTTGATAGTGTCGAGGGCTGCAACAGGACATTGACAGGATGCAGAGCTGGGCTGAGAAGTAGCAGATGGAAGTCAACTTAGATAAATGCGGTGATTCATTTTGGAAGGTCAAATTTGAATGCTGAATATAGGGTTAAAGGCAGGATTCTTGGAAGTGTGGAGGAGCAGAGGGATCTTGGGGTCCACATACATAGATCCCTCAAAGTTGCCACCCAGGTTAATAGGGTTGTTAAGAAGGCATATGGTAGTTGGCTTTCATTAACAGGGGGATTGAGTTTAAGAACCGCGAGGTTTTGCTGCAGCTTTATAAAACCCTGGTTGGACTACACTTAAAATATTGTGTCCAGTTCTGGCCACCTCATTATAGGAAGGATGTGGATGCTTTGGAGAGGGTGCGGAGGAGATTTCCCAGGATGCTGCCTGGGGAGCATGTCTTATGAAGAAAGGTTGAGGGAGCTAGGGCTTTTCTCACTGGAGCGGAGAAGGAAGAGAGGTGACTTGATAGAGGTGTACAAGGTGATGAGAGGCATGGATAGAGTGGACAGCCAGACACTTTTTCCCCAGTATGGATATGGCTGTCACGAGGGGACATAATTTTAAGGTGATTGGAGGAAGATATAGGGGAGATGTCAGAGTGGTGGGTACGTGGAATGCACTGCCAGCGGAGGTGGTGGAGTCAAGAGTCATTCGCAACATTTAAGCAACTCTTGGACAGGTACATGGACAGCAGTAAATTTAAGGGGTGTAGATTAGGTTGATCTTAGATTAGGATAAATGGTCGGCACAACATCGTGGGCCGAAGGGCCTGTACTGTGCTGTTCTGTCTACGTTCTATGTATTGTGGATTTCGATTGCTTGTGATTAATACAATTGCAGTTGTCACCTTATTAAAACTTCTTGTAGTTCACAGACCTCAGGCCTCACTCTCTTTGACCCTCCTCCCACGAGGACAGGTCTTCACCCCATCTGGACACACCTTTTTTCACAGGCCCTCAATGTAAGGGAAATGGTTAAGCTCACTTAAATCGAGAGTAATATACATTCTGGAAGGACTCTGGCATTAATCAGTGAACCCTCGACCCTCACCCCTAATCCCCCTCTAGTGTTATGGAACAAACTGTACCCTAGTGCAACAAACTATACTGCAGGGTCCCACCGGACATGTGAAGGCAGCAGAAGCGCATCTTAAGCAGCCTGATAACCGGGTGGCATGGGGAGCCTTTTTGTAACAAGACTCTGCATCAGTCTCAGGCCTCCGCACTGCCATCATCAGCCAGAACCTCAGCCGGTATCCTTTCCCCCCAATGAGCCTTCCCTGCAGCCTGGGGTGACCCTCAAATATCCTAGGGATTTGAGATCGCTCAAGGATGAAGCTATCATCTACGCCCCCTGGAAAATACGAGCATGATCCTCATCTGGTTGTCACAGATCATCTGGATATTAAGGGAGTGGAACCCTTTCTGTTAATCAACTGGACTTCCTGATGCCATGGGGCGAGTAGAATCGCATGAGTGCCATCGATGGCCCTCTCTTTTCACCTGTGGAAGACAATCTATGGTGCCGAATCCTGCAGCACTTTCATCCTGATGTAGTCCGATGTCCTGGGACAGAGTGCATCGTGACCTCAAAGATGCATTTGTGGGCTGATGACTGCGAATTGCCACACAGGTCACCCATTGAGGCCTGGAGCAATCCTATGGCATAGAGGTTGAAGGCTGCTGTGAACTTCATGGCCACAGGAAGAGGGTGTCCTCCTCCACTTTGCCAATTTGGCAAGAATGTCACACAGTCTCGCTGTTTAGGGAGTCTCCTGCGGCACATGTTGTCCATGAAGGGCATCCAGAGAGACATCATGCTGGTGGGGTGGGACGATTCAATGAGGTCTGAAGGTTCAACTTGAAGTTCGCTAATTAGATTGCATTCAAATTTATTCAATCAAGTTCTTCATAGAATCATAGAATCCCTACAGTACAGAAGGTGATGATTTGGCCCATCGATCCTGCACTGACCCTCTGAAAGAGCACCCTACCTCAGGTACTCTCCCACAATCCATAACCCCACCTAACCTTTGGACACTAAGGGGCAATTTTTTAGCATGGCCAATCCACCGAACCACATCTTTGGACTGAGATGAAACCGGAACATCCGGAGCAAACCCATGCAGACACCGGGAGAATGTGCAAACTCGACGTAGACGGTCACCCAAGGTGGAAATCGAACCCGGGTCCCTGGCGCTGTGAGGCAGCAGTGTTTACTACTGTGCCACTGAACCACTCTTCCTGGGCATGAACCTGATTGCATCATCAGAGGGCCTCTGGAGAGCGCGATCGGAAACCAAATTGCCGGTGCATATCTTATTTTTGGCCTCTCATGATATTTTGGGGCCATTATGGGATTTGTGCGCACGGCCAACAGACCCATTAAATCATGCCCGTTATTTTCATAGCAATGGTGGATCAAATTCTGAACTACACATGTTTAGTATCAATCAACATATATGCTGAGGGAAACATATATTTCCAAGAATGCAGCAAAGGAAATACTGGTTTTACATCTTTTAGAATATATGTCAACCAATAAACCTCAAATCCGTAGTAGAAACCTTAAGCTGCACTTGTGAAAGATGTAATCAATCACTTGTATGAAGAAAAGGAGATAACAGGTTGATTAAAGCTTATGACTATTAACTGACACCCTTCAATCAGTTGGTTTGTCAAATTATTTTCAGAGTTTGTATGCTTTGCTGTTACTACTCAAAATATTGAATATTTTGGAACAATCATCCATACTACTTCTCCTTTGTCTAGTTATTAGTTCTCGACTCACATGCTGTCAGCAGTGCAAACTGCGAACATGTCTTTATAAAAAGGGTTCTGTCTTGTGAGATTGGTCCATGATAGCATGGCCTCACGGTAGCATGGTGGTTAGCATCAATGCTTCACAGCTCCAGGGTCCCAGGTTCGATTCCCGGCTGGGTCACTGTCTGTGTGGAGTCTGCACGTCCTCCCCGTGTGTGCGTGGGTTTCCTCCGGGTGCTCCGGTTTCCTCCCACAGTCCAAAGATGTGCGGGTTAGGTGGATTGGCCATGCTAAATTGCCCGTAGTGTAAGGTTAATGGGGGGATTGTTGGGATATGGGTATACGGGTTACGTGAGTTTAAGTAGGGTGATCATTGTTCGGCACAACATCGAGGGCCGAAGGGCCTGTTCTGTGCTGTACTGTTCTATGATGCTAACATACCCCCAAACAATGTGTAGCATCCTCGGTCCAAGTATAATGTAACACGAGTTATTTGCACCCACAAAAAAGTGTGTGGTGATCAGAAATCTATATTAGTGCTGCACAATGAGCTTTTGGCCTCACTTACTCATTTCTTTTTCCAATGTTTATATGGTCCTACTTCTTGGTCATCTCTTCCTTCTTCAACAATATGGTTTCCATCCCCTGTAGTTCCTTCCACTCTCCTGTTCAAGTAGTTCTTCATTTTATCATCTGCATCATCACTGTCCTCATCTGAATGTTCACTTGTGGGCACATATATTTGAATGATCGTAAAAGTCACTGGTTGTGCCTTTAGTTTCATTAGCATTGTTTTATCGGACTTCATTCGCAGTTAGCAGCTTTCGTGTCTGGCACTGGTTCATACAATTCGTCTGATTGCCCATGCATTGGAGGTTGCGTTGGGAATTGTAACAAAGAGCTGGAAGGCAGAGAACTACAATGGAGATGATCAATTTGGACTTCAAGGAGGCAAAAGTGCAAAAAGCAATCAGAATGAGTAACGCAGTCTAGAGTTTTGTCAGGCAGTAGCTGGTTGTTTTGCAGATTTTGTAAAAGCATTCAGTTGGTTGACTGGATGAAGGTTTTGACAGCGCTGAGCAGACTGGAGAGATAGACAACTTGTAGAAAATCTGTACACTGGACAAACAGCAACTGTGAGAGTAGATAATAGATAATAGGAACCATGTGTAATTGGAAAGCTAGTTGACAAGGATGCTGTGTATCAACAGAACTCTTCAGTGTTTAAGTAGAAACAATTAGTAACAAAGCTTTTGAGGACACAGAATTTGGCATTAAGATTGGATGGCGGGCAGCACGGTGGCACAGTGGTTAGCATTGCTGCATACGCCGCTGAGGACCTGGGTTCGAATCCCGGCCCTGGGTTACTGTCTGTGTGGAGTTTGCACATTCCCCCCCGTGTTTTCGTGGGTTTCACCCCCACAACCCAAAAAGATGTGCAGGATAGGTGGATTAGCCATGCTAAATTGCCCCTTAATTGGAAAAAATTGGGCACTCTAAATTTTAAAAAAAGAAAAAAAAAGATTGGATGGCGAATGATAATATCAGTTAGATTTGGAGATGACAAAGCACTTGCAGCAAGCTCAGAAGGATTACAAGAACTAGTAGTTAAAAAGTAACAGCAGGCATGAACTGTGGAATGAAAGTGGACATCAGCAAAACCAAAGTCACCAACGCAAATTCACCCAAAAAATATTCATATATTCATGGAATGAAAAAAAAACAATGAAAGAATTCAAGTATTTAGGAGTATAGTACCTGCAGATGAAAGATGCAGTAAAGAAATAAAAACAAGAATAGCAATAGAAAAGGCTGAATTTAGTGAGAAGACACAGTTGTTAACTGGAAAACTCAATCAGCAATTCAAAAGTGACTGATAAAGAGCTGGACATGGAATGTGAGATTTGAACTTGACAGTAAAGTAACAAATGATGAAATGTTGAGGGGAGTGAAGGAACAAAGACATTTGCTGAACATAATTAGGTAAAGACAGAGAGCCTGGGCAAGGCACATCTTAATAGGAAACAATCGAGAAGCAGATGTTGTGGAGGGAGGATGTCAAGGAAAAATTGGAAGAGGGAGGTTGAGAATATCAATGCTGAAATATCAATTCAGAAAACTGAAGCAAGTTATTGGACAATGAAAAGACTGGCACAGGACTGGGAGACTTGAAGGAGATTATGAGCCAAGGACTTGCCTTCGGGCAGAGAACACATGATGAAGATGATGATGATGAATGAGCTTGTGTAAATTTATGAAGAAATACTTGAAAATGACAGTTGTCCGTATATTCAACTGCATTTGTTTGCACAAATGAGCCAGAGTAGTGTAATGTTACACAGATAATTTTTATAGCTGCGTGACTAATACTATATAAGTATGCAAGAGGCCTACTGAAAAGAGTTTTGTAATTCAGTTATGTTTTATTCAAGTTAATTATTTAAAATATTTAAATGCATAAAAGCCTAATTATATTTTGAAAGCAATGTGGAAATTAAGTATAAAAACCATGGAAGTTGACAACCTTCGAGTTGGTGACCTTTTGGCCATGATGAAAAACAAATGTCAAGTTACAGAAAGACTGAGCAGCCCATAGTTCAGCTAAAAAGAAAGGTAGGCTGTAGTTCTGTTCACTTGATTAAATTTCATTAATATCCCCATGATTAAAAAAAAATGCACCAAATGTAGTTTTATTTTCAACAGGATAATGGAGAAAAAAAAACTTAATTTAAAAGAGCCCTCCAGTGGTTACTGAGCAAATATAACAATGTCTTCTACCTATCTCTCTTATACTGGGAATGCATTTATGCGACCGAAAGTAGTAGCTATTTCTGAATGTCTCTGTAAAGCAGGATGCTCAAAATTTACCACAAATCATCGAGATTTATTTGGAAGTTGTTCTTTTCTGCTGGCATTACTTTAGAATTGAATCAAAGGTGGATCCTTAGGTTAAAAAAAGTTACTGCTTTGCTCTGTAAAAAAAAAAGTTACTGCAATAAGACTAAGCTGCAGGAGCAGAGTTCGGACATTTGGCTCATCGTCTGCTCCACCATTCGATCATGGCGAATATGTTTTTCATCCCCAATATCCTGCCTTCTCCCCATAACCCCTGATCCCTTTATTAATCAGGAACCTATCTATCTCTGTCTTAAAGAAACTCAAGTGACTTGGACTCCACAGCCTTCTGCTGCATTGAGTTCCACAGATTCACTATCCTCTGGCTAAAGAAATTCCCCCTCATCTCAGTTTTAAAGAAATAGCACTCGAGTCTGAGGCTGTGCCCTCAGGGTTTAGTCTCCTGAAAGTGGAAATGCTTTCCCTCAAATCTGCTCTATCTAGGCCTCTCAGTATTCCATACGTTTAATGAGATCCTATATCATTCTTCTAAACTCCATTGAGTACAGACACAGAGTCCTCAACTGCTCCTCATATGACAAGCCTTTCATTCCCAGGATAATTCTCGTGAACCTCTTCTGGACTCCCTCCAAGTTCGGCACACCTTTCCGGAGCTAAAGGCCCCAAATCTGCTCACAATATTCCAAATGGGGTCTGACCAGAGTCTTATACAGCCTCAACAGTATAGCCATGCTCTTGGATTCTAGCCCTCTTAAAATGAAAAGCAAACACTGCATTTGCCTTCTTAACTGCTAACTGAACTTGCTTGTTAATCTTAAGAGAATCCTGTACTAGGACTCCGAAGTTCCTTTGTGCTTCAGATTTCCGAAGCCTTTCTCCATTTATAAAATAGTCTGTGCCTCTATTCTTCCTATCAATGTGCATAGCCTTACACTTTTCCATATAGTATTCCATCTGCCACTTCTTTGTAGACTCTACTAGCCTGTCCAAGTTCTTCTGCAGCCTCTCCGCTTCCTCAATACTACCTCCCCCTCTACATATCTTTGCATCATTTGCAAACCTAGCAACAATGCCCTCAGTTCCTTCTTCCAGATCATTAATGTATATTGTGAATTGGTCCCAACAATGACCCCTATGGAACAGCACGAGTCACGGCTGCCATCCTGAAAAAGATCCCTTTATTCTCACTCTCTGCCTTTTGCCAGTCCACCAATCCTCTAACCATGTCAGTATCTTGCTCCTAATGCCATGGACTCTTATCTTATTTAGCAGTTTCCTGTATGGCACCTTGTCAAAGGCCTTCTCGAAATCTAAATAGATCATGTCCACTGGCCCTCCTTTGTCTAACTTCCTCGTTACCTCCTCAAAGCATTCTAACAGATTTGTCAGGCATGATCTTCCCTTCACAAAGCTGCGCTGACTCAGCTCTACTTTACCATGCAATCCCAAGTACTCCGCAATCTGATCCTTAAAAATTGACCCCAAAATTGTAGCAATGGCCTAAGTCAGCTAACCTACCAGCCTATCATTTCCCTTCTTCTGCCCCCGTCCCTACTTAAACAGGGGTGTGGCTTAGCCATTTTCCAGTCATCTGGGACCCTCCCTGACTCCAGTGATTCCTGAAAAATCACCAACAATGCCACCACAATCTCTTCAGCTATCTCCTTCAGATCACTGGGGTAGAGTCCATCCAGTCCAGGTGATTTATCCACCTTCAGACCTATCAGCTTCCCCAGAACCTTCTCCTTAGTGATGCCCATTCACCTCTGCCTTGACTCTCTTGAATTTCTGGTATGCCATTGGTGTTCCACCGTGAAGACTGATGCAAAGTACCTATTCAGTTCTTTTGTCATTTCTTTGTTCCCTATAACTAGTTCCCCAGCCTCATTTTCCAGTGGTCCAATGTGCACTCTTGCCTCGCTCTTGCTTTTTATCTGTCGAAAAAACCTCTTGCAATATTCTTTTATATTACTAGCTAGCTTACTCTCAGATTTTATCTTCTCCCACCTTACTGAATTGTTAGTTGTCCTCTGCTTGCTTTTAAAGGCTCCCCAATTCTCTGGCTTCCCACTAATCCTCACCACAATGCATCACTTGATTATGGTACACAACAGTCAGGTTTATCAAACCAAAGACATGACCCTGGTTAGGACCTTAACAGAGCAGGTCATGCATTCCTTTATAGAGAAAATGACTTGGCTTGGGGGATTTAAAACAGCATCAGCAACAGGATTACTGGCAAAATATGAAAAAACATTAGCATACTAAATGTAAATGTTTACGGAATGAAAAAGATCAATCTATTAAACTTCATTTGTAACCATTAATAGTGCAAAAATGTTTCTGCTGCAAATAATGCTTGTGTATTCACCACCCAATAGCTTGCTACCATCCAAGAGAAAACAATCTACTTGACTGGCACCCCTTCCACCACCTTCAGTAAGTGCTCGCTCCACAACGGACGCATGATGGCAGGGGTGTGAACCATTTACAAGATGCAATGCAGGAATTGTTAAGGGTCCTTTGCAACACCTTCAAACCCAAGATCTTGACCACCTTGGACACGGACAGCAACTTTAAGATGCCCTCCAGCTCACGCAGCACCCTGACTTGAAAATATATTGCTGTTGTTTCATTATGGCTGGGTCAAAATCCTGGAACACCCTGTTTAACAAAAACACAAGTATATCTACACCAAACAGGTGACAGTGGTTAAAGAAAGTGGCACACCACCATCTTCTCAAGGGCAATAAATACTGTCATTGCTAGAAATGTCTACATCCAATGAATATCAAAATTCAACAGTGACTCTAAAACTCCTCATTTAAAAAATAACTGAACACTTTAACAGTATACTTTGTGAACCAATGGTGGTGCATTTGTGGCGTTGACTGCTACTTGAAAAGCATGCTATCTAGGTACTATAGTAGAACTAACATATAATGTATCACCTAGCTGTCTTTTGGTAGTACAGAACTTCAACCTCTGATAGCGGTGGAGTCATGGTCACTGAATTCAGAGGATAATGGTTTCTTTGAATAACAAGGGAGTCATAGGTCAATGGGGGTAGGCGAGATTGTGGAATTGGTGCCACAATCAGGTTTTCAATTATCTATTGAATAGCGGAGCAGGCTTGAGGCACCAAATGGCTTACTCCTGCACATAATTTGCATGTAATCATATTCGATACACCACAGTACATTTTTTAAAAAAAAGTTGAAGAGAACTCCAACAAACATCATTGTGGATATGATCAAAACTAATTCACATCATCCAATAGAAGGCTTCTTTTTTCACCACAATGGAGAGCCTCCCCATCATTGCAAAAAATGGCGGACAAGCTTGAAAATCAGAAGTCCCACCTCCAAACATGGCATCTACCATTTCTGAAGGGCCCAAAATAGGGTCAGTTTGTGTTTCATGCATGGTGTTTTGCAGGGACAGTTGCCCATAGATAGAAGGAGCTGCCTCCACCCTGCTTTGATTTTAGTGTGAGGTATCTGAAAACCAACATGAGCACATTCGACCTAGTAAGAGCAGGTCTGAACTTTGTGGATTCAGTTGGATAGTTACAGTACCCTCTTGAAGAGGTAAAGTACCCATTTGGATATCCCAGGACACCTTTGGGGGAGGTCAACTGTCCTTCAGCATTGCTAAAAGTAGGTATGAATATGTGTAAAAAGTACATAAACATATTGGGACTGTGAAGCTCATTGGAACTGTCAAAAGTGAGAAGATGAACTGTCAAAGGGGACTGTCCAGCGTTCAAGGAATTTAAAACTCCTGCCCCTGAGAAAACTGTCTGGAGTGTTTAAAAAATTGCTTGCTCCTTTACGGTGTCTGTTCACATAAACTTTTGGGAAACCATTACTGGATTTGTGCTGCATGCCTGATCTCACAACCATTTAATATCACAGTAAGCTGCTGCCATTTCATGGTTTGATTGACAGTTCCAAATTGTTGTGAACTCTTTGAAGTAGAATAATGAATTTCAAAGCTTGTTTTTATAGGGGATTAGACAATTGAATGAAATATTTGTTGTTAAAGAGATAATGTATTTAAGGAATGTAATTGTAGTTAATGGGTTTTTATGAATAAGCGTTTTTCTAAAAGTAGTTTGTGATAGATAACTTTATTTTATTTGATCTTTATGGATCTAGGTCTGCCTGTGCTAGATATAGGATGAGTTGGAATGGGCGGTGTGAGGGCCAATGGTGGTGGATCAGGCATGCCATGAGTTGGAACTAAGTTGGCACAAGGGCTATAAAGGACTTGGGGAAGAGGTGGTTGGTGGCAGATTTTGGTATGGAGGGTGCGAAGGACCACGGAGTTTGGGAAAAGTATGAGGAGCATGTGGGAGAATGAGGTATGAGGTCTGGAGGGCTGTTTTATACTTTTGTTCTTTTAAAGTGTTTCATATAGTGCTGGTACACAGAGGCAGGCCTTCCACCCAGCACACCTCCGCATGCAGAATCCTCTGCGTTTGTTCCAAGGCTCATCCAGCCTGATTCCCAGGGAACCCCACCGTCACGGCATGAAAATATGACCTCCGGGCCACTTCATCTTGGGTTGGGTTCACAGAGCTGTGAAATGTCCTGACTCTGTAACCCAAAACAGTAGCCCAAATCTTGGCCCAAGAGTTAGATAAACAGTATAAGCTGAGCAATGAATACAATGGATATTGATATAGTTCAAAACCATAACCTGAACCCCAAGATTAAATTGAAAGCTTTCATTTTTACTACACTTTTGCTTTTTTACTTTAGTTTTAAGTATCTTTCTGATGATGGCTGACAGCAGTGTGCAAATGAAACGTCGCATTCACAGAAAGGTATTAATGGCTTACATTAACAAAACACAACCCACCACTTGTCAGGATTTATTAAAGCTAATATATTATATAGCTAGATAGGTAGGAGTCAATAAATAAAGCTATTCAATTGAAGACATTAGATTATGTAGTAAACTGCAAGGGTGAAGCCCGAGTGTTTTATGAGCAACCCGCTTAATTGTGGAACACTTCATTGCACAAGACGTTCAAATACCAATTTAACATGTTTCTCTGAACCCAGCCCACTTGACTGAATATTGTCATTTGCATAAACCACTTAATTGCATGAGATTTTGCTCTCAGCATAGATTGTTGCATGTTTGTTTTCTGTGCATGTTGCAATTAGGCCCTTAGAACAGGCTTCCACCAAATGCCTTATTGTAGTATGTGACATTTTTTTAAATAAACAATTTTAATGAGGTATTTTTGGCATTACAAACAACAGTATAAAAACAATGTACAAAGAACAATAAACATATTTCAATCACCGACTCCCATCCCGCCAAGATCCACCTAATTGACCCCCTATTCTACGCTACCCTAACCCCTCTCCACCCCCTCCCCGCCCTGCTGACGATTAATTCTCCGCGAAGAAGTCGATGAATGGTTGCCACCTCTGGGCAAGCCCTAACAGTGACCCTCTCAAGGCAAACTTAATCTTCTCTAGGCTGAGAAAGCTCGCCATGTCAGTTAGCGAGGTCTCCGACTTCGGGGGCTTTGAGTCCCTCCAAGCTAACAGTATCCGTCTCTGGGCTACAAGGGAAGCAAAGGCCAAAAAGTCAGCCTCTTTCTCCTCCTGGACTCCTGTATCCTTCACAACCCCAAAAATCGCCACCTCTGGACTCATTGCCACCCTTGTTTTCAATACTTTGGACATGACGTCCGCAAACCCGTGCCAATATCCCCCAAGTTTTGGATACGCCGAGAACATGTGAACATGGTTCACTGGTCCTCCTGCACATTTTACGCACGTGTTCTTTACTCCAAAGAATCTACTCATCCGGGCTACTGTCATGTGGGCCCGGTGGACCACCTTGAATTGGATGAAGCTGAGCCTGGCGCATGTTGCGGTCGCGTTGACTCTGCTCAACGCGTCCACCCATAGGCCATCCACCACCAAGCTTCTCCTCCCACTTACGCTTCAGCTCCTCGGTCTGCGTCTCCTCCGCCCCCCATCAGTTCTTTGTAGATGTCCGAGATGCTCCCCTCCCCCACCCATCCTCTAGACACTACCCTCTCCTGGATCCCCCTTAGTGGCAGGATTGGGAAGTCCCGGACCTGTAAATATCTAAATTAGTTCCCCCTTGCCAACCCAAACTTCTGCTCCAGCGCCCTGAAGTTAGGGAAGCTCCCCTCTAAAAACAAGTCATCCATCTTCTAAATTCCTGCCCTTTGCCATACTCAGAACCTTCCATCCAAGCTCCCCGGGGCAAACCGGTGATTGTCACATATTGGGGACCAGACCGATGCTGCCACTGCTCCAGCATACCTCCTCCACTGACTCCAAATTCTCAGGGTCACCACCACTATGGGGCTGGTGGAGTACCGCGCCGGCGCGAACGGCTGAGGTGCCGTTACCAAAGCCCCCAGACTGGTGCCCCTACATGAAGCTGCCTCCCTTGCCACCCTTGTGGCCCCACCCCGACCCTGCCCCCGCCATCCACTTCCTTATCATGGCTATGTTAGCTGCCCAGTAATAATTGCTAAAATTCAGCAGCGCAAGCCCCCTCCCCTCGGTTCCGCTCAAGCTTCAACTTCTGCACTCGCGGGTACTTACCCGCCCATACAAAGCCCAGGATTATTTTATTGACCCTCTTAAAAAAGGACCGTGGAATGAAAATTGGGAGACACTGAAATACAAACAGAAATCTTGGTAGGACCGTCATTTTGACAGTCTGCACTCTTCCAGCTAACAACAGCAGGAGCGCATCCCATCTCCGAAACTCACCCCTCATCTGTTCAACCAACCGGGACAAGTTCAACTTGTGTAACCGGCCCCAGTCGCGCGACACTTGTATCCCTAAGTAGCTGAAACTGTCGCCTACTAATCTAAACGGCAGCTCCCTCAGCCGACCCTCCTGACCCCTCGCTTGAACTACAAACATCTCACTCTTTGCCACATTCAGTTTATACCCTGAAAACTGGCCAAATTCCCCCAACATTGCCACTGTATGTGTCATTTTAATCCAACCCATGTTTGTCCTTTCACAAAAGTCAAGGAAAACGATGTCAGTTTTAGTTCTGGAAGAATTTTATACAAATATGATCATTCTTTTAATAATTGATATTCAGAAATTTATAGTCTTCTTGGTATATAATCTCTGCCCATGCATACAAACCATATTGATCCTAAAAAGGCAGTAATGTGGTAGAGAGACCTCATTCATCTCGCTAGAGGCATTTAATTGCAATACCTGCTCAATTAAATAATCATCATTGGTCTTGCCATTATGTAAATTATACACGAGGCACTGTCGTGCCAAAAGCACATTGAGCTAAGAAAGAGCCTCACAATCCGCACACCTTTTAAAAATCAACTGCGTTGAAAAAATGATTGGAAATGGCACTCAAGGCTAACACTCCCTCACTGTAATATATAAATGAAGTGTCCCTATACTTTTCAGGTAGGTTTTTCTGCCACATCATGCCCTAAAATATTTCGGGATGGAAACTTCGATGAAAAGAGGAGGATGATCTTGGTTAAGATTTCTAGTGATAAATATTTGTGAATATTGATAGTTTTTCAATTGACAGCTTCTGAAACTAGGGCACTGTTAAATACCAAAATCTGGTCAATGGAACCTGTAATTCTCAGGTGATGTTCAATGGCAACGGACCTTTAAATGCTCCGATTATTGCATGTTGCTTGTGACTGACTGAGGAAACATTGCAGAGACATAGCTATGTCTGAACAGTAACTAGCTTATTGGATAAAAAGAACTAACAGATAGACAAGACTACAGGTGTTACTCAGTCTAAGCCATGAGTTTTCTCCTCAACTCCTAGTCAAGTTACTCTCTCTTACATCATCATGTGGGTGGTACTGTTTCTCCAGTCCCACACTTTAACCCTTTCAGACTGGAATACTCTAATGCTACAAGAATTGCCTTTACTCCAACATTCCTTTCTTGGTCACTTTTTTGTCATTCTTTCATGGGATATGGATGTTGCTGGCTAAGCCAGCATTTACTGCCATCCCTAATTGCCCTTAAGGAGGTGATGGTGAGCTGCATTTTGGAACACTGCAGTCCATGTGTTGTAGGAACACCCACAGTGCTTTTAGGAAAGGAGTTCCAATATTTTGAGAGTGACAGTTAAGGAGCAGCAATGTAGTTCCAATTCATGGGAGGGAAACTTTGGAGGTGGTGTTGTTCCCATGCATCTGATGCCCTTGTTCTTCTGGTTGGTAGAGGTCATGGGTTTGGAAGATGCTGTCAAAGGAGCCTTGGTGAGTTCCACAGTGCATCTGCTGTCACTGTATGTTGGTGGTGGAGGGGGTGAATGTTTAAGGTGGTGGATGGGCACCAATCAAGCAAGTTCCTTTGTCCTGGATGGTGTTGAGCTTCTCGAGTATTGTTGGAGCTGCACTTATCCAGACAAATGGAGAGCATTTCACCACACTGCTGATATACGCCTTGTAGGTGGTGGTCAGGCTTTGGGGAATCAGGAACTATGTTACTCAATGATGAGTACCCAGTCCCTGTTCTGCTTATGTTGTTGCTCGATATGCTTTCCCTTAGTTGGCTCTGTTTTAATAACCTTTGCTCTAAAGTCGCCAGGTATCTTTCTGATACCACCACAGGGTTCAAAGCCAAGCACTGATCAATAACTCAATACACCAGTTAGTAAGTTTGAAATCAATACACATTTATTTACACACAGTCAATTATTACTCATGCACAAACTCTACTCACTAAACTACCACTACTACTAAAAGCCTATACGTAGCTTTGAGTGCCCACCAGGTCAGAGAAACAATGGCCTTTGTCCGGTTCTGATTCTGCTGGCTTCGAACTGGTACGGAATAGTAGCTAGGAGCGTCTATCTCGTAGCATGCATTGATCTGAGACTAACTTGGTTGATGCAGCTGCTAGGCAGGTCTCTCCTCGCTGAGAGCCAAGGCCAAGAGAGCGAACTGAACTTGCGGACGATATCTTATAGTCCCCAGGGGTTTCGCACCCTCCTGGGCGGTCCCCGGACTTGGTCCCAATTAATTGGACCATGTCCCAATCGATTTTCTCCAATACCGGAGTTGTTCCCTGATCGTTGGGTGGGCCCTAGGTGGTCGTTGGCCTGCCTTTGTTTTAGCTTCAACTGGCACCGGGGAGTCTGTCTTGGTCCCGATTGTTTCAATGTCTCTTTTTGTCCCTGGAGATAGCTCATTAATATGTTAATGGCTATTGGTTTCGGTCCTGTCTGGGTTCTGCAAATCTTAATACACAGGAAACTTTGCACCTGCTTGTGTTCTCTGGTGTTGTCTAATTTTCCCTGCACTCCTTGCGAGTGTCCATTTTGAATCGGGACGTGGCCACCCCAGGTGGCTACAATGTAGCCACAGTATTTATATGGCTAGTCCACTTCAATTTCTGGTCAAAGATAACCCAGAGGATGTGGAGAATTTAGCAATGGTAATGCCATTGATTTCCAAGGGGAGATGGTTAGATTCCCTCTTGTTGGAGATGGTCATTATCTGGTAGCTGTAAATCACAAATGTTCTTTGCCACTTATCAGCCCAAGCCTAATTATCATCCACGTTTTACTGCCTATGGACACAGACAGCTGTAGTATCTGAGGAGTCGGGAATGCTACTGAACACTGCAATTATCGGCAAACATTCTTGCTTTTGATGCTATGATAGAAGGAAGGTCACCAATGGAAAAACTGAAGCTGATTTGGCTCAGAACACTACCCAGCATACCTCCTGTTGCAATGTCCCATTACTGAGATGTTTGATCTCCAACAAATACAACCACCCTCCATTGTACTAGATGTGACTCCAACCAGTGGGGAGTTTTCTCCCTGATTCCCATTGACCAGTTTTTCTAGGGCTCCATAATGCCACATCAACTACTATTGTGAAAAATGGAAATGCGGAGTCATCTTTTCAATGTACTTCAACCAGCTCTGTAACAAAATCACCATTGTATCATCATTCAACATTTCTGTACCACAGGGTATGCAGCAGCAGTCTATGAAGGTTCACCAGACTCATTCCAGGATGACAGAATTGTCATATGAGGGAAGATTGAGGAGACTGGGCCTGTATTCTCTCAAGTTTAGAAGAATAAGAGATAATCTCATTGAAAAATAAAAAACTATTAGAGGGTTCTACAAGTAGATGCAGGAAGCATATTTCCTGTGGCTGGGTAAAGTGGTAAATCTTTGGAATTTTCTACCCCAGAGGGGTGTAGGGTCTCAGTCATTGAGTATACTCCAGGCAGAGATTGATCAATTTCTAGACATTAAAGATATCAAGTGATATGGGGCCAGTGCGGGTAAATTAATTTGAAGCAGAAGATCAGCCACAATCTAATTAAATGGTAGAGCAGGCTCGAGAATGACTTATTCCTGCTCCCTATTTCCCTATGTTCCATGATTAACCAATAATGCTGTAAATGTTGACAATACAAGTTTGGTTAGTGGGGAAAATGGAACAGTTAACACAGTACAGTAAGATATTTTACCTTGAAGACCAGCAGACAACACGTAAATGAGAAACGTAAATGAGAAACTGGAGGAGGTCAAGGTGAATCCTTGAGGCACGCCAGATGAAATGGCATGGGAGCGGGAGATAAACTATTGAAGGTAGTTCTCTGGCTCTGAGTGAATAGATAAGAATGGAACCAAATGAATGTTGTTCAATGATAGTGAGGCATTGGAGGAAATGATGCAGCCAACTGTATCAAAGGCTGCAGACAGGTCGAGAAAGAGGAGGAGCAAAACTTACATTGGCAGTCAAATAGGATATCATTTCTAACTTTGGTAAAAAGTTGTTTCCATGCTGTGGTGAAATGAAAAGTTTGATTGTAGGCTTTTAACTTGGAACTCCTAGAAAAATGGCCATCAACAGAGGAAAGGGAGTTTGGAGATGTAGCTGTAGTTCAGTCAGGATGAAGGGATCCAAGTTGTTTTCTTTTTGAGAGAGGTCACAACAGCAGATTTGAAGGGAACAAGCTCAGTAAATGAAAAGAAAGAACCGTTAACAATATCAGCGAACAGCCAAAAATAATTTTCTAGGACTTAGAGGCTCAACACAAAAGCTCTTAGCTAAGTGTAAGAACTTCTGGGAGCAAAGCAGTAGATAGATGCAAAGCTACAAATGCCCTGGAGTTCCAACAAGGAATATTTAATTCTTAAAGGGTTTAACCAAAGTAGCACTTAATGTCATGTGCCTCTAATTATTATTATTTATGAGTTTACTTAATTCTTGGTCCTGCACAGCAGCTGAAAACTAATCCCGCTCAAGAGATATTTTCTCTATCTGAATGCCAATAAAAAAAAATTGCACATACTCAAAACTCTTGTTTAATGAAAATGGTGATTTGCGAAGATAGAAAACTCACTTGCCGAAATTATGAGAAAATTGGCAAGAAACTGTACATTCAATTCTTGTTTTTTTTTAAACATTTGGGAGTGTAAGAACCTGAAATTTCCAATGAGGCACTGGCAGGTTGAGAGGGGAGGGATGTTAAGGACCAAATGCAGCATTACTCCTGACCATATCCAAACATCACAGAGCCTTCGCATTTCACATTTCCTACATGGATACCTACTGGCTTTCTGGCACAAATGACGCATCTCCTGAATGGAAAAAGAATGACAGAATTGTGCTGTGCATCTATTAACACACTGGGCTCTGATGGAAACCATCAAATTATTTTAAAATTGCTTGACTCCTTCATCATCTGGCTTCAGCAATGCAAATTTACTGTTGTGTCAAACCACCAACCACTCATTTCAGACTCTACCAGCCCATCGTTCCACAATAAACCAAGGCACAAGTATTAGCAATGGAACAATAGTGAGAGTTCTGTGGGGTGGATAGGGGAGCACAAGAGAGGGCTGCTGGAAAGGGGGGAGGGGCAGGGAGAGAGTGGTAGATAGAAAGAGAGGATAGAGGGAAAAGTTGCAGCGGAGATAAAGAGGACATTGTGACAAGAGAGAGGAAGCTGAGTCAGAAAGGAAAAGAGAGTGGGGCAGTACAAGAAAGAGTGAGAGGCAGAGTGTGAGAGAGAAAAGGTAAAGCAGCTGAGGAAGTGTAGGAAAGAGAGAGAGAGAGAGAGAGAGAGAGAGATGGGGTCAGATAAGAGAAGTGGGGTCAGAGAGAATTTTTTTATAGAACAGTACAGCACAGAACAGGCCCTTCGGCCCTCGATGTTGTGCCGAGCAATGATCACCCTACTTAAACCCACGTAACCCGTATACCCGTAACCCAACAATCCCCCCATTAACCTTACACTACGGGCAATTTAGCATGGCCAATCCACCTAACCCGCACATCTTTGGACTGTGGGAGGAAACCGGAGCACCCGGAGGAAACCCACACACACACGGGGAGGACGTGCAGACTCCACACAGACAGTGGCCCAGCCGGGAATCGAACCTGGGACCCTGGAGCTGTGAAGCATTGATGCTAACCACCATGCTACCGTAAAGATGAAGCAGAGAGAAGGGATTCAGACAGACAAGCTGAGAGGGGGCAGTGAAAAGGAGCAGTAAGAGGGAGCGGTGAGAAGGGGCAGTGAGATGGATGGAGAGAAGAGAGGCAGAGAGATGGGACAGAGAGAGAGGGACAGAGAGAGGAGGTCAGAGAGCAAAGCGCAGAGAACAGAGGGAGAAGTATAGAGAGTGGGTGGAGATAGAGGCAGTGAAAGGGGGCAGATAGAGACAGTCAGGAGGGGACAGCAGGAAGAAGACAGAGGAAGCAGAAAGGGGGAACAAGGGGAGAAAGTGAGGGGTGGGGTAGACAGAGGAGATGGAGAGAACGGACAGATAGGTGGAGTGGGAGAAGGGGGAGGGAACAAGAGGAAGCAAGGGAAAGAAGCAGCGACTAGCAGAGGAAGTACAAAACATGGGGGCAGAGAGCTCCAGGGGCAGTAAAAGAATCAAGGGGCAAGAAAAAATAAACAGTGGGAGAAATGGAGTAGAGGGAGAATGTACAAGAGAGTGTTTAAGACAGGGAGCACGTGAAATAAAAAGCTCAAGAGTGAGAATGTGATGCACTACAAAATAATAGCTCCACAGAGATGGAGTACAATAATTAATGGTAGAGTGCAGAAGACAGATAATATGTGCGAGAGAGTGATAATGCACAATGCCAAAACAAGGAGCTCAAACATAGAATTTACAGTACGGAAGGAGGCTATTCAGCCCATTGAGCCTGCACAGACCCTTGGAAAGAACACCCCACACCTCCACCCTATCCCCGCAACCCCACCTAACCGTTTTTGGACACTCAGGGTAATTTAGCCAATCCACCTTATCTGCACATCTTTGGACTGTGGGAGGAAACTGGAACAACGGAGGAAACCCACCCAGACATGGAGAATGTGCAGACTCAGCACAGACAGTGACCCAAGCTGGGAATCGAACCTGGGACCCTGGAGCTGTGAAGCAACTGTGCTAACCACTGTTCTTCCCAATGCAGCACGGTAGCACAGTGGAATGCATAAAAGGAATGTACAAGAGTGCAAACAAATATGTGAGGGACTGAGATTACCTGAGCAAGAAAACACAAATGTAACGTTTAATGTGGCAGAGAGAAAAAGTGAGTGAAGAAATCAACGGTGGCATAGTGGCACAGTGGTGAGCACTGCTACCTCACAGCGCCAGGGACCAGGTTCAATTCTGGTCTTGGGTGATTGTTTGTGGAGTTTGCACGTTCTCCCTGTGTCATGGGTTTCCTCCGGGTACTACGGGTTCCTCCCACAGTCCAAAATGTGTGCGATATGTGGATTTGTCATGATAAATTACAGGGGTTACAGGGATAGGGCAGGCGAGTGGGCCTAGGTAGAGTGCTCTTTCGGAGGGTCGGTGTAGACTCGATGGGCCGAATAGCCTCCTTCTACACTGATTCTATGTTCGGAACTGTGAAAGTCTAAGAAGAAGAGTTTGTGGTTGATCCGTAGAGAGCATGAACGTATGGTGGAGAAGAGACTCAAAAAGCACAAGAGAGGGAATGATGGAGAGAATGTGAGAAGCAGCGAATAAGACAGCAAGTCGGGATAGAAAAATATCTGCTGTGGAGGAGAGAGTACACACTGTGGAGAGACAGAAGCAGAATGGGAAGAGAAAAGTAAAGATAGATGAGAAAGCAGACAAGAGTGATAGAAGTAAGTAAAGATAAAGTAAATTATAAGTTTATGTGCTCATAAATTTGCAATAACCTTCCCATTTGCAGCATTAGTATTAAGAAAATTAAAGAAATATTAAATGATCATGATAGTCATATTCTAAATTAACAGTTGCTGAACCGTTGAAACAGTCAGCAAAATACCGGTTCAAATGTATCTTGGACCTCAAACAAGCTAGACATTCGGTTTCAGATCGTACTTTTCTGTATAGCCTTTCAAATAACAACCTGTCATTGCTAAGGCTCTAGGCTGAGATAAGAATCCAGAGAGACTGTAGGGTGTGAACAAGAATAAAATTGAACATGGCAATGAATTTCCTCATGATTTTATAAGAGTGTTCCTTATATGAGCAGGAAGTGGGAAAGGTCTATCAGTATAGTTTCACACGATTCCCTAGGTGCAAAAAAAACCCCTCACATTCTCAACAGGGATCATCTTACAATCAGTGGGACTGGAAAGGTTGTAAAGGGCGACCACCCATGACCCCAAACAGGATGGTACTAGTTTCTTTTTGACACATCTAAGATCTTTTACCATCCCCCATGAAAACCTACCGATAGTAATAGGAATCAAACAATATTGAAATGAGGCTTCAACCTCCAGCACTGGGTTAGAAGTCAAAGCGCTGAATATATAGCTGAGCACCCACTATGACACCAAATGCTACGGGAATGTACTAACCAAAGTACTATCCAAGAAGGATGCAAAAATCTATGCTAAGCTGTGGCACATTTTGGATCCAGTAGCCATATGGGAATTTAAAGTATAGCTGGAAAGGATAGTTGGAGAAAATTATGGGGCCTCAGAACCGCAATCGCGAAATAAATGCAAAGTTAGTTTTGAAAAATTGGCTTAAAACGCAAGAGGAATTACAATCAAAATTTATCTGGTAAAGCAAAAGTGGCAAAAAATAATCAACGTGATTTTGTAGTAACTTCAAGAGTGTAAGGGGGATGCAGAATGACAAACATGAGGATAGGTGAAAAAATTACTAAAACAAGGGAAGCAGAATAAATGAACAAACATCAAATTGCACAAAATAATGTCAAGTATATGTTTTTCTTATGCAAGATTGTTACAAGTGTAAGGTATCATTGGATAATTATGTTTTTGACTCTGTTTAATTTAAGCCTGAGATCCCCTCAATCACGACACAGGAGAGAAGATAGATGATTCAAAGGCTTTAATCATCGAGAACTGTACAGCAGCCGAGAAGTGTGCTCATCACATGTGAGCGAGCCTTATCCGTCAACCTGAGTGAGCCTTATCTTATATACCGTTTCCTGGGGGCGGAGCCAGAGGCGGAGCCCCCCCAGGGTTCCAAGCCCGGTCTTAAAGGGCCAATGCATTAAAGGCAAGGTACCATTATTTCAGCTACTGATAACATTCATCACAATCACCCCCTGTTTAAAAAAAACACATAGTCCGTCGGGGGTGAAGTGGAGTTACAACTTCAGTCTTGCGGGTGGTTTGACCGTCCGTGCTGACTTTCTCTGCTCCGGTGGTGGTGCCGTGGATACGGTCGGTATTGATGGTGGTATATCCGGGAGCACGGTTGACTGAGCCTTTGCCCACCTTGGAGCGGGAGTATCCGGGATGACTAGGGTGATCGGTGCCGGCGACGACTGGGGGGCAGTGGGCGCTATGGGGGGAGCGCTGTCGGGGCCGGCAGTCGGTGCGGGGAGGGGAGCATCGTTGGGGAGGGTCGGTGAGGATAGCATCGGGGTCGGTGGGCGAGTTGGCGGGGTCGGTGGGAGAGCCAGCGGGTGCCAGGTCTCGCAGGGAGACGGTGTCCTGCCTGCCGTCGGGGTGCTCAACATAGGCGTATTGAGGGTTTGCGTGTAGCAGTTGGACCCTCTCGACTATGGGTTCGGATTCATGGCTCCTCACGTGCCTCCGGAGTAGAACTGGTCCTGGAGTCGTCAGCCAACGTGGAAGCGAGACCCCAGAGGTGGACTTCCTGGGGAAGACAAACAAACGATTGTGTGGGGTCTCATTCGTGGCCGTACAGAGGAGCGACCTAATGGAATGTAGGGCATCGGGTAGGACCTCCTGCCAGCGGGCAATTGGGAGACTCCTTGACCGTAGGGCTAGGAGGACGGCCTTCCAAACTGTTGCGCTCTCCCTCTCCACTTGCCCGTTTCCCCGCAGGTTAGAGCTCGTCGTTCTGCTCGAGGCGATGCCCTTGCTGAGCAGATATCGACGCAGATCATCGCTCATGAACGATGTACCCCGGTCGCTGTGGATATAAGCGGGGAAACCAAACAAACAGTGTGAAGATGCTGTGCAGTGCCTTGATCATGGAGGCCGAGGTCATATCGGGACAGGGGACAGCAAAAGGGAAGCGGGAGAACTCATCGATCACGGTGAGGAAATAGATGTTGCGGTTGGTGGATGGGAGGGGCCCTTTGAAGTCCACACTTAGTCGCTCAAAGGGCCCAGAGGCCTTTATCAGGCGGACCCTGTCTGGTCGATAGAATTGCAGTTTGCATTCCGCACAGATCTGGCATGCCTTAGTCATGGCCTTGACCTCCTCTGTGGAGTAGGGAAGGTTGCGGGACTTGATGAAGTGGGCAAGCCGGGTGACCCCCGGGTGGCAGAGGTAATCGTGGATGGCTCTCAGGCGGTCTTTGTGCGCGTTGGCGCACGTGCCACGAGGGCTTGTTAAGCTTCCCCGGGCGATATTTAATATCGTACGTGTAGGTGGAGAGCTCTTTCCTCCACCTCATAATTTTGTCATTTTTTATTTTGCCCCGTTGTGCGTTATCGAACATAAAGGCGACCGACCATTGGTCGGTGACGAGGGTGAACCTCCTACCGGCTAGGTAGTGCCTCCAGTGCCGCACGGCCTCCACTATGGCTTGTGCCTCCTTCTCGATTGCAGAGTGCCGAATTTCCGAGGCGGTGAGGGTTCGGGAGAAGAACGCTACTGGTCTGCCCGCCTGGTTGAGAGTAGCAGCCAGGGCAATGTCTGATGCTTCGCTTTCTACTTGGAAGGGAATGGCTTCGTCCACCTCGTGCATGGCGGCCTTGATGATGCTGGCCTTGATATGGTTGAAAGCCGACTGGGCCTCAGCCGTCACGGGAAAAACCGTAGTCTTAATGAGTGGCCGGGCTTTGTCCGCATATCTGGGGACCCACTGGGCATAATAGGAGAAAAGCCCCAAGCACCGTTTGAGTGCCTTGAGGCTACGGGGGAGGGGGAGTACCTTAAGGGGATGCATGCGGTCGGGGTCTGGGCCTAGGACCCCGTTTCCCACGACGTAGCTGAGGATGGCTAGCCGAGTTGTGTGGTAGTCAGAGTCCTCGGTTAAGGCAGCACGGTAGCATTGTGGGTAGGACAATCGCTTCACAGCTCCAGGGTCCCAGGTTCGAATCCGGCTTGGGTCACTGTCTGTGCGGAGTCTGCACATCCTCCCCGTGTCTGCGTGGGTTTCCTCCAACAGTCCAAAGATGTGCAGGTTAGGTGGATTGGCCATGATAAATTGACCTTACTGTCCAAAATTGCCCTTAGTGTTGGGTGGAGTTACTGGGTTATGGGGATAGGGTGGAGATGTTTACATTGAGTAGGGTGCTCTTTCCAAGAGCTGGTGCAGACTCGATGGGTTGAATGGCCTCCTTCTGCACTGTAAATTCTATGATAAGTCGTACTCACAAAATGGCTGCCTGGAATCACAAAATGGCCACCGCCGTCAGTCACACGTGTCGGGGTTCGAAGATGGCCACCGCTAAGATGGCCGCTCCCATGACTCGCACGAGGTCGATGACCCGCGGTGCCTGTGAGACCGGGAGCTTGATTTCTGGGCCTGGTGAGGATTTTGTTTGTGGCCTTTGGGGCCAGCCAGGCAGACTTTAGCGGAGTGCCTTTTCTTCCCGCAGTCGTTGCAGATCGCGGAGCGGGCCAGGCAACGTTGCCGTGGGTGCTGATCTTGCCCACAGAAATAGCATGGAGAATCCCCGGAGTGAGCGGATCGCCACACAGCGCAGGCCTGTAGCGTGGCCGAGTCTGGAGGGGATCGAGAGGGACTCGCAAGGTCAGTGGAGTACGTACGGAGGTTACGGTGGGCCGTTTCTAGGGAAGAGGCGAGCGTTACCGTGCCTTGCAGATCCTTTGCCCCGTCTTCTAGGAGTCGCTGCCGGATGTACGAGGACCTGATACCGGACACAAAGGCATCGCGAATATGCAAGTTAATGTGGGTTTCTGCCGTCACTGCTTCCTCGCAAGCACAGCGAGTTTCTCCATGTACTTGTGCAGAGTTTCCCCAGAACGCTGGCTGCAGGTTGAGCGCAAATGTCTGGCACATTCCTCATTAATCGGCTTCACAAAGCGTTTTGTCAGTATCTCGACCGCAGCTTCGTAATTTGCAGCGTTTCCGATCGCGGAGGAGAGTCGGTGGCCCACTTGGGCATGTAGTAAACGCAGCTTGCGAGCGACCTCAATCGCTGAGGAGTCAATATAGTCCTCAAAACACCGCAGCCAATATTAAAAAATTTCCAGGGCTTCCGGAGACCGAGCGTCCAGGTTGAGTTTCTCCGGCTTTAGAGCGCTGTCCATCTTGATGTATCAGATGATTAAATTGAGATACCCTCAATCACGACACAGGAGAGAAGATAGATGATTCAAAGGCTTTAATCATCTGAGAACTGTACAGCAGCCGAGAATTGTGCTCATCACATGTTGCCTGAGTGAGCATTATCTTATACCGTTTCCTGGGGACGGAGCCAGAGACGGAGCCCCCCAGGGTTCCAAACCCGGTCTTAAAGGGCCAATGCATTAAAGGTAAGGTACCATTATTTCAGCTACTGATAACATTCATCACAAAGTCGAAATGGATTAGTGAGGGCATCATGTGATCTACAATGCATTCTTTCTGACAAATCAGTGTGGCTTGATTTTCATGGAGACTGGAGGCCCAGGTTGAGGCTTATTGAATGCAGGGTGCAAAATAGTCACATCTGAAAACAAAGGCTGGGTTGACTGTGAACAGACATTCTGGGCGGGATTCTCTAATAATGGGGCTATGTCCCATGCTGGCATGAAAACTGGCGCCCATGACTCCGGTGTCAACGGCTCCCGAAAGTGAGGGATTCTCACCTTCCGAGAGGGCTAGGATGGCGGCGGAGTGGTCCCCAGAGCTCCAGCCGGCGCAGAACGGCCTGCACGATTTCGCTCATGCGGAGAGGCCGGCATATTTCCGCACATGCGTGAAACGGCCGGCATATTTCCGGAGTTCCCTTCTCCGTGCCGGCCCCCGGGCAATATGGCGGAGCCTTACAGGAGCCCGGTGCGGAGTAAAGTAGGCCCCACTGAACCAGCCTGCCTGCCGATCAGTTGGCCCCGATCACGGGCCAGGCCACCGTGGTCCCCCCTGGGGTCGGATCGGATCTTCTCCCCCCCTCCCCCCCCCAGGACGGCACCTGCACACTCACCCAGGTCCCGCCGTGTGGGTGCTGAGTAATCCACGCCGGCGGAACTCGGCCAAACCCGTCAGCCACTCGGCCCATCGGCGCCCGGAGAATCGTTGGGGGGTGGGGGCGCTGTCAACGGCCCCCGACCGGTGTGGCGGCGATCCCACGGGCGCCCGACAAACGGTGCCGGAGAATGCGGATGCCGGCGTATTTCTCGAGTGCCCCCCCCCCCCCGTGGATGGGCAGAAACTGAGCAAGAGAGAGGGGAAGAGAGAAAGAGCCAGATAGAGAGAGCATGTGAAAGAGAGTGATGTCTCACAAAAGGGTGCATCTGGTGTGGTCAGCCACAGAGAAGGCTGTGTCTCCTCTGCAAGTCACCAGACAGAAACGAGTCCTGATAATGAGCAGAATACTGGTTAATTGAGGATGATAGCAAAAATGAAAAGATATATATTCTTCAGGGTAGTAAAACAGGCAGCAGAATAAATACTCGGGAACAACATGTTGTTTTTGTTATAAGAGAGGCCATCTGAAGGCAGATTGTTGGAAATTGAAAGGTAAAACCATAGCATTTGTGTGTGTGCATGGATGATAGCAGAACATGTTATACCAGTAGGTGGAGCTTGTGGCAAACCAATAGCTTTGAACGTACTTATTATCAGAAAAGACCAGAGCAGAGAACCCTTAAGATTATTGTGTCCAAGGGGAAGTCATCACATTGTTGCCCGTTAAAGCAGGCAAACAAATTAATAATCTTAGGAATATGGGGTCAGCTCAATGTCTGGTGACGGTAGGTGAACAGAAACTTTCTGAAGAGGGTATGCTATTTAAAAAAGTATTGATTAAGGGTATTAATGGAGGTTCAGCTATTCCTTTGCATAAAGATAATTTGAAATGTGGGTTAATTTCCAGTATTATGGTTGTGGGAATTGTATCAAAGTTGCCTAATAATGGTGTTGATTTTATGCTAGGAAATGTCCTCACTGGAGATAAAATGTTGCCATCTCCCTGATGTCAGGGCAGTCCAGACCAGTCATGCTGTTGAAATTGAAAATAGACAAGAGAAATCAAATTACAGACAGAAATCCATGAAACTCTGTAAGCCTGCTGTGAAAATTACTGTTTCAACTAAAGGGTGTGTTCAAAGAGTCAAAGATCAGATTGCTGTGGTTAAAGAGGCATTCGAATTTACGGTAGACCACAAAGAATTAAAATAAGATGGAAACAAATTGAAGCTGTTGGAATTAAACCTGTAGGCAAAACATAGGCGGGAAGTGCACCTAACTCCAGCTCCTCAGAGACCGTGTTAGGGAACTGGAGCTGGAGGAACCTCGGATCAACTGGGAGACAGAGGGGTTTATCGAGAAGAGTTACAGGGAGGTAGCCACACCCAAGGTACTGGACAAGAATAGCTGGGTTACAGTCAGGGGAAAGAAAACGAACAGGCAGACAGTGCAGGGATCCCTCGTGGCCGTTCCCCTTCAAAACAAGTATACCGCTTAGATGCTGTTGGGTGACCTACCGGGGGGGGGGGGGGGGGGGAAGGCCCTAGCGGCCAGGTCTCTGGCACTGAGTCTGGCTCTGGGGCTCAGAAGGGAAGGGGGGGAGAATAGAAAAGCAATAGTAATAGGAGATTCAATGGTTAGGGGAATGGATAGGAGATTCTGTGGTCAGGAGCGAGACTCCCGGAAGGTATGTTGCCTCCCGGGTGCCAGAGATGTCTCGGATCGTGTCTTCAGGATCCTGAAGGGGGAGGGTGAGCAGCCAGAAGTCGTAGTACACATTGGTACCAACGACGTAGGTAGGAAAAGGGGTGTGGACGTAATAAACAAGTTTAGGGAGTTAGGCTGGAAGTTGTCATCTCTGGTTTGTTGCCGGTGCTACTTGATAACGAGGCTAGGAATAGGGAGAGAGTGCAGTTGAACACGCGGCTGCAGGAATGGTGTAAGAGGGAGGGCTTCAGGTATTTGGATAATTGGAGCGCATTCTGCGGAAGGTGGGACCTGTACAAGCAGGACGTGTTGCATCTGAACCAGAGGGGCACCAATATCCTGGGAGGGAGGTTTTCTAGTAGTCTTCGGGAGGGTTTAAACTAATTTGGCAGGGGAATGGGAACAGGACTTGTAGTCCGGCAACTAAGGAAGCCGATATTCAGGACGCCAAAGCGTGTAGTGACGCAGTGGGGAAGGTAACACTGACAAAGGAGAGTACTTGCAGGCAAGGAGATGGGTTGAAGTGTGTATACTTCAGTGCAAGAAGCATCAGGAATATGGTGGGTGAACTTAAGGCATGGATCGGTACTTGGGACTATGATGTGGTGGCCATCACGGAAACGTGGATAGAGGAGGGGCAGAAATGGTTGTTGGAGGTCCCTGGTTATAGATGTTTCAACAAGATTAGGGAGGATGGTAAAAGAGGTGGGGGAGAGGCATTGTTAATTAGAGATAGTATAACAGCTGCAGAAAGGCAATTCGAGGAGGATCTGCCTACTGAGGTAGTATGGGTTGAAGTCAGAAATAGGAAAGGAACAGTCACCTTGTTGGGAGTTTTCTATAGGGCCCCCAATAGCAGCAGAGATGTGGAGGAACAGATTGGGAAACAGATTTTGGAAAGGTGCAGAAGTCACAGGGTAGTAGTCATGGGTGACTTCAACTTCCCAAATATTGAGTGGAAACTCTTTAGATCAAATAGTTTGGATAGAGTGGTGTTTGTGCAGTGTATCCAGGAAGCTTTTCCAACACAGTATGTAGATTGGCCGACCAGAGGGGAGGCCATATTGGATTTGGCACTTGGTAATAAACCAGGGCAAGTGATAGATTTGTTCATGGGGGAGCATTTTGGAGCTGGTGACCACAATTCTGTGACTTTCACTTTAGTAATGGAGAGGGATAGGTGCGAGCAACAGGGCAAGGTTTACAATTGGGGGGAGGGTAAATACAATGCTGTCAGACAAGAATTGAAGTGCATAAGTTGGGAACATAGGCTGTCAGGGAAGGACACAAGTCAAATTTGGAACTTGTTCAAGGAACAGGTACTGCGTGTCTTTGATATGTATGTCTCTGTCAGGCAGGAAAGAGATGGTCGAGTGAGGGAACCATGGTTGACAAGAGAGGTTGAATGTCTTGTTAAGAGGAAGGAGGAGACTTATGTAAGGCTGAGGAAACAAGGTTCAGACAGGGCGCTGGAGGGATACAAGATAGCCAGGAGGGAACTGAAGAAAGGGATTAGGAGAGCTAAGAGAGGGCATGAAAAATCTTTGGCGGGTAGGATCAAGGAAAACCCCAAGGCCTTTTACACATATGTGAGAAATATGAGAATGACTAGAGCGAGGGTAGGTCTGATCAAGGACAGTAGCGGGAGATTGTGTATCGAGTCTGAAGAGATAGGAGAGGTCTTGAACGAGTACTTTTCTTCAGTATTTACAAACGAGAAGGGCCATATTGCTGGAGTGGACAGTGAAACAGACTGGCAAGCTTGAGAAGATACTTGTTAGGACGGAAGATGTGTTGGGTGTTTTGAAAAACTTGAGGATAGACAAGTCCCCCGGGCCTGACGGGATATATCCAAGGATTCTATGGGAAGCAAGAAAAAAATTGCAGAGCCGTTGGCAATGATCTTTTCGTCCTCACTGTCAACAGGGGTAGTACCAGGGGATTGGAGAGTTTGCGAATGTCGTGCCCCTGTTCAAAAAAGTGAATAGGGATAACCCTGGGAATCACAGGCCAGTTAGTCTTACTTCGGTGGTAGGCAAAGTAATGGAAAGGGTACTGAGGGATAGGATTTCTGAGCATCTGGAAAGACACTGCTTGATTAGGGATAGTCAGCACGGATTTGTGAGGGGTAGGTCTTGCCTTGCAAGTCTTATTGACTCCTTTGAGGAGGTGAACAAGCATATGGATGGAGGTAAAGCAGTGGATGTAGTGTACATGGATTTTAGTAAGGCATTTGATAAGGTTCCCCATGGTAGGCTTATGCAGAAAGTAAGGAGGCATGGGATAGTGGGAAATTTGGCCAGTTGGATAACGAACTGGCTAACCGATAGAAGTCAGAGAGTGGTGTTGGATGGCAAATATTCAGCCTGGAGCCCAGTTACCAGTGGCTTACCGCAGGGATCAGTTCTGGGTCCTCTGCTGTTTGTGATTTTCATTAATGACTTGGATGAGGGAGTTGAAGGGTGGGTCAGTAAATTTGCAAATGATACAAAGATTGGTGGAGTTGTGGATAGTGAGGAGGGCTGTTGTCGGCTTCAAAGAGACATAGATAGGATGTAGAGCTGGGCTGAGAAGTGGCAGATGGAGTTTAACCCTAACAATTGTGAGGTTGTCCATTTTGGAAGGATAAATATGAATGCGGAATACATTCATATGAGAATGATCAAGGACAGTAGCGGGAGATTGTGTATTGAGTCTGAAGAGATAGGAGAGGTCTTGAACGAGTACTTTTCTTCAGTATTTACAAACGAGAAGGGCCATATTGTTGGAGAGGACAGTGTGTAAGCTCGAGAAGATACTTGTTAGGACAAGAAGAGATCTTGGGATCTATGTTCATATATCTTTGAAAGTTGCCACTCAAGTGGATAGAGCTGTGAAGAAGGCCTATGGTGTGCCAGCATTCATTAGCAGAGGGATTGAATTTAAGAGCCGTGAGGTGATGATGCAGCTGTACAAAACCTTGGTAAGGCCACATTTGGAGTAATGTGTGCAGTTCTGGTCCCCTCATTTTAGGAAGGATGTGGAAGCTTTGGAAAAGGTGCAAAGGAGATTTACCAGGATGTTGCCTGGAATAGAGAGTAGGTCTTACGAGGAATGGTTGTGGGTGCTAGGCCTTTTCTCATTAGAACGGAGAAGGATGAGGGGTGACTTGATAGAGGTTTACAAGATGATCAGGGGAATAGATAGAGTAGACAGTCAGAGACTTTTTCCCCAGGTGGAACAAACCATTACAAGGGGACATAAATTGAAGGTCAATGGTGCAAGATATAGGGGGGATATCAGAGGAAGGTTCTTTACCCAGAGAGTAGTGGGGGCATGGAATGAACTGCCTTTGGAAGTAGTTGAGTCGGAAACGTTAGGGACCTACAAGCAGCTATTGGATAGGTACATGGATTATGGTAGAATAATGGAGTGTAGATTAATTTGTTCTTAAGGGCAGCACGGTAGCATTGTGGATAGCACAATTGCTTCACAACTCCAGGGTCCCAGGTTCGATTTCGGCTTGGGTCACTGTCTGTGTGGAGTCTGCACATCCTCCCAGTGTGTGCTTGGGTTACCTCCGGGTGCTCCGGTTTCCTCCCACAGTCCAAAGATGTGCAGGTTGGGTGGATTGGCCATGATAAATTGCCCTTAGTGTCCAAAATTCTATGATCTATGATTAACCTAGGACAAAAGTTCGGCACAACATCGTGGGCCGAAGGGCCTGTTCTGTGCTGTATTTCTCTATATATTCTATAGGCAACAACTGTCAAAGCAGATAACAGCAGCACTCAAAGCTGATGATGGCACAAAGGAAAATAGCACTTTACAATCAAATGGAGCTATGAAGGAAACAATGTGGTCAGTGATATACCATCAATTCACAGCATGACCATATGAACAAGTGAACGAAGGCTTTATTACACAAATAACTAGCCGGCCAGTGACTTCTGTACAAAGGAGCTGGGCACAGGACTATATACGGGCCTGGGGGGGGCGGAGCCAGAGGCGGAGCCCACTGGGGTTCCAGCTCAATCCTTAAAGGTTAAAGGTTACACAGGTACCACATATCCTGGTGAATACATTCACCGCCTGTTTAAAAAAAAACACAAAGTCCGGCAGGGGTGACGTGGGTCACTCTATCCTGTTCAATCTATCCAGAGACCGGATCGTCCTTTTAGACCTCCTCAGCTCAGGCGGTGCGGCGGGCACGAACGTCGTAGATGATGGCGACTCCAGGAGCATGTTGTTGGGAGCTTCCGCCCGGCGTATCGGAGACGGTTGCGAGGTAGTGGTCGGCAGGTGGGTGGCGGTAGTGAAGGTGTGGGGGGCAGTGCAGACGCGGGGGGACTGTGTAGGCGCGGGAAGACACAGGAGCCCCAGGGGAGCGAAAGAGACACGGTTGGTGGCGGTAGGCGATGCTGGGAGGGGGGGGGCAGGTTAACCAGCGGGCGCCAGGCCCTGTAGGGAGACTGTATCTTGCCGTCTATCTGGGTGCGCGACGTAGGCGTAATGGGGGTTTGCGTGCAGCAGCTAGACCCTCTCAACTAGGGGGTCGGTCTTCTGGCTCCTCACATGCCTCCGGAGAAGGATAGGCCCCGGAGTTATCAGCCAGGATGGAAGCGAGACCCCGGAGATGGACTTCCTGGGGAAGGCAAACAAGCGGTTGTGAGGGGTCTCATTCGTGGCTGTGCAGAAGAGCGACCTAATGGGGTGGAGCGTGTCGGGGAGGACCTCCTGCCAGCGGGGAACAGGGAGGTTTCTAGATTGAAGGGCAAGAAGGACGGCCTTCAATACCGTTGCGTTCTCCCTCTCCACCTGCCTGTTGCCCTGCGGGTTGTATCTGGTAGCCCTGCTCAAGGCGAAGCCCTTACCAAGCAGGAACTGACACAGCTCATTGCTCATAAACGATGTGCCCCGGTGTTGCTCGTTCTGGTGAGTGTGCTTTACGCCCGCTGGTTAACCTGCCCCCCCCCCCCACCCCGCATCCCAGCATTGCCTACTGCGATTTGCACTCCACGCAGACTTGGCAATCCCTGGTCATGGCCTTGACTGCCTCGATGAAGTAGGGCAGGTTGCGGGACTTAATAAAACGGACAAGCCGGATGACCCCGTGTGGCAGAGGTCGTTGTGGAGAGCCCACAGTCGGTCCTCCTGCGCGCTGGTGCAAGTACCGCAGGACAGGGTATCTGAGGGCTCGTTGAATTCCCCAGGACAATACTTAATATCGTAAGTGTAGGTGGAGAGTTCGATCCTCCACCTCAAGATCTTATCATTTTTAATCTTGCCCCGCTGTGCATTGTCAGACATAAAGGCTACCGACCGTTGGTCGGTGACGAGGGTGAACCTCCAACCAGCTAGGTAGTGCCTCCAATGCCGCACAGCTTCCACAATGGCTTGCGCCTACTTCTCGACAGAGGAGTGGTGAATCTCGGAAGCATTGAAGGAAGCAGAGAAGACGGCTACAGGCCTGCCCGCCTGGTTGAGGATAGCAGCCAGGGCGATGTCTGACGCATCGCTCTCTACCTGAAAAGGGATGGACTCATCCACCTTGTGCATGGCGGCTGTAGTGATATCAGCCTTGATGTGGCTGAAGGCCAAGTGGGCCTCAGCCGTCAGGGGAAACGTACTGGTCTTAATAAGTGGGCGGGCTTTGTCCGCGTAGTTGGGGACCCACTGGGCGTAGTGTGAGAAAAGCCCCAGGCACTGTTCGAGGGCCTTGAGGCTGTGGGGAAGGGGAAGTTCTGTGAGGGGGCACATGCGGTCGGGGTCGGGTCCCAGGACTCCGTTTTCCATGACATAGCCAAGTATGGCTAGCCGGGTTGTGCGGAAAACGTACTTCTCCCTATTATATGTGATGTTGAGGGATTGGGCGATTTGGAGGAACTTCTTCAGGTTGGCGTCGTGGTCTTGCTGATCATGGCCGAAGATGGTGACATTGTCCAAGTACGGGTATGTAGCCCCGCAGCCCATACAGGTCCACCATTCGGTCCATCATTCTCTGGAAGACCGAGACCTCATTGGTGACGCCAAAAGGGACCCCGAGGAAGTGGCGATCTTCCGGGCGGATTGGGAGCTGGTGGTAGGCAGACTTCAGATCCATCGTAGAGAAAACCCGGTATTGCACGATCTGGTTGACCATCTCCGCAATGCGGGGGAGGGGGTACGCATCCAGTTGCGCAAACCGGTTAATGGTCTGGCTGTAGTCCACCACCATCCGGTTCTTTTCTCCAGTTCTGACAACCACCACTTGAGTTCTCCAGGGGCTGTTGCTAGCCTCGATGACCCCCTCTCTCAAGAGTCACTGGACTTCTGACTTGATGAAAGTCATATCTTGTGCACTGTACCGCCTGCTCCCGGTGGCGACGGGCTTACAGTCGGGGGGGTGAGGTTTGCGAAGAGAGAGGGGGGAGGGGGGTGCGACCTTAAGGGTCGCGAGGCTACATACCGTGAGGGTGGTAAGGGTCCGCTGAACTTCACGGTCAGGCTTCGGTGACTGCATTGGAAGTCTAGTCTAACAGTAGAGGGGCGCAGAGGTGAGGGAGGACATATAGCTTAAAAAAGGGCATACTCAGCGCCCTGTATCGTGAGGTTTGCAACACAGTACCCCCGGATCCGGACCGAATGGGATCCGGAGGCGAGGGACATCGTTTGAGATGCGGGGTAGATGCGCAGGGAGCAGCGCCTTACCATTTCGGGGTGTACGAATCTCCGTGCTCCCGGAGTCGAAGAGACAGGGGGTCTTGTGCCCGTTTACCCGGACGACTATCATGGAACTCCACAGGTGCTTCGGCTACGGCTGGTCGAGGGTGACGGCGCAGAGCTGCGAGTAATCAGTGTAGTCGGAGGAATCTGGGTCATAAAATGGCGTCCCCCACGATTCGCATTGAGCTGAATTGAGCTGAAGATGGCCGCCCCCACGAGTTGCACGCGTCTGATGACGCGTCTGAAGGTGGCGTTTCCGGCAGGCACACCACCGCATTACGGGTCTGCGGGCCTGTGAGTCCATGGGTCGGGCCTGAGGAACTTTCAGCTTCTGGGCTTTCGATCTGGCCAGACAGACTCTGGCGAAATGACCCTTTTTGCCACAGTCGCTGCATGTCGCAGAGGTTGACATGGGTGTTGGCCCTGGCCGCAGAAGTAGCACGACGGTCCCTCGGTCTGGGCGGGCAGCCTCGTGGCACAGGCCTGTGGTGTGGCCGGGTCTGGCGACATCCACGTAGGCGGGGCCCACGTGGGGCTCGCTGGGTCCACGGGGAACGCGCTGAGGCTCTGGTAGGCCACCTCTAACGAGGTGGCTAGTTTTACTGTGTCCTGCAGGTCGGTAGCCCCGTTTTCCAGCAGTCACTGCCTGACATAATGAGAGCAGACCCCAGCCACATAGGTGTCCCGAATCTGCAGCTTCATGTGCTCCTCAGCCGTCACATCTTGATAATTACAATTTCTGGCCAGTAGGGTCATGTTTTCCAAATATTCGTCCAGAGATTCTGCGCGCTGCCGGCGGGTAGTAAGCAGATGCCGCCTGAACACTTCGTTTACAGGCCTGATGAAGCGCTTCTTCAGAATCGTGACCCTGCATCGTACGTGGCTGCCTTTTCGATCAAAACTGAAATTTGATGGCTCACCATGGAGGAGGTGCAGCTTGTGAGCTTCGGGGATAGGCGCGTTGGAGGAGCCGATGTAGGTCTCAAAGCAGCAGAGCCAGTGAGAGAAGATCCCCTTGGCTTCTGGGGCACGGGCGTATAAGTCGAGTTTTTCTGGCTTGAGAGCGGTGTCCATAGTGACGTTGTTTGTGTAATAAATTGATATACCATCAATTCACAGTGAGACCATATGAACAAGTGAACGAAGGCTTTATTACACAAAGAACTAGCCCGCCAGTGACCTCTCTACAAATGGCTGCCACCCACTGGGCGCAGGACTATATACCTTCCCGACGGGGCGGAGCCAGAGGCAGAGCCCATCGGGGTTCCAGCTCAATTCTTAAAGTTTAAAGGTTACACAGGTACCACATCTCCTGGTGAATACATTCACCACAGCCGGGATTCTCCAAGCCTCCGCGCCAAAATCGCACTCGGCATGGGGGCGGGGAACGGGGCCTCAGACCTGCGATCGGGTCCGATGCTGGCACGTGATTCTCCGGCGTGCGGTCAACGCGGCGCCGGTCAGGGGCCAATGAAAGAGGTCCCCGGGGCAATTCTCCGCGGTTAACCCGCCGAGTTCCCACTGGCGTGGTTCTAACATGGTTCCACCCAGTGGGAGCTCCGACTCGCTGGCATGGTGGCCGTCCTGGTGGTGTGGATCAGACTCCGGGGCGAGTCTCCACCAATGCCAAGCCCACGATCGAGGGCTACTGATCAGTGGGTGTGCGCGATTCAGGGGGCTCACCTTCTTCCGTGCCGGCCCGCTGTGTGGTACCGCCATGTTGCACGGGCCTGGCGTGAAAGCGGCTGCCACACACATGCACGGACCCGCGGCTGGCCGCCGCATGCATGCGCTAACGCGCGCCTGGCAGTGCAGGGCCGTGTATTGGCACCGTGCCCCCTTTGGGCTTCAGAACCGCTGGGCCAAGAGGCCCATTGGCACCCGTGTGAAACACTCCGGTGTTTACGCCGGCCTCAACACTTCACCGCGTGATGTGACCATCAATTCACAAGACACGTGGTTGGAAGTAAACAGTGGTTTTAATAGTCTTACATCTGAGCCTGCCTGCGACGAGATGAACTGGCAGCAGGCTCACAACTGCAGATATTTATACTTCCAGTTAGTGGGAGGAGCCATGGGCGGAACCATGGGCGGAGTCAAGGGTGGAGCCCAGTACAAACTCCTCATCTCCCCCTATGGGCAGAGCCGAGCAACTGCTCGTATACCGAGCTTACAGAGACACAACACATACAATATAACAGTGTGAATTACTAGGATTGTGATTCACCACATCGCATTTTCGCAGAATCCTGGCCTGTGTTCTTGAACACAAATTAAAAGTTCAAAATGATGAAGCAATTACTTTTGCGAGTGAAACATTGTAGAAAGTTTCTGCTTAGTGAGAAAATGAAAATAAAAACAAATTCACAGAATCTGTGATCTGACTAGAAAAAGAATATCAGGACTTTTTGACTCATCATCAATGTGGCCTTTGTAATTGTCACAAACAGAATGTATTTGATCCCTTACTGCTATAATAAGTATGTTTCGCATGGAAAGTGATGGGTCTTTCTTACCATTGAAGTGTGTATTTCAATTAAACAATTCAGTAACAAGCTTTCATGAGTTTTAATGAAGGAACGTTGTTAAGTCTCACATATTTACACCAAATTAATGCATTGTCACACATTTGGTCGCATACACGTGTGCACGTTCGCACAATTGAATACAGGTAAAGTTACTGTACTTCTACGGATTACAGTTAATTCAGTCTCTGGTTTATGATTTCTGGCCACCCATATGGCTGGTGGTTTCTTGAATGGATTTTGATAGCTTAACGATGAAGTGACAGGCTTGTAAAGCAGGTTGCAAGGTTTATTGTAGTCAGATATCTAAGAGGTTGGTTCTCAGGTGAATTACTTTGAGTGTTTTATGACTTGCAGCTAGTTTCAGACTGGCTGATGACTGATGGTTTCTAAAGTTAAAGATGGAGTAAAGATAGCACAACCATTCTATACGAAAGGGAAAATGCTGGAAAATCTCAGCAAGTCTGGCAGCATCTGTAGGGTGTGAAAAGAGCTAACGTTTCGAGTCCAATGACTCTTTGTCAAAGAGCCATCAGACTCAAAACGTTAGCTCTTTTCTCTTCCTACAAATGCTGCCAAACTTGCTGAGATTTTCCAGCATTTTCCCTTTCGTTTCAGATTCCAGCATCCGCAGTAATTTGCTTTTAACAACCGTTCTATACAATTGCTGTTCTTCTGCGGTCTGCCCAAATCTCTTCTGGATCTTGGGATAATAAAGGATCTCAGCATCAGAAACCAGTTTCCGTCATATGGTTAATGGGCATTGTCCACCCGGATTGGCTGTCATCTATAGGCCATTGCTATACAGCAGGAGTTAGGTCATGGTCTTTCACTCTTGTGAATACCTGATCTCACCAATTTTACATTGTTGAATTGTAAACCTGGAGACATAGGATGTAGGAGTCTACTAGAAAGCTTCAAACACTGGCAAGTGTGAACTCCATAGATACATTCTTCTTGGCATGTCATTCAAGGGGGAGGCCTCCACCCATGATTAGTCAATGCAGAACTTTCCGGAAGCTTGACAGTCGGTATTAAATCAGCAAAGGTCACATGACTCCTTAACAGTTCATCAGTATCCATTTTAAATAAATGAGGGACAGTGCCAGAAGCTTCCATACAAGCTCAGTTCTTGTGTAAAGTTAGGAATATGACATGCCTTTATTGGGCATGACGCAAGAATAGCTAAGGAGGTAGTGTAAAACTTCAAAAAGAGTCACATGGACTCAAAAATCTAACTGTTTTTCTCTCCACAGTTGCTGTGAAACCTGCTGAGTTTATCCTGCATTTTATGTTTTCATTGCATCCGCACTATTCTGCTGTTATTATCGGAAAATATTACGTGCTAGTCACTAAAGTGCTCAAATGTTATATTTTGGTACCGTTGTGGAAACATTACAACAGGAATAATTATTCATTCTTTGTGGGGAGATGTTAAGAGTGTGTGGTTTTATAAGATGATTAAGTTTTACATTGTCCCCAAGGTACAATTGAGTAGTGAAGCGGGTCATGTGATTTTCTATGCGTTCTGCCCGCGTGGTCTGGTTACCATGTAGATCGGGGGGGGGGGGCACAGGTTGAGTCTTACTGAGAACGAAGTTTAAAATTGTCACAGCTGACAAGCAAGGCTAGAGTAACTGGGCTGTATGTGGACAGGCATTTTGTGTCAGTATTTTTGGACAGAAATCAAGAGAGATAGAGAGATCTTACAGAAAATGTGCAGTTGGTACGGTCAGAAGAGAGGACAAGACTGCAGGTCCTCAGCAAATGCGAGAAGGAGAAAGGTCTCTGGTCAAACAGATGCATCCCATGGCAATAGAAAGACCCTGGAAGATTTGGCGTGGCTTGGCCAGGAGAAAGTAGCTCTGACTGTTACTAGTCAGTTTGGGAATTCCCTGAAAATTGAGGGAAGTACATTTGGGCGTTAGGATTCGAGAAAACAATAGTAAAATTACTGAACAGCTACTTACATGGATAAATCAGGGCCAGAGTTCCAGAAATAGTTCATGAGGATATAGATAGTGGGCGGGATTCTCCGACCCCCCCACCGGGTCGGAGAATCGCTGGGGAGCGGCTTGAATCCCGCCCCCGCCGGCTGCCGAATTCTTCCGCATCAGGGTTTTGGCGGGGCGGGAATCGTGCCGCGCTGGTCGGCGGCTGCTGGCAGTGCCCTCCCCTCCCCGGCGATTCTCCGGCCTGCGATGGGCTGCGTGGTCGCCTGTTCCGCCGTCGTAAATTACAACAGGTATTTACCGGCGGGACCTGGTTCTGCGGGTGGCCTCCGGGGTCCTCGGGGAGGCGCAGGGGGATCTGGCCCGGGGAGGTGTCCCCACGGTGGTCTGGCCCGCAATCAGGACCTACTGATCCATGGGCAGGCCTGTGCCATGGGGGCACTCTATACCTCCGCGTCGGCTGCTGTGGACCTCTCGATGGCCGACGCGGAGATGAACCCACTGCTGCGCATGCACTGGGATGACGCCAGCACACGGCTTCCGCGCCAACTTGCGCAGGCTCTTCGGAGCCTGTTGGCGTGGCACCAAGCCCCTTCCGCGCCGGCTGGCGGGGCGCAAGCCACTCCGGTGCCGGCCTAGCCCCTCCTCCACACCTTCGGAGCGGCCCAATGCCAGAGTGGTTCACACCATTCATTCCTGCTGGAATTGCCCGCCCCGCCGATTCCCACAGAATCCCACCCACATGTGTGTAGAATACAACACAAACATTTATGTTAAAACTGTAGATGTCTTTAGCGTGTTTTAAAGAAAGTCTGGACAAAAGCATTGCAACTTAAAAGGTATTGTTAGCTCACAGGGCTAATCACTGGCTTTTAAAGCAGACCAAACAGGCCAGCAGCACGGTTCGATTCCCGTACCAGCCTCCCCGGATAGGCGCCGGAATGTGGCGACTAGGGGCTTTTCACAGTAACTTCATTGAAGCCTACTCGTGACAATAAGCGATTTTCATTTTTTCATTTATAGGAAAGGTATGGCAAAAATATACATACTATAAAAACTGGCCAAGACCTAAAAATCATGGAGCAGTCAGTTTAATAACAGTCATGGGGAGAGGTTTGGAACTGACCCATTTGCATACTTCTGGAGAAGAACAGCTTGATAAAGGACAGCTAACATGTACTCAGGAACACAGGTCATACTTGATCACTTTGCTAAAGTTTTGGGAAAGCATTACTCCTAAAGTGGATGTTCTTTACTTCGATTACGAGAATGCTTTTGACAAAGTTCCGTTGTGGAGATTAATGGCCAAGATAAAAAGCCACAGAAAAGGGGCAAAATGTTGAGTAGAAAATTGGTTTACAAAAAACAGAAATGAGCTAAAAATTGAATCTTTTTTCAAGGCAGAAAGCACTTTAATGGTGGGGTAATCCAAAGGTCAGTCTTGAGGCCCCTTTTATTTATAAATGCACATCAGTGAACTGGGTGTCAAAATCTAAGTTACTTGAATTTTATTCACTTTAAAGGTTGAGAAAATAATCAGAAATTATGTTACTAGATTCTATAAAAATTGGGATTTATTTTTGACAAACTGGCTCAGTTAATGGCAAACACAAATCAATATAAACTGGTAATATAATTGATATAAAAACAAAAAACACAAGTTGGCATAATGTATTGTACACACATTTTAAGGTAGCACTTAGAACTTTTGGGCCAGATCTTCGGATTTCCCTGGACCCTATGAAAAAGTCTCCACCTCTAATTTAGGGTTTGAGGATTCACAGTTCCTACTTACTTATCTGGATAGTTACTCAAGAAATATTAATGAGAAGAATCCCTGTCAAACTCCTGGGTAACTGAACTACCAATCACTCACACTGACCCCCTGAACTCACCGCACCACACACTTGACTGTCCCAATCCAACAATGTCTGGCAACCGAACTACACACCTGACCAGACCTGACCTGCCCCACCATCTGACAATACCCCAACTTGACTTGCCCCCAATCTGACATCCCTCCTGACCTGACCCTCCAAATCCCCTGACCTATATATGCACCCACCCACCTACCTTCCATCCGGTCACCCTACCCATCTGCCACTCTACCACCCTACCCACCTATCACCCTACCCAACTGCTACCCAGTTCATCTGCCACCTTACCTACTTTACCCACCTACAACCTTACCATCCTATAACCCTACCCACCTGCCAGCCCACCTCCCTAACTATACTACTACCCGACTCACCACCATTCTCACTTACCTCACCTATCCGACCCATTAAACATCACTCACCCTTGTCCACTTAGCTCACCCACCTAACCACCCTATCTATTCATTCATTCATCTACTCACCCATTTACTAAGATTCATACTTGACATTTAAACTTACCTTATATCAGGCAGTGTCGTTAAAAAGAGAGCATACCTTCTGCGCTGATTCTCTTTGCTGCACTCTGCTGGATTTCTGCGATGGGGAACCTCTTCAGTACCGAAGTCTGGCCTTTTAAAAGTATCTCAGGAAGTGGGTAGTTATTTGTCTAATCAGGATCAGGTGCAGCAGTTCCACTGCTGATTGGAAGACATAGGCCAATGAAGTAGAAACTTGTCTTTGGCACTACATACAGACAGGGAACACTATGCCCATTGCCACAAAAGGAGCATACCATAAAGATTTCTGCAAATTGGTGCAAGAACCTGTTACAGCCTTACAACAACCACAACCTTGAGCTCGCGGTACTGCAAAAAAGACATAAGAATAAGGTATTTTACAACTCTCTTAGGAATTTTTGACCTTTGCATTCTCTGGACCTGAACAGACTATGTTATCAATGGGTTTCTCAATAGGAATCAAAGGTGATAAATTGGAATGTTAAATGCAAGAGAGTGTAGGTGACCTCGCTTTCCAGGGCAGTCATTTCCAGGTGACCGCTGGAAGGGTGTGATAAAGAGGCATAAGCCAGAGACATTTTCTGGTCTCGTTCCCAGGAGTCAGGTGAGGTGGCGCACCAAAACATCTAATCAGAAGAGCCCTCTGAATGTACCTTCATGCTTTACAATAAAGGTATTGATCCAAATTAATCAACATGTTTGGATTCCACATCAAGTGGAAATATTTGTTGTCTCGAAATATTGGATGTTTTTCTATTAGAAAGGATGAAAGATTTTAATTTGTATTGCACCTTTCAAAATCTTAGGATGTCCCAAAGCATAATGAAGTACTTTTGAAGTGTTATAATGAAGAAACGCAGCAGAAATTTCGCATTAAGCAAGAGTCGGGACAGAAGTGCCGTAACAACCAGATGATCTGTTTTTACTGATCTGGGTTCAGGCATATTGGTCAAGACACCAGGAAAAATAATGCTGCTTTTTGTTAAAAGAATATCATTGGTTCAGTTATATCCACCTGAGAGATAGAGGGCACGATTTCCCCGAATGGGAATAGAGTTCCGTAGCAAGTATGTTTAGCCGGGTGTTTCCCGGCACTCGGAGCGGGTGGGATTAACATCACAACGTTTAGTCGGGTCGCATTAGATCTCACAAGACGTGGTGATCCCGGAAGAGGGATCTACCGATCGCATTGCACTGTATTGCCTTTCGGCATAGGGCCCCAGTCTCATCTGAAAGACCCCACCTCCAATAGTGCAGAAGTAAACTGATAGCCTCGATTCTGTATTCAAGTCTTGAAGCCACAGCCTTCAGATTCAAAGGGAGTGTGCTAACACTGAGTCATGACTGATGCCTTTGTCCTGCTGCCAGTGTTGTAAATCAGCTTGCAGAGTTGTATTTACTGTAAGCCCTTAATGTGTATTTGATAGTTTCCTCTGACCTGGTATTTTGACTGCCACACCTGACTCTCGGGTGCTAGGTTAGAAGATATTTTAGATTATAAAAGGTTAAGGGGTGATTTCATTGAGTTTTTAGAATTTTGAAAGAAGATAGACAAAGAGAGAATAAAGAACAAAGAAAAGTACAGCACAGGAACAGGCCCTTCGGCCCTGTGCCGACCATGCTGCCCGTCTAAACTAAAATCTTCTTCACTTCCTGGACCCGTATCCCTCTATTCCCATCCTATTCATGTATTTGTCAAGATGCCCCTTAAATATCACTATCATCCCTGCTTCCACCACCACCTCCGGCAGCGAGTTCCAGGTACCCACACCCACTGTGTAAAAAAACTTGGCTCGTACATCTCCTCTAAACCTTGCCCCTCGCACTTTAAACCTATGCCCCCTAGTAATTGACCCCTCTACTCTGGGGAAATCCTCTGATTATCCACTCTGTCTATGCCCCTCATAATTTTGTAGATCTCTATCAGGTCGCCCCTCAACCTCCTTCATTCCAGTGAGAACAAACCGAGTTTATTCAACCGCTCCTCATAGCTAATGCCCTCCATACCAGGCAACATCCTGGTAAATCTCTTCTGCACCCTCTCTAAAGCCTCCACATCCTTCTGGTAATGCGGCGACCAGAATTGAACATGATACTCTAAGTGTGGCCTAATTAAGATTCTATACATCTGCAACATGACTTGTCAATTCTTATATTCAATGCCCCGGCCAATGAAGGCAAGCAGCCGTATGCCTTCTTGACTACCTTTTCCACCTGTGTTGTCCCTTTCAGTGACCTGTGGACCTGTACACCTAGATCTCTCTGACTTTCAATATTCTTGAAAATTTTACCATTCACTATAGCTTTTTCCTGCTGGCAATCTGTTGCAAAGAGACACAACCTGAAAATCGGAGCCAGGTCGTTCAGGAGGGAAGTTAGAAGACACCTTTTCATTCAACGAATGGTAGAAGTGTGGAACCACAAAAAATAGAGCTGCTAGTTCAACTACTTTTAAAGCTGAGATTGATGGATATGGAACCAAGGCAGATGTATGGTCAAGATATGATTCTCTGAAAATTCAAAAATTCTAATTCATATGGATGAGCCATAATCTCACTAAATATTAGCATAAGCTCGAAGGGTTGAATGACTTATCCATGACATCTAACCTATAATGAAAAAGGCAATACTAGATTTGCTACTAACATCTGAGAAAGGAGCAATATGAAAATGAAATGAAAATCGCTTATTGTCACGAGTAGGCTTCAATTAAGTTACTGTGAAAAGCCCCTAGTCGCCACATTCCGGCGCCTGTCCGGGGAGGCTGGTACGGGAATCGAACCGTGCTGCTGGCCTGCTTTAAAAGCCAGCGATTTAGCTCAGTGAGCTAAACCAGCCCCTAGTCAGATGATAAAGAAAATGTTTGGGATTCAGCGATCATCAAACTGTTAACCTTAAAATAGCAATTAAGAATGCGAAGATAAAACAATTACTGCAACATTGCCTTTTGGAAAACCCACGTTGATGGGTTGAAATATGTTTTGAGAGGAATAAAACAAGATGAATTATTTTTGGTGGCAAATAAGGAAATGAGAAATAAGTCAAGCACCGTACAGGGCAGTAACAATCATAGAAGGCAAGAGTGATAAAGAAGTCACGTATCATTTTCACACTGGGAAGGAACTGAATGGGGAACACCATTAAATTAAATAGATAAAGGCCAAACAATTATGAGATAGGTAGCGAAAATATGCCAGGCTATTGGCAAAAGTATAAAATGACAAGCATAAAGTGTACTTTACAATTATGAGGGGTATATGAAGGTTACAAAGGGACATTGGATCATTGACCAGTGGCAATGAAGAGCTCGTACCTGAAGAAAGAACTGGACCAGAATGACTAAATCACCATTTTGTGAAAGGTGGAGAAGATGCCCAAGTTCAGAGAGGGAAAGAGGAGGCTGGCAAACTTTATTTATCTCAAGTGAAGGCATAGAACAAAGATTCTAGAAGTAGACTGGTTCAGACACTGACCATTTCCTTTCAAGTGTATTGGTGAGGTTGGTTGACAAGATGAGTGGGATTTAGCGTGACTATTAGCTGCGATCACAAATCCCAAATCCATGTCATGGCTGCTAAATTTCATGGGAGGGCAATAACGGTATTTGCACCGGTGACATCTTGGTTTGAGATTTTCCCTACCCCTCTCCGGTGATGTAATCAGGTTCAAGCCCAGAAAGGGCGTGAACCTGATTTGGGTGAATTTACATCACATTAAATATAAATAAATGGCTTTACGTCGCGCGGCCAGCCCAGTGGAATGCTTCGCAGTGTGAAGTCATGCCAGCAAATATTACTACTGATTTTCAAAAACGTAAACCAGTCGTAATGACCACGCCAGTGGTGCAGAGCACCCTGGAGGCCCTGGGGTTGAGCGCCAAGGCTGGGCATTGCCTCAGGGGGCACTGAGGTGGGCACTATCAGGAGAATAACCCTCCTCCACTGGAGGAGGGAGGTTCCTCTTATGTGTAGTGGGGGGTAGAGGGGTGCCCACTGACAACAGCTTGGGTGGAGGAGAGAGTGCCCCTCGAAACATCTGTGATAGGGGGAGGGCCGCCCTGAGGCTTGTGGGGCTGGGTCCTCCACGGCCAAGGGAAGGGGTGGGGGTTGGGGGGGGGGGGGGGGGGGGGGAGAGGAAGGATGGAGGTTTTTTCTTTACAGATTGGGGCCCTCTTTAAAGATGGCACCCTGATCCCTGTGGAGCTGGCCTTGCCAGGTCTATCAGGCCCTGCCTCGTCAGAGTTATGGTGCAAACCACACCCTCCAATTTTCTTTGACAGAGTGTCAGAAGATCTGGTCAGAAAACCTGGCTGTGTTTCTAGAAACATGCTGGTTTCCAGTCAGAACCTGACACTTGCCATTTTGGGGGGAAAATTCTGCCTGATATCTTTCAAAACTAATTGGAATTAGGTAAAGTGTTTGAAAATTTATAAATGTAATTGCCATGTTTAAAAGGGGGAAAGAAATACATCATCAAATTACAGATCTGTGGGTTTTAGTTGAATTATATCAAGTGTTTCAGATAATTATTTTTAAAAAATATTTTTAATGATCATTTTCCATTATAAATAAAATAATATGGCCGGCACGGCGGCGCAGTGGTTAGCACTGTTGCTTCAAGATTCTGAGTCACTGTGCAGAGTCTGCTCATTCTCCCCGTGTCGGCATAGATCTCATCCCCACAACCTAAAAGATGTGCAGAGTAGGTGGATTGGCCACGCTAAATTGCTCCTTAAAAATTGGAAAACATTTTTTTTAAATTAGAGGGATCTATTGTTCTGCAAATTTCTTATAAAACTCAATGGGGAAACCACCAGGGCCAGGAACTGCATCAACCCAATACATTTCTGAATTTCCTCTGGGCCCAACGGGGATTCCAACTCTTCCAGCCTCTCCCTCACCACGTCTGGGATGGATAACCCATCCAAAAAATCAGGCCTGGCCAAACTCTCTGCCAGGGGCTCCGATCTATAGTGATCCCCATAAAATGTTTCAAAATCCGCATTAACTTGAAGCAGCGCAGAAGCCAGACTGCCTTATCTGCACAATCGAGTCCCTTATCTGCACATTCACTTTGGTCTTCAGTGCTTTATTCGCCTCAGCCATCAGAGACATCTGTTTCCAGAGAGGCAATCTGGTGGCTGTGTCTCTGAGGCACTTCCATGCCTTGTATATCGGAGCCATACACTTTTACTGTCTCATTGGTCTTCTCCAACGCCAATCAAATGGGAGCCAGGGCTTCTTCCATCGGCTTGCAGAGTTCCACCAACACTACTCGCCATTGCTTCTGAAATTCTGCTGCCAAGATGTCGGTAAGCATCTCGGCCGTTAGTGGAGTGGGGAGAGTCACAGAAGCTGCCTCTGCCATTTTCCCCACTGACAAGCCCCGAGAAGCCTCCGATCCAGTCAACGAACCTCTCCTCTAGGGCTTTCGGGGCATTTTCTCTATGTCGACACCTTATTCCATTACACAAGCGGGTTTTTAAACCGAAATACCTCACAAAACTGGGCGAAAAGAACTAAAAGGACTGTATCCTAGCGGGAGCCACCTCATGCAGTCATCCCCAAAATAACGCCACCGAATGTGATTTTAGACATTTATAAGGGATAACGTAAGGAATAATTTGCTAGGACAGAGTCTGATTAGAAATAGTCAACATTGGTTCAGAACTTACAGGTCATGGCTAATTTGTGAGCGCTCTTTGAGGAGGTAACAGATATGGCGAATGACAATGATAAATATCTAGATTTCAATTAATGCTCTCATAACAGAGAGACTACAGGTGCATGCTTCCCATGGAATATTTGATGCATAGCTGAGAGATAGATAATCAAGTGTGATAGTTGAGATGGTGGAATGAAAACTGGTTGCCAGAGTGTCATAGAGGTTAGCATTGAGGCTGCTGTATAGAATTTTTATAAATGATTTAGACAACGGAATGTGTTTGCAGATTACATAAAATCAGGTTCAATGGCCAAAGATACCACCATGCGAGTGGTAATCCAGAGGGAACTGGACAGATGGAGTTGAATATGGATAGGTGTAAAGTCAGAGAATAGGAGAGTGAAAGAGAAACATATTAAATAGCTTTGTTCTTGTGAAAAGATTCTTGGTATTTTGGCGAATAGGTTGTTAAAACTAAAGCTAAACACTGCAGATGCCGTAAATCATTTTTTACCGGATTCTTAAAATGTTGGTTCATTGCTCACAGGTGGTGAAGAAAGCAAATAAAATGCCAGAATGTATGGAGAAGGATGCAACATGTAAGCCAAAGGAGGTGATGCTGACGTTGTAAAAGGTGAAGGATGTAGAACTCTGAACAAGGAGTCTAGAGTTGAGCTGAGATTGATTACTGAAATTATATCCTGAGATATGAGGAATGCTCCCTCAAAGGATGGTGGAGACCTGATAGAAGTTTGAGATTTTACAGTGAAGTGAAAGTCATCATAGTCACAGAGGACCATAGGCTGCTCTCTGCTTTGAGAGAGAGAGAGAGAGAGAGAGAGCGAGAGCGAGAGCGAGAGAGAGAGAGCTGACTGGTGGTGATTTAACCTGATGGTCACCACACCTCAGGTGAGGGACAAGGTTGAGTCAGTGGGGCCTTCATTGTAACCTCAGCCGGTACGGTCATTGCTCTTCATCACAAACCAGACGCCCAGCCAACTGAGTTAACCATTCTCCCAGTTATAGACTACTTGAATCTCGAAAGGTCAGGCAAAGAATTCAAGGCATGGTAAGCACAACTGAAAGTTAAAAGATCAAAAAGGGACACGTAATAGGTGATAGAATTGTGGAATATTTTATCGGCCGAGATGATGGAACAGAAAGTCACAACATATTTTGAAATGGGCCGTATAAATTTCTGTTAGGAAAGTATATATAGGATTACTAGTTCCAGAATCATAGTAAAAAACAGTAAAAAAATAAGCTTGGAAAAGTAACCTATATGGGATTTACGACTTTTCCTGTCAAAAACATTAGAAAATGCCAATAGCTTTTCCCTCTCCTGACAGCAGTGACCCTTGATAGAACATAATTTGATGTTCAGCAGTAACCATATGGTACCTTGCCTAAGCAACATTCCTCATGTGTGAGCCTAGATTGACTGCTTCAGAAACTATTTCATCATGGTAGCACAGCTGAACCACTCTCTTCATTCAGTAGTCACACAAAGAGAACATATATACTTCAGCAAGGGTCACTCAGAATGGGGCCAAGATCATTGGCTGATTATTCTCCTCACGAGCCCAGGTGCAATGAGGTCCATGGCAGCACCGTTAATGTTGCCCCCGAGATCGGCTTGCTCAACAGAACCAAACTTCCCAGTCTTGGCAATGTTGTTGTCTGTGCCGGGAATGGGATTTGGAGGGGAGTTTTATGTATGGAAATCGGGACTGATGCTATCCTGTGCATGCCTCAAGTCAACATGTTGGTTTCCCATTTTACAGAATTAGAGCACGCACTGAAATCGGCAGCCTGTCCACCATTTTTAAACAACTGATTAAAGGGCAATTAAACTTATTAGGAAGTCAACTGGCACGAATAATGCACTGTCCACACTTCAATGCAGTTGACGATGAAAGGAGAGTGGATAGGCTGTTTTTTCATCATCTTCGGTGAAAAAGTGAGATTGGGCGGTGTCCCCACTGTTTTCTTTGTGAACTCTGGCACTGCTGCCACTGATGGTCAATTAGATTGATTCACAGTTCTTGAGGGCGGAACTTCCTTCCACTGAGGGGTGTCAGGCCTGAGGTTGTTAACAGTAACTGACTTTTCCAAGGGGCAGGGGTGGGGGCAGGACAAGGGGGGTGGGGGCAGGACAAGGGGGGTGGGGGCAGGACAAGGGGGGTGGGGGCTGCTTATTTCCAAAGCTTACAAATTATTGCTAACCAATTATGATTCCTGGACTTACAGAATGTAATGGTCAAATGCATTGTACAAATAGAGTTATTGTAAATATAGAACATAGAACAGTACAGCACAGAACAGGCCCTTCGGCCCTCGATGTTGTGCCGAGCAATGATCACCCTACTCAAACCCACGTATCCACCCTATACCCGTAACCCAACAACCCCCCCTTAACCTTACTTTTTAGGACACTACGGGCAATTTAGCATGGCCAATCCACCTAACCCGCACATCTTTGGACTGTGGGAGGAAACCGGAGCACCCGGAGGAAACCCACGCAAACACGGGGAGGACGTGCAGACTCCGCACAGACAGTGACCCAGCCGGGAACCGAACCTGGGACCCTGGAGCTGTGAAGCATTTATGCTAACCACCATGCTACCGTGCTGCCCCTTTATCAAGTATAATTTGACACCCTCCTAAAAGCAGTAAAATATAGGACATCTGATTCGCACCAATGCCCTTAAGGTTTAATTCCTGGTGACAGGAGTCAGTTTGATCTTATTTGCCAGATGAAACCTTTTCAATCAAGACCATCTTTGGGATTTTAGTTTACGTGATGGCACGTATTGGAAAAGCACTTTTGCGAGTACTTCACTGAAAACTTTGCAAATTTAACCTTCCACAGCAATGGTTTCTGATACTGAAGGATTTACAGAATTAAGGAGAACTGAGGCCCCAGCTGATAGCAAATTGCTACTCATAGAAAGTGAAAAGAATACAGTGGTAGGCACAGGTTTGATTTCTACAAAACAAGAGCAAATTCCTATTTGTAACTTGTGTATTAAAATGGTAAACCTGCTTACAAACAATGCATTTACAATTTTAATACACATAGCAAGCAAGGGAAATCTCCCTTCCTGAAGTTCAAGTTTAAAATAATCGTGTTAAAATATGAAATGAAAGCAGAAAATGCTGGAAATACTCAGCAGAACTGACAGCAGCTGTGGAGAGAGAAACAGTGAACAATTCACATCTGTGACCTCTCATCAGAACTTGAAAAATTAGAAAGAAAATAGGTTTTGAGCATGTGGAAAGGGGGAGACTGGGGAAAAGATTGAGAGGGAAGGTCTGTGTTAAGGTGGAGAGCATGAGAGGTTAAATGACAAAATGCTTTCATAACATGAGACAAAAGGGAATGGCAATAGGATAAGTAAAGAATCAGAAGATATCGGTGATGTGAATGGTAGGGTCGTGAATAACTGCCATCCGAAAGCAAAGCAAATAAAAGAAAAACAAGAAAGAAAAATAAACAACTACCACAAAACAAAAGAAACAATGCGGCAATGGTTACAAACTAAAATTGTTGATTTCCTTTTTGAGTCCTGAAGGCTGTCAAGTGCCCAGTCAAAAGATATGGTGCTGTTGTTAAACTTGTCAAGTATTCGTGGAACACTGCCAAGGCCAAAGACAGAGAGGTCTGAGAGGGAGCAAGGTGGAGAAGTAAAATGACAGGCGACTGGAAGCTTGAGGTCATGCTGACGATGTGAAACTTGAGTTCGCTGTAAGTCTAAATAGGAAACTTGACTAAAGTTCAATCTACTGAAATCATGCTTTACCCAACTTAAATTTGTTTCTTGTGCTGTTGTTAGTAGTTAGTATAACTTGGTTGTTCTGCAAATATTGACTTACAATTACAGAATGATACAGCACAGAAGGGGGTTAATTTGCCATCATGTCAATGTCAGTTCTTTGATAGAACGATCCTATTAGTCCCACTCTCTTGCCCTTTCCTGGTAGACCTAGTTTCTTTTCCTCCAAACATTTATCCAGGCATTACACATTGCAACTTGCTATCTTGTCACTTCTGGGGTTTTTTTGTCAATCATTTTAAATCTGTGTCCCCTGGTTACTGATCTTGCTGCCATTGGAAACAGTTTCTCCTATTTATTAAAGCCCTTCATGACTTTCAACCTCTATCAAATTTCCTTTTAACCTTCCCTGGTACAAGGAGAACAATCCAGGCTTCTCCATCATTAATACCATTCTAGAAAATCATTTCAACATTCCCTCTAATTCTTAAGATCCTTCCTAAAATGGAATGTACAGAATTGAGTTCAATTCTCCAGCTGAGGCCTGATTAAAATCTTACCATAAACTCCTTGATTTTGTAATCAGTTCTTTATTAATTAAGCCAATAATCCCAAACACTTTTATACTAGCCTTCTTAGTTTGTCCTACTATCCTCAAAGATTTGTGTAATATACATCAAGGTACCCCCTTTAGCCATTAGTACATAGTGGACGGGATTCTCCGACCACTGGAAATTCTCACCCTTGGTCAATGGACCTTTACATAGTCCGTGTCCCGTCTGTGGCAATCTTGTGACGGGCGGAAGAATCCAGTCCGTTGTCTCTTCTCATTCTTCCTCCAAGATGCCTCATTTCTTACTCCTCTACATTAAGTTTCTTTTTTCAACTCATTCATGGGATATCATTGATAGGTGCCACTGGTAAAGTCAACATTTAGTTCCAATCATCAACTGCCATTAAGAAGGTCATGGTAGACTTTCTGGCTCAACGATAGGGTACGGGGACAGTAGCAGCAGCAACCCGGGGGGGGGGGGGGGGGAGGGGGAGGGAAAAGGTGTGGTGGGGGAGGGAAAAGGTGTGGTGGGGGAGGGAAAAGGTGTGGTGGGGGAGGGAAAAGGTGAGGTGGGGGAGGGAAAAGGTGTGGTGGGGGAGGGAAAAGGTGTGGTGGGGGAGGGAAAAGGTGTGGTGGGGGAGGGAAAAGGTGTGGTGGGGGGGCGGGGGCGGACGATGACTATGTTTGTTTATTTAATTTAAATTTATTTTTAAGTTCTTCTGTTGTTCATTGGGGTTGGGGGGGGTGGGGGATGGGATACATGCGTCGATACGGTCTGGGGGTGATACAGTTATTATGGGTCATTTTGTTGCATTTCATTGTTTGTCGTTACGTTTTATATTTTCTGTAAAAAATTCCAATAAAAATTATATTTTAAAAAAAAGGTCATGGTAAGCTGCATTCTTAAACTGTTGCAGTCTAAGCGCTGACGGTACTGCTACAGTGCTGATAGGGAGAGAGTTCCAGGATTCTGACCCAGAGACAATGAGAGACCAGTGACAAATTTCCAAGTCAGGATGATGTGAGAGACATGGAGGGGAACTTATTTGTGGATCCCATGCATCTGCTGCTCCTTGAGTTTCTAGGTGGTGCAGGGCACAGGTTTGTAAAGTGCTGTGAAGAAACCTTGGTGAGGTGTTGAAATGTATCTTGCAGGTGGTATGAATCCCAGCAACATGGGGAAATGAATTATTACATAAAGTGGGATGCCAATGAAGTGGGCTGCTTTCATAGAATCCTTACAGTTCAGAAGGATGTTATTTGACCCATTGAGTCTGCACCGACCCACCAAAAGACCATTCTATTTCCAAGTGCATTCCCCGTCCACCCCACCCTTTCCCCCTAACCTAACTTGCACACCCCTGGACACTAAGGGGAAATTTAGCATGGCCAATCCGAAGCAGGCAGTCACAGTGCAGACTTTGGAGTTGTTGAGTTGTTTCTGTGGTGGAGTGGCTGCTGCTACTCTTTCTCTCTCTATTGCTGCTGCTGCTCTGTTTGCTGTCTGATCCCAGTGCTTGCTTGCTGCTTACCTGACTGACACCTTGGACTCCACTGCTCTCGCAACCCCGTCAACTATTCCGTTTGCTATCCGTGAGGCTGGGGGTCAAGTGCTACATTTAAACCACCATGACCAGAGAAGCATGCATTCGTGCAACATGCCGGGGTCGTCGACTCCTTGGCCACTGTGGCTTCCTCTTACACGTACGGCAAAGTTATGTTTTTTTCTGAGGGCTGAATGCGCGGTCCACCTTGAAAAGGGGCACATGGTGGGTGACCCTCTTGAGGCCACCACCGAGAAGGCCATACTATCGAGCATCCCACCCTCCCGACGGAGCTTCTCCTCCCCCACCTCCATCTACTGGGGCAGGTGTGTTCCAAAGTGCCGCTGTTCCAGCTTGGCTTGAAGGAGACCCCCCTCAGAAACATCTACTCTTTCCAGTGCGAGGCTTTCATCCGCCTGGCACGGAAGGAGGTACTGGGGGAGGGGGATTTGAAGTCTCCCATCAAGGAGAGACTTACCATATTTTTGGTCTGCAGATGGCATGTGGTGCCATTCCTGCAAGAAGGTGGGCCACGCGCAGAGTAATTGCCCTGCCTCCAAAGCTGCCATGGCCGACAAAGTGGCCCCTCACTCTCCACTAACGTTAACAAGCCCCCACCCCCTGCGAGGTGAGACCGCGCCGGAAAAAGGTGAGGCGTGGGTCATCTCCAGGCACCTCCGCCCGTCAGCATTGAGAACCCCACGCCCCAGAACACCGGCTTGGGAGCTACCGGAACACATTGCCCTACAGACGCGCCACCTCATCCTGGTCCCATTGACTCCTCAGTGTCGGGCACTGGGCCCGGTGCCGCTTCAGTGTGGGTCAGCAAGGGGAGCGGCAGTAACGCATGTGACCCCGACCGGTGCAGAAAGCGACCAAGTTACGACCCCATGGGCAGAGTATCAAGGGAAGGAGAGTCAATTGAAGGGTGGAGGTTTCCTTGGCACGGGCCACCCTCCATAAGCAGCGCCACTCCTTGGAGGGCGGGGTGGGTGTGGTAGTATGATGGAGGTACTACGGTACCTGGGAGTGCTGAGCCACCACTGGTGGAGAAGGCTCGCTGCTCATTGGCCCAATGGTTTGTATTTCATTGGTCAGAGTGTAAGGTAGCTCCGCCCAGTGAGGCAGAGTATAAGAGCCCGTGTTTCCCAGCAGCCAGCCTTTTCTGTACTCGAGCTGCTGGGGAAACATCTTGTTGATTTAAGCCTTCAATTCGGACTCAGCCCCCATGCGGCTAATGCAGCAGCTACATTCAAGCATTGGCTAGCTTGTTTCAATAGCTACCTCAGCACGGCGGAAAGCGTACCGACGAGGGAGCAGAAGCTGCACATCCTGCACTCGTGCGTACGTCCCGATATCTACACGCTCATCGAAGACGCGTCCGACTATGATTCCGCCATGGAACTGCTACAAGGACACTACATCCGACCGGTGAATCACGTTTATACTCGGCACTTGCTGGCTACGAGGCGGCAGACCCCTGGTGAGTCGTTAGACAAATTCTACCGTGCGCTCCTTGTACTGGGGAGGAACTGCGGCTGCCCGCAAGTTTCTGCTAATGAGCACACCGAACTGTTGATCCGAGACGTTTTTGTTGCGGGTATGCAGTCCCCACAAATCCGCCAGAGACATTTAGAAAAGGAAACTTTGAGCCTCACAGAGGCACGGGCCCTCGCTAACTCACTAGTAACTGCTTACTGAAACGCCCGCTCATACGCCCCCGACCGCGTGGCAGCCCCCGGGCAGCGTGGAACCATTCTTCCCCTACGGACTCTGAATCGCCTCAGGCCTGCACTGCGAGACGCCCTGGAAACCCCACTATGCCCCGTTGCTATTTTTGTGGACAGGCAAAACACCCCCGACAGCGTTGCCCAGCCCGATCGGCAACGTGCAAGGGCTGCGGTAAGAAGGGCCATTTCATGTTAGTCTGCCAAGCCAGGGTGGTTACTGCGGTCCCGGGCGGCGACTGCGGGATGCTGCCCCGACACTCTCCACGGGCCCCGTGCGGCCCGCGAACTTCACTGTCCTCCTCCCCCAACACCACGTGCTGCCCCCGGGGCGCCGCCATCTTGTTCTTCCGACGCCACGTGCGGGGGACGGGCGCCGCCATTTTGTCCAGCCCCCGCCATGTGCGACCAGTGGGTGCCGCCATTTTGGATCGGCTCCGAGGACCCCAGAGCGGGTGACTACGCACCGCCCGATGATGACTCCGATCTCCTGGCATGACTAGCATCAGTCACCTTGGACCAGTCTCGACCCCGCACCCTCTCTACTGCGATGACGAAGGTGCTGATGAACGGGCACGGAACGTCCTGTCTGTTCGACTCTGGGAGCACGGAGAGTTTCATACACCCCGACACGGTAAGACGCTGTTCTCTTCCTGTCCAACCCGTCAATTGAAAAATCTCCCTGGCCTCGGGCTCCCATTCGGTCGAGGTAAAGGGTTATTGAAAATGAAAAATGAAATGAAAATCGCTTATTGTCACGAGTAGGCTTCAATTAAGTTACTGCGAAAAGCCCCGAGTCGCCACATTCCGGCGCCTGTCCGGGGAGGCTGGTACGGGAATCGAACCGTGCTGCTGGCCTGCTTGGTCTGCTTTAAAAGCCAGCAATTTAGCCTGGTGAGCTAAACCAGCGAACCTCACAGTCCAGAGGAGGGAGTTCAAGAATTACAGGCTCTACGTCCTCCCCTACCTCTACGCAGCCACACTCCTGGGGTTAGACTTCCAATGTAACCTCCAGAGTCTAATATTTAAATTCGGCGGCCCTATACCTCCCCTCATTGTCTGCAGCCTTGCCACCCTCAAGGTCGATCCCCCGTCCCTGTTTGCAAACCTCACCCCGGATTGCAAACCCGTCGCCACCAGGGGCAGACGATACAGTGCCCAGGACCGGGTCTTCATCAGGTCCGAGGTCCAGCGGCTTCTGAAGGAAGGGGTCATCGAGGATAGTAACAGCCCTTGCCGAGCACAAGTTCTGGTGGTAAAGACCGGGGAGAATAGGATGGTCACAGACTACAGTCAGACCATCAACAGGTTTACGCAACTAGATGCGTACCCTCTTCCCCGTATATCCGACCTGGTTAACAGGACCGCGCAGTACAAGGTCTTCTCCATGATAGACCTGAAGTCTGCCTACCACCAGCTCCCCATCCGCGCGAGCGATCGCAAGTACACTGCGTTCGAGGCGGATGGGCGTCTCTACCACTTCTTAAGGGTTCCATTCGGTGTCACAAACGGGGTCTCGGTCTTCCAGCGAGAGATGGACTGAATGGTCGACCGATACGGTTTACAGGCAACATTCCCGTATCGCGATAATGTCACCACCTGCGGCCACGACCAGCAGGTCCATGACACCAACCTCCGCAAATTCCTCCAAACCACAAAACTCCTAAATTTGACCTACAATAAAGAAAAATGCGTGTTTAGCACCGACCGCCTAGCCATCCTCGGCTACGTAGTGCGAAATGGAGTGATAGGCCCCGACCCGGAACGCATGCACCCCCTTATGGAGCTCCCCCTCCCTCACTGCTCCAAGGCCCTGAAGCGCTGCCTCGGTTTCTTCTCCTACTACGCTCAGTGGGTCCCCAATAACAACGACAAAGCCCGTCCTCTCATACAAACTACCACTTTCTCCCTGTCGACGGAGGCCCGCCAGGCCTTCAGCCGCATCAAAGCGGATATCGTAAAGGCCACGATGCGCGCCATCAACGAGTCCCTCCCCTTCCAGGTCGAGAGCGACACGTCTGACATAGCTCTGGCAGCCACCCTCAACCAAGCGGGCAGACCCGTGGCCTTCTTCTCGCGCACCCTCCATGCTTCCGAAATCCGCCACTCCTCGGTCGAGAAGGAAGCACAGGCCATAGTAGAAGCTGTGCGACATTGGAGATATTACCTGGCCGGCAAGAGGTTTACCCTCCTCACAGACCAACGGTCGGTGGCCTTCATGTTCGACAATGCACAGCGGGGCAAGATAAAAAACGATAAGATCTTGCGGTGGAGGATCGAGTTATCCACCTACAACTACCAGATCCTGTATCGTCCTGGGAAGCTAAACGAGCCGCCTGATGCCCTATCCGCAGCATATGTGCAAACGCACAGGTGGACCACATCCAAGCCCTGCACGAGGACCTCTGCCACCCGGGGGTCACTCGCTTCTTCCATTTCGTGAAGACCCGCAACCTGTCCTACTCCATCAAGGCGGTCAGGACAGTCACCAGAAACTGCCACATCTGCGCGGAGTGCAAGCCGCACTCCTATCGCCCCGAAAAAGCACATCTGATAAAGGCGTCCCAGCCCTTTGAACGCCTCAGCATGGACTTCAAAGGTCCCCTCCCCTCTTCCAATCGCAACATGTACTTCCTCAACTTAATTGATGAGTACTCCCGCTTCCCGTTCGCCATCCCCTGCCCCGACATGACCACAACCATCATCATAAAAGCCCTCCACAGAATATTTTCACTGTTCGGATTCCCCGCCTACATACACAGTGATAGGGGGTCCTCCTTCATGAGCGACGAACTGCGTCAATTCATACTCAGCAAGGGCATTGCCTCAAGCAGGACGACCAGTTATAACCCCCGGGGTAACGGACAGGTTGAGAGGGAGAACGGTACGGTCTGGAAAACTGTCCTACTGGCCCTACGGTCCAGAAATCTCCCAATCTCCCGCTGGCAGGAGGTTCTCCTAGACGCCCTCCACTCCATCCGGTCGCTGCTCTGCACTTCAACTAATCAAACACCTCACGTCCAAGGCTCCCGATCGCCTGATCGAGTCAATATGAACTATTGATGGACTTTTTGTTTCTTCTTTTTTACACACGCCATGTATATAACACAATTTCTGTCTCTGTAAATAGTTACGGACCAGTGGGAGCCTCCGTTCGAGAGGAGTGTAGTACCATATCACTAGTCATACTACCAGTACGTTATCCCACCCGCATGGACTGCCAGTCATAGCTGGACGGCCGAGCAGCCCCCCCCCCCGGTTCCTTTCTCAACAGGGGGTGAATGTGGTAGTATGACTGGAGGTACTACGGTACCTGGGAGTGCTGAGCCACCATTGGTGGAGAAGGCTCGCTGCTCATTGGCCCAATGGTTTGTATTTCATTGGTCAGAGTGTAAGGTAGCTCCGCCCAGTGAGGCGGAGTACAAGAGCCCGTGTTTCCCAGCAGCTTGCCTTTTCCGTACTTGAGCTGCTGGGGAAATATCTTGTTGATTAAAGCCTTCAATTCGGACTACATTCTTGTTTCAGTAGTTATTGATTGCGCATCAGTGGGGGAGAAAAACATCATGGCCCCCCCACCCCGGTGTAGAGAGGGTGACACTCCGACCCCTGCCCTCGACATCACATCACAAGAAAACCGAAAAGAACAAACATATATTAACCCCCGAGTTGTCACAGCCCCCCCCCCCCCCTTTCCCCGGAATTTTTTTAGAGAATTGTTCAATCCAGTGGCCCGGTGTCGCAGGAGCCTCCACTTCCTCTGGCCCATATCACAAGGAATTGAAACATTTGCAGGGATGGATCTCCAAACTCTACCTTATAGAAATTTTGGATAAGAAGTGTACTGGGAGAAAGTTTGCAGAATATGAGAAAAAAAACTTAAAATAGTGGAAATTAGAAATACAAAAATAAAGAAGAGTCCTTCTCTCAAAACACTCGCACTTTAGTGTATTTTCAGAAATGTGCTTTTGGTTTACGTATTTTGACACTCACCTTTTTAAAACAAGAACATGAAGACGCTTAATCAGAAGACAATGTTTAGACTGCTCTCCCCTCACTGCCTTTACAGTGACAACTTGTTTTTGAGTTCTCACCAAAAGCAAAAAAAAGTCAGCATGTAATTCGGAACACTTTATCATTATAGATACTGAGCTTTTAATTAGAGCAAGAATCGCACACCCTTTCAGGAAAGTCTGGGCAAATGGCCGACACGTTAAAACAGAAGAAAAATGCAACTGAAAGTTAGTTTTAAAAAAAAGGGGGATAATCTGCGCAAACGCAACAGCTTCTGACGGAAGTTCATGACCTGAGAGAGGTTAATGCTGCTTCTCTCTCAATGCCTGAGTTGTGTTGAGTAGTGGCTGTTTGCCTGCTGCAGAGAGGGAGGAGAGCTTCCTGTGACACACCTGAGGGGGGATCCAAGTTAATGAGTGGGGTGAGGTGGGCGTGGCCAGGGCAGCTCCCAGTGGAAGCTTTCTGACTTTGTGTGCACGGGGCAAGGCTGCCGAGGTGTCCCGGTCCCCTGGAGGAGTGGGAGTGCAGTAAGTCGCCAGTCTCTCTCACCCGGAGACATTTCTCTTCTCGGTTCGAGTCATGTGTAAAAGTGGCGGCGTTTGCTTCTTGTTGCCTCCCACGTGAGCGGAGAGGCAGTGGCGCGCGCGCAAGCTCAGAAGGGATACTTTGTATTCCCGAATGTGTCCATAAAATCAGTGGGTCGCGGAGGCCGCGGGGCAAACATTGCCCTGCTCATTGCGCTGCTGTGAGAAAGCACAGGATAACTCTAATTGTGCGATAACACAAACCCTGCGCCCTCCTGTCACAAACGATCCACTGCGTCTGAAACACAGGCCTCTTCAGCAGTTAACTGTTTTGCACAGAATTGCTTAGCTGCTCAATTCTGGCGCAATTCAGTAGAATCCCTCAAGCACCTATTTTCTTTCTCTCTCATTTTTAGTGATTCTACTGACAGCACCCCTCCCCCCTCAAACAAAAGCACACTGCTCCTTTTAAAGGAAACCAATGCCGCAAAGAGAGAGCGAGAGAGAGACACTTGCACTCTTCTGAGTCCCAGAACATTATACAAAGCCGTGCCACTGAATGATCCGTAGTCTGAGGGCTTCTCTGCAGAGCTCTGCTGACTGACATTTCAATGCACGGGTACACTTCGCTGACAGGAGGATCCTCGTGGAGTACATTCACTAGTCACCAATGATGTGCTGTAAACAGACTAATCTATGACTAGTGAACATACTCCAGGTGGATCTCCTACCTGACATTGCTGGCACTGGTCTGTTTCACTTCAGTGAAACATTAGTCAGTTGGGTTTTATGGAGATGTCCTTTGACTACCAATTATTATCCATTCTTAGAAGTATGCTAAAAATGAAATGCTCTGGGATGTGTAAGAGGGTAAGTACTTTACATTAACAGTACTTATCCCTGTAGTACTGTTCTTTAAAGAGTTTGCAGCATGTGTATAAAAGACACAGTGTGAGCAGCTTGACAGCATTGTCTGCTGTGTACTGTTCTTTGTTTTATATTAGAAATAATGGTTGCATAAGCAATCACTTGTGCTGAGGGATAGGGCAGGGAACTTGGTGGTGGCTCCGGATCTGATTAAGAAGGTTTTTGAGGAATTTTGAGAGGTTGTACAGGTCAGAGCCACCTGGGGGAGACCGTGAGATGCAGGAATTTTTAGATGGGTTGGAGTACCCGAGGTTAGGGGAGGGGGACAGGGCTACATTAGAAGGAGCGATGGTGGAGCAGAAGATAAAGGATGCGATTGGGAGGATGCAGTCGGGGAAGGTGGCAGGGCTGGATGGGTTTCCGGTGGAATATTATAAAAAATTCAAGGATAAGCTGGCACCCCTGATGGTGGGGATGTTTGAAGAAGCGATGGGGAAAAGGGTGTTGCCACAAACTGGGGCAGGCATCGATTTCCCTTTTGCTAAAAAAAATAAGGATCCGACAGAGTGTGGGTCATATAGGCCCATATCACTTCTGAATGTGGATGCAAAAGTATTGGCGAAGGTACTGGCAGGTAGGCTGGAGGAGTGCCACCTGAAGGTGAGAGGTGAAGATCAGACGGAGTTTGTGAGAGGGAGGCAGCTCTTTTCAAACCGGCAGAGGGGAAAGAAACAGGTGGTTGTGGCATTGGATGCTGAGAAGGTGTTTGACCGGGTAGAATGGGGGTACTTCATGGCAGTTCTGGAACGGTTTGGGATTGAACCAAGATTTGTGAACTTTGTAAAGCTACTGTATAAGGAGCCGAGGGCGAGTGTCCGCACAAATAATATCATCATAGAATTTACAGTACAGAAGGAGGCCATTCGGCCCATCGAGTCTGCACCAGCTCCTGGAAAGAGCACCCTACCCAAGGTTAACATAACCCAGTAACCCCACCCAACACTATGGGCAATTTTGGACACTACGGGCAATTTATCATTTTCTATCCACCTAACTTGCACATCTTTGGACTGTGGGAGGAAACCGGAGCACCCGGAGGAAACTCACGCACACACATGGAGGATGTGCAGACTCCGCACAGACAGTGACCCAAGCCGGAATCGAACCTGGGACCCTGGAGCTGTGAAGCGATTATGCTATCCACAATGCTACCGTGCTGCCCTATATCAGCTCGAGATACTTTTCTCTCCACTGTGGGACTAGGCAGGGATGTCCTATGTCCCCCCTGCTGTTTGCACTCACGATTGAGCCATTGGCCATCGCATTAAGAAGTTTGGGGGTATGGAAAGGAATAGTGTGGGGGGGGGGGGGGGGTTATAGAGCATAGGGTGGCCTTATATGCCGATTACTTGCTGTTATATGTGTCGGACCCAAGTGTCGATAGGGGGAATATTGGAGCGGCTTCGAGTGTTTGTGTCTTTTTCAGGATATAAACTAAATCTAGACAAGAGTGAATATTTTGTGGTGTCTCGGCCGGGGGTGAGGGCTGCCATTCCGTAGGGCAGGGACTCACTTTAGGTACCTGGGGGTGCAGGTTGTCGGGGAGGGGGGGCTCTGCAGGTACAACATTTCTAGTTTGGTGGAGAGAGTGAAAGCTGATCTGGCAAGGTGGGATGGTCTCGCTCTGTCACTGATGGGTCAGGTACAGGCAGATAAAATGAATGTGTTGCCGCGATTTCTGTTTATTTTTCAATGCCTGCCGATTTTCCTGCCAAAGGCTTTTTTCGGAGAGATTGAGGGAAGGATTACTTTGTTCGTATGGGGAGGGAAGGTGGCCAGTGTTAGAAAGTTGCTGCTACAGAGGGGAAGGCAGGCAGGGGGTTTGGTACTTCCGAACCTGATGTATTACTACTGGGCGGCGAATGTGGAGAAGGTGCGGAGCTGGGTCAGAGGGGTTGATTCCCAATGGGTCAGAATGGAGGAGAGTTTGTGCAGGGGGTCGGGATTGAAAGGACTAGCAACAACACCGCTCCCGATAGCCCCGGGGAAATACTCGGAGTCCAGTGATAATAGCTTCTTTGAGAATTTGGAGGCAGTTTCGCCAACACTTCGGGTTGGGGGCAGGATCAAGGGAAATGCCAATTCGGGGGAACCACAGATTTAAGTCAGAAGGTAGGATGGAAATTTTCGGAAATGGGAGGAGAAGGGGATTGAGGCACTAAAAGATTTGTTTCTTCGGGGTCGGTTTGCAGGATTGAAGGAGCTGGACGTGAAGTATGGGCTGGAGCAGGGGGAAATGTTTAGATACATGCAGGTTAGAAATTTTGCCGGAAAAGAGACACAAAGCTTCTCGGTGGAGCCGGCCTCCACATTGCTGGAGGAGGTGCTGATGACAGGGGGACTGGAGAAGGGGTAGTGTCAGCGGTTTATAGGGCTATTTTGGAAGAGGGGAAGGCACCACTGGAGGGGATCAAAGCAAAGTGGGAGGAAGAGTTGGGAGAGGATATGGAGGAGGGGTTCTGGTGTGAGGTGATCCTGAAAGTGAATGCCTCCACCTCGTGTGCGAGGTTGGAGCTGATACAGCTGAAGATGGTATACAGAGCACACCTCACGAGGGCGAGGATGAGCCGATTCTTTGAAGAAGTAGAAGATGTGCGTGAACGTTGCAGGGGGCCCCGCTAATCACGTTCATATGTTTTGGTCCTGTCCAAAGCTAGAGGATTACTGGAAGGAGGTTTTTAGCGTAATTTCTAAAGTGGTGCACGTGAAACTGGACCCGGGCCCCCGGGAGCCATATTCGGGGTGTTGGACCAGCCAGGATTGGAAACAGGTGCGGAGGCAGATGTTGTAGCCTTCGCCTCGTTGATCGCCCGAAGGCGGATTCAGATAGGTTGGAAAACAACCTCCCCACCCTGTGCCCTGGCGTGGCAGGGGGATCTGTTGGAATTCTTGACTCTTGAGAAGGTTAAAGTTGAACTGAGGGGAAGGATGGAGGGGTTCTGCAATTCATGGCCATTATTCATTATGCACTTTCAAGAACTGGATAACATCGAACATTAGTTGGGTTGTGTGGGTGGGAGGGTTGGGGGAAGGGGGTCTGTGTGTGTTAATGGCGACTATGGGTGAACCCTAATTCATTTTTGTCATTTGTTTCTGTGAACATGCGGGCTAATGTTTGGGGTTTGGTGGAGGATGGGATTGTTGTTATTGATATGGGGATTGACATATTTGTCACTGATTATTGTTGGTGGGTGTAAATTTAGGAGAAAATGTGAAAAAGGAGAATAAAAAATATTTTTAAAAAAGCAATTACTTGTACCGTCAGTAGAATCCCAAGATTAGAACATAGAACAGTACAGCACAGAACAGGCCCTTCGGCCCTCAATGTTGTGCCGAGCAATGATCACCCTACTCAAACCCACGTATCCACCCTATACCCGTAACCCAACAACCCCACCCCCCTTAACCTTACTTTTTAGGACACTACGGGCAATTTAGCATGGCCAATCTACCTAACCAGCACATCTTTGGACTGTGGGAGGAAACTGGAGCACCCGGAGGAAACCCACGCACACACGGGGAGGACATGCAGACTCCGCACAGACAGTGACCCAGCCGGGAACTGAACCTGGGACTCTGGAGCTGTGAAGCATTTAACCAAGCGTTTGGTCACCTGTCCTAATATCTATCTACATGGCTTAGGGTCAAATTTTCTTTGCAAGTGCTGCTGTGAAGCACCTTGGGGTGTGTTTAATATGTTAGATATGATGTGATGATGGTGTGAGTTGTCAGCCAGTGATTTAGTGGGGGGGGGGGGGGGGGTTAGTAATTTGAGGGGTAGCATGTAGATCAGATGCCAAAAGAGAGGTGGTGACTTTCCCTTGCGGCTCGGTAGTATAGTGGTTAGCACTGTTGCTTTATAGCGCCAGGGCCGCAGGTTCGATTCCCGGCTTGGGTCACTGACTGACTGTGCGGAGTCTGCACGTTCTCCCCATGTCTGTGTGGGTTTCCTCCGGGTGCTCCGGTTTCCTCCTACAAATCCCGAAAGACTTGCTGTTAGGTAATTTAGACATTCTTAATTTTCCCTCTGTGTACCCAAACAGGTGTGTTCACACACATCGGAACAACTAGGGGCTTTTCACGGTAACTTCATTGCGGTGTTAATGTAAGCCTACTTGTGACAATAAAGATTATTATTATAAAGACACTATAAACACAAACTTTTGTTGTTGTTGAGTTGTCCCTTCATTGTCACTGACATGGGCTGATTGTCCAGTGAAATGCTGTGTAATGTTTTATGTAAGTTTACTGACTGAACGAATAGCAGTGGGTAGCTGAGTGAACTGTTCACACAACAAAGGTTGACTGTGTGGGATGCAATTTGATTATTTTTCAAGGTATTTTTAGGCATGAAACTTTTTGGGAGTGACTAATCCATGCACTTGCATCACTCTCTAATTTGTCTTTTGTACTGCACACCATATTTGCCAAAGTTTGGGTTTTTGACCAGGTGCTGACACTGACATTCTCTCTCTCTCTCTTTTTCTCTCTTTCTCTCTTTCTCTCTCTCTCTCTTTCTCTCCCTCTTCCCCCACCTCAAGCCCATCAGCCTTTGATCCCAAATGAAACCAATGTTCAGAGGTGAATGTTCCTGAAGGAGCTTAAAAATTAAAACGGTTGTTGAAAGGCATAGAATATTTTTGGGGATCATTGTTGCTTGAAACTGGCTCTTTGGACTCAGGTCAAGTTCATCCTCTTTGGTGGAGATGATGTGCAGTACAGGCTAATGAGGCTTTTTTTACATTTTTGATCCAGTTTCAATTGTAAATGATTAGTTTATGCAGGGAGAAAAGTTGAGAATCCAGTTTAGTAATTATGACACATGTACAGTTGTTAAAATAAGTAAATTTAGCTGCCTGATGATGAGTTGTGGGAATTACTTTAGAACAAATCAACATTTTGGATTGTGGTCCATGACTAAGGTTTTCTAGATTGTAGTGTAATTTCAACAACATGTTGAACAAATTGTCAAAAACAAAAGCCATTATGTATGAACAAATTGCAAAGAGTCAAAAAACAATCTGAAATTCACAGCAGCAATCACTTCATCTTGTTCCACATTGCAATATGTTTTTAGCTTTATCTTCAAAATTTAAATGACTTAAATGTTATGCCTGTTTGAAATTCTCTCCACCTGTTTCAGCTCAGTTTTCATTCAGCTATTCGTGTTTATTTTTCCCCATAATTCTTGTGTTATTTCATCTATTTTAGTTGTGCCCGTTTATTTACAAAATGTCTCTGACTGTTTGCCCTCAACCAAGGTGAAAGAAGTCAGTGCACAGGAATGGAATCTTTCCAATTTTGGCACCCTGTGTCAACAGTGCAACCCTGAACTTGTGAATAGCACATACTGGTGCAGAGCAAAGTTCTTTGTTGCTGTCCCAATAACTTAGTTGAATCCCTACGCCAAAAGACAGGAAGATTCCCAACGGAACCAGTGAGACATTTCCCATTTCAGTTTATGATTTGTTTTGTGGCCTCACTTAAGCAGAGTCTGTACAAAGTTTTACGTCATTTTTGTGGAAAAACTAAGTCCTGGGTTTAGAATGTCCCTAACTCAATTTATTTGCAAAATGTATCATTCACGAATGGAGGAAATTTTTTATCTTGTCAATGTAAACTGTAGTTAAGGCCCATTAACAGAGATCAAAGATTAGTAGCTGTGCAGTGCTGCTGATATTGTTATAATTATGAGGTTTGCAAGATTATATTTTGGAAAATTGAAGGTAAATTTGAAGGTAAATTCTGAAGCCTGCCTGACGATAATCTTAGACGGTTTGGTTGTTAGAGATCAAAGGAAGGCTTGGATTCCTTTATTGGTAAGAAAATTTTTGGAGACAATGGCAGCAACTGTTGTTCGCAGTGGAGGCTGACAATCTTCAGCATCCCAGAAAAGTGTTGAGAACGACTGGTTGTTAATAGTTGTGCTTAAAACTGTCTATTTGGTCCAAAGATGTGCAGGTTAGATGGACTGACCATGATTAAAGCACGGGAATAGACTGGGGGAGTGGGCCTAGGTGCAGTGTTCTTGCAGAGGGTTGGTGCAGATTGGATGGACCGATGGCCTCCTTCTGTACTGTAGAGCATCTATGGAAGATGAATTGGGATTGCAAGGATAGCTAATTGGCATTTTTGCCTACATACATGGCCCACAGGATTTAAATTGCCAAGGGGAAGGGCAGAGGAAGCTATTGTAAAAATATGTTCCAGGCTTTTCTAGAATATCACTGAATGTCACTGTGTTTTAGGTACTTTTGGATCCAGGAAAGATGAAGAATAAGCTAAGCCAGAAAAGGGAATGGAGCTTAGACAATGACTTTGGCTTTATATGTGCCTATGGGAGGAAATTTTGGCTCCTCCAGGGCAGGATTTACAACATAGTAGAAGGGGGTCAGAAGGATGATTGTGAGATAAGAGCTGTATATCATCGACTTACCTCTGTATATTAAGGTTGTTTTGGACGATGTCGCCAAGGGTCAGTATGTCGATGAGAAATATAAGGGTGCCATGAATAGATGATTGGGGGATTGCACAGACTACTGTGCAGGGAGCAAAATCAGATGCCAATGAAGGAAATTCTCTGGATATGATTGGATAGATAAGGATAGAACCAGCTAAAAACATTCCCACTTAACTGGACAGTGAATGAGAGGCAATGGAGGGGAATTATGTGATTTTTAACCATGTTAAAGGCTCTCTTCTCATTTATGGATGATGGGTGTACGCTGGGGGAATATGGTGAGGTCCTGATCCTTTGTTGTCCTGTGATCCACTCCTGATAATTCTAGTTCTCCTTCTGTTTTGTTTTTCTTGATGTGGGGGATGCCGGCGTTGGACTGGGGTGAGCACAGTAAGAAATCTTACAACACCAGTTTAAAGTCAAACAGGTTTGTTTCAAACACCAGCTTTCGGAGCACTGCTCCTTCCTCAGGTCCTGGGCCGTGACCTGTCCAGGCAGCTGGGAGTGAAGTATGGGCTGGAGCAGGGGGAAATATTTAGATACATGCACGTTCAAGACTTTGCCAGAAAGGACATACAGAGCTTCCCGGTAGACCCGACCTCCACATTGCTGGAGGAGGTGCTGACGACAGGGGGACTGGAGAATGGGATAGTGTCAGCAGTGTATGGGGCTATTTTGGAAGAGGAAAAGGCACCGCCGGATGAGATCAACACAAAGTGGGAGGAAGAGTTGGGAGAGGGTATGGAGGAGGGGTTCTGGTGTAGGTGCTCCGGAGGGTGATCGCCTCCACCTCATGGGAATAGATAGGATAGATGCGGGCAGGTTGTTTCCACTGGCGGGTGAAAGCAGAACTAGGGGACATAGCCTCAAAATAAGGGGAAGTAGATTTAGGACTGAGTTTAGGAGGAACTTCTTCACCCAAAGGGTTGTGAATCTATGGAATTCCTTGCCCAGTGAAGCAGTTGAGGCTCCTTCATTACATGTTTTTAAGGTAAAGATAGATAGTTTTTTGAAGAATAAAGGGATTAAGGGTTATGGTGTTCGGGCCGGAAAGTGGAGCTGAGTCCACAAAAGATCAGCCATGATCTCATTGAATGGCGGAGCAGGCTCGAGGGGCCAGATGGCCTACTCCTGCTCCTAGTTCTTATGTTCTTATGTGCGAAGTTGCGGCTGATACAGCTGAAGGTGGTATATAGAGCACACCTCACAAGGGCAAGGATGAACCAGCTTTTTGAGGGGCTAGAAGATGCAAGTGAGTGTTGCGGGGGGCCCGGCAAACCACATTCATATATTTTGGTCCTGTCCAAAGCTGGAGGATTACTGGAAGGTGGGAGGTGTTCACTAACATTGAGACCATCAGTTTAACGGTCATGACTGCATCTCGCCCTTCCCTTAATTCACTAAGCTAATCTTCCCTAAGCTTTGACTTGGCTAGTCCACAGCCCTAATCTTTCTCAAAGCTGAGATCTCTCACAGTTTAGATTTTCCACGATTTACATCCCATGCCCTCTCGATCCTAATCCTACTGAACTGGTGACTTCCATTCCTGGCCCCTTGAAAATAGTCATCTCCCATTCTAACCTGCAGCCAATATCAACCCCCACACACCCCATTTTATTTTGTTGTAAGGGGCCTAAAAAGTGTAGCTAAAAAGAGGTGGAAACTTGGGTTCAACGTGCGCGGGACCTTCTGATTTGCTGAACAGGTATGCGGTCACGCAGTTTGGTGAGAACACTGGGCATCATTGTCCCTCAAAAAACCTATAAATTCCTCTAACTAGGCGGCATGGTAGCACAGTGGGTAACACTGTTGCTTCACAGCTCCAGCGTCCCAGGTTCGATTCCCAGCTTGCGTTACTGGATGTGTGGAGTTTGCACCTTCTCCCCGTGTCTGTGTGGGTTTCCTCTGGGTGCTCCAGGTTTCCTCCCACAAGTCCCGAAAGAAGTGTTGTTAGGTAATTTGGATATTCTGAATTCTCCCTCTATGTACCTGACCAGGCGTCGGAATGTGGCGACTAGAGGCTTTTCACAGTAATGTCATTGCAGTGTTAATGTAAGCCTACTTGTGACAATAAAGATGATTATTATAAAAAAAACTAATGCCTCATCTCAAACCCCCTTTCCTCCCAAAGATCATTGAACATGTTGTTGCTACCCAAATCCCTGGCCATCTTTTCCACATCTTTAGCTTTGAACTCTTCCAAGCATTCTTCATTCTCTGCCACACCACACCAATCAAAGTTGCAAGTGATATCGGCGCCGAGAAACACCCCGCTATGCATCCCCAAAACGGACTCTGTTTTTTGGGCATTAAATCGGCCCACAACTTGATGCCTCTATAAGCCCCATCCAAGGGAGAAACAGGACAAGGCCATGAAAACATGGTAAAATGGGGACCCCACCATATTCCCCACAAGTACGCCCATCATCCATAAATGAGAAGAGAGCCTTTAACATGGTTAAAAATCACATAATTCCCCTCCAATGCCTCTCATTCACTGTCCAGTTAAGAGGGAATGTTTTTAGCTGGTTCTATCCTTATCTATCCAATCATCCAGAGAATCTCCTTCATTGGCATCTGCTTTTGCTTCCTGCACATTAGTCTGTGGAATCCCCCAAGCATCTATTCATCTTCACACGCAGCGATTGCATGCAATTGCCACCAGAGTTCAGAGTATATTTGTCACGCCATGTTTAGGTCCATATAAATGCGTATCTCCTTCAACTCCAGCATGGCCAGAGGCAGCAATGCCACACCGCAAGCTCCTTTCCTCGGATACGAGGCCCATCTGCACCCATGCAGGAACCAATCACGGATTATTTATACACACTGTTTAAATCCCACATCACCCAATTGGGACCATATACACTTACCAGCGCCACTAACCTCCCCTCCAGCGCCCCTGTCACAATCACATATCTACCCCGCTGATCAGCAACCACCTTCTACATCTGGAACCGTACCCTTTTGCTGACCTTCACCGCTACCCCTTGAGCCATTCCGTCAAATCCAGAGTGAAACACTTGGCTAACCCAGCCCTTTTTAAGTCTCACCTGGTCCTTCACCCTGAAGTGAGTCTCCTGCAACATTAGCCCTCAAACTTTTAAGATGTGCAAACACCCTTGACGTCTTGACTGGACCTCCCAATCTCCTCATGATCCACATGACTATCCTAACTGGGGGTCTCTCATCACCTCCCCCCTCCTTTCTTATCCACCATAATCAAACCACCGGGTCCTGCCCCTTGAGCCTGACTCGCGCCCATTCATTATTAACATCGAACCCCCTCCCAAAATCCCCCCCCTCACTTCCCCTCAAAAATATCTCACCCTGTATTGATCCTCCCCACCCGTCTCGCTCGCCTCGTAGGCCATTCGAAACCTGCTAACCAGGCTCCAATGTCCACTGCGCTCCTCTCACCTCACCTCCATTCAGTAGCCAACTTTAGGTAGCTCGCGTGGTGCCCCCCCCTCAAGGCATACCATCCCCTCCCACCCAGTCCGGAAGAAAAAGAAAAACAATCTAACCCATACAATTCAATAAAATAACAAAACCGTTGCAACAAAAAAAGAAACATAAATGCCAATCAAACCAAACAAAAAATTAAACTCTAACAATTTGAAGTCAATAAGTTACAATGCAGGTCAATGAAAATAACGTTATAACATTTAAACATTTTCCAGCTCCCCAATCACACTCCACAATCTCTCTTCCAGCTCCACACCTCACTTCTGCCTCAAGCCTTCTGCCTTCACGAATGCCTCAGCCACCTCCACCGTTTAAAAATAAAAATCTTTGGTATTGTGTATCACCCTCAGCTTTGCCGGGTATACCATACCAAATTGCACCCCCTTGTTCGGTGCAGCCTTCACTCGGCCGAACTCATCTCTTCGCCACCTCCACTGTCCAGTCCTGGTAGATCCAAACTCTAGCAGCAGTCCACTGCACCACACGCTTCTGCTTCGCCCAGCTTAACACCTTCTCCTTCACGTGGTATTTATGGAAGCAGATAATTACTGCTCTTGGCGGCTCATTTACTTTGGGTTTCGGCCTTAATGACCGATGAGTTCAGTCCAGTTCATATCGGGAGGGGTCTTCACCCTCTCCCGTCAACCCCCCCAGCATCTTAGTGAAGTACTCTGTTGGCCTCGAGCTCTCTGTCCCTTCAGGCAAGCCCACAATTCTCACATTGTGTCACCTCGAGCAGTTTTCCAAGTCCTCGAGCTTTGCTCAGAGTCCTCTGTTGAACTCCACCACCCTCCGCAGCTCATCCCTCATCAAGGTGAGCTGGTCGCTGTGCTGCTATACGACCTCCCCCACTTCCTTCATTTGTTTCACCTTGTTCTCTCACCTCGGCCGATGTCTTTGCCACAGCCACCCTCATCGGGGTGATTGCCTCCTCCACCAATGATTACAGTGCGAACGTGTGCCTCACAAACTGCTTCTCCAGTTCCACAGACATCACCTTGGCCATCTTTTCCACTATAAGTAGTGCGATCCCACCATGCGGTCAGGCATCTGCAATCTTGTCAGCGCTTTTACTGGTCCTCTCACTTGACGGCGAACCCGCGTTTCTTCCCTTCTTAACAGCTGTTTTTGGCATCCTTTAACGACTTATTATTTTTCCCTTAGTTTCTTCAACCTTAAAATAAGTAAATAGTTTTTAAAAAATAAAATTTTTTTTTTTTTTCAAAAATCAAAAACATCTCTTTCCCCTGGGACTGGACTTCGAACTTCTCAAACATTCATTTTCGCCACCCTATGTGCTCTGCTCCTCCTCTACATCGCTGGATTCAGGCCTTGCCTTGTGTCAAGCTCCGCCCCCGCCGCTCACTTTTGGCTCGATGCCCCCTGCACCTCTGGCCTCCGGACACTCCTGCGGGGCTCCTCACCGCCTCCAAACCTACCCGACCCAGTGCCCGTCCCTTGGGTCCCAAAGGCCGAAGAAATTTACTTACTAAAAAACAACGGGGAAACCCACAAAAAAGACCGTCCTCTTCTTAGCATGGCCGCTCCGCTCACGAGCCATTGCCCCACTTTTAATCTATTTCAACATCTTACCAATATCTCTGTGAAGCTTCATGTGCCTTTCCAAAGAATTAGCTATACCTCCTGTTTTGGTATAATTTACTAGGCCTATAGTTAATGTACATAGTGAACAAAGGTGGCCCCCCAAACAAAATGTGAGGAAACACCGACCCATTTCCAATCACTTATAAAAATGGATCTTAACTCCTACACTGTTTTCCTCTTTCTACAGCAGCAACCTGAATGTGCATAGCATCTTTTGTATAGCGAAATGCCCAAAGTTTAAGGGAGATGTGCTTGGAAAGTTTTTTACGCAGAGGGTGGTGGGTGCCTGGAATGCTTTGCCAGCGGAGGTGGTAGAGGCGGGCACGATAGCATCATTTAAGATGCATCTGGACAGATATATGAACGGGTGGGGAACAGAGAGAAGTAGACCTTGGAAAATAGGCAACAGGTTTAGATAAAGGATCTGGATCGGCGCAGGCTGGGAGGGCTGAAGGGCCTGTTCCTGTGCTGTAATTTTCTTTGTTCTTTGTCCTTTGTTCGAAACAAAATTGGACACCATGCAAATGGCCAACATGTGGTCCAAGAGCTTGGGTTTAAGGAGTGTCTTAAAGCAGAATAGATAAACAGAGAGGTATGTCCAGAGAATTTCAGAACTTAGGCCCGAGGCAGCTGAATACACGGTCGCCAATGGTGGAACAATTAAGATCAGGGTCGACAGGAGATCAACTGGATCAACTCTGAGAGTGTGTGGCTGAAGGAGATTACAGAGTTAGGAAGGAAAAAAGGCCATGCAGGGACTTGCTGTGAATATAAAATTGAGCCTTTGCTTGACTGGCAGCCAATGTATGTCAGCGATAATGTCACAGCAGGGAGTCTTAGATGACCTGAAAATTACTGAAGGTAGAATATGGCAAAGTGGCTTGGAGTGTGTTGGAATAGTCTAGAGATATCAGCGACATGGCTGAGGATTTCAGCAGTATGTTAGCTGAGGTAGAGATGGAGTCCAATGGTGTTACCGGCGGGGGAATAAGTGGTTTTAGTGATGGTGTGGGTATGTGATCGGAAGCTTAGTTGTGAACGGTCTGGCTGGGCCTCAGACAGTTACCAGGAGCTTCAGTCCTCCCAGTGTTTAGTCGGGAGGAAATTTCTGCTCATTCAGTTCTGGGTGTCAGACAAGCAGTTGGATGATTTAGCAACTGTGGAGGGGTCAAGAGAGATGGTGTTGAGGTAGGTTCAGAATTTCTATCACAATGCCCTTTGACCTCTGGAAAACCCAAGCGTGTGTGTTTGAACTTTTGAATCTGAATAATTTTGATTTGGAGGCGAGACAGGCACGTAAAATGCAGAAGATGGCAAGGAACAAAATTGAGAATGTTAATTAGCATTCTATTGTTGTAATTATTAGACTGAAGCCAGCCTTGGTGAGGTGGGGGTCAGTGCGGAAGTTTATGTTTTACAAAACTTGGCCATGAATCTATTAAACAATTCTTGAGTTACTTTGCTGCTGTTATTTTGGCATTGACAAATGGACAGGACCACCACCGCCTTTCCCCTTCCCATGGGAATGGAACAGAGAGGGATAAAAATACTTGGGGAACCTTGGCACCAAACATGTTTATGTCTCTTGTTCTCAGAAGTTCCATAGCGCCTCCAGTTGTGAAATAGATATAGACCAAGGGATGTCTGACACTGGATTACATTTGTACTGAGTAGTTCCAACGATATCATAAAGTGTGAGTGAGAAACCTGAATAGTTTATGAATAAAGTCGAAACCTGGGATTGAATTACAGCTTAAACGTCACTGCTAATAATTTGCTACGCTTTATAATATGCATTGAGAATTTTTACTTTAAAAATGTTTGTCTTAAACTTTTCATAACACGTGGATAGTCACAACAAATGACAAGATTTCAGTGAACTGATTTTTAATAGTTGTATGCCAAATGAAGGCCAGCTTCTGATGAAATTGAAGCTAAAATGCAAGTTCCTGTGCAGCCTTTATAATGATACTGGCCTCAAAAAAAAAGTTCACGAATGGAAAATGCTCTGTAAATTCTGCATTTAAATGCTGTTGTATTGCCGCTTGTATTATTTGCCATTGAAATTGTGTTCGGCGATCGGCCGGAGAATCCCCATTTGCGCCGAAATCAGGGGCCGCGCCACTTTTGCCATGCACCGCCCCCTCAAAAATGGGGTACTGAAGAGTATGCTGCACGCTGTCGGGATGGCCACAGGACATCACCGAAGGCCCTCCCCCAATGCTCCGCCTCCGACGAGCCGAGCTCCTGACGGTGTGGAACACTTATCCTTTTCATTTTCGTGAGCGCGGCGGCTGCGGACAGAATCGTGCACCGCCACAATCTGGGGAGAGCCATTCCATGGTCAGGGGGAACTTTGGAGGGGGCTAAGGGCACTGGTGGGGGTTGGTCCGGGTGGTGAGGCTGATCACGGGCAGTTTTTGGCAGGCCAGGTCCACATGCGGCCAGCGTCATGATGCATGGCGCATTCGCTGCAGGCCGCCACCGTGCACTTTCGCGGCCACTGTGACTATTTTATAGTTTGTTTTCTGTGACAGCAGTAGCCATAAATTATTGGAGGTGGAAGAATCGGAAATTATCTACTGCAAATCTCTGGTGTAGCATAATCTTTTTTCAAAACAATATTTTTGTTGAACTTTTATCATGTTTTATCAAAAAGTTTACAAAACACAACAGAACCAACACATATATCAGAAACTACAAGCAACAACAATAACAAGAACCCCAATAACATATATGCAACGCAGAACAATCCCTTCCACCATCCTCCCCCCACTAACAGCTAACAGTGGCCAGATCTTTAATGTGCAAAATAAATGGCCAATCAGACCCTTCGATTGACTCCCTCACTGTGAACTTGACCTTTCGAACTACAAGAATTCCATCAAATCACCCAGCCATGCTTTGGGACTGGGTGGCGTTGTCTGCCACTAGGTCAGTGATATCCGTCACCAGGCCAACGGCAACGCGAATGCCTAATCATTTACCCCCACCCCCATCCTCAACTCCGGTTGGCCTGAAACCCCAGCTACAGTGACTAGCAGACAGGGCTCGAAGTCAATATTCCGCATCGCCAATATGGTGCAGAAAAAGGACCCCAAAACCACCAGCTTGGAACAGGACCGGAATATGTGTGTATGGTGAGCAGGCCCTCTCGAGCACCACTTATCCTCAACTCCCTTAGAAAAATCAACTCATCCTGGCCCGGGTGAGGTGCGCCCTAAACACCAACTTCCGCTGTATCAAGCTCAACCTCGCGCAGGATGACATAGCATTCATCCTATGCGGGGACTCACTCCACACCTTCTCCAAAACGGGCCCCAGCTTCTCCTCCCGCCTGGTTTTCACCTCCTCAACCAAAACCTGCAATTCCTCCATGATCCGCCCATATATCCCAGACATGCTGACCTCCTCCGACCCCTCACATGAGAGTTTCTCTTCCAGGAAGGTAGACGGCGGTGCCTCAGGGGAAAGTTGGAAATGTCCGTAGAACAAAGCCCCGCAGCTAGAACCTATCCGGTCCCCCAACCCCTGCTTTCTTCTTCAACTCCTCCCAGCTCACAAGCTGCCCCTCCAGAAACAAATCCCTCGTCCTCTCTAGCCCCTTGTCTTTCCACCCCCTGAATGTAACATCCAATTTCACATACTCAAACAAGTGGTTTCCAGAGATTAGGGTCCAGCTTGACACCATTCTCAGCCTAAAATGCTGACGGAGGTGCCGCCATATTTTTAGCGTGGAGACTACCACAGGATTCACAGAATATTTTGCTGATGAGAATGGCAAATATGCCGTTACCAGGGCCTCCAGGTCGTTCCTTTACATGACCCCAACTCCATCTGTACCCAACTAATTTTCTGATCTCCAAACCACCACAACACCTTCTCTGCGTTGTCTGCCCAGTAGTAATACATCAAGTTTGGCAGTGCCTCTGGCAGAAAGACTGGGAGGCAATGCAATAAGAACAAAATTGCAGAAAAATGTCTATCTAACTGATTGAACTCGGCCCGCCAGCAATGGTGGAAGGATAATCCCCCCTCTACAAGTTTGTTCACCAAGCCTAAACCTCTAAATAGCAAAAACTGGCCCCCACCCAATGGAATGGCAATTTCCCGACCCCCCCCACACCATCGCCTTCAGAGGGCTAAACATAAAATATTCACTCTTCCAAACATTTAGTTGATACCCTGAAAAATAACAGAACCTCTTCAATATCCCCATCATCTCCCCCACAGCTGGCCCTGGATTCTAATGTACAGTAAAAAGTCTAATCCACCCCTCACAATTCGTCGCCTCCACTTTTCTGAGGCCCTCAAAGCAATCGGCAATGGTTCGATCGGCAACATGAACAACAGAGGGGACATCGTACATCCATACCTTGTACCCCTGTGCAGCCTGAAAAATCCCAAATTCATGTTGTTTGTTCGAATATTAGCATCTGGCGTATCAAACAATAGTCGGACCAACGATGCAAACGCAGAACAAATCCCACACTTCTCCAGGACCGTGAACAAGTAGGTCTGGGCATCACAGTAGTTAGCACGGCTGCCTCAAAGTGCCAGGGACCCGGGTTCAATTCTGGCCTTGGGTGACTCTGTGTTGAGTTTGCACTTACCCCCAGTGTCTACGTCCTTCTGGAGTCCAAAGATATTCAGGTTGGTTGGATTGGCCAAGCTAAATTACCTCTTAGTGTTCAAACATGTGCAGGTTAGGTGGATTGGCAAAAATCAATGTGTGGGTTAAGGGGATAGGGCGGGGAACTGGGCCTAGGTAGAGTGTTCTTTCAGAGGGTTGGTGCAGACTCGATGGGCCAAATCGCCTCCTTCTGCACTGTAAGGATTCTATGCTACATTTGACACTCTACATTAAGTAGCTGCCACACGTACGGCAACTTCTGCTCCTCATAAACTCCATCTGGGAGGCTGGACTCCAGTCTCAACGCTAGGATTTTAGCCAAATATTTTGCATTCACATTGAGCAGAGAGATTGGGATGTATGACCCACACTTGGTGTCCTTCTTTAGAAGGAGGGAGACGGATGCCTACCTCAACCGTCTCTGGAAGGGAACCCGCGCCAATGAGTCATTAAACATCCCCAATACCAATGGGGCCAGCTGGTCCGCGAACTTCTTGTAAAATTCCATCAGTTCCCGGCGGATTCCCGGCTAGCATCTTACTCAGCCCTGCAGACCTCCTCTAGCCCCACCGGTGCCTCCCACAACTCATCCCCCCGCCCCCAATCTGAGGAAACTGCAAGCCTTCCTAAGTAAAGAGCTCCAAGGTACTTCAGATTGAAGTTCAAAAGCTGGTATTTTGTCTTTGCTCAGTTGCTATATGGATTTACTAGGGGAGCACATTGAAAGTAAAATATAATGACTCCTATTCAGCCATCGTACTTAAAATTTGTTGGATCTTTTATGATCTTGTGGAAATATACTAATGCTGAAAATAATGATCCCAGTAATCATGTGCTGCTTTACTTTATCATTGGAAGTCTGTGTTCACAGTACGGCAGTATTAATCTGACACAATTTTCAGTTCTCTCCAGCTTTGACATTGAAATGTTAGCTCCCTTCTCTCTCCACAGATGCCGTCAGAACTGCTGAAATTGACCAGCATTTTCTGTTTTTGTTCTGGAAACTTCACATAGGCAATTATGTGTGGAAATCAGCAGGTCGTGTTTAACTTGCCCTGCTGCTTCAGGAGCTGCATCTTTTTAAAAATAAATTTAGGTTACCCAATTCATTTTTTCCAATTAAGGAGAAGCGTGGCCAATCCACCTAGCCTGCACATCTTTTGGGTTGTGGGGGTGAAACCCACGCAAACACGGGGAGAATATGCAAACTCCATACGGACAGTGACCCAGAGCCGGGATCGAACCTGGGACCTCGGCGCCGTGAGGCAACAGGGCTAACCCACTGCGCCACCGTGCTACTCTGGAGCCGCATCGTAACATTTATTTTATTGAGACTCGGCATTGAAATACATGGAACTGTGTGAAGCTGTTATACCTGCATGATATGTATACCCACAAAGCCTGCCAGAAAGCTTGATCATTCCAATGTAAATAGATTTTTAACAGCCTGGTAAGTCTTAATCACTGGCAAACAACATTTCTAACATTTGAAATTTAAGTTCAAAAGTGTGCAGGCTCGTTTTTTTCAGGTTTCAGTTATTTTCCATTATTTTGTTTTGCCTTGCTCTTTTTTCTCTCTCAATCCCATCTTTATTTCACCTTACCTGATATGACATTGAATTTTAAATAGCTAAATTTATACTTCCTAGTTCAGGCTGCGAGCCTCTTACTGTTAAGGAGATGCACAGTTCCTTGCCCTGTTCATTCAAGTCCCAGAATCCCTGTAGGGAACACGCTGTGCTTTTCAATTACAGTACATTCCAGTACCAAATCCCGTAGTCAAAGCGAGTGCAAGTGTTAGGAACAGCAGCTGCTGTTCTTTTGCCACTGAGAAAAATCCTGCCCATTGTTCTGACTCAAAATGTTTGTTTGGCTTGTTACGATGCAAATGAGTGATTCATTTGGCAAAATAAAACTAAGCATAGATAGCAAATTTCATAATATTGAGCAAAGCATGTGAAAGAAGTAGATTTATTATGGCATCAGTCTCATTTGGAAAGCACTGAAAGTTTCAGATCAGGAGGGCGAAGAGAAATAATTAGCCAACTGATTTTCAGTATTTTGCCACACTGCGAGTTGAAGCAGATACATAATTGTTACATATTTGGAGCAATACTATGAATCTTTGCAGTGGCTGCTGTAATATTACATTGCAAGTACGAAGAGGTTTTCGATGGTGTGTTCTGCTAAGAGTACAAATGTTGAAGAACGTTAGTGTTACATAGCTTTGCTATCAAAAAACAAAACATTTCAGAATTTCAGCAAATTCTGTCTGGTGTAGTTGGAAAAGGGAAAAATGGCAGAATTGAAAGGAAGATATTGGACACAGTAGCCGATTCTCATGAATTAAACTGTAGCTCATTGTAACTCATATCATAGTACATGGAGAGCATCAGCGATTAGTTGAAGAACCATTGTTAGAATATCTTTAGCCAATGGCCCCGAGTAGGTATTCGGGGAGCCCAGTGGTGCAGTCCATGGTGAAGATATGGAATCAGCTGAGGAGGCATTTTAGGGTGGAAGGGATGTCGGTGCTAATGTCGCTGTGCGAGAATCATGGGTTTGAGCCGGGAGGGGGGGATGGATAGTGTATACAGTAGGTGGAGGGAAGTGGGGCTGGTCAAGGTGAGGGATTTGTATTTGGAGGAAGGGTTCGCCAGTCTGGAGGAGCTAAGGGAGAGGGTAGAGCTGCTGAGGGGTAGTGAGTTTAGGTATCTACAGGTTAGGGACTTTGCACGAAAGGTCTGGAAGGGGTTCCCTAGGTTGCCGGGATACATCCTGCTGGGGCGACTGCTGCTTCCGGATGTGGAAGGGGAGGGAAGAATTGGGGATATATATAAGTGGCTGGGGGAGCAGGGAGGCGAGCAGGTGGTGACGATCAAGGAGAAATGGGAAGCGGAGTTGGGAATGGAGATCAATTGGGGAGTATGGAGTGAGGCACTGCGAAGGGTAAATGGGACCTCCTCTTGTGCAAGCCTGATACAGTTTAAGGTGGTGCACAGGGTGCATATGACTCAGGTGAGAATGAGTGGGTTCTTTCAGGGGGTAGCAGATGAGTATGAGGTGTGGGCAGGGGCCAGCAAATCATGTGCACATATTTTGGGGTTGTGAAAAATTGGGAAGATTCTGGGCGGGTGTTCGTGGTCTTAGCCAGGATAGTGGAGGACGGAGTGGACCTCCACTTTGGTGGCGATATTTGGGGTTTCAGAGAAGCCGGAGCTCATGGAGAGGAGGGAGGCCGATGTCTTAGCCTTCGCCTCTCTGATTGCACGGCTTGGAATTTTGCTGGAGTGGCGGTCGGCATCGCCACCGGGGGTAGCAGCATGGTTGGGTCAACTGTATGACTTCCTGCGGTTAGAGAAGATAAAGTATGAGTTAAGGGGCTCAGCAGGGGAATTTGAGAAAAGGTGGGGGATGTTTGTGACTGTGTTTGAGGAGCTGTTCGTCGCAAGGGGTGGGGGGGGGGGGGTGATGGGGGTGATGGGGAGGGGGGAGTGAAAAAGGAGAAAAATCTGTACAAACCGTACAGTTGATTGTTGGGAAGAATGTTTTCCGGGGTGTTTATTTGCTGTAACTACTTTGATACAAGTTTGAATAAAATGTGTTTCGAAAAAAAAAGAATATCTTTAGCCTCCATATGCAGGCTGATTTGTTTTTAATATAGTAATCAATTGCATTACAAATTCAGAGTAATCATCAGTTTTTGTAGTTTTTCTTTTGCAATAATAAAATGGCAACTGTCAGGTATGATAACAAGAAAGTGTAAAAGAGAATCAACATGACTACACCCGTTAGAAGCTGCATCAGCATATCCTTCAAAAATAAATATTGCCGCTCTGCACCCCTACCACAACGGACACACACAACACTCAACTGGAAATATTACTCTTTATTTTTCTAATGAGGAATGTGCACTAATTATAGAATTATAAAGTAAAACCTCTGTAAAGTTGACTGAAATTACATGTTGCTGAGATTACATTATATGTTACGGTAACTGTAAATCCCCTAAACTTGCTGTTTTTAAATCAAATTGTGCGCATCAATTTCTGACAATTATCAAAAATTGTTTCTCAGCAATTGGTAATATAGCCTGGGAGGTCTGTTGTTAATTCCATAGTTGGAGTCACAGGGAATATGATTAACCTGCAGGTCATCTCTTAATGTAATTATTAATGATTGATTCTGTTTATCCTTGAAATCGATATGAGAAGCGAAATGGCTTGGAAAGTATTAAGGTTTGATTTCTTTTCTCTCACAGGAATGATTCTTAGACAAGACTAAGGCTAACTGTATTGGGATAGGAAAGTCATAGAATTTGAAGGTAGTTTTAAACAGACGTTTATAGTATGTGTCTTAAGTGCGATATTTCCCTAGTGAATGAATGTGACATAGATCAGTTAAAGATTATGATTTGGTATGGTAACATCTCCTGCCACTAATAGTTAAGCTGGTATATGGAGTAATTGATCTGCCTGTGAATGCTCCAATGTAAAAACAATTCAGGCTATTTGAACTATATTTTACAAGTGTGCATGGGACCTTTGGGACTGTATATTGAAAAATGTAGTTGTATGGCAATTCCATAGGAACCCAATTAAAACAGATTGACTCAGTGGTTTCCAATTTTTCATTTTACAAAAATTTAATGTACGGTTTTTAATATAATTTTGCACAAAGATGTAGTTTACAATACTCTTGATCAGTAATATGATAAGTATTTATTTGAAATTACAAGGTGAATGGCATAGTACTTCTGGTTGCTTGAAATAATTCTACGCTCAAAGCGTGAAACTGTTCTCTCACAATACTGCTATTTTTCATTTGAAAACAGTGATTTTTATGATCCTGTAATTGTATTGTGATTTTGCAGAGGAAAAACAGCAATTTGCATTTGTTTCCATTAACCATAAAAAGATTATGCTGAAATTTGGAAAGATATTTTTCTTGGATTATAAAAGATTTGTGAAAGGTGCAGGTTGATGCACCATCAATTACACATGAGGCAAGTTGTAGAAGACAAAGTAATGGTTTTAATGTCTGCTGCTGAACCCAGACTGGAGACAGGGCTACAGATCAGTCAACTGTATACAACACCCAGAGGGGCGGAGCCACGGAAGAACAACAATATATAACACAGTGAGTAACAATGGAACAAACAGTAACAGAGAATATATACAGCGCTGTAAGTAACAGTGGAACAACAGTGAAAGTACAATAACAGTGGTTCACCACATTCACCCCGTGTTTAAAAATAAAAAGTCCAGCGGGGGTGCAGCAGACTTATAGATTAAGTCTATCAGGAGCTTTAACTGTCCGCTGTGATATCCTCAGTCCCGGCTGTGGTGTGGGCACTAGTGTCAAGACCTGCGACTGTGGGAGCATGTCGTCCTCTTCTTCTTCCAGAAGCGCCGGCAGAGAGGGAGACTGTGTAGGTGTGGGGGCAATGGTAATGGAGGTGGAGGGCCGGGTGGGGAACCAGCGGGTGCCAGGTCCTGGAGTAAGTCTGTGTCCTGCCGCCCATCCTGATGTGCCACGTAGGCATATTGTGGGTTAGCGTGGAGAAGCATAACCCGCTTGACCAGGGGATCGGTTTTGTGGCTCCTCAAATGTTTCCGGAGGAAGACAGGCCCTGTGGCTGTCAGCCAGGACGGGAGCGAGACCCCTGAGATAGACTTCCTAGGGAAAACAAACATGCATCCGTGGGGGGGTCTCATTGGTGGCAGTACACAGAAGTGACCAGAGTAGAGCGCATCAGGAAGGACCTCCTGCCAGCGGGAGACTGGGAGACTTCCAGACCATAGGGCCAGGAGGACGACCTTCCAGACCGTCGCATTCTCCCTCTCCATCTATCCGTTTCTCCGGGGGTTGTCGCTGGTAGTCCTGCTTGAGGCGATGCCCTTGCTGATCAGGAACTGATGCAGCTCATCACTCATGAACGAGGAACCTCGATCACTGTGGATGTAGGTGAGGAAACCGAACAAAGTGAAGAGGCTGTGCAGGGCCTTGATGACAGTGGCAGAAGTCATGTCAGGGCATGGGATGGCGAAGGGAAAACGTGAGTACTCATCAACGATGTTGAGGAAGTACACGTTACGGTCGCTGGAGGGGAGGGGCCCTTTGAAGTCGATGCTAACGCACTCAAAGGGGTGGGAAGCCTTCACCAGGTGCGCTCTGTCTGGCCGATAAAAGTACAGTTTGCACTATGCGCAGACCTGGCAGTCCCTGGTCATGATCCTGACCTCCTCGATGGATAAGGCAGGTTGCGGGCCTTGACAAAATGAAAAACATGGGTGACCCCGGGTGACAGAGGTCATTGTGGAGGGCCCGAAGTCGGTCTACTTGTGCACTGGCACCTGTACCGCGGGACAGGGCATCTGGGGGCTCATTGAGCTTCCCAGGACGATACAAGATGTCATAATTGTAGGTGGAGAGTTCGATCCTCCACCTCAGAATCTTGTCTTTCTTGATCTTGCCCCGCTGTGTATTATTGAATATAAAGGCAACCGACTGTTGGTCAGTGAGGAGAGTGAATCGCCTGCCGGCCAGGTAATGCCTCCAATGTCGCACAGCTTCCACAATGGCTTGGGCTTCTTTCTCGATGGAGGAGTGTCGGATTTCGGAGCCGTGGAGGGTACAGGCAAAGAAGGCCACGGGTCTGCCTGCCTGATTGAGGGTAGCGGCCAGGGCAAAGTCAGACGCATCGCTCTCCACCTGGAATGGGATGGACTTGTCCACAGCGTGCATCGTGGCCTTGGCAATGTCTGCCTTGATGCAGTTGAAGGCCAGACGGGTCTCAGCCGACAGGAGAAAAAGGGTGGATTTGATGAGTGGGCGGGCCTTGTCCGCATAGTTGGGGACCCACTGGGCATTGTACGAGAAGAAACTCAGGCATCGCTTCAGGGCCTTGGGGCAGTGGGGAAGGGAAAGTTGCAGGAGGGAGCACATGCGGTCGGGATTGGGCCCCAGGACTCCGTTTCCATAACGTAGCTGAGGATGGCTAGGCGGGTTGTGTGGAAAACGCACATCTCCTTATTATACGTAAGAGTAAGGAGCATGGTGGTGTGAAGGAAACGCTGGAGGTTAGCATCATGGTCGCAGATGGTGACTTTATCCAGATACGGGAACATGGCCCGCAGCCCGTACTGGTCAACCATTCGGTCCATCTCCCGTTGGAAAACCGAGACCCCATTGGTGACGCCGAAGGGGACCCTGAGGACGTAGTAGAGAAGCCCATCTGCCTCGAAGGCAGTGTATTGGCAGTCCTCTGGGCGGATTGGGAGCCGGTGGTACGCGGACTTCAAGTCTACCGTGGAGAAGACTCGTTACTGCGCAATCTGGTTGACCATGTCAGATATGCGGGGAAGGGGGTATGCATCGAGCTGTGTGTACCGGTCGACCGTCTGACTGTAGTCGACGACCATCCGGAGCTTTTCCCCAGTCTTGACGATCACCACTTAGGCTCTCCAGGGGCTGGAACTGGCCTCTATGATCCATTCCCGCAGGAGTCGGTGGACCTCTGACCTGATAAAGGCCTCGTCCGAGCCTTGTAGCGTCTGTTCCTGGTGGCAATGGGCTTAAAGTCCGGGGTGGGGTTAGCGAAGAGCGGGGGTGGGGCGACCTTAAGGGTCGCGAGGCTACAGGCGGTGAGGGATGCAGGGGTCCACCGAACATTAGGGTCAGGCTTCGGAGATGGCATTGGAAGTCTAGGCCGAATAAAAGGGTAGCGCAGAAATAGGGGATGACGTGGAGTTTAAATTTAACGTACTCGACACAACATATCGCAAGAGCTGCGACACAGTACCCCCGGACCTCAACAGAGTGTGATCCGGAAGCCAGCGAGATTGTCTGCGACGCAGGAAAAATTCGGAGGGAGCAGAGCCTTACTGTATCCGGATGGACGAAGCTGTCCGTGCTCCTGGAGTCGAAGAAGCAGGTCGTCTCATGCCCGTTGATCCGGATGGCCATCATGGAGTTCTTGAGATGACGGGGCCAGGACTGGTCGAGGGTGATGGAGGTGAGCTGCGGAAGGTGGCTGGTCTGGTCGATGGTAGCGGGTGGCATCGAAGATTGTGGCCAAGATGGCGGACTCCACGGGTTGCATGAGGCGGATGACACATTAGAAGGGGGCGGTCCCGACAGGCAAGATGCCACACGGCGGGATTTGGACGTTTTCGGCCGGGCCTGGCAGAATTTTGCAAAGCGGACACACTGCAGGTCGCGTTCCGAGCTGGTCAGCGTTGTCTGGAGTGCTGACACTGGCCGCATTGCTGACCCTGGCCGCAGAAGTAGCAGGACGGTCCCCCGGAGTTGGCGGGCTGCCGTGCGGCACAGGCATGTGACACCACCGGATCGGGTGATAGCTGCACCCAGGACGCCCACGAGGATGCCCCGTGGTCACGCGTGAAGACATCCATATTCTGGAAGGCCACTTCCAAGGACATCGTGAGCCGCACCATGTCATTTCGGTCGAGGGTAACCTCTTCGAGCAGGCGCTGACGGATGTAGTCAGACCTAACGCCAGCCACATAGGCGTCCCAGATCAAGAGCTCGGTATGTTGAACTCCCGTTACTGCCAGGCAGCTACAATTCCGGGCGAGTACCCGCAGGTCACGCAGGAACTCGGCCAAAGGTTCTCCTGGGCACTGACGCCTCATGGCGTGGAAGTGCCGGGCGAACACCCCGTTTACCGCCCTCACGTACTGCCCTTTGAGGAGTGTAATCGCCTCGTCTTATGTGGCCGCGTCTCTGATGAGGGTAAATATTGGGTGGCTCACCCGGGCGTTGAGGACCCAAAGCTTGTGCTCCCCTGAGACGGCGTCAGTGGAAGAGTCGAGATATGCCTCGTAACAGCTTAGCCAATGCTGGAAGATCGTAGTGGCGTCAGCTGCCTGTGGGTCCAGGTCCAATCACTCAGGCTTGAGTGACTTATCCATCGTACTATCTTAGAGTATTAAATTGATGCACCATCAATTACATACGAGGCAAGTTGTAGAAGACAAAGTAATGGTTTTAATACTCTTAAGATGTAGCCTGTCTGCTGCTGAACCCAGACTGGAGACAGGGCTACAGATCAGTCAACTCTATACAACATCCAGTGGGGCGGAGCCACGGAAGAACAACAATATATAACACAAGTGAGTAACAATGGAACAAACAGTAACAGAGAATATATACAGCGCTGTAAGTAACAGTGGAACAACAGTGGAAGTACAATAACAGTGGTTCACCACATAGGTGATTGAAATATATCCAAAAAATGTTGTTAAATTAACTGTTATAAATCCAAGGGTCTTAATGAAAGTGGCCGCAGAAATAGTGAATGTAATCTTCCAATATTCTCTAGATTCTGGAAAGGCCTGAGCAGATTGGAAAAGCGCAAATGCAATATGAACATAGAACAGACAGTGCAGAAGGAGGCCATACGGCCCATCGAGTCTGCACCGACCCACTTAAGCCCTCGCGTCTACCCTATCCCCGTAACCCAATAACCTCTCCTAACCTTTTTTGGACACTTAGGGCAATTTAGCATGGCCAATCCACCTAACCTGTATGTCTTTGGACTGTGGGAGGAAACCAGTGCACCCGGAGGAAACCCACGCAGACACAGGGAGAACGTGCAGACTCCGAACAGACAGTGACCCAGCAGGGAATCGAACCTGGGACCCTGGGCTGTGAAGGCGTAGTGCTATCCACTTGTGCTACCGTGCTGTCCAACAGCTCGGCGAGGGGAGGGAGACAGAAAGCTGGAAAGTAAAGGCTACCTTAACACCTGTCTTTGGGAAAAAGTGCTAAAATATTCTAAAGGAGGTAAAGCAGGAGTTAGAAACCATTTGCAATCAGGCAGAACCAACATAAGGTGAAAACAGAAAATGTTGGGTAAACTAAGCAGATCCGGCAGCATCTGTGGAGAGAGTTTATTTTTGAGTCCGTATGACCCTTCTACAGAACAGATAGGGTCATTATGGTTTTGTGACATGAAAATTGTGATTGACAAACTTAATAGAGTATTTTGAAGATCTAATAAGTAGGGTAGTTAAAGGGAACCAGTTGATGTAGTGTATTTGGATTTCCCAAAGGCATTTGATAACATGCCACATAAAAGGCTGAGTGCGAATAGTGTTGAGGATGATGTATTAGCAGGGATAGAGGATCTGCTAACAGGAGATTGGGGACAAATGGACCTTTTTCTGGTTAGCAAACTGTAACTAGTGGAGTACTGTAATGATCAGTGTTGGGACTTCAGCATTTTTCAATCTACATTAATGACTTGGATAAAGAGATTGACTGTATTGGAGCCAAATTTGTTGATACAAAGGTAGGTAGGAAAGCAAGTTGCGAGGAGGGTATACAAAGACTTTGAGGGAGAGTATATAAGTGAAGTGAGTGGGCTAAAATTTGGCAGATGAAGTATGGATGTGAGAAAATGTGAGACCATCCACTTTGGCAAGGAAGAATAGAAAATCAGAATCTAATTTAAATAGAGAGAGACTGCAGAATACGATAATACAGAGGGAATTGGGGTGTCCATGTACATGAATCACAAAAGGTTAGCGTGCAGGTACAACAAGTAATTAGGAAGGCAAACAGAATGTTGGCCTTTATTGCAAGGGGTGTAGAGAATAAAAGTAGGGAAGCCTTGCTGCAATTGGGTAGGCATTGAGACTGCACTGGAGTAGTGTACCTTTTTAATGTTCTCATTTAAGGAGGGACAGACTTGCATTGGAAGCAGTTCAGAGGTTCACTAGGCTGACTCCAGGGATGAAGGGGTTGTCTTATGTGGAATGGGTGAGCGGCTTAGCCCTCTACTCATTGGAGTTGGGAGAACGTGAGGTGATCTGAATGAAACACAAGATTCTGATGGGGCTTGACAGTATAGCTGCTGAAGGGGTGTTGCCCCGTGTGAGGGAATCTAGAATTAAGGCGCACCGTTTAAAAATGATGGTCTCCCATTTAAGACAGAGATGGAGATAAATTTATTCTCTGTGAACCCTTCGACTGTGGAATTCTCTTCTGCGGAGAGCAGTGGTGGCTGGGTTATTGAATATAATCAAGGCTGAGTTGGACAGATTTTTTTATCGGCTAAGGAGTCCAGCGTTTTGGGACTGCAGGCGGGAAAGTGGAGTTGGCCACAATCAGACTCACCATGATCCAATTGAAAATGAAATGAAATGAAAATCGCTTATTGTCACGAGTAGGCTTCAAATGAAGTTACTGTGAAAAGCCCCTAGTCGCCACATTCCGGCGCCTGTTCGGGGAGGCTGTCACTGGAATCGAACCGCGCTGCTGGCTTGTCTTGGCCTGCTTTCAAAGCCAGCGATTAGCCCTGTGAGCTAAACAGCCCCTTGAATAGGGGAGCATAATTGGTGGTCTATACCTGTTCCTATTTCTTATGATCTTATGACAAAATAGTTGGGCAAATCATCATTGGGCTGTCCAAGGATTGCCCCTTTCTCTGAATTAGTCCCGATTAAAACCATTACGAATCCTATAGTTAGTGATTCTGTTTTTGTTGCATGTATGTCAAGCTTTAAGGTATCTTCACTCTACAAGGTAACAGGTAATTACCATTTCTTTTAAAAATTGATGTTGATGGTCTGAAGTGGTATTCTTTTAAGTTCTACAAATAATTTTAAAAACATTTTTTTCCCCCTTAAGGTCTGGCAAGGCTATTTAGTCTAAAGATTGAAATGAGAAAGAATGTTCACTGAAGTTTAAAATGGTTTAGTCTAGCCTCAGATATTTGTCATTAATCTACTGTAGGTTTTTGCTGTTACTAGTATGCTTTTTCTGAGAATCAAAGTAGTTTGGACCGCGTGATGACAGTAATTTTTCTCTTCCCCATCTGTTGCATGCAACCCGTTACAGATGATAGTTGACCTGTGGAACCCAGAGGTTCCTGGTTTACTACTAACAAGTTCCCTTTTCTGTCCGGGCAGTTCATACTTAAACATTAAGCGTCATAATGGCCAATTTGTGTAATCACATCCCAAATCACTATCATATGTGAAATAAATAGTACAACTGACAGGCTGGTTCGCAACTGCTTATAAAGGTGCATGCTGCTCCTCTTATCTGTTATTAACAGGCTTCTGCTTTCTACTTTTACAGCAGAAACTGCTTCACATGGCTAACATGGCAGCGAGACTTCATCAAAAAGTGAGTTCCAATGAAAATATCCTGACATACAAGTATGAATCAAAAAAGCAACAACATTACAAATGAGTTCACATATATAGCAGTATTGTGCTTTTCCCCAGTGTCCAGCAGTCACTGTTTGGTATCTAGTTGACAAGATTGATGCTGCAGTGTAAATCTCTGTAGCGCTGTCATGGCTGGTAACAGGCATCAGTGGACCTTTCCCCATCACAAATCTATCTTCTGTTGAATAGAGATTAATAAGATGAAGCACTATTCTTCCATATGTGGAGTTTTACTGCTGCTCGCTTCCCCCCTCCCCCCCCCCCCCCCCCCACTACCCCTCCCCCCCTCAAAAAAAGACAAACAAAAATAATTAGAGTTCACAGAAGAATAACACCATCTTCCATGGTCAAGCAGAAATCAAGTCACTCAGGTCCTGTACTTTTTAAGGTATTGGCTAACCTAAGCTATACCAGGATACTGATGAGGAAGGGAGAACTGTTACTTTTCTGCTTATGTAGCAGCAGAGGAGAGATATCTTGACGCCCTCATGTATCAAAATCATTTAAACAGAATCAGGTCACTATCCTAAAGGACACTGTCTTTTCTGTTGGTGTAAAAAAGAATGGAGAGGGGAATATTACATGATGAAGTAGCATTTACTCAGTTATACTAATGTTATCGAGTCCTTTATATAAGTTGCACCACCATTTAAAAATACATATTTCTAAGATGTTTTAATTTCTACTCTTTGAATCATGATATGTCTGTCATATTCTGAGTTTGATGAATCCATTATTTTTCTTTATTTTAGCCCAGTCACAAAGTAACTTGTGTAAGGTGTAACATGCTGTCGACAAATTGTCTATTGCATTTCTGAGAGGGTAAAATTACATTAGTGATTAGTAATTGTACATTAAATGCAGACGGCAAGTGCACCTTTATCAGACTTTAAGATCATTTTTACTGAATGTTGTGATTAATGGCTAATCGTATTGAGATCACATTCACTGTATAATAGGTGGCCAATGTACACATTTAGTACATTATCTGAGCAAAGGATTATGTCAATGGGCAGAATAGCTTGTGAATTTGTTCACAACGCATAAGTAAACACTGAGCGATATTTTTTCCTTTAATTGATTGAACAGTGATGATGTGCAATTTTTAAAATAAATCACTTATTGGTCACCAAAGCTTCCAATTTAAATTCTCACCCTCCTGTTTAAATCCACTCATGGCCTTGCTCCTCCCTTTCTCCACAATCTCATCAAACCTGACAATGCCGTCCCTCTGACTCCAACCCGACAATGCCGTCCCTCTGACTCCAACCCGACAATGCCGTCCCTCTGACTCCAGCCCGACAATGCCGTCCCTCTGACTCCAACCTGACAATGCCGTCCCTCTGATTCCAGCCCGACAATGGCGCCCCTCACACTCCAGCCTAATAATGCCGTCCCTCTGACTCCAGCCCGACAATGCTGTCCCTGTGACTCCAACCCGACAATGCTGTCCCTCTGACTCCAACCCGACAATGCCGTCCCTGTGACTCCAGCCCGACAATGCCGTCCTTCTGACTCAAGCCCGACAATGCTGTCCCTCTGACTCCAGCCCGACAATGCTGTCCCTCTGACTCCAGCCCGACAATGCTGTTCCTCTGACTCCAGCCCGACAATGCCGTCCCTCTGACTCCAACCCGATAATGCCGTCCCTCTGACTCCAACCCGACAATACCGTCCCTCTGACTCCAGCCTAATAATGCCGTCCCTCTGACTCCAACCCGATAATGCCGTCCCTCTGACTCCAACCCGACAATACCGTCCCTCTGACTCCAGCCTAATAATGCCGTCCCTCTGACTCCAACCCGACAATGCCGTCCCTCTGACTCCAGCCCGACAATGCCGTCCCTCTGACTCCAGCCCGATAATGCCGTCCGTCTAACTCCAGACCGATAATGCCGTCCCTCTGACTCCAGCCCGATAATGCCGTCCCTCTGACTCCAGCCCGATAATGCCGTCCCTCTGACTCCAGCCTGATAATGCCGTCCCTCTGACTCCAGCCCGACAATGCCGTCCCTCTGACTCCAACCCAACCATACCATTCCTCTGACTTGGACATCTTGCAAATCCCTCCATCCCTTCATTGTATCACTGGGGGTGAAGACATAATCTGTCAAGCACTCTGGAGTGCTTTCCTTAAACCTCTCTGCCACTCCACCTCCCTCTTCTTCAGACCTACCTCTATGACCACGTTTTTTGTGAGCATCACCCCCGCCTCCAATATCTCATTCTTTTGCTGAGTATCCATTTTTGCATGTGAAGCTTATTGGACGTTTGTTGTCTCAAAGGTGGTTACAAAAAAAACCATAAAGTTAGATAGCATGGATTTGATGCAGAGAAAGTGAACATAAGTACAAGGGCTATGGAGTGATTGTGATCCTCTGAAGATTCCGGCCCATAATTCCGTTGCAAACATTTGTGAAAAGGAAGGGAAAGGAGAAATGAGTTTTTATTTGTAACTCTTAATAGTTTTCCTGAATTGCACAATCACATTAAGAAATAGTATTGTACCCTGATCAGACCAAACTGTTACCACCACTCTGACAAAAGTGAAAATCTATGTATAGGATTTACATTACTGTGTTATTATAATTTGCAGTTATATAGTGTGAATCATTGCTATTGTTATATTGTGCACACTACTATATTACACTATACTATTTAGTGTTTAAATTATATTCTTTCTCTATAATTAACTGCTCAGTCTCCATATGTAATCATGCTTTAAGTTAGAGTTTCTGCTTATTCTCTGATGAGATTATGCTGCGGGGACTCCACAGACTTTTAATGCACAAAGTTCTCCTAGCAATTCCTGATTTTCTATTCATGTTGAGCTCCTGTTCACATAACAAGCTGTCTGTGGGAGTTTGCAAATAGCTGAGAGGAATGTAGTTGGCATACGGCAAGAATTAAGAGGACTGCCATAACCATATAAAAAGCAGCATCGTTGAGTAACAAAAGTGATAGTAAAAATGAAGAAGAGGTCACTGCATCTATTATCATCTGACATTGACCTCTTCTGGTATTACTTCAAGATACAGAGTTGAATGCTAAGAAGTGAGAATATCTGCATGGTCTCTGCTTTATCTGGGCCCTATTTTTGTCTGTAAGGACATCATTAACCAAGGCGAAAGTGGACGGACTTTTCCGTCAAAGACCCATCTTTGTAACCTGCGTTCACTTTCAAATAATGCTGGCACTTGATGATTATCTTAAAATACAAATATGATGAATGCCTGAATGATAAATTTTTTTTGTAACCAGCCTACTATATTTTGATGGAGTGGAACTCCTTTCGGCTCATATAGCTATGGCATTGTGCCTAGGGCTGAGATGACTTTTGGGTGCCATCAATAACCCCTTTGAGATTTATAAAATCCAACAGTGCGACAAAATCGGGCAGCCATGCTATGCTCTGTTGCTGCTGAAAGTGAAAGGAAATGAAAGTGTTGGCCCTGCTGAACAATGCATCATCCATTTGACACATTTCTGCACAACAATTGGCTGATATTGCAGATGTACCTTGCAGTAGCCTGGAAGAATCTAGAGGCGAAACAGTTGAGGGCGATTGTGACCTGACTGCCACTGATTTGTGCCACCGTGCTTTTGGCAGGTTCCGATACCGCTTGATTACTCCAACATCCCTTCTCTTTATTCTTCATTATCATCTTGTATAAAATACAGTAAAAGGGACTTACCGGTATAAGGAATGCCACAGCTATGTAGGGTGGGTTTCGATGTGCATGGGAGCTCAGTTGACATCCTATGTCACCCTGCTCTGTTCTGGCTTTCCCTGGTGTGGATTCCGAGTTGGGGGTTCTTTCTTTCCCAGCAGAGAATGGGTTCCGTGCTGCGTCTGCACCTCGCCAAGTTGGAGAATGCAAATGTCACAGCAGGAACCCATTGTAGAGCAAAACTGACATGATATCCACAGTATAAAGGGTAAAATCAGCAAGCCTGTGGCCAGCCACAGTGAAAGGTTTGCACTAAAGGAACCAGTTCTTTCAGCCCAAATTCACCATCACGAACTTCATGCAACTGTGTCAAGTGCCTTGGATTCTACTGAGGGTAATCTCACCCTATTGCCTGTGACACTTCCCTGCAACTTTGGGGGCTACACATTCGGCAGTAATGGGGTTCAGGGGGTACATTTTTCTCCAGCCCACTGGCCAACGTGATGGGAGCAATAAAATGCAACAGCTGCCTCCTCCGCAGACACATGCAGCTGCATAGAACAGAAAGGATTAACACAAGGCTGCACCTTGAAGGAGATGATACACTCAACATAGGGTCTATAGGCCAATGGTTAGCTTCTCCTCCGAGTATCAGAGCCCAGAAAGGCTCGGGTTCTCACGACAGGTAATCGCTGACATCTTCATCCTTCTGGGAGAAGATCTGTGCCCAAAAGGAACAGTTAGCCACTCATTGTCCGTGGCTGTCAAGGTGACCACAGCCCTCAATGTCTTCATGTCTGGGGATTGAGATAATACAAAAAAACTACACTTAGGTTCATATCTAAACTGGAGAACGTATAAAGATGGGTTCTCAAGTATGGACACAGAAGACTAGATGAGACAATATGCTTTCCAAATTTTAAAGAAGTTTATTGATGAACTGAGCTTGCAATTTACATTTGATGGAATGTCAATCGCAACATTGTTAGCTATAGGAAAATAACGTATAATCTTGTTTCCAACGGAGAATCCAAATCAAAACGATGTTATGGAGGGATATTAAGATATCCACCAACATTTAAAGTGGGATTTACCTTAAATCCTCGAGTAGAAAGCTACAGAGTTTAGTGAGTACCTCAATCCCACTTAATGGGGGAACGATCATCACTGCATTACAGTAATTACACCTTTACCGTGAGAGGCATTGGGGTGAATTCAACAAATCTAAAAATCCTACTGTATCGTTCCAATATTTATACTGTTAAAAGAACTGAACCAGCAGGAAGCTCGTGAGCATACGTACTGGGAAAAAAAACTTTCATTCTCGTCAATATCCATCAAGTTAACGGGCTACTGAGTGATGTAGATGGTGATAACTTCCTTGCGACAAAATTGTCTCCAATGATTCAAACTCAGTTTCCCGGATTCAATTCACAATGATTTAGAGACGATCTTGAAAATTTAAGGTTGTCCATTGTTAGATGAAGGTATCTGACAATTTGTCAATGCTTCACAGAGGTAATTTATCCTTATTAATGCCTTACCGAGGTGATGTATCCTTATCAATGCCTTACTGAGGTGATGTATCCATGATTTTTAGAAGTGAACAGGAACTGCCTTGTATTAGAGGATATATGTCCCGTGATGTTGGTAATCTTGAGCACACAGTTATTGCCAGGCATGTTTATGAACTTCTGACCATGACCCAGCAGATGAACTCTGCTTATAATTTTTAATCCCTACTTCATAGGAGAATCACTCTTTTTAATATTGCTGAAAAAAGGCATTTTTTGTTGAACATTAGATGTGATTGCACAGTTAGACAACATATGCTAAATATTCCTCAGTGTGCTATTACTTTTGCTGACAGCCAATTTAAGATAGTCCAGCTCGCAGTGTGGTGGTAGTTGCGTGTACTGGCAGCTACACAGTGTGTTAATATACCGGGCTTTGTACTTTGCAGACAGAGAACGTGTACACATATTTAACGGGATTCTCCGTTGCCCGATGCCAAAATTGTGTTCGTCGATCGGGCAGAGAATGGGCTCCAACACCGAAATCAGGGCCGGTATCAGTTTGATGCCAGTCAGCCATGCGCCGCACCCTCCAAACTGGAGTCATCGCATCGCGCACTGTTGCAACAGCATTGGCGCATCACCGGCCAGCCCACCCGCGATGCTTCGCCCCTGATGGACTGAGTTCCCAACAACAGGGGGCATGTGTGGTCTCAACCGTGCCGGATGGCAGCTGCAGACTGTGCCCAACACCGCCACACATGGCCAGGATCAGTCCGCTGGCCAGGAAGGGCTTCTGTGAGGGATGGGGGACTGGTGACCGGTGGGCACTGGGGTCGCGGATGGTGGGTTGGGTCCACGCATGGCCGGCGCCATGTTTTATGGTACGACCACTGCAGGTTGCCAGCCGTGCGCGTGCGTGGCCTGCAACACAGCCACTTCGAGCCGTTTTCGGCATGCGAGGTGGGTGTTTCACCCGGCACTGGTGCTAGCCCCTCACCGGACCCGGAATCGGTGAGGATTTCCCGCTGATGTTTTAGTCATAAAAGATAACACATGCGCCGCTGGTGCCGGCACTTAGCCGCTGAAATGGAGAATCCAGCCCATTGTTCCTGTATCAGCTGAACAAAGTAAGTGACAACTATTTGATGGTTTATTCTCAGGGCAATGCCTTGACTAATCGGTTGCCTGGTTGAAATTTCAAACAATGTTTGGCAGTTAACTGTCAGACACCATCGGCTAGTGCTAATTCCTCTGCCAATGAATCTGCACTCTCTTCTCATACAGTATAAATGTTTGTCTCCTTTGGATTTATATTGATGCAAAATATCCTGGTGAGTGCAAGGCCAAAAGCTTCGACAAAGAATGTCTCTTTCATTAATATTCAAATTTTGTACTACCAAATGACTATCTCTTTTTAATTTTAAACTCCTCATTGCAGCTGGATTCCTTCACACTAAGCTGACCAGGACCAATAGAGGATCCAACAAATTAGAGGCCATGGAATTGAGTGGCTCAGATAAACCTATTTTTCCATTCAAATAAAGGGCACCAATGAAACACTAAAATGCAGTTAGCACCCTAGTATATCCCTGTGTGCAACTGCTACCTTATCCTCATGCTTTTTATTATGTTTACGTCTTGCTACCTCGGCAAGGGGGTAGGCTGTTGACATGCTAGACGCCTGTGTTTTAGATTTTTGAGGACTCTTTGTCAAAGACTGCCCCACCTGTGCTGGTGCAGGGCAGAAACAGTCATCGGTGCAGCAGGTAGCATTTTTGTGGCTTAGTCTGGGAGGAGAGCTAGGCATGAGAAATGGGAACACATTGAGAAGAGTTCACGTGATGATGAGTCCTTTCTACATCTTCCTTCTCAGTGTCTACCTGCAATTTTCTGTCAACCAAGAGCAGGAGAGTACATGCCTGCAAGTGGAAAGGTGAATTCAACCACCAAAGCAAGGCTTTGATCAATAATGTGTATCTGGCAGCCAGAATGTGCAGATGTGAGCGAGTATGTAATCGGCGGTCTGATTCTCTTGAGTTTCACCGCTCTTTGAATGGATATGTCATCAGCACAAATGCATAAGACATTGCGGTACTCACGATAAATGTGGACTTCTCAATTTTTTATGCAAGGTTGTGCACTCTCTTCTGGCAATTGTGATAGAAGCACAATCATTTCTCATTGCTTCTCCACGAGTTCCTGCTTTGTGGATGACCCCGGAGGCTCAGCATCTGTATCCATCTGAGCAGAGTTTGAAGTGTTGAAGTGTCCTGCTCCCTCTGATCGGGCTTTTTATTTTATTCTTTCATGGCATGTGGCTGTCATCAGGGAGCATTTAAGAGTCAATCACATTGCTGGGGCTCTGGAGTCACATGTAGACCATGCCAGATAAGGATGACAAATGTCCTTCCCTTTAGTAAACCATATGGGCTTTTACAATGGCAAACGGTCAATGGTTTAATGGTCATTATTGGACTTTTAATCCCATATTTTTATTCAGTTAAAATGTTACCATCTTCTGTGGTGGGATTTAAACATGGGTTCCCAGAGCGTTATCTTGGGTCTCTGGAATATGTCCAGTGACAATACTACTCTGCCACTGCCTCCCCTGCTATCCTTGCACTTGATTCTGCTTATGTGCGATCTGCACCTCACCATGTGTTACCCTAACCTGCCTGTGATGCTAGACCCACTGAGGTATACCTGTGCTGGTGGAGGATGCATAAGGATTCATGTGTCAGTTCATTCTCAGAGTTCTGATCCTCCTGTGAAGACTCCCTTACCTCCACCATTGGCATGAGTGTATCTGTGGGAAATTAAAGACATGAGGTAGTGCTGAACCTGGGTGCAATAGAGAAGGAGAGTACAAATCATGATGTTTAATGTATTGGTGACGTCAATTTAATGTGTGACAGTTGAATGCCAAGTGGCCACATGATACCTAATTTTGTCACCTGGGTCGCCTCCCTCTCTCCATCAGGGACACTCGGTCCTTTGGCCGTGCTGCCAGTCTCCAGCTTACTCCGCCACCGCAGTTAGGGTGGCCATGGCTCCACTCCCAACCCACAGTTCTCGGCCTCTACCGGGTATTGTGCCCTCTCCAGCGATGAGAGAGCCAAAAGTCAGTTGATTCATGAGGATATTAGGTAAACATTTGAGGAGGATCACCAGTCGAGGAATGGGAATGCAAAGGCAATAGAATGAGGGTGAGGTGGGGATTTGAGCAGGATATTAGAAAGAAAGGAATACGTGTGATAGCGTTTTGTTGGTCAGGGCAGTAATGTACAGGCAAAAACTATGGAGGCGAGAGAGTGATGGGTGCCAGCTGAAAATTACAGGGTGCAATCGAGTTGAGAGGACTAAACATTTTGCAGTAATTGACCCAGACCCTCGTCACCATACTTTGGTTGCATGCAAGATGACTTTTCTTTATGCCCCCACTGCATCAATCATTACCACAAGTTTGTAAACTAGGGGACTGCCATGCTATATTTTCCATCCTTTTTGCAGGTCTTTGCTTCTTCTTCCTGGATTTTGCTTGTTCTTCCTGGATTGTATGCTACAATCGCTGATGCCACTAAAAGTTTTGCTGGGGTCCCTTTAAATTGAGATCCCTAATTGCTGCTTGAAGCACATCATCCCACCCTCCAAGGCTGGTCAGGGAGTTTAAGGGCGGGGTGATAAACACATTGCGCTGGGAAAGAGTAACCAGAAGGTGCTCAAATTAATTATTTGAGTTCCTGACCCAAAAATAGTTTTGCCATTTCTCTCAGGACAAAGTTCACACGATTCCACTCACTGAATCCAAGCGGCATAGTTTGAAAGAAAGTTCTGACAAATATAAAGCAGTACAATATTCTGTATTAAGTGGACTAGCTTCACGAACTGCACATTTATTGTATAAACCCAGACCCATTGTATACTTTGCAAAACATTTGGTAGCAAAATGAAACTCACATACAGTCTTGAGAGAGTCCAGCAACACCAGCAAATAACCAGGTCAATAATTCCACGCATAACATGAAACAAATCAGAATTTCCTCAGTTTTAATTGGGCTGTTTACCTCAAAGCTGTGCATTCCACATCTGGATTTTCGAACTTTGGTACCCTTGCATACCATAATGGTATGCTAACTGTTTCAACCTTAAAACATAATTTGTAGGTATATTACAATTGGCAAATTTTTAATTACCAGTATCAAACTTTTACTTTAGGAAGTGCGCATTTCAAAGTAAAATTAGTTTGTTTCTTAGATAAAAATAATTTCCGCCTTCTTGAAGTGTCCTGATATATAAATTGATCTTTGTAATCCCTTTTATCTAGTTGTTTTCATCTCAATTGTGAACAGTTGTGAGCCCTGTATTTAAGGAAAGATGTGCTGGTCTTGGAGGGAGTTCAGAGGAGGTTCACAGTAATGATTCCAGGAAGGAAGGGCTTGTCATGTGAGGAGCGGTTAAGGACTCTAGGTCTGTTCTCATTGGAGTTTAGAAGGATGAGTGGGGATCTCATTGCAAATTTCAGCGTACTGAGCAGGAGTGGACGTGGAGAAGACGTTTCCACTAGTAGGAGAGACTAGAACCCGAAACACAACCTCTGACTGAAGGGATGATCCATTAAAACTGAGATAAGGAGGAAGTTCTTCAGCCAGAGGGTGGTGAATCTCTCAAATTTATTGCCGCAGAATGCTCTGGAGGTTGAGGTGACTTAATTGAGGCATACAAGATGATCAGAGGATTAGATAGGGTGGACAGTGAGACCCTTTTTCCTCGGATATTGATGGCTAGCATGAGGGGGCATAGCTTTAAATTGAGGGGAGATAGATATAGGACAGATGTCAGCGGTAGGTTCTTTACTCAGAGAGTAGTAAGGGCGTGGAATGCCCTGCCTGCAACAGTAGTGGACTCGTCAACATTAAGGGCATTTAAATGGCCATTGCATAAACTTATGGATGATAAGGGAATAGTGTAGATGGGCTGTAGAGTGGTTTCACAGGTCGGCGCAACATCAAGGACCGAAGGGCCTGTACTGCGCTGTAATGTTCCATGTTCTATGTTTGCTATAAGGACTATAATTTATACTCATCAAAGACTGCTGAGTGCAATATTTGATCAGTATAAAAAAGGAATGTTCGTTCCTGTAATTTAAAGTATGAGTGGCCCACAACAGAAATAATGCTTAGCTAGAAGTGTTTTTAGTCATTTATTCAAGTAAAAATATTAAAAAGTGAAATCTTGTTGGGTCATCCTTTTTACCTATTAACTGGACCTTTGAATTTAAACACGATTTGTCTTTAAGGAGGTTGCAACAACTAGCGCAGAATGAAAGTATAATGAATTTTTCCAGGATAGGAGACATTCATCAGCGTGGGATGCTGAGTACAGTCACACATTGAAGTTAAGTTCCATAATAGCTGTACATCTGATCATTGAGATGCAGCACCCACAAAGCTCGGTGTGTACAACTGATGGCCCTCTGCACCATGTATAAGCCTGCTATTTTTTCAAAGCCAAGTGCGCTTCTCTGGTCAGAGAAAACACCATGAAGTCCCCGCTCCTGGAATAAAGAGCCTCTGTTACCTCCCAGATGCAGTAGTGATTGGCGAAGTGGGAGATGACATCTTTTCTAGCCTGGAGGCTGAAGAAATTCAGGGTCAGAGTTAAATTCAAAGCCACAGGCAGCGCCGTCCTTGCCCTGCTTTTGAGGCTGCAGATCTAGTTCCAAGAAATTGCCGTGTTATGTGATTTCCTCCTTTGTGAATAACAGAATACACTGCCCCTGGCTTTGGTATAGGCAGGAAATGCTCGCAAAAGAGACCCTGGGGTGGCTAAGTGCTTCCTGCTATGCATCTTTCACCCCCAATTTCTCCTCGCTCTCCAAGCAGCATGATGTGTTGGGTATGCTGGGTCTGCGTTTACCAGAGCAGTAAGAGAGACAGGCTACCAACACTTGCAGAAGTACAACTCTATTTTATTTAACTATGAGCTGTTAAACATACTTGCACTGTGGGTCGACACTATGTTAGGTTGACTGAAGACCTATGGCTAACCTGACCAGACTATACTGCTAGCACATGGTAGATGTTTGTGCTACTGATTACGGGCTCAGGCTGTCTCAGAGGCTGCATCCCGAATGAGCGGGAAAACTAGTGCCCTCTGGCTTTATAGTGGCCGTGTCCTGTCTGGTGATTGGCTGCTGTGTTCTGTGTGTTGATTGAGCTTTCAGTGTGTCAGTCATTGTGTGTCTATGCACCATCATATACTTGTGTGTATATTATGACACAGCGGGCCTACATATTTGCTTCCTCTACATCATTTTGCTCTCCTGGGGAACTGCAACAGTAGTAGCCATCACTTGGGGAAAGTGGGGTGTCCTGAGCCTTTGCAGTCACAACTACCGAGGTCCCCACATGCAGCGCCACCATCTTCCACTTAACCAATTGTAACCAACTCCTCAAAATACTCAGCAATTTGACAAACTCAGCCAGATCCAGTAGAAAGGAATCATCAAGTTACTGCAATTTGATGCTGCCTCCTTAAAGTATTTGTTTTTCTCATAAAAACAGTAACCATTACATTTGTACAAGGCCAAACGGTACAAACACTAATTTTGCATTGAAGAAACAGGGTACCCTTCCCTCTGTACCAACGGACCGGGGAGGGGGGGGGGGGGGGGGGTAGGATACTCTGATTGTTAAAACAGTTCACAACACAGTTGTACAAAAAACAAAGGTATAACCACTAAACTTTGCGCTGGAGAGACCAGATACCCTCGCCTCTGTACCAACCGCAGGGAAAGGAAGGGGAGGAGGAAAGGGGGTGTTGGGGAGAGAGGGGAAAGGAGGATGGTGGGGAGGGGACAATAGGGGACTGCCTGAACTATCTCTGGAGGCAGAAAAATAAAAGAACCTTCAATTATGATGTGCCAGATTCCAGGAACCCCCAGAGAGGGTGAGGGGCAACACAATGTCAGACACGAGTGAGCCCTGCACCCCACTGCCTCATGTGCACCCTCCCAACATTGGGTGGCTGACAGCCTTTGCACAGTCGCTCTCTGGGCTCGGGTCCTCCACCACATTGAGTGCGGCGGGAGACAAGGTCCAACCAACCAACCCAGGGCCTGCCTCGATAACAATGGGGGAGGGTGCTTCATGCAGCTGAACTCATTATCAGCTGGAGTTGATGGGGGAGGGGGATGAACCCTCCTGATCCGAGCTGGACTGGGCACATTGGCCGCTGAAGCTGAAAGCAAATGAGCCACCAAGGTCAATTGTAATTGACTTCCATAAGTTTCGTGCTAATTAGAAGGTCCTGAGGTTTCTGGGGTGGGAAGAGAGGGGGATTAGGGAAATGAAGGATTTGTTCCTTCTGGGGTGCGGTTCGTGAGCCTAGAGGAGCTGGGAGAGAAGTATGGATTGGCGCAGTGGGATGGGATTAGGTACTTGTGGGTGTGGGACTTTGCAAGGAAGGTTTTCCCAACCTTACCAAGAGTGCCGGCTTCCTCGTTACTGGCGGTAATGCTGAGAGTGGGGGTCACTGTCTGTGTGGAGTCTGCATGTTCTCCCTGTGTCCGGGTGGGTTTCTTCTCGGTGCTCCTGTTTCCTCCCACAGTACAAAGATGTGCAGGTTAGGTGGGTTGGCCATGCTAAATTGCCCTCAGTGCCCAAAAAGGTTAGGTGGTGTTACTGGGGTACCAGGATAGGTTGAAAGTGTGGGCTTAAATGGGGTGCTCTCTCCATGAGTCGGTGCAGACTCGATGGGCCAAATGGCCTCCTTCTGCATTGTAAATTCTATGAAAATATTTGATGAACAGCAGGGGGAGGTGCTGGAAGAAGGACAGTGGTGATAGGTGCCGCGGAGGGTGAATGCCTCGACTTCATATGCGAGGTTGGCTCTGGTACAGCTGAAGGTCGTTTACAGGGCACGCCTCACAAAATCAAGGATGAAGTGGCTGTTTGAGAGGGTGGAGGAATTCTGTGAGCGATGTGGGAGGGGTCCCGCAGACCATGTTCATATGTTTTGGTCCTGCCCGAAGGTTTTGGAAAGGTTTTGAAGGACGATGTTCAGCACAATGTCGGGGGCTTTGCATTTGGATGTGGAACCCAGTCCCCTAGAAGCCATATTCGGGGTGCAGGTGCGGGGGCGGATGTCTTAGATTCGCCTCGCTGATTGTTCGTAGGTGGGTCTTGTTGGGGTGGAGGGCGGGGAGACCGACTGGAGCTTTTGATCCGATAGAAGGTGAAGTTCAAGCTGAGGGGTTGAAGGCGGGGTTCTACAATTGTTGTTCATGCACGTTGGAGGGTCGATCACCATTGACTGTTGGGGGTGGCTGGGTCGGGTGAGTTTTTGTTTGTTTGGGGTTATTTTTGTGTTTTAAAAATGCTGAAAATCTGTTGAATAAAAATACTTTTTTAAAAAAACCTCAACAAAAATAAATTAAATAATGCTGTAGCATTAGGACTCTATTTCCCTGCCCCACCCACTGCATGGAGCATTTTGGCAGTGAAGATAGCTCGCCATTGTGCCGGCGGGATCTTCCAGTTCCACAGATGTCACTAGCCATTTCTGTTGCTCGCCATCCCATTGCCTGGGAATCCACTATGAAGGTTTGCTTTTGGTGGGACTGACGATTCTGTCAGCGGGAAGGGTTGCAAAATCCTGGCCAAAGTTACTTTGCACAAATTTGTAAGAAAAAGTGTAACAATGAAAGAATTTTTAAAAATCCATTGAGCTGTTATTGAAATTATGGGAGCATTCATTTTTGAAATATGCGTGTTTCATTAGAGTATTTTCTCTTGATAGTGGCACCAAACAAATAGCATTCCAATTACCTGCAATGTGTCTCAAGCCAATGAGCCAATTAGCCTGTATGAATATGGTGGCAACTGTTCATTCAGTTATGGAGTGTGCTGCTATATCAGAGAATGGCTCTGACAATCGAAAAAAAGCTTGATTTCATAATGAAAGTTCTTGTGAGCTCTGTAATGAACTGGAAGGGTGTTGTGGTTGATTAAGGTGACCATTAAATGTCTAGAAGATCGGGTAAATGTGGAGTTATATCACAAAGGTAGCGAATGCAGTGTCAGCGACCAGTGAACCGGGATCAAAGTGAGTCACAGTGGTATGGTCAGAGCATTACTGTCAAAGATCTGTATGCAAGGAAAACGTATTGTTTTGTTGAAGATGACCAAGCTAAATATCATTAGCTAGATAATATCATTTTTGAAATTTTGTTATTCTAGATTATTTTTTAAATTCAACATAATTGACCATTTCCGTAGGTGAGCCCTTCATCTTTCTGTCTCGGAGTCTGCTTTTCATTCTCCAGGTAGTTTGGTAAATTTGTTACTTTTATTAAGCAAATTTTCTGGGGCAATTTTAACTGGCCAAATTGGAATTTGCGGATCTCAAAATAGGGCTGGCAGACTTACTGTTTCATTAATACTGTTGCTTTGACTGCAGCCATTTTTTGGAGGAACGTTCCTGTCGATGATTGGAGCATCCCATTTTTCGGACAGTAAGTGTCTTGATTATACAAATTGGGGTACTTTGATAGAGTAAGGGCCCTTTTTGCTTCACCCATTGTCCTAGCACTGATGAGCCTAAGTAGTATTTCAAAAACAGCCCAGCGAAGTGCCCCGGTGATTTTGTGAACCTTGGAAGAGCATAGTTGTTCCTCCTGGCTCTACAAAAATATTGGTAGTTTGCTCGCCTAGGTTTGCTCCTGCCTTTTTAACATAGCCGTTTCTCCCTCTTTGTCAAAATCTATGGGAACTACCTTACCTGGTAGTTGCTCTCCGACGGGTTCATACAGATCCTTCTGTTTTAAACCAATTGACCATTCACATTCCTGAAAATGACTAGGGTGAAAAAGACTTCAAAAAAATTGTCTGTGAGACTTAAAAAGAATCTGTCAAACAGATGTAATTTGTACCAGTCTTGAATGCTCGTCTTTGAATTAAATGGCTTGGCCTTTCTCTTGGATGTATTGCTAAGGCAAAGTTGCTAATTGATGCTGCAACTATCATATCTAAATAAACTAGAATATTTTGTATGTGAGTGATGCTAGTTTTTACATACGACTAAAGATACCAGTAGCACCACTAAATCTTGAATAAAAGGGTTGGGTGGGGTTGCTGGATTGTGGAGATAGAACATAGAACATTACAGCGCAGTACAGGCCCTTCGGCCCTCAATGTTGCGCCATCCTGTGAAACCCCTCTGAAGTCCCTCTACACTATTCCCTTATCGTCCATATGCCAATCCAATGACCATTTGAATGCGTTTAGTGTTGGTGAGTCCACTACTGTTGCAGGCAGGGCATTCCACGCCCTTACTACTCTCTGAGTAAAGAACCTACCTCTGACATCTGTCCTATATCTATCTCCCCTCAATTTAAAGCTATGTTCCCTCGTGCTGGACATTACCATCCGAGGAAAAAGGCTCTCAATGTCCACCCTATCTAATCCTCTGATCATCTTGTATGCTTCAATTAAGTCACCTCTTAACCTTCTTCTCTCTAATGAAAACAGCCTCAAGTCCTTCAGCCTTTCCTCATATGATCTTCCCTCCATACCAGGTAACATCCTTGTAAATCTCCTCTGTACCCTTTCCAATGCTCCCATATCCTTCCTATAATGTGGCGACCAGAACTGCACGCAATACTCCAAATGCGGCTGCACCAGAGTTTTGTACAACTGCAACATGACCTCATGGCTCCGAAACTCAATTCCTTTACCAATAAAAGCTAACACACCGTACACCTTCTTAACAACCCTCTCAACCTGGGTGGTAACTTTCAGGGATCTATGGACATGGACACCAAGATCTCTCTGCTCGTCCACACTACCAAGAATCTTACCATTAGCCCAGTACTCTGTCTTCCTGTTATTCCTTCCAAAATGAATCACCTCACACTTTTCTGCATTAAATTCCATTTGCCACCTGTCAGCCCAGCTCTGCAGCTTATCTATGTCCCTCTGTAATTTGTAACATCCTTCTGCACTGTCCACAACTCCACCGACTTTAGTGTCATCTGCAAATTTACTCACCCATCCTTCTACGCCCTCCTCCAGGTCATTTATAAAAATGACAAACAGCAGCGGCCCCAAAACAGATCCTTGTGGTACACCACTAGTAACTGGACACCAGTCAGAACATTTCCCATTAACCACCACCCTTTGTCTTCTATCAGCTAGCCAATTTCTGATCCAAACTGCTAAATCACCCTGAATCCCATGCCTCTGTATTTTCTGCAATAGCCTACCGTGGGGAACCTTATCAAACGCTTTACTGAAATCCATATACACCACATCAACTGCTTTACCCTCATCCACCTGTTTGGTCACCTTCTCAAAGAACTCAATGAGGTTTGTGAGGCACGACCTACCCTTCACAAAACCATGTTGACTATCTCTAATCAAATTATTCCTTTCCAGATGATTATACATCCTATCTCTTATAAACCTTTCTAAAACGTTTCCCACAACAGAAGTAAGGTTCACTGGTCTATAGTTATCGGGGTTATCTCTACTCCCCTTCTTGAACAAGGGGACAACATTTGCTATCCTCCAGTCCTCTGGCACTATTCCTGTAGAAAAATATGACTTAAAGATCAAAGCCAAAGGCTCAGCAATCTCCTCCCTAGCTTCTCAGAGAATCATAGGATAAATTCCATACGGCCCAGGGGACTTATCTATTTTCACACTTTCCAGAATGGCTAACACCTCCTCCTTATGAACCTCAAGCCGTTCTAGTCTAGTAGCCTGTATCTCAGTATTCTCCTCGACAACTTTCTCTTTTTCCTGTGTGAATACAGACGAAAAATATTTATTTAGCACCTCTCCTATCTCCTCGGACTCCACGCACAACTTCCCACTACTGTCCTTGACTGGCCCTACTCTTACCTTAGTCAATCTTTTATTCCTGACATACCTATAGAAAGCTTTAGGGTTATCCTTGATCCTACCTGCCAAAAACTTCTCATGTCCTCGCTTGGCTCTTCTTAGCTCTCTCTTTAGAGCCTTCCTAGCTAACTTGTAACTCTCAAGCGACCCAACTGAACCATCACGTCTCATCTTCACATAAGCCTCCTTCTTCCTCTTGACAAGTGTTTCAACTGCTATAGTAACCCATGGTTCCCTCGCTCGATGACTTCCTCCCTGCCTAACAGGTACATACTTATCAAGGACACGCAGTAGCTGTTCCTTGAACATGCTCCACATTTCCATTGTGTCCATCCCCTGCAGTTTTCCTCTTCAGCCGATGCATCCTAAGTCCTGCCTCATCGCATCATAATTGCCTTTCCCCCAGCTATAACTCTTGCCCTGTGGTGTATACCTATCCCTTTCCATCGCTAAAGTAAACGTAATCGAATTGTGGTCACTATCACCAAAGTGCTCACCTACCTCCAAATCTAACACCTGTCCTGGTTCATTATCCAGTACCAAATCCAATACGACCTCGCCTCTTGTTGGCCTATCTACATACTGCATCAGGAAATCCTCCTGCACACATTGGACAAAAACGGACCCATCTAAAGTACTCGAACTATAGCGTTTCCAGTCAATATTTAGAAAGTTAAAGTCCCCCATAACAACTACCCTCTTACTTTCGCTCCTATCCAGAATCATATTTGCAATCCTTTCCTCTACATCTCTGGAACTTTTCGGAGGCCTATAGAAAACCCCTAACAGGGTGACCTCTCCTTTCCTGTTTCTTAACTCAGCCCATACCACCTCAGTATTTGAGTCCTCATCAAATGTCCTCTCAGCCACCGTAATACTGTCCTTGACTAACAATGCCACCCCTCCCCCCTCTCTTACCACCTTCCCTGAGCTTACTGAAATATCTAATCCCGGCACCTGCAACAACCATTCCTCGCCCTGCTCTATCCATGTCTCCGAAATGGCCACAATATCGAAGTCCCAGGTACTGACCCATGCCGCAAGCTCACCCACCTTATTCCGGATGCTCCTGGCATTGAAGTAGACGCACTTTAAACCACCTTCCTTCCTGCCGGTACACTCCTGCAACTTTGAAACCTTACTCATGACCTCACTACTCTCAGCTTCTTGTGTACTGGAGCTACAATTCAGGTTCCCAATTCCCTGCTGAACTAGTTTAAACCCTCCCGAAGAGCATTAGCAAACCTCCCCCCCAGGATATTAGTAGCCCTCTGGTCCAGGTGTAGACTATCCCGTTTGTAGAGGTCCCACCTACCCCAGAATGAGCCCCAATTGTCCAGGAATCTGAAACCCTCCCTCCTGCACCATCCCTGCAGCCACGTGTTCAACTGCTCTCTCTCCCTATTCCTTGACTCGCTAGCACGTGGCATGGGTAACAACCCAGAGATAATAACTCTGTTTGTCCTGGATCTAAGTTTCCACCCTAGCTCCCTGAATTCCTGCCTTACATCCCGATCCCTTTTCCTACCTATGTCGTTGGTACCTATGTGGACCACGACTTGGGGCTGCTCCCCCTCCCCTTGAGGATCCCGAAAACACAATCCGAGACATCGCGGACCCTGGCACCTGGGAGGCAACACTGAGGAAGTGTTTCGGGTTTAACTGTCACTTGACAAGAGCCCCTCCACAAACCACCTTCAACTTACGCTGACCGCACTGCATGTATGCAAATCTCCCCGGAACAGCCAATCAGTAGCTCCGCTCTGCTGTCCTAGGAAGAAAGATGGGGTGGGGTGGGGGTGCTCTTTCTATTGGCTGTGCAGACTCGATGGGCTGGGCGCCTCCTGCACTGTAAGTTCTATGAAAATGGTTTGCTTTTGTTTTGTAACTTTTTCCTTTAGTTCTGTTATTTTGTACTAATTTACTATTGGGTGGCAGCTAACAAAAACACAGATTTTCCCCCTGAGGTTTGCAGTAAGAGGTGGGAAGTATAGGAAGAAAGATAGCTAACGTACTTAATATACACTAAAGTTCATTATTGGAAAAAATCGTGAAGGTGGAAATCAAGAAAGTTGAAAAATACAAATAAATTTAATATAAGTGATGCCTTGTTAGCCAAAGGGATATTATTGCACTTTGACATTATATCGTTTCACATGATTCACCCTGTGGGTTTAGCTATTCTGATACAAATGTAAAAAAGATGAGTGATTGTGTGCAATGCCATTAGAAACTTGCTATACTGATAGAATGCCAATATTATATAAAGTACGTGGTTGTCAGGCATCGAATGCAGTACTAAAATGTTTGTCTAATCTTTACAATCAATAGTGCTTCCTTTGTGGTTCAGGCCATAATTCTTTTTTGGACTTGGGTTTTTTAGACTTCACAAATTAACTCAATGATAATTTTCTGCTGTGATAATGAAATGACAAATGTAATTGCACACTACATGTATATAGCTGAAAAAAAACCCAATAAAATTAATCTGAATTAGCCTGACTTGTCGATGAGAAGTATTTATGATATGTACCAAAGCAATAACGGAGGCTGATGTCATTATAGTAGGGATGCAAGTTATTGCTTTAATGTAATAGTGTTTGAATTTTTTTTGAAAAAAAGGAGAGACAATGTTATGGTTTGCAGGTGATTGTGTTTTTGAAATTAAGTTGTAGAGATTCTGATAATGGCCAACAATAATGCATTGAGAATGCAATATCTTTTATTGTGTTATGCCTAATTGCATTATCTTGTGTTTGCTGTGCCTCATGTCAGCTTTGCAGAGTCTGTAGTTAAAATGGTTTCACATTCTGGTTCCTGGCGAGTTTACTAGACAAGGCATGGAAATAATAAAGTTTGTATTAATAAGTAACACAATATATTTCAGTAAATCTGCTTCTGTTAGTAGCTGGTCTCAGTGCTGCTTCTCATAAATCCCAACACTAATATTTAATTCAGTTGTTTATCCTGCACAGATCAGTTTCAAAGATGTAGGGCTATAAGTTGCTTTCTCTAAATATAGTAGTTATGCAAGTGTTTTAAACTGCCCATAGATAATGTGGGACATAATTATGACCCATTATTAAGTACTGTCAGAGTATTTCTGTTGCAATTAAGCTACAGCAAGCGCTTTGTATTTAAACTAATAAAATAATGTTATTATGAATAAAAGCAGTAAGAACTGAACATTTTTACATTAACAAATCTTTGGGGGCTAAATTGTATAGTATCTGAAATCAGACGCTGGGATCGCAATGCACGATTACCCGACAGCCATTTAATGTGATGCAGGCAACATAGAAACTTTTTGCGGCCTGTTAATTATAAAGATTCTGGCATGCAGCCCAATGCTGAATGGCTGCATGTCTCAGCGTGGGGTCCTAATTTATGCAAGGTTCGCATCACCTGAAGCCAACCTGCACAACTAAAACCAGACGACACCTCTTAAAGGCAAGGCACATTCTGGCTATAGTAGTGGCTGAAACTCCCATGAAGGAGAGTGGAAGACCAGGAAGAAACAGCAGGATTGACACAACAGGCCTGAGAGTGCACCTTGAGGTTCTCGGCTGCCATGCTGAAGGGATTGATGAAGGAGATTGACTGGAGGGGAAAGATTCACTTCCCCACCTGACTAGACGGTATTCTAGACATGAGAAGGCAATATGATTAGGGAGCTGAAGTGGCTAATGGCAGAAATCCTGTGCTAACCCGCACATCTTGTAGCACTGTCTGCAGATAACTTAACCATTCGCCTCTTGCTCCTCTCCCCATCCCTAATCCTTCTCTTTGCCTTTATGTTGTCACAAGAACTGCTGGGTAGAGGAGATGTGGGAGGCTGGAGGCTTGGAAGGAAACAGACTAAGGACCATTATCACTCAATCTGACACTTGCAACCATCAGCTCAGATACTGGCACTGTGCGACCTTGCGAGGGTAATGCAGAGGCAGGGTTTGCACATGTTGAGTCATCCAGCAACCAGTGCAGGAGGAAAGGATGTTTGTGTGCCAGCTTCCTGGAGGATGAGGTCACACACCAGCTGCAGAGGATACAGATAAGGAATTCACTGGGGCAGCAAAAGTTGATGGTATGTACAATGAAATGCTTTGCATTGGTATACCTGTCATAGAGCCTGTGGTCTCTGTCAGGGAGAAAGGAGGTGTCTGGCTGAAACATGGAACAGGGTTTCTCATTGAATTTGGAGCCCGTCCTTCCCTGCATGTAGGTGGTAGCCAATTTCACAATAGCACCTGCTGACCCGTCTGTGATGCAATGTCTGATGGCCAATATGCCAGCTTCCACTGCATCACAAGCAGAAGACATGCAGTCTGAGTGCTGCACTGGAAAATCAGACTGTGGTCACCAAATCGCAGCATATTGTCATACAAAACCTAGCTTGGTGCCATGTGGCTCAGATTGCTGCCATCATGGCTTCGAGAGCCAGTGCTCAACGTATTCAGAATTTCACAGAGGTCCAGAAGATTAATGGATTGATGAAGCACCACCCTGGGGAGTGAGCTTGGCTCCATGAAGTCTGCTGTGTTCTCTAAGGGTTAATTTGAACTCCCAGTACTGACACTCCACCACTACCCTTTCTGTTACCGGACAGTCACCCAGTCCAGACTACTGCCACACAAAATGAAGTAGTGCAGTCCGAGGTTACGTCTTCAGCACTCGAGATGCTGCTTGAGGGCAGCCAGTAAGGTCAACCGCTGTCATCCTAGCTCTCAACCAACCATGTTGCAGTCACGGGGTGGTACTATGAAGGACCAAAGGCCAGGCCAAAGCACTTGTAAGGCAAGTGCAAGGCTGATTAATTGAGTATCGTATTGCATGTATTGTGGGATAAAATTGTATAAGTTGGCTGTGTTGTAGTGGTTTTATTTTGGGATAGTCCATCATAGAGGGATATGGAGTGGATCTGTAAAACAGGGGAACCTGGGATATTTTTCAGGGGAACCAGAGTCTCATGACAGCCTTGCTGCAGTGTGGATGTTTTCCCTTTCTCCTCATCAACATCTTCGTCCTTTTCATCCTGAGGTGGTTGCTGAATCCATGGCGGCAAAGGCTGTGCCTTCATTGTGGAGGATGCAACAAATTTATGGTGAATGGGGCCACCTGCTCCAGTGGGCTGGAGGACTCCTCTGGAACGGCCGATGCTATCGAGCCATTACTTAAAAACAACAGTATCTTTCTCAATGACATTCAACGTGGCAGCATGGCTCTCATAATGAGTGCTGTTCACATGTTTATCATCCAGCCTCTCAACGTCAGCTCTGTTCTCTCTCCAAAGATGCTGAGAGACCCGTTTAGACTTTCCAGCATTTTGTGTTTTTGTTTCAGATTCCAGCATCCGCAGTAATTTGCTTTTATCTCAGCTTTGTTACAGGATTGTCTCAGATTTACATGAGGTTTTCTGTAATTCTGTCCGTTAATGATGGGCACTGCAATATATGTGTACCTCTGTTGCTGTGTATGTGACCGACGTGACCCTCCATATATGTATATCGTGCACTATCATGGAGAACATAACACACTGTTGTTCAAGATATTTGAGTTTAGTTTTATTATTGAGGTTTGTTTCGGTGTTGTGAAGTGTTACGAATTGGGGAAAATTAAGATTAAAAAATGAAACTGGGATAAAATATAAAGAGCAATAGCTAGCTGAAGAGATTTTGATTTACAATTTTGCATTTCAGCGAGAAAATCAAGTGCTTACCTGTGACTGGGGGAAAAATGGGGTATAGACGATGTAACTTCAAAATGGAGAGATCAGGTAATTGACATGTGACTGCTAAAAGCTGGATCCACAGGGTGGGTAACATCAAAGGAAAAGAATGATAAATCCATAGCGCAATAACTGGAAAAAAGGACAAAGTAGCAGCCACCATCACAGCCACACCCTGCTGTGGAAACAATCTCCTGAAAACAAGTTGTTGCTAAATGGACAGCCAGTTTAGATCCAAATCGTGAACCAAGACGTTTTCGCTGAAACGGAAGATGGGTTTCTCAAATGTGGCCAAATAACATGTGCGTGGTAATTATCTGCAGGATTTAACTCATACAATTATATCATATTGGATGTTGTTTGGGAACAAAGTTGTATCTCTGCGTTCAGGAACCGGGGGTAACTTCACGTGATGTTGTGTGTATGTAGCCATCAGAGTAATTAAGTGTTGTGGTGTATTATAGTCCTTGTGTGTGTTTTTTTAAGTTAATTAATATTCTTTATTAATTGATCACTCAATAACAGGACTATTCCTTCCTGGTTCACATATCTTTTCTCACAGTATACCAAATTGAAAATATACACCATTAAGAACCGGTTTTCCAAGTTACCCTTCTTGATTTTGAGGCACCCTCACATTTAACATCAAGGCTTTTTTTTTACAGAAGCCTAAAAGTACTCATGGGATAAAGTGGTTGGGCATCAGGGGAAGCATAATTGGTTATTTTTTTGAATGAAGATAGCAAGATAAATAGTGATGCAAGTGAAATTAAAGGATCTGTATGATGACATGGTTGCGAAACTGTCATCATATGTGCTGTCATTGCACTACTGAAACTGATCGCAGCTTTGCGAGTCTACATACGCGTAGAATGGTAAGGAAATCCAAAAGTTGCCCTCAGTAAGTGCATGCTCCTCTACCAAGTGTACGTTAGAGCTTCCCACTGACTGCTATCTCCATCTAAACTAAACTCCATCTAAACTGATTTGATTAGTACTTCCACTTCTACCCTGTTGGTCACATTGTAAAAGTCATTGCAAAGGTTATGCCTTACTAACTGAGGTGCAACTGGCTATAAAAGCTCAGGAGGCCCGAGAAGATGATTCAAAACGGAGGTTTATTTCCAAGCAAAAGAAAAGGCCTCAATGCGGCATACAGTCCCTACTGGGACTATTGATCATGCCGCTCCCGATCCAGGATGGCTTTTAAGGGTTGATTCTATGAGCTCCTGTGGATGGGCAGTGCTCGTATTCCACAAGCCCCATGGGGAGATAATCAGGTGAGGGATATTACACTGGGTTGCTAACAGCACTCTAACTTCATGGTGCCCCAGAATGGTTAATTTTATAAATGTGTAAAGTCAAATTTCTACACAATAATAAAAAGCACTTTGTTTCAATAAAGTTTGTTCGCAAACTTCATGGATACAGAACTGGCTAGGTCATAGAAGGCAGAGAGTAGCAATGGAAGGGTGCTTTTCTAATTGGAGGGCTGTGACTAGTGGTGTTCTTCAGGGATCAGTGCTGGGACCTTTGCTGTTCGTAGTATATATAAATGATTTGGAGGAAAATGTAACTGGTCTGATTAGTAAGTTTTCAGACGACCCAAAGGTTGGTGGAATTACGGATAACGATGAGGACTGGCAGAGGATACAGCAGGATTTAGATCGTTTGGAGATTTGGGCGGAAAAATGGCAGATGGACTTTAATCCGGACAAATGTGAGGTAATGTATTTTGGAAGGTCTAATGCAGATAGGGAATATACAGTGAATGGTAGAACCCTCAAGAGTATTGAAAGTCAGAGAGGTCTAGGTGTATAGGTCCACAGGTCACTGAAAAAGGCAACACAGGTGGAGAAGGTAGGCAAGAAGGCATACGGCATACTTGCCTTCATTGGCCGGGTCATTGAGTATAAGAATTGGCAAGTCATGTTGCAGCTGTATAGAACCATAGTTAGGCCACACTTGGAGAATAGTGTTCAATTCTGGTCGCCACACTACCAGAAGGATGTGGAGGCTTTAGACAGGGTGCAGAAGAGATTTACCAGGATGTTGCCTGGTATGGAGGGCATTAGCTATGAGGAGCGGTTGAATAAACTCGGTTTGTTCTCACTGGAACGACGGAGGTTGAGGGGCGACCTGATAAGATCTACAAAATTATGAGTGGATAGTCAGAGGCTTTTTCCCAGGGTACAGGGGTCAATTACTAGGGGGCATAGGTTTAAGGTGCGAGGGGCAAGGTTTAGAGGAGATGTACGAGGCACGTTTTTTACACAGAGGGTAGTGGGTACCTGGAATTCGCTGCCGGAGGAGGTGGTGGAAGCAAGAACAAGAGTGACATTTAAGGGGCATCGTGACAAATACATGAATAGGTTGGGAATAGAGGGCATGGACCCAGGAAGTGTAGAATATTTTAGTTTAGATGGGCAGCATAGTCGGCACAGGCTTGGAGGGCTGAAGGGCCTGTTCCTGTGCTGTACTTTTCTTTGTTCTTTGTTCTTGTTTATCTCTATTTTAGCTTCTAACTTAACCCAATCATAATCATTTATTTCACTATATGAAAATTTTAACTAAAATGACACAGGATTCATTGGTTTATACATCCTTGTTGATGTTTTTGAATACTTAAATGTGATTGGCTGCTTACTTGCTTTCTGAAGCCACTCTTGTGCATGTCCAGACAGTCCCTTGACTCGAGGCTTTCCCCCGCCATTGAGAAAGACAAAAACCATGGCATGGAGATGGTGCAGTCTTTGTGGGCAGCAGCAAGTGCCTTGACTTTCCCACTGACATCATAATTTGGGTCATTGAATTTTGATTTTGATGCACCACTCATTTCTTGTGATTGAACTTGTGGCGTTAAATTTGAGGGACGGAATTAATAGTCAAAATAAAGTTTTAATATTCTGCATTTGCCAAGATTTTTGGAACTTCTGTGATGGAACCTAATCTGCAAGTAGTAGTTAACTTTCGGTGACATATCGATGTTTAGTGAAGCCTAATGGCTAATTTCCATGCTATTTTGTTTTGACATGTTTTAATGTTCCTATGGTATTTTTGAACTGTTTACCTATCAAAATTAAATATATTTTTTGTAACTTAACTCTGGATTTAGATCATTCTTATGTCAGATTTATTTTTGTGGTTTTCCATTTTTAATAACGTTTAAAATTAATAAATTGTCAGGTTCTGTACAACGCTGTTAGTCATGGCAGAAGTAGCAGCAGCAACAAATATTGATCTGATGTTACTGCTGAGGTAAGTCTTATTTTGTTAGAGTTGAATTGTATAGCTGGAGAGGATTAATAGACTGAATGGTCCAGAGCATGAAAAGATCATCTGCTGCTTCCAGCCCACTCGAACAGTCCATGTATCATTGACTTCTTTCTCATTTACTCGGGTAGTGGCTGAATGGTTTTATGCCGTCATTTTGGAATTGGTGCTACCAGCCCATTCAGCACCTACTTTATACCAAGAGTTGAGTATAAAATAGGACTATGTAAAGTAGTGCTGAATCATGTGCTGATAAACTCACAAAGCAAAGGTGGTCCAGCACAACAATGGTACGTACTAAGTGTATGCACAGCAAATGAGAAGCCTGCCAAAAAGACATTTTCTAAATAAACAAACCCTGGTTGCCCACCTTGCCATCATCATTTGCATTTTAATGAATGGAAAGAGATGACTGTTCCATCAGCTTTTTTAACACGAATTAAAAGGTATCACTGTTAATCTGAGACCAGTGGATAGAACTCTGCACGCGCTTGAATTTGTATGTGCAAGAGCTCTGCCTTTCCCAGTTTCACAGTATTACGAGTGGTCAGAGTAAAAGTGGCTTCTTGCTCATAGTGCTGCAAAAAAATTGAGTCCATATTGTTCCCTTTGGTGTAGTATAACAGGAGCATTAATGTGCATGTGTCTCTGTTGCTGATGTGAATGTGCTACATTATGCACTTGGCAGGTGAAGGAGACATTTTGGTGATAAATCAGTGATGTTATTACCAATGTACCGAGAAAACACCATATGTTGTGTCTTTGCTACAGTGGTAATATTAGCAATAGTGAGGTAACCCGTCCAATGGAATGGAAAACTGAAATTGTGCTGCCCAAACATTTCTAAAGGGGTTTGATGTTGTCTTCCACTGTTGATGCACTGAAAGATGCTATGGCATAGGTTTGAGTAAGAGCTTCTCATTGATGATATTTGAAATGCAAGAAGCTGCCTTTGACAGATATTCTCCGCATCTATGGAACATCATACAGTCTAGTTAGTTCACAAAATAGATGCAGTGTACAAAATGAAAGAAATGAAGATTGCTATAAAAAATCTCTACTTTTAAATAAGAACATCATTAAGGAAGAAGATATTCATCACCAAAGAACGGAGTAGAGCCATGATACAATTTTGGTATGGACTAGTGGTTAAATATCCCAGTGAGCCCATGGGCTTGTCAAGTGTGCCATTTTAGCGGTACATGATTATTTTTGTAAAGTTTATTTAAAAGCTGTATTTAGTCATATATCACTACTCTGTAACTTGTCTAACCAGATAAAATACAATATGACATGTCCAATGCATAATATCTCTTCAGAATTCTCATAAAATTATATTGTAGTCTTGAAACAGCTCTTGGAAACAGTCCTATTATAATAATTGTACGACTTTCTGAATTGTATGAAAATGAATTTTGTAACTTGGAATATTAGAACACTCATGGATAATCTGAGTCACCTTCCCATAAGAAGTGCAATTGTATCATGTGAACTCTCGAGACTCCAAATTGACATTGTCTCTCTCAGTGAGACCCGCCTTCCCAGGGAGGGGATACACATCCCACTAGAAAGGAAAGGTTGACTGTGACCCTTATGTCCATGAAGTTAGTTTAGTCATCTGAAATAAGATCTTGGATGCACTGACAGAACTTCTAAGTTGTATAAATTAATGGCTTGTGACATTTCACTGACAGATCAACTGTAATCAACATGCTAAAGTCATCAATGTTTATTTCCTGACCCTTGACTCCCAACGCAGATATAAAGGAAAGGTTTTATCCTGACCTTGCTGAAGTCCTCCCTCCATGTCAGAAGGACTTTAGTGGCAAGTTTGATTGTGATGTGGAGATGCCGGCGTTGGACTGGGTTGAGCACAGTAAGAAACCTTACAACACCAGGTTAAAGTCCAACAGGTTTGTTTCAAATCACTAGCTCCGAAAGCTAGTGATTGTAACTCTGATGTCTGGAGAGGAATCATTGGGAGAAAAAAGGTGTGGGGAATTCCCCACCCACTTCACGAATGTGACAATTGTAACTATCTTCAAGAAGGGACATACATCATGCTGCAGGAACTATCAAAATGTTTTCCTCTTGTCCATTGCAGTTAAATTCCTGATGCACATTTTCCTAAATCACCTATTTCTAGTGTTTGAGGAAATCCTCCCAAAGAAACTGTGTGTCTTTGGACCTTCCAGAGGAATCTCTGTCAGGGTCTTTGTTGCTAGTCAAATCCAAGAAAAATGAAGAGAATGACACCAGCGAGTCTTCATTGTATTTTTTTGACTTGGCAAAGCAGGAGGCTTTGTGGATTGTGCGCCAGGGATTTGGACGTCCAAGAAATTTCACAATCCTGCAGCCGCTTTATAATGATATTACTGCAACTATCTTCAGTGGGAGACTGGAAATAGTTCCCTTGAAAATCCAGATCGTTGTCGAGCAAGGCTGTGGGCCTCTTTGCTGTTTACAATCTACCTGATGTGATCACGTCATCAAAGATCAACTGCGCTCTTGGGGCTACCGAGATGGAAAATTCTTTAATCACAGTTGCTTTCATGCCAAAACTAAACTGGCCATCCCAAGATGTACATTATCTATTGTTTGCAGATGACTGCAGTGTCATTGCCATGCTGCAGTATTTTTCCAAGCCATTCTCCATCTCTTCATTTGGCATACGCAAGAGTTGGCCTAACCTTGAATGGTAGAAAAACTAAACTGAAATCAGCCCACATCTGGTCAGTCAAATATTCTACCTCCCTTACATGTTGTAGGAGAAATTCTGGAATATGTTGAGAACTTTGCATACCTTGGCAACCACTTCTCTCAAAAGGCCACTATTGACAAGATAATCCAACTGCAGATCAACTCCAACAGCACGGTCAAATTGCATCATCGATTATTTGACAACCAAGGCACCTGCACGTCAACAAAAGTCCTAGTGTACAGAGCAGCTCTCATCACCACCATGTTGTATTATAACGAGAGCTGGACTGTGTATCTGGACTGTAACTCAAGAACACTGAGAAATTCCAACAGCAGTGCCGCTGCTACATCCTACAGATTCAATGGGCGAGCCGTTACACACATGCTAGTGTCTTTTTTAAATTCAGCACCCTACACATCCAGACAACACTCATGTAAAATTGACTACAATGAACTGGACACTATGTCCAGATGGCGCAACCCACCCCCTTCCCCCATCAGATCCTGTTTTCTCAGCTCCCAAATGGCCAGCATTCCAGGGGACGTCAAAGAAAACAATACAAAGACACTCCGAAGCTCTCATTGAAGCATGACATTATTGACCTTAATGACCGGGTGGAGCTTGCTACCAATCATTTTGGCGTCGGGAGCTATTCTCCGCCCGAACGCACGCCCCGATTTCGGTATCGGCCAATGGAGAATCATGCCCATTGTCAATATCGCTTAACACTAAGCAGTATTTGGGATGCTAAAGCAACTTAGAATTTAGATCCTTGGAAGTGAGCGCGTGGGAGAAGTTCAGCAGCATTGTATATCAGTGCAAAGTCGAGACCAAGTCCACTGTTGAGGTCAAGAAGGTTAGAGGACAGTGGACTAACTGGACTCTGGTAAGGAATGAAGACTAAATTAAGGGAGGCAAAGCAATGGGAGGAGGAGGTAGAGAACAGGGCATGGAGAAAGAGGAATAAATGAGATCAGGAAATGAACTTGGAAAAAAGAATGGAAGGAGTAGAAGAGAGGACCGGCAGCAAGAGTGGAGAAATGGAGGATAATGGCATTGGTTCAGGGTCAATTTCTTCACAGTATGAATGAGGAGAAACTATAAAGGGAGAGGGTATAAAAGGTGAGAAAACAATGATGGGGGGAAATGTTTGGGGGTGCTGTGGATCAGATCAAAACTATTTTCCTTCCAGTGGTTATGGAGGGGGTTACACTCTCTTGTTAGGAAGTAATGCTTCTGGGTGAGAAGTTGGAAGAGGCACGAGCTGCTGAATTATGTTGACTTTCTGCTCAGTGAATGTTTGTTGAAATTCTTGATGGGATTGACATTAAGGGACATGTAGTGACCTGAGAGAAACCACTAGTTTGGCCTGGGTAAAAAGAAGTATATACCCCTTTACTATGCAACCACACAAAATAAAATTGTCATCGAATTTATCCACTTGAGAGAGAAAACTGCACCATTTATAGAAGTTAACAGTTGCATTATTGATTTCAATGAGGAATGCAAAGCAGACTGGCTGTACCCACCTGGGAGTAACTTGATCCAATAGCGGCTGTATGGAGTCTAGTCAAATGGAGCAGGTTAGCTGTCTGGACAATGTGATGGTGTAACTTTCTGACTGATATACATCTGGAACATATCTGATCATCAGAGAGTTGAGCTATTGTCATTGTTGATCCCATGCCACTGAGGCTGATCCCGTTCAGATCCTGAGCACGATTCCTCCTCTTGTAGCTCTATTCCAGGGCTGTATGGAGCTTGTCCACACCATGACCTCATGAATACTATATTTTTCATTTATCCATTTAAATTATTTTTTCAAATAATTCCCTTTTTGGACTTAATCTTCCAAATGTGAACCTTTCATATGGCAAAGCTCCTGATTATTAATTAATGTCATGAATTTTCTGTCAAGTTTTCTTTCCACAGTTTTTCTCCTGAAGGCATGTACTCCATGTTGAAGTATATATTTCATAGTTATTGATTGACATTTAGTAACTTGTTCAAGAGGCTTCTCTCCATGTGTACGTTTAGATTGCAAATATCAGTAAGCTGCTGCACATTGAGGCAACACAGTTGATCTTAATTCTGTCCTCATCTGATCACTACATGTGTACTTCCAGCAGACATCATTGGATAGTGTTCAGAAGTTAAAACTCTGGACACATAAATCCTAAGTAGTTTCTGAATTGCAACTGTTGTAGGATACTGTGTGAATATTGATAGGTCTCATGACCAGATTCCGAGTCGCCTTTAGCTTAACAGTGAACTATATACAAATATACAGTGTCACGGCTACGCCAGGAGCTGTCTTCATGCTTACCTCTACACATGTCTCTCTCCAGTCCAAGACTCTCACTGGATCCGGGTCATGTATTCCTTTACATCACATTGTGAATGGCGCTGTAACGAGTCCAATGTTTTTTTTTGCCTAGTAACTTTTTAAATCACCACAGAGTGGTCTTGACCTGCTGCAGCAGTAGATGCTATAAGGGAGAGAGAGCTGATGGGTAAGGTCAGATAAGTATTTAGTGCTTTTATCACTTCAAGAGTCTTTTGTGGTTTATAGTTTGTAAGGGCTGTATTCTCTAGAAGCAAGGACCAGGGAAGAAGGACCCTAGAGAATTGGATATATTTTGATATTCAACATCTTTCAAAGGCTTAATTTAAAGAGATAAATCATGGCAGGGCAGCTCCAAGCTGTGGTGTGCTTCATGTGGAAACATTTCCAGTGCCTGGGGCCAGCACTTGTGCAGGAAGTGTCTCCAGCTACAGCTTCTGGAAGTCTGGGTTTCAGAGCTGGAGCGGCAGCTAGAGACACTATAGAGTATCATGGTAGCACATGTAGAGAGGTGGTCACACCGCAGACTGAGTTCCGAGGAAGGGAATGGGTGACTATTAGGCAGAGCACGAGGAATAGACAGGCAGTGCAGGAAGCTCCTGTGGCTATTCCTCTGCAAAACAGATCTTTCATTTTGGATACTGTTGAGGACCATGGCCTCTCGGCAAAGCAGCAACAGACAATTTCATTGCACCATAGTTTGCTCTGCTATGAGGAGTAAAAAGTGTGGGGATGCAATTGTTGCAGCAAATTTAATTGTATGGGAACCGATAGGCGTTTCTGTGGCCGCAAATGAGACTCCAGGATTGTATGTTGCCACCCTGGTGCTAGGATCAAGGATGCCTCAGGGCAGCTACAGGACACTCTCTGGAGAGGAACAGCCAGAAGTCATGGTACACATCGGTACAAATGACATAGATTTAAAAAAACCATGAGGTCCTAAAAGTCGAATATAAGGAGTTGGGAAATAAGTAGGATCTCGAAGGTAGTGATCTCGGGATTACTCCCAGTGTCACGTATAGTCAGAGTAGAAATAACTGGATATATCGGATGATTGCTTGGCTAGAAGTATGGTGGAAGGGGGAGGGTTTCAGATTCCTGGGTCATTGCGACCGCTTCTGGGAGAGGTGGGACCAGTACAAACAGGACGTTACACCTGGGCAGGACCGGGGCTGATGTCCTCAGGCCAGTGTTTGCTCGTGTGGTTAGGGAGAGTTTAAAGTAGAATGGCAGTGGGATGGGAACTTTAGCAGGGTGACAAAGAAAAGAGAAGCAAGGACAGTAATAAAAGAAAGAACAGTAAAATGGAAAACCGAGAGGCAGCTCAAGCGGCAAATCAAGCCACAGTACAAAGAAACGTTAGGATGATGCCTAAAGGCTTAGTGCCTTAATGCGTGAAACATTCAGAATAAGGTAGATGAACAGATGGCTCATATCAAGGTAAATAGATATGATCTCATTGCTATTATGGGAGCATGATTACAAGGAGATTAAAACTGAGAAATTTCAGGGATATGTGACCATTTGGAAGGACAGGAGGGAAGGAAAAGGTGGTGGGTGTAGCACTTAAGAGATGAAAGGAGGGCAGATGTGAAAGATGATCCAGACTCGGATGATGCAAGATGGAGATTTTAAAAAAGCAAGGGAAAGAAAACATTGGTAGGAGTGCTATATAGACCTCGAAACAGTAGGCACGCTGTAGGAAATGGTATAAATCAACAAATAATAGGAGCATGTTAAAAGAATAGAGCAATAATTATGGGTGACTTTAATCTTCATGTTGAATGGGTTAAACTAGTTGACACAGGTAGCCACGACAAGAAATTCATCGAGTGCGTTAGGAATAGTTTCCCAGAGCAATATGTCATGGAAGCAACTGTGGAACAGGCTATCTTGGATCAGGAAATGGGTAATAAAGCAGGTTTAATAAATCACCCCAGAGTAACAGATTCCCTAGGAAGTAGTGATCATAACATGATAGAATGTAACATTCAGTTTGAGAGTGAGAAACTTTGGTTGGAAATAACTGTGTTTAACTTAAATGAAATGAATTACAATGAAATGAGCATAGTTGGCTAAAGTGGGCTGAGTGGATCGATTAGCAGGAAAGACAGTAAACAGTAACAGACATTTTAAGAAGGTAATTCATGACTCTCAGGAAAAATATATCCGAGTAAAGAAGGAAGATTCTAAGAGGGGGATAAACCATGGTTAACCAAGGAAGTTTACGAGAGTGTTAAGTTGAAAGAAAAAGTAATTGATAGCCCCGAGGATTGGGATGAATTCTGAATCCAGCAAAGTAGGACTAAAAAGATAATAAAGATGAAGAAAATAATCTACAAGGGCAAACTAGCGAGGAATATAAAAACTGACAGTAAGAGCTTCTTTAAATATATAAAGAGAAAGATAGATGTCAAAGTGAATATAGGCCCCTTAGAAAAATAATCTGGAAAGAGAGTTCTGGGGAACAAGGAACTGGCAGAGAAGTTAAACAGATATTTTGCATCTGCCTTTACAGTGGAAGATACTACGGACACCCCATTAATACTAAAGAATGCAGAGAGGAATTAAATACCGTCTAAGGAGAAGTAGTATTAGACAAACTAGCAGGGCTAAAGGCAGGCAAGTCCCCTGACCTTGATAACTTGTACACTAGGATCTTAAAAGAAGGCGCGACAGAGATTGATGATGCATTGGTTGTAATTTTTCCAAAATTACTTGAATTCTGGAGAAGTATCAGAAAACTGCCAATGGAACACCCTTATTAAAATAGGGAGGGAGGCAAAAAGGTGGGTAACTATAGGCTGATTAGCCTGATATCTATTGTTGGAAAAATGTTGGAATCGATTATTAAGAAAGTAATATCAGCACATTTGGCAAATCATAAGTTAATCATGAAGAATCAGCATGGCTTCATGAAAGGGATATTGTGTCTGACTAATTTCTTAGAGTTTTTCGAGGAAGTTTCAACCAGAGCGGATAGAGGAGAATCTGTAGATGTATTGTATTTGAACTACCAGCAGGCATTCGACAAGGTACCTCATAAACGGTTAAATCATAGATTAGAGCCCGTGGTGTTGGAGGTGGCATATTAGCATGGTTAGACAATTGGCTAATGGGCAGGAAACAATGACTGGGGACAAGGGGTTGGCGACCTGTAACCAAAGGGGTTTCACAGGGATTAGTGCTAGGGCGACAACTTTTTACAATATATATTAATGACTTGGGAGGAAGAAAACAAATGTACTATAGCCAAATTTGCTGAGGACACAAAAATAGATGGAAAGGCACGTTGCGAGAGGGATACAAAGAGTTTGCAAAGAGATATTGATAGGTGAACTAAGTGGGCAGAAAGGGCAAATGGAGGAAATTTGGGAAAATGTAAAGTTGTTCATTTTGGAAGGGAGAACAAGATACCTCTTATGGTCTCTTATTATGGACTGTTTTCTATGCCAGACACTAGATCTTCGCTACAAGTTTTTATCCAATGTATTCGCAATGTATTCCTATTTATCCAACATGTTTGCAATACTGAGACAAAGGTTAAAACTGTTCACAATAGTTTGAGGAGTCAGTAGGCTCTGCTGTACTGGGTAACCCTTGATGAATTGAGGATTATTTTGGATGTGATTTTCTGGCATTTGGTCATCTCCAATGTATAGTGGAAGGTTCACCTTGAGGGATGAGACAAAGGCTCCTTCTGTTCAGCCTAACCGTATCTTCAGGAGTTCTGACAAGATATGAACATTGCTGGTGTCTCTCTGAACAGTAACACCGATGAACAGCAGCAGCTGTGTGTACCATCTACATGATGCACTGCAGTAACTTGCCAAGGTTCCTTAGACAGCACCTTCCAAACCCTCAACCACTATATTCTAGAAGGACAAAAGCAGCAGATACCTGGGAACCCTACCATCACAAGGTTCCCCTCCAAGTCACTCAGCATGCTGACTTGGAAATATATCGCGTTCCTTCACTGTTGCTGGAGCAAAATCCTCGAACTCCCTCCCGAACAGCAGCGTAACTGCAGCGGTTCAAGAAAGCAACTCACCACTACCTTCTGAAGAGCAACTAGGAATGGGCATTAAATGTTGTCCTAACCAGCGTTGTCCACATCCCGTAAATGAATTTTAAAAAATACCTCTCTCTGTCAAGGTCCTTCTTACAGATTCTGACATCCTTATGTAACTGACAGATGCCTGGTGTGTTACTTTTTGTTGGAGGCTGAAGCCTGCTTCTGCCTGTAAGACTGCTCTCTACCCTGGTTGCTTTGGTAAGCTTTGGCTGCCAACTCTGGTCTTAGTTTCTTTGCCAGGATTGGGAGCTGTGTGAGGGGCCTTCTACCCATCAGGATTTCAGATGGGGATATGCTGCATTGTAGTAGGGTGGACCTGTTAGATTAGCAGTGCTGTTGGGAAGTTGCCATTTTTCTTTGAGGCTTTTATGGTGCAGTCCCCACTTTCTGCCTAACTGTTTGTTTGTGGGTATTTTGGGCAGCTGATACGGTATTGGAAGCTATGAGTGATGGCCAATTGGGTGATTTATTCATTTTCAAATTGTGAACCGCATCCAACATTATCTGCCCATGATACAATTCCTTGCGAACATCTGTTTCAAAGCTCTCGCCACTGCCAGGTTATTTACAATTGCTTCACCTTAATCCATCAGGAAAAGTAGTCCACCACAATGAGGAAGGACCTTCTATCGAAGATGAGTAATTGATGCCGAAACACTCCCACAGCTTGGTTGGGAATTGAATGGAAATAAGAGGCTCTCACTGTCCAGCATGTGTCGCGCACATATCTGGCAGTTGGCTATCATATCTTCAATTGCCCTTGAAGTGCTTGTGGATTGGGCCCACACCCTGCTTTTGGTAATGCCCACATGTCCCTGGTGTAGTATTTACATAGATTTACATAGAATTTACAGTGCAGAAGGAGGCCATTTGGCCCATCGAGTCTGCACCGGCTCTTGGAAAGAGCACCCTACCCCCTACCCAAGGTCAACACCTCCACCCTATCCCCATAACTCAGTAACCCCACCCAACTGTAAGGGCAATTTTGGACACTAAGGGCAATTTATCATGGCCAATCCACCTAACGCGCACATCTTTGAACTGTGGGAGGAAACCGGAGCACCCGGAGGAAACCTACGCACACACGGGGAGGATGTGCAGACTCCGCACAGACAGTCCACAATGCTACCGTGCAGCTCTTTATTTGGAAGCTATCTGGCCAAAGTAAGGCTGGAATGACCAGTGTATAGCATAAGATCGTCGCTGATGTTCAAACCAGGTCATCATGATACTACCACCAAGCCTCTGCTGTGGCCACACTTGTTGACTGTAACCTGGATGCTGGCACGCCACTTGCATTTGTTCCTGGGGCATTTTCTGCGGTTTTCCTGTGGTACCCGGCAGGTGTCGCCTCATCAATTGGGGAGGATGATTCGAGCTCCTCACTCAGGTTGACATGACTTGTTGGAAGGTCCACTGTGGCCCTGGAAATGCTGTCTGCCATTGTTTTGTTTCCTCCTTGACCATTTAACATCTCGTAGGCAAAATCATGAGACATAGGGCATAATTCTCCGGAAAGGTTTTCTAAGTCTGGTAGCGAGTGGGAATTGCTACGAGTTTCCCAGCGCTAGGCCCAGCAAGCCGGCAATGCAATTTAACGTTAATTGGTCCACTTAACGAGGCCTCATGGACTTTTCATCGCAAATGAAAGGTATTTCTTTTTAACCTTACAGTGCCATGTGAATGGAGTTGTTGCTTGATGTTCTGTAAGCTATATCAACAACATTTCATGATGTTAGGATAAACATAGAACGATACAGCGCAGTACAGGCCCTTCGGCCCTCGATGTTGCACCGACATGGAAAAAAACTAAAGGCCATCTAACCTACACTATGCCCTTATCATCCATATGCTTATCCAATAAACTTTTAAATGCCCTCAATGTTGGCGAGTTCACTACTGTTGCAGGTAGGGCATTCCACGGCCTCACCACTCTTTGCGTAAAAAACCCACCTCTGACCTCTGTCCTATATCTATTACCCCTCAATTTAAGGCTATGTCCTCTCGTGCTAGCCACCTCCATCCGCGGGAGAAGGCTCTCACTGTCCACCCTATCTAACCCTCTGATCATTTTGTATGCCTCTATTAAGTCACCTCTTAACCTTCTTCTCTCTAACGAAAACAACCTCAAGTCCATCAGCCTTTCCTCATAAGATTTTCCCTCCATACCAGGCAACATCCTGGTAAATCTCCTCTGCACCCGTTCCAAGGCTTCCACGTCCTTCCTATAATGAGGCGACCAGAACTGTACGCAATACTCCAAATGCGGCCGTACTAGAGTTTTGTACAACTGCAACATGACCTCATGGCTCCGGAACTCAATCCCTCTACCAATAAAGGCCAACACACCATAGGCCTTCTTCACAACCCTATCAACCTGGGTGGCAACTTTCAGGGATCTATGTACATGGACACCGAGATCCCTCTGCTCATCCACACTACCAAGAATTTTACCATTAGCCAAATATTCTGCATTCCTGTTATTCTTTCCAAAGTGAATCACCTCACACTTCTCCACATTAAACTCCATTTGCCACCTCTCAGCCCAGCTCTGCAGCTTATCTATGTCACTCTGTAACCTGCAACATCCTTCCGCACTGTCTACAACTCCACCAACTTTAGTGTCGTCTGCAAATTTACTCACCCATCCTTCTGCGCCCTCCTCTAGGTCATTTATAAAAATGACAAACAGCAATGGCCCCAGAACAGATCCTTGTGGTACGCCACTCGTAACTGAACTCCATTCTGAACATTTCCCATCAACTACCACTCTCTGTCTTCTTTCAACTAGCCAATTTCTGATCCACATCTCTAAATCACCCTCAATCCCCAGCCTCCGTATTTTCTGCAATAGCCGACCGTGGGGAACCTTATCAAATGCTTTACTGAAATCCATATACACCACATCAACTGCTCTACCCTCGTCTACCTGTTCAGTCACCTTCTCAAAGAACTCGATAAGGTTTGTGAGGCATGACCTACCCTTCACAAAACCATGCTGACTATCCCTAATCATATTATTCCTATCTAGATGATTATAAATCGTATCTTTTATAATCCTCTCCAAGAGCTTACCCACCACAGACGTTAGGCTCACCGGCCTATAGTTACCGGGGTTATCTCTACTCCCCTTCTTGAACAAAGGGACCACATTTGCTATCCTCCAGTCCTCTGGCACTATTCCTGTAGCCAATGATGACCTAAAAATCAAAGCCAAAGGCTCAGCAATCTCTTCCCTGGCTTCCCAGAGAATCCTAGGATAAATCCCATCCGGCCCCGGGGACTTATCTATTTTCACCTTGTCCAGAATTGCCAACACTTCTTCCTTACGCACCTCAATGCCATCTATTCTAATAGCCTGGGTCTCAGCATTCTCCTCCACAATATTATCTTTTTCTTGAGTGAATACTGACGAAAAGTATTCATTTAGTATCTCGCTTATCTCCTCAGCCTCCACACACAACTTCCCACCACTGTCCTTGACTGGCCCTACTCTTACCCTAGTCATTCTTTTATTCCTGACATACCTTTAGAAAGCTTTTGGGTTTTCCTTGATCCTACCTGCCAAAGACTTCTCATGTCCCCTCCTTGCTCGTCTCAGCTCTCTCTTTAGATCCTTCCTCGCTTCCTTGTAACTATCAGACGCCCCAACTGAAACTTCACGCCTCATCTTCACATAGGCCTCCTTCTTCCTCTTAACAAGAGATTCCACTTCTTTGGTAAACCACGGTTTCCTCGCTCGACCCCTTCCTCCCTGCCTGACTGGTACGTACTTATCAAGAACATGCAATAGCTGTTCCTTGAACAAGCTCCACATATCCAGTGTGCCCAACCCTTGCAGCCTACTTCTCCAACCAACACATCCTAAGTCATGTCTAATGGCATCATAATTGCCCTTCCCCCAGCTATAACTCTTGCCCTGCGGGGTATACTTATCCCTTTCCATCACTAACGTAAAGGTCACCGAATTGTGGTCACTGTTTCCAAAGTGCTCACCTACCTCCAGATCTAACACCTGGCCTGGTTCATTACCCAAAACCAAATCCAATGTGGCCTCGCCTCTTGTTGGCCTGTCAACATATTGTGTCAGGAAACCCTCCTGCACACATTGTACAAAGAATGACCCATCTAATGTACTCGAACTATATCTTTTCCAGTCAATATTTGGAAAGTTAAAGTCTCCCATAACAACTACCCTGTTACTTTCGCTCTTTTCCAGAATCATCTTCGCCATCCTTTCCTCTACATCCCTAGAACTATTAGGTGGCCTGAAATGGTTTCTCCTTGCAGCAAGTCTGTATGACATAAGTGCAAGTTAGGTGGGGGAGATGTTAATATTTACAATAGGAATGTCTCTTGACAAAGGGAGCGATCTCAATCCATTTTTGTTGACTTGTACAAGTGATGCAAGTATTCCATTGCAGTACAGAACTTTTAGAGGCACCAGTTCTTGCCCTGCATATTGCTCCATGAAGAAAATGAAGAGATTTAATTTGTTCTTGGAACCACACATAATGTCTGTAATATTTACTTGATATCAATAGGATGTTTAGGTTAGATTTGTAAGAAAAAGGGCTTGGGTAACAACCAGCTTCAAACGGACTTGCGTACCATCGCCTCCAGCAACCAAGGGAAAACATAAAGGGAGCAACCTTACCATATCTAAATGTCAAAAATCATCAGCTACTCCTTTTGAAGTAACTAATTATTTTGACACACATACACAAGAAATAGTGAACCTACCTAATGTTTTTATTCATATTAATATTTTAGTACTAAATTGTCAGAAAATTTCAGTTCTTGTGTGACATGTTATCATCCATGCTGTGCATGGATATGTAGCAGAAGATAATGTGAGACCAGAAATGTTCTTTCGATATAACATATTTTCTAATTTTATGTCTTAATAGTCACCAATAAAAAATTGGAGAAAGTATTTTATTGTTTGATTAAATAGAGATGGTATTTTTTTAAGCTAAAAAGATCACTTAGTTTCCAAAGAATTATAATTTCTTTGATTGGTTCAAACAGATTTAGCTAAAATTAATAATTTTAAACCAACTATATCCTATTATGTGATCTGGTTGATTGCTATGGATAAGTGTTTTCTGGATTGAATGTTGTAAAACAAGAAAAAGTTGGGTTCCAGTCTTAAAATATTGTGAAAATGCTCTGAATATATTTCAACTTGTATCTCAGTCAAGCTCCTTGTTTTTAAAATTGCAGTTCAACTGTATTATCTGCTATTCGGAGTCTTTCAGTATGCATTACTGTTCCTATGTGATAATATGTTAATTATTTATAAGTGACCTTGATATCTGCTATCACTGTAGACAAGTTATTGGTATGGGACAAGACGTTGACACTTTTGTACAGAATCTCTGGACTTGCTGTTCTTGGTTACCAGTCATAAATATGGTGTAGGAACTCTTGGGTTTAGTTTTCAAGTTGTAGAAGCTTGTTTAGAAACATAGAAAATAGGAGCAGAAGGAGGCCAGTCAGCCCATCAAGCCTTCTCCGGCATTCATTATGATCATGGCTGATCATCCAACTCGGCATGTTTCTGCCTTTCCACACAAATCCCCATTGTCCCAAGTGCGATATCTAACTGCTTCTTAAAAGCAAAGTGTTTTGGCCTCAACTTCTCTCTGTGGTAGTGAAATCCACAAACCAACCCTCTCCCGGTGAATAAATTTCTCCTCATCTCAGTCCTAACTACAAAGAACAAAGAAAAGTACAGCACAGGAACAGGCCCTTCAGCCCTCCAGGCCTGTGCCGACCATGCTGCCCAAATGGTCTACTCCATATCCTCAGACTGTGACCCCTGGTTCTGGACACTCGCACCATTAGGAACATCCTTCTTCTATCCTACCTCTTCTAGTTCTGTTGCAATTTTACAGCTTTCTATGAAATCCCCCCCCCCTCCCCCCCCATTCTGAGCTCCAGTGAATACAATCCTCACCGACTCAATCTCTCTTCATACGTCAGTCCTACCATCCCAGGAATCAGCCTGGTAAACCTTATCTGCACTTCCTCTATAGCAAGAACATGCTTCCTCTGATAAGGGGACTTGATAGATTTCATGATTTAGGTCCATTACACTGGGCTTACACTGATTTGCCTATTCCTATATGAATTTGATGAACCTTCTTTTAGATGTGCTTTCTATTGTTTTGAAATGTGTCCACGAGCCAGTTGTAGACTTTTTTTTAAAAATAATTTTTATTGGAATTTTTTACAGAAAATATAAAAATATAACAACAAATATAGCAAAAAGCAGTAATATGCAACTAACAGCCCCATAACACCCACAATTCCCCCCATACCGTAACATCACATGTATCACACTCCCCCCCCCCCCCCCCCCCCCCAAACAAGAGAACTTAACCATAGATTAAAATTAGATAAATCAAATTTAAATAAAATAAGCCAACATAATCAACATCCCCCTCCCCCACCCCCCCCGGGTTGCTGCTGCTACTGTCCCAGTACCCTATCGTTGAGCCAGAAAGTCGAGGAAAGGTTGCCACCGTTTAAAGAACCCTTGCACCGATCCTCTCAGGGCGAATTTAACCTTCTCTAGCTTAATGAAGCCCGCCATGTCATTGATCCAGGTCTCCACGCTTGGGGGCCTCGCGTCCTTCCACTGTAGCAAAATCCTTCGCCGGGCTACTAGGGACGCAAAGGCCAGCACACCGGCCTCTTTCGCCTCCTGCACTCCCGGCTCTACCCCAACCCCAAAGATCGCGAGTCCCCATCCTGGCTTGACCCTGGATCCCACCACCCTTGACACCGTCTTCGCCACCCCCTTCCAGAACTCCTCCAATGCCGGGCATGCCCAGAACATATGGGCATGGTTCGCTGGACTCCCCGAGCACCTGGCACACCTATCTTCACCCCCAAAGAACCTACTCATCCTCGTCCCAGTCATGTGGGCCCTATGCAGCACCTTGAATTGGATGAGGCTAAGCCGCGCACAGGAGGAGGAAGAATTTACCCTCTCCAGGGCATCAGCCCATGTCCCGTCTTCGATCTGTTCCCCCAGTTCCCCCTCCCACTTCGTTTTCAGCTCCTCTAGTGACGCCTCTTCCACCTCCTGCATAAGCTTGTAGATATCGGATATCTCCCCCTCCCCGACCCAGACCCCCCGAGAGCACCCTGTCACTCACCCCCTTCGCGGGGAGCGCAGGGAATCCCTCCACCTGCCGTCTAGCAAATGCCTTTACCTGCAGATATCTAAACATGTTTCCCGGCGGGAGCCCAAATTTCTCCTCCAACTCCCCCAGGCTCGCAAACCTTCCGTCGATAAACAGGTCCTTCAGCTGTCTAATGTCCGCTCTATACCATACCCGAAATCCCCCATCCATGTTCCCCGGGACGAACCTATGGTTCCCCCTTAACGGAGCCTCCATCGAGCCCCCCACTTCTCCCCTATGTCGCCTCCACTGCCCCCAAATCTTGAGGGCAGCCGCCGCCACCGGACTCGTGGTATACCTCGTGGGAGGGAGCGGCCACGGCGCTGTTACCAGGGCCCCCAGGCTTGTATCCCCACAGGACGCTGAGCCAGTTGTAGACTTGTTCACCTTTGGAGATATTTTGTCAATTTTGTCAGGGCTACGAAGAATCCAGCACAAGTTTTCAAGATACAAAGAAATAACATTTATTTACAATAACATATAGACACACACGCGCACACACACACACACACACCGGACTCGTTTTGCCGCAGGTCGGACACCATTTGCACAAGGCGCTGGATCGGGCGCCGCGTAACGAGATGGAGATCAGACCTTCCGTGATGAACGGCGTAATGGTTTTACATCCACGGCCCGTGGGCCCAAGGATTCCCCCTCTGGAGGTGTCTTGTGTCTCCATCTCGGAGTCAGAGTCTGCTGCCTCCGTCATCTCGGCGTCCTTATCTCCACGCGGTTCTGTCACGACCTGCGCAGGCTTTGAGTGAGGCACCAGAGGAAGATTGTGAGGAATACTTTCCATTGTGTCTGGTCTATGTGGCTATAGAAATGAGCTCCTGGGGCGGGGAATCTTTGGAAGGGATAGTCTTCTGGGCTGAACATGATCTACATGTTTGCGCTGGAGACAACCCTGGGCTTGCAGCTGGTAAGAAATAGGGCCCGTTTGGAGAATGATTACGCCAGGGACCCACTGGGCACCACCAGCAAAATTCCGAACGAGCACTGGGTCACCGGGCATAAACTGCCGAATCGGCCGATGCCGAGAAAAACCATGTCCCTGCCGTTCTTGTGTGCGGCGTACATTTGCGCCAATGTCCGGGAAAACCAAGCTAAGGCCGGTGCAAAGTCTCCAGTCCATTAGGTGTTCTGCGAGAGCTACCCCATTCACCGCATGGGGGGTGGTCCTATATGAAAACAGAAAACAAGCCAGTCTTGTGTCCATTGACCTGGAAGATTGCTTCTTTAGGCCTCGTTTGAATGTCTGCACTGCACACTCCGCCAACCCTTTTGAAGCCGGGTGATAAGGGGCAGTGCGGATATGGTGTATGCCGTTCATCTTCATGAACCTCGCAAACTCCTCACTTGTGAACGGAGTGCAGTTGTCCGTCACCAGCACCTCGGGGAGGCCATGCGTACTAAAAGACAAACGCATCTTCTCGATTGTTGCGCAGGACGTTGTGCCTCCCATCTTATGCATCTCTAGCCATTTAGACTGGGCGTCGATTAATAGAAGGAACATGGATCCTTGAAAAGGGCCGGCGAAATCCGCATGCAATTGCACCCCAGGCCGTCCTGGCCATTCCCAGTGATGTAGGGGCGCGGCCGGCGGAAGCTTCTGATGCTCCTGGCAAATGGAGCAGTTTTGGGCCACTTTCTCAATGTCGGTGTCAAGGCCTGGCCACCAGACATAACTCCGGGCCAACATTTTCATTTTGGTCACACCTGGATGCCCATTGTGCAAGCCTCTCAGTATCAGCTCCTGTCCTTTTTCCGGGACAATCACACGCGTCCCTCACAAAAGGATGCCGTCTTCCAGGCTGAATTCGGACAGCTTTGAGGAAAATACCCGCAAGTCGCCTGGGAGCTGTCTATGCTGCCCACCATACAGGACTATGTGCCGAACCTTTGACAGGACTGGCTCCATCTGGGTCCACTCACGGATCTCTGATGCGGTGACAGGCAAGGTGCCCATAAACTTTAGGGTTGCAACCACCTCACCGGTCGTGGAGGTCGACATGGGGCTGATCGATAAAAGGCAATCGGCTCAGTGCGTCGGCATTCCCTATCTGGGTTCCTGGTTTGTACTCCAGAGAATACTCGTATGCAGCGAGCAACAAAGCCCAGCGCTGGATCCGTATGGAAGCAATGGGTGGTATTGGCTTATCCTCTGAAAAGTCCCAGCAGAGGCTTATGATCAGTCATGATAGTGAAGTGGTGGCCATATACGTACTGGTGGAAACGTTTCACCGCAAAGACCACTGCCAGGCCCCCCTCCTCGATCTGCACGTACTTTTTTTCCACTGCAGTCAACGTGCGGGAGGCGAAAGCTGGACAGGACAGCCCCAATACCATACGGGGATTCATCACATGTGACGAGCAAAGGCTTTCCAGGATCATAGTGGGTTAGTAACCCAGACGACGACAATTGTTGTTTTACCCGACGGAAAGTGGTTTCTTGCGGCTGACCCCAAACTCAGGTTTGATTCTTCTTTAGCAGAAGGTGCAACAGGGCCAGCGTAATTGCCAGATTGCGAAGGAACTTTCCGTAATAGTTTACGAGGCCGAGAAAAGAACGAAGATGCAAAGTGTACGTCGGGGCGGGGGCCTGTTGAATCGCGCGCACCTTCTCTGCAACGGGATGCAAACCTTCGCGGTCCACCCGATGACCCAGGTAGACTACTTCCTTCGCCTGAAAGACACAATTTGTGCGACAGAAAAGGACTCCAGCCTCTGAAAAGCGTCTAAGGACAGCCTCTAAATTTTCCAAATGTTCCTGCTCCGATGTCCCAGTGATCAAAACGTCATCTAAGTAGACAGTAACACGCAGTAAACCTCTCAAAATGCCCTCCATAATATGTTGAAAAATAGCGAAGCAGAGGATACTCCAAAGGGCAACCGTGTATATTCATACAGGCCCTGGTGTGTATTAATCGTTACATATGGCCGGGAGGTAGGTAGGCGTGACTCATATCTAATTTTGTGAACGAGAGTCCGCCTGCAAGCATCGCGTAGAGATCCTCTTTGCGAGGCATTGGTTATCGGTCGAGTCGGGAAGCCATATTCACTGTGTTTATAGTCGCCGCACAGGCGAACTGTGGCATCTGGCTTCATTACAGGTACAATTGGTGTTGCCCAGTCAGCGAAATGGACGGGCCTGATGATACCCAAAGTCTCCCAACGAGTGAGCTCCCCTTCTACCTTCTCGAGCAAGGCGTTAGGCATTGGGCGCGACCGGAAATAGCGCGGCGTGGCTCCTGGTTCGACTTGGATACGGGCTACAGCCGCTTTTATTTTCCCCAAACCTGGCTGGAATACATCTGGGTATCGTCCTAGCACCTCAGTCAACCCTCCAGAATCTGTTTGGAGGATGTGCTGCCACTGCACTCCAAACCGCAAATGGCGCAACCAGTCCCGACCCAACAGGCTGGGCCCATGGCCGTGCACCACGATAAGTGGGAAACTGCCGTCCATAAACAACAGGGGTCATCGTTGTTCCTGCAATGTCCAATGGTTCCCCTGTGTAGGTGGCCAACCTGGCCTGTGTGTCGGTTAATGTAAGGGTTTATATACCCTGCTTGATGCGGTCGAATGTCCTCTGGGCGATGACGGAGACCGCTGCGCCTGTGTCCAACTCCATCTCAAGCGTTGACCCGTACTGTCACTTTAATGGGGCCACACGGGGAGCTGCCACACAATGCAGCTGCAGGCAGTCATCCTCCGTCTCCACGTCCTCGGGAGTAGTCGGCGCAGGTTCAACCAAATGAAAGGTATGGCCCCTGGGCTGGCCCCAGTTTCGGTCGGAAAGACGGTGCCTCTGGCGCCCCCAGGACCGGCGTCCGCGACGGGGTCGGCGCCTACAAGTCTGACACGGACATGGCTCCTCATCCATTGGTTCTGGAGAAGGCTCCCTTTAGAGAGGAATGTCCGACGACCACTGTCATCGATCCAGATGTCGCCTTGCACAAGGTACCGCAGGGGTGCAGGGGGACGCTTTCGGATGGAAGGGGTTGTGCCCCAAGGCATGCGCCTCCATTCCGTGTAGCTCCTGCACTTCTCGTTCTGCGCTCTCTCGGGGCAATACTATTTGAATGGCCTGTTGAAAAGTCAATATTGGCACAGCTAACAACTTTCTCTGGGTGGCCGCATTGTTAATACCGCAAACCAAACGGTCGCGTAACATTTCTGACAAGGTCTGACCATAGCCACAGTACTCCGCAACCCTGCGTAGCCTGGATAGAAAGTCGGCAAGGGATTCTCCTGGGGTCCTCTCAGCGGTATTAAACTGGTAACATTGGACTATCGTGGATGAGGTTAGGTTAAAATGTTGCCCCACTAAGTTCACAAGTTCATCAAACGTTTTGGTGTCCGGCGCAGCCTTTGGTGTAAGGCTCTTAATCACCCCAAACGTATGCGGGCCGCAGGCGGTGAGCAATATGACCACCTGGTGCTCGTTTTTGGTGATGTTGTTTGCCCGGAAATAGTACCGCAACCATTGTGCGTACTGGTTCCAGCTTTCCAGTGCAGCATCAAAAACATCCAAACGTCCATACAGAGGCATGGTGTAATAGAAAACAACTTCCAAACTGTATCCAACAAAAATACAGGGTGGTGGCTTCAGCAGTGTAGACAGCTATTCAATTTAACCCTCATCACGAGTTTTCAGGATACAAAGAAATAACATTTATTTACAATAACTAATATAATATATTTATCAGCAGCAACTTCCCTTGCTGATCACTCCTCTCTCTCTGCTGGTTCCAAACTGGCCAGCTCTATTCATGGAGGGAGTCTGCCAAATGAATTCTCCGCCCCTCCTCATTGGGGAAGCTCATCCTCCCATAGGATTGTGGGATTGTCATTAGTCCCCAGCCAATGGTAAGCAGGCAGGTTATAACAGTCAACTTTTCCTTATTCAGGATTTTCTGTTCAGATTACCTGGTGTTTTTTTCATTATGCTGTGCAACTTGTGTTGCTGAACTCAAATTACTGGAAATTTCATTTTTTGGGGCATTAAAATTATTTTGAATTCCCGGAAATAAGTAGTAGATCTACTTTTGTTGTTTAGAGCTCATCATTCTTCTAGTTACTATAAGTATTTCTGATTTGCAGAGTAGCTTTTTCATCACATTCTTCATTGTAAATAAGTTGTAGAGCAGCAAAATTAGGTTCTGTAGCACTTGTAGTTTAGACACTACAAGTGCGACTTTTGCCCTTTTGGTAACAAGATTGTCTCTGTGTCATTCCCACTCACTTCTGGTGCAGGCTCCGCCAAACAATCAGAGCGTTAGCTTTGCATACTTCAAATGTCTAATATCAAAGTAGGCAGCGAGTGATGTCAGTCGGCATGTAATGTTGATTTGAGGCCTGATGTACCATCAATTGTACGCGAGGCGAGTGATTTACCAAAGTCTGGCTTTAATTGACTAGAACACAGCTCTGCGATCGTCTACAATGGAAAGGGACGATCGTCAGTCGTCTGACCATTTATACCTCGTTAATAACCTCGTGGTTAACTCAGCCTCTCGGCCAATCGGTCGAGAGGCACATGACCGACCAGGGCCAATGGTAAGCCGACGTTCTGGCCCAATGACAGACGAGTATGCAGATCATATCACCACAAGGCCATGCTGTCATTTTGGCCATCATCAATTTAGTTAATACTCTCTCTTAAATGCACACAGCTGATAACGAGTTCAGCTGCATGAAGCACCCTCCCCCATTGTTATCGAGGCAGGCCCTGGGTTGGTTGGTGGGCCCTTGTCTCCCGCCGCACTCAATGTGGTGGAGGACCCGGGCCCAGAGAGCGACTGTGCGAAGGCTGTCAGCCGCCCAATGTCGGGAGGGTGCACATGAGGCAGTGGGGTGCAGGGCTCACTCGTGCCTGACATTGTGTTGCCCCTCACTCTCTCTGGGGGTTCCCGGAATCTGGCACATCATAATTGAAGGTTCTTTTATTTTTCTGCCTCCAGAGATAGTTCAGGCAGTCCCCTATTGTCCCCTCCCCACCATCCCCCTTTCCCCTCTCACCCCAACACCCCCTTCCCTCCTCCCCTTCCTTTCCCTTCGGTTGGTACAGAGGCGAGGGTATCTGGTCTCTCCAGTGCAAAGTTTAGTGGTTTGTTCTTTGTACAACTGTGTTGTAAACTGTTTTAACAATCAGAGTATCCTACCCCCCCCCCCCCCCCCCCCCCCGGTCCGTTGGTACAGAGGGAAGGGTACCCTTTTTCTTCAATGCAAAATTAGTGTTTGTACCATTTGGCCTTGTACAAATGTAATGATTACTGTTTTTAATGAGAAAAACAAATACTTTAAGGAGGCAGCATCAAATTGCAGTAACTTGATGATTCCTTTCTACTGGCTCTGGCTGAGTTTGTCAAAGTGCTGAGTATTTGGAGGAGTTGGTTACAATTGGTTAAGTGGAAGATGGTGGCGCTGCATGTGGGGACATCGTTAGTTGTGACTGCAAAGGCTCATGACACCCCACTTTCCCCAAGTGATGGCTACTACTGTTGCAATTCCCTATGAGAGCAAAATGATGTAGAGGAAGCAAATATGTAGGCCCGCTGTGTCATAATATACACACAAGTATATGATGGTGCATAGACACACAATGACTGACACACTGAAAGCTCAATCAACACACCGAACACAGCAGCCAATCACCAGACAGGATATGGCCACTATAAAGCCAGAGGGCACTAGTTTTCCCGCTCATTCGGGTTGCAGCCTCTGAGACAGCCAGAGCCCGCAATCAGTAGCACAAACATCTACCATGTGCTAGCAGTATAGTCTGGTCAGGTAAGCCATAGGTCTTCAGTTAACCTAACATAGTGTTGACCCACAGTGCAAGTCTGTTTAACAGCTCATAGTTAAATAAAATAGAGTTGTACTTCTGCAAGTGTTGGTAGCCTGTCTCTCTTACTGCTCTGGTAAACGCAGACCCAGCATACCCAACACATCATGCTGCTTGGAGAGCGAGGAGAAATTGGGGGTGAAAGATGCATAGCAGGAAGCACTTAGCCACCCCAGGGTCTCTTCTGCGAGCATTTCCTGCCTACACCAAAGCCAGGGGCAGTGTATTCTGTTATTCTCAAAGGAGGAAATCACATAACACGGCAATTTCTTGGAACTAGATCTGCAGCCTCAAAAGCAGGGCAAGGACGGCGCTGCCTGTGGCTTTGAATTTAACTCTGACCCTGAATTTCTTCAGCCTCCAGGCTAGAAAAGATGTCATCTCCCACTTCGCCAATCACTACTGCATCAGGGAGGTAACAGAGGCTCTTTATTCCAGGAGCGGAGACTTCATGGTGTTTTCTCTGACCAGAGAAGCGCACTTGGCTTTGAAAAAATAGCAGGCTTATACATGGTGCAGAGGGCCATCAGTTGTACACACCGAGCTTTGTGGGTGCTGCATCTCAATGATAAGATATACAGCTATTATGGAACTTAACTTCAATGTGTGACTGTACTCAGCATCCCACGCTGATGAATGTCTCCTATCCTGGAAAAATTCATTATACTTTCATTCTGCGCTAGTTGTTGCAACCTCCTTAAAGACAAATAGTGTTTAAATTCAAAGGTCCAGTTAATAGGTAAAAAGGATGACCCAACAAGATTTCACTTTTTAATATTTTTACTTGAACAAATGACTAAAAACACTTTTAGCTAAGCATTATTTCTGTTGTGGGCCATTCATACTTTAAATTACAGGAAGGAACATTCCTTTTTTATACTGATCAAACATTGCACTCAGCAGTCTTTGATGAGTATAAATTATAGTCATTGTAGCAAACATAGAACATGGAACATTACAGCGCAGTACAGGCCCTTCGGCCCTTGATGTTGCGCCGACCTGTGAAACCGCTCTAAAGCCCATCTACACTCTTCCGTTATCATCCATAATTTTATGCAATGGCCATTTAAATGCCCTTAATGTTGGCGAGTCCGCTACTGTTGCAGGCAGGGCATTCCACGCCCTTACTACTCTCTGAGTAAAGAACCTACCTCTGACATCTGTCCTATATCTATCACCCCTCAATTTAAAGCTATGTTCCCTCGTGCTAGCCATCACCATCCGAGGAAAAAGGGTCTCACTGTCCACCCTACATAATCCTCTGATCATCTTGTTACTCCTTCCAAAATTAATCACCTCACACTTTTCTGCATTAATCTCCATTTGCCACCTCTCAGCCCTGCTCTGCAGCTTCTCTATGTCCCTCTGTAACCTGCAACATCCTTCTGCACTGTCCACAACTCCATCGCTTTTCGTGTCATCTGCAAATTTACTCACCCATCCTTCTACGCCCTCCTCCAGGTCATTTAGAAAAATGACAAACAGCAATGGCCCCAAAACAGATCCTTGTGGTACACCACTAGTAACAACTCCAGGCTGAACATTTCCCATTAACCACCACCCTCTGTCTTCTTACAGCCAGCCAATTTCTGATCCAAAATGCAAATTTACCCTGAATCCCATGCCTCCGTATTTTTTGCAATAGCCTACCGTGGGGAACCTTATCAAACGCTTTACTGAAATCCATATACATCACATCAACTGCTTTACTCTCGTCCACCTGTTTGTCACCTTCTCAAAGAACACAATAAAGTTTGTTAGGCACGACCTACCCATCACAAAACCATGTTGACTATCCCTAATCAAATTATTCCTTTCTAGAAGTAAGGTTCACTGGTCTATAGTTACTGGGGTTGTCTCTACTCCCCTTCTTGAACATGGGGACAACATTTGCTATCCTCCAGTCTTCTGGCACTATTCCTGTAGACAATGACGACATAAAGATCAAAGCCAAAGGTTCAGCAATCTCCTCCCTAGCTTCCCAGAGAATTCTAGGATAAATCCCATCCGGTCCAGGAGACTTGTCTATTTTCACACTTTCCAGAATTGCTAACAACTCCTCCTTATGAACCTCAAGCCCTTGTAGTCTAGTAGCCTGGAACACCGTTTTCTTCTCGACAACATTGCTTCCAACTTCCGGGGGCTTCATGATTTCCCATTTCATTAAGTAGTAACTTTGAGTGACAGTTCCAGACACTTTCCTCAGTTTTCGGAGGAATTCCCAAATCCAGTTCTAGCAGTAAAGCCTGCTGCAATGATTTTTCTACCCCAGATGAATCTTGTGGATTTCGTAAATGTGGGAATGTGTCTCTTCAACTAGAGACTGGCACCCTACTGCAGCCGACTTCAGTAGCTTGCAAATAACCCACAGCCTCTTCTTTCTGCTGGCCACACCAACTGCTGTTCTTTTCCGTTCTCTTTCTGGGGCTGATTTAGCTCACTGGGCTAAATCGCTGGCTTTTAAAGCAGACCAAGCAGGCCAGCAGCACGGTTCGATTCCCGTATCAGCCTCCCCGGAGAGGTGCCGGAATGTGGCGACTAGGGGCTTTTCACAGTAACTTCATTGAAGCCTACTAATAAGCGATTTTCATTTCTTACCCAAAAGCTTGGAGCTTGCATTCCGCAGGGGCCATTCCTTCCGTGATATCCTGGTCTACTGCTCCAAAAACCCAACAGCTCACCCTCTTCCTACAGCACCTCCCCAAGCAATTGCAGAGGGTCCAACACCTTCCCCTTTACTTATTTCCTGCTCACCATCCAAGGGAATAAGCACTCTTTTCGGATGAAGCAGTGCTTCACATGTACCTCCTTCAATCTGGTCTATTGCATTTGCAGCTCCCAGTGCGGTCGATTCTACATTGGAGCGACTAAACGGCTGCTTTGCAGAACACCTTTAGTCCATCCAGAAGCAGGACCCAAACTTTCCTGTCTTGCCATTTCAACTCGCTTTCCTGCTGTCATATCCACACATCTGTCCTTGGCCAGCTGCAATGTTCCAGTAAAGCCCAAAGCAAACTTGAGGAACAGCATCTCATATTCCAATTAGACACATTACAGCCTTCTGGACTTAACATAGAGTTCAACAACTTCAGACTGTGAACTCTCTCCTCCACCTTTACCCCATTTTTATTTCTATCAAGTGTTTTCATTTCTTTCATTGATCCATTTTTACCTCACCATTGTCTCCCCTCTGCCCACCCCACTAAAGCCATGTGGTCTTTGTTCCAAGTTGTCCTTTGACAGGCTGCTTATCTCTGTTCTGCCATTAACACATTTCTGACCTCTTAATGTGCCACTATCAGCACCCTTCTTAGCCATGATCGCCAGGATTTACATTCCCTTTGTCTTCTTGTCCATAACACCTTTGTTAATCTCCACCTATCGCTGACCCTCTTTCCAGCCCCACTGCTCCACAGCCACCACCGCACAACAGTATAAATCTAATCCTTTTTCCAGTTCTCTAGCTTTGACAAAGATTCATCCAGACTTGAAATGTTAGCTCCATTCCCTCTGCACAGATGCTGTCAGATCTGCTAAGATTGTCCAGTACTTTTTGTTTTTGTTACTGTTAGCCCATCTGTTCTTACCTTTTGTTCCCAGGTGTGAGAACTTTGTACCTTGCTTAGCCAGTCCCTTGACTAAGCCAGCATAGATGTTGGGCTGAATTTGGAATAGTCACATGACCCCCTTCCTTTTTGTCTAAGTTTAAAGACATAGCCTAAAATATCATGTTCATATAAACCTCATAATTGTAACACAATCCATTATTTTTTCAACCAGTCATCGAGCTGGAGGGTGACCTGCTGAATACCTGGTTTATGACCCCCTCCACAAACCAACTGCACGTAGTCAGCATTCATATAATAAGAGCAACGTTGCCATGAGTAGTATCATCAAAGCAACATGTCCGCTGCCTCAATTGTTCTGGGGGAGCCCTGCAGTAACTGCCAGAGTGGATGTCTGGTGTTTTGGTAGTCTGCTCTGTTTCCTATAGCCTGGTCATCATGAGGGCATCTTGATGGACATTGCCAGTAGGGACTTAGTGAATGCCTCAGGAGGAGGTAGAAAATAAGCTGGCACATTCATGTTTCAAACGGGTTACCGAGTAACACCTCATTCGACTCTAGCTCCCATGAGTCAACCCCTAGATCCCCATTGTATAATATTTATTTTTTCTTTATTCATGGGATGTGGTCATCGCTGGCTGGGCCAGCATTTATTACCCATTCCTGAAGACGTTTAAGAGTCAGCCACGTTGCAGTGGGTCTGAAGTCACATGTAGGCCAGGCCAGGTAAGGACGACAGATTTCCTTCGTTGGAGGACATTAGTGAACCAGATGGGTTTTTGCGACTATCGACAATGGTTTCCTGGTCACCTTTAGACTTTTTAATTCCAGATTTTTATTGAATTCAATTTCACCATCTGCCATGGCGGGATTCGAACCTGGATCCCCAAAGCATGACTCTAGGTCTCTGAATTACTCGTCAAGTGATAATACCACTACGCCACTGCCTCCCTGCACTTTACTGTTCCTCTGTTATAGGTTATTTCAATGTTGTTTTGATCATAATCCTGAAATAAAAACCACCACAAAACAACAATTCCATACAGACATATCCAACAAAATATCGAATAGTTCATACAAACATTACCCCACCCCCCCCTCACCTCACCCCCATTTGCAATCACTTGATGCCTTTTTTGCAGGTCCCTTTTCCTAGCGGAGTGTCTCTTTGCTGTGGCTGCAACATGGCTGGTAGAAGGCCAGTAACGTTTATAGTTGGTGGTGCAGCACACCTTGCAAGCCACTCTTCCGCTGTTCTGTGTCCAGAAGTCAGCCCAGCTTCAGACTGCACCACCTTGGCATGGGCAGCATCTGGCGAAACTTGCTGACTGGCAAGCAACTGGTGAAGTGCCGTTAGTGTGAACACGAATGCGGTCATCCTGAGAGCGAACATCAGGTTTGTGCTCCAGTGAGTGTCTGCCACTGTTGCTGCACAGATTTGTGCTTGCAACCCCCTTTGTGAGTGTGAGTGCCTGCAACCCACTTTGAACACATTTATTCACACACATGGGAACAGCAGTCTGAGCCTGCATGATATGAAGCTGAGATTTCATGGCCTTTCTCAGAGTTTCCACTGCAGCACTCTTGTGGGCTTTTCCTGCAATGGACACTGAGACACAGGCATGAGAGACAGAATCACTGTTTGATCTGCAAGTGATTTTATAGAGTTGACAACTACTTTCACACTGGAAAGAATGGGTTCCAAGCTTTATGTGAAGCACAGTGCCAAGTTGGAGCCACATTCCAACATGCTCCTTGATACTGACATTTAGCTCTGACAGGCCTTCCAATGCACAAAACGTTCCATTACACAAGCCCATCAACCTTTTTTTTGTATCATCACCCCGTTGAAAACTTCATGCGAGTCCTCTGCAACAGAACATGTGGAGTGCTGGCACCTGTGCTATCCTTTCACCCAGCATGGTTGCAGCTCACTTGTACCCAATGATTCACCATGATCAGTCTTGCCCTTGTGCTATCCTCTTTTGTGTCAGCCATGCCTCAGAGGATAGCACACTTGTCTCAAGGGCTTGATATTAAGGCTGAAACTCTAATGCAGCACTCTTGGATGTGCCGCCTCTCAAATTAGACTTTAAACCCAGAACTAATTTTCCTGCTCAGGTGAATGTAAAATGTCCTAAAGCACAATTTTGAAGAAGAGCAGGAGACATATAATTTCCAGTTACTAGGCAATATTTATCCATATCCTCCATGGGCAGCTGTGCCTGCCCAACCAGTTAGATGCTGCCGGGTCACTTTACCCTCCAAGAGAGAGGGAAAAGTATGTGCACCTGTATGTGCCTTTGTACGTGGTGCAATGTGTTTGAATAATGTGCTAACAGTTCTGGCAGTGTGTGCAATCTGTGAGATTAATGTGCAATTTAGTTTGTTAAGGGTGAGGTTGAGCTATGAAAATTAGCTATGAGTCATGGTTGAAAGAGATTGTTGGTGGATAAGTAAAGTAGGTAAGGTGAAGGAATCACTTTGATGTTAATGGTCTATTGTAAGGAAATGATATGCAAAGTTGCATTGACCATTCTTGCTTGTTTGTGTAAGATCATAAAAATATTTTTGCGGCACTGTATCCAGCCCCATACAAATAGAGCACTGGCATTTAAGGCATTGACATCGCTGTAGAGGAACAATGGTTTGTAACTTCCTTTCGGGTCCCCGACTTAAGTCACTGGTCCACTGCTCATGCGATGACCCAAAGGTGGGGAAGCACAGGCATGTATGGAATATTTTATTAAAAAGTGTTTTAAGATGGAGGATAAAGGTCAAAATCTAAAGCTCCCGAACTCAATGCTCGAGTCCAGAGGGCTGCAACATGCCCAATCGTATGTCCCATACATGTTTTGTCCCAGTGCAAACATCCCTCTCTCCCTACCACACCGGGTCATCTGTCTTTTGTTCTTAAAGTTGCTGCTTTTTGTTGCAATCTCTATCAGTGCTAACACATTCTCCATCCCTTCAGTTCTGATGGAGAGTCAAAGGTCTCGAAATATTAACTATGCTTTCTCTTATTACAGATGCTACCAGACCTGCTGAGCTTTTCCAGCATCTTCTGTTTTGCTCCTGAAATCACATTCATGAGTCCTGGGAACTTTTAACACTGGGTATCGTCTGTATGCCCAGACAGTTGCCTCCTTGAAACTGCTGAGAAATGACAGGTTGGAAGCTGAATACTCGGCCTCAAGCCCGTCACTCAGTAAATTACAAGACAGGAATTTAAGGAGCACCTTGAGATTGGGAAGGTGTGAAACGCAAGTCAGGTACCACCCTGCAGTTTCCTGATACAGCCCAGAGGAACACCACTCTATCGAAAAGTGAGAATTTACTTACATATAAAACCTTGCTTGTCATGAGCATTCCCATATGTCCTCTTAGTGTGAGACCATAGAACCGTTAATATCTTGTTGATATTCATTCATGGGATGTTGCTGGCTAAGCCAGCATTTATTGTCCATCTCTAATTGTCCTTGAGAAGATGGTGGTGAGCTGCTTTCTTGAACAGCTGCTGTCCATGTGGTGCACACCCTGTAGTGTTAGGGATACAGTTCCAGGATTTTGGCTCGGTGACAGTGAAGGAACGGCGATATTTTTCCAAGTCAGGATGATGAATGGTTTGGAGGAGAACGTCCTGGTGGTGGTGTTCTCATGTGTCTGCTGCTGTTGTCCTTCTAGATGGTAGTGGTTGTAGGTTTGGAAGAGGCTGTCTAAGGAGCTGTGGGGAGTTTCTGGAGTGCATCTTGTAGATTGTATGTACTAATGCAACTGACTGTTCATTGGTGGTGGAGAGAGTGAATGCTTGTAGAAGAGGTGCCAATCAAGAAAGGCTGGTTTGTCCTGGATGGCGTTGAGCTTCTTGAGTACTGTTGGAGCTGCACTCATCCAGGCAAGTGGAAAGTATTCCATCACATTCCATGTGGATTGTGGAAAGACTTTGGGGAGTCAGGAAGTGAGTTACTCATCACAGGATTTCTAGTCTCTGACTTCTGTTGGAGCAACAGCATTTATATGGCTCGCCCACTTCAGTTTCTAGTCATCCCCAAGATGTTGATTGTGGGGGTTTTGGTGATGGTAATGTCATTGAATGTCAAGGGGCGATGGTTAGATTCTATTTTATGTTGGAGATGGTCATTGCCTGGCACTTGCCACATGTCAGCCCAGTCTTGTATATTGTCCAGCTCTTGCTGTATTTGGACATGAGCTGCTTCAGTATTTGAGGAGTCCCAAATGATGCTGAACATTGTGCAGTCATCAGTGGACATCCCATTTCTGGCCTTAAAATGGAAGGGAGGTCATTGATGAAGCAGCTGAAGATGGTTGAACTGAGGACACTACCCTGAGCAACTGCTGCAGTGATGTTATGGAAGTGAGATGATTGCCCTACAACAAACATAACCATCTTCCTCTGTGGTAGTTCTGATTCCAACCAGGTTTCTCCTCTATTCCATTGACTCCAGTTTTACTAGGGCTTCTTGATACCATATTTGATCAAATGCTGTCTTGATGTCAAAGGTAGTCACTCTCACCTCACCTCTTCTTTTGTCCATGTTAGAACCAAGGCTATAATGAGGTCAGGATCTGAAGTGACCCTGGCAAAAAACTAAATGAGCATCAGTGAGCAGATTATTGCTAATCAAATGCTACTTGATAGCACTGATGATGATTGTTTCCATAAGTTTACTGATGATTGAGAGTAGACTGATGGGGCAGTAATTAGTCTGGTTGGATTTGTCCTGCATTGTGTGAGCAATACCTGAGCAATTTTCTACATAGATATGGTGTTGTAGCTCATACTGGAACAGCTTGGCTCGAGCCACGACAATTCCTGGAGCCCGAGTCTTCAGTATTATTGCCAGAATATTGTCAGGGCTTCGTTTGTAGAATCCAGTGCCTTCAACCTTTCTTTTTCATTAAATAAATTTGGAGTACTCAATTTTTTTCCAATTAAGGGGCAATTTAGCGTGGCCAACCCGCCTAACCTTCATATCTTGGGTTGTTGGAGTGAGGCCCACGCAGAATGTTCAAACTCCACACGGCCGGGATCGAACCCGGGTCCTTGGTGCTCTGAGGCAGCAGTGCTAACTACTGCACCACTGTGCTGTCCCATCAACTATTTCTTGATATTGTGTGGACAAATGGTTTGAAGATTGGCATCTGCCTCTGGAGGGACAGAGGTGGATCTTCCATTTGGCACTTCTGGCTGAAGTCATTGCAATGGCTTCAGCCTCATCTTTTCCACTGATGTTCTAAGCTTCCCCATCATTGAGGATGGGAATATTTTTGGAACCTCCTCCTTGCGCGAGTTGTTTAATTGACCATCACCGTTCACGATTGGACGAGGCAGGACCCTTAGAGCTTAGACCTGATCAGTTGGTTGCTTCCTGTAAGAGATGAGACTGAATGAAATTAAGAAGAACAGGGGAGCTTCTAATGCCCGAGATGTTTAAATAAAATGGATGTAAGAAATAATACTGATGTATGCTGTCTCATACTTAACACCAAAATTCATTAGCGTAAGCTTGGAAATAAAAACAGGTGTGTGCCAGGAGAAATCAGCATAACAATCAGCCTGCGAAAAATGCAAAACCTACATTATATTTTTGTCGTTTACTCCTTCTTTATGAAAATTCAGGTTTGAAGTAATCAAATGCCATTTTATGCGTATGAGACACAGTATATTAAAAAAAAAACACGGAAGCTTTTTTAATTCCAATGCAGCACTTTCTGAAGTGAAGCACCTAAATGAATACAGTGTAGATCTCTGTAAAAGAAAAATATATATTTAATTGTTAGAAAAAAAATGATCACTCCCCTCTATCTTATTCTTTGATCCATATTCCATTGAGTAAAAATCTGTACCATGATTAGTCTCAAAATATAGTCCACTGCCATCTACCTTTACATATTTGGGTGACATTTAACAAGTGGTATGTTTGCGTTTTGGAGAGATAACAAGTAACTGTTACGGACAGGAGAGAGCCATTTAAACTGTACTGATTCCCACTAACCACCTCTATGAAAACAGAAGGTGTTTTGGCTTGGTTTTAAAGAATAGGCGGTGGCGAGTTTTCCCAACCCCTAGGTTTTCATGATTTAGTTTTACTGAGAATCCCAGTTCCAGAGGTTAGTTTATTTTAGATATTCAAAACCTGGAAAAAGACTTGTTAGCAACGCCCCACTCAGCGTGTGTACACACAGTAAAAGGGAGAGGACTAGAGAACAGGAGTGTTACAATACAAGGTGTACAGAAAATGTATGTTGGTTCAAATGAGCTCCAGGATCCAATGAGGAATTTTGTCATGTAGGCATTAGTTGCAGTAGTCATCTTTTTGGTTCTGATCCCGTAAGATGAAGTAGGTACACAAGGATTGAATTGGTTCTGTAGGCAGTGGTACAATATCTTTCAGCAGAGTCAGGCTAGATGGTCACGTTATTGGTGTGCCTGGAGGAGCCTGCTTGTTGGCTCACTAGTTCGATGATAAAACAGCAGACTTGACTATGAGGTCCAAAGCTGCAATGATTGTTTTTTAAATTTAGAGTACCCAATTCATTTTTTCCAATTAAGGGGCAATTTAGCATGGCCAATCAACCTACCCTGCACATCTTTGGGTTGTGGGGGTGAAACCCACGCAGACACGGGGAGAATGTGCAAACTCCACATGGACAGTGACCCAGAGCCAGAATTGAACTTGGGACCTGAGTGCCGTGAGGCAGCAATGCTAACCATTGTGCCACCATGCTGCCCCCCAAAGCTGCAATGTTAAAATTATCCAAAAAGGCAGGGGCTTGGTTTATGCAACATGACCTATTGATTGGTAATTGCTATTTAGCAATTAGTTTCTGTGTTCCTGGCCAGGATTCCATTGTTTCTCCTTAGGAGAGAGGTAAACTGGTTATTAGTATCTCTTCAGTATAACAAGTTTTGCTTTTTCTCTTTTGTGATAGTACAAGGAGTTTGTACAATTGAGTGTGAAATTCCAGCAGCTGAAAAAAAAATACTATTTTCTTCTTTAAAATGCTGGGGATAGCTCCCAAATAGAAGGCCAACCCTGTGATCAGATGACTTGTAGCAGCCATCTTAATTTTCATAGGTTCAGCAGAAAACGCCCATTTTAAAAAAAAAACAATATGGATAAAGTTTTGAAAATACAGCATTGGGAGTTTTTTTCATGTCAGAGGAACCCAACATAACTCGTAGATAACCCTCTCTTATGAAGAGTGCAAAACAATTAATGTCATTGCCTCCTAGTTGAGGAAAGCTAATATGAAGGACAACAAGGCACCCGGTATCCAGGAAACAATATTCTAGCCTACCAGTAACCGAGAAAGTTACGGCCGGTTGATTTAAGAGTGGATTTTTGACAACATAATCATTATTGTTCAACAACTTTCAAGTGCTGACAGTATACTTTAAAAGTTATTCTCCAGAAGAAAATTGATATTGCAGATTTAAAAAAAATATTTTTATCGTGTTTGTCTCCTTTAGATTTCTAATTCCTTCTGTATTTTCCAAGCTTCATTTCAGTTTCTTCACTGTACATGACTTAAATGTGATTTATTTATCCTGCCTTTTTCACTGGCTGCCTTATTCTGTATCTCTGTTTTGAGTAGTTCAATCTGAAGTTGAAGAGGCTCCCTGTTGCTTGCTCTGTTCTGACACCACAGATGCCCTGTGGAGGGCATTGAACTGAAACAATGCCAGATTAGTAGAAATATCCACTGACAAGCTTATGGGCAATAAGCCAGTCTGTCGTTCCTGAGAACAAAATCCAGGCCATTGTCTTCCTACTTTATGATATTCTTCATTAAAGTTTTGTGGTATAAACCCCTTCTACTTGAAAATGATTTATTGTTTGACCATCATACTAACACAGCATTGTTTATTTGATGATAGTCAATACAATTGATGAGTAAGCACTCTTAAATATAAAATATACTTGAAAATAAGTAGCTAAACGAATCTCTGATATGTGTAGAAATTCTCTTGTTGACTAATGACAGCTTTATAAATCATCTTTGCCTGACACTACTGATAAATCTGGAGCTCTATCTTCAGAAGTGAATTGACATTGTCAACCTGCAGAAAGACACTTAGGATGTACGTTCTGGGCAAAGCAGCATTCCGTTTCCATGGTAACTCTTAACTACCAAATCATCAGTGTTAGATCTTGATAGTCAAGAAAATTGCAAGAAACATTTATTACATTTTCAAGTGCATAACTTTCTTTTCTCCACCCCCCATGTGATTGCTTTTTAAAGTCAATTTATGATTGAGGATTTAGGGGCAATTTATAACCATTCCGCAATGGTGCATAGCGGTACTTGTGCGTTGAAAGTAGTTTCTTGCAACTACTGGGTAACAGGCTACAATTTTCCAACTGAGACAATTTATTGTGTTTACCTATGTAACTTGGAAGGGCTAGAATAGCCTTACTGCACTAGCTCAGTCTCTCCATATGTCTCCTCCTACCCCCTCCCCTCACCCAGACCTGCTGCAATTGCCACACCATTGCACAAACAAGGCTCCATGTGAAATGTAAATTGAGAAAATACAATTAGCTAACATCTATAAATGGATAAATAATTAGGATATCTAAAGAACGCTTTTTTTGCTTGGTTGATATCTGGTGGTATTTTGCGGAATAGTTGGCCACTACAGGAGCCCAAAAATTATCAGTTCATTGTGGAAGTCTGTAATTTTTAGATATGTGCGGTAATTAGAACAATCACTTGTCTGAGGCATGATTGACGAGTACAATGTTCTGGCAAAGTGCATGGATTTAAACTGCTCATATCTGTAAAATTACAAAATCATTTGTTGACTGAGCTACAAAATATAAGAGTGGGAAAACTATGCTAAAACTGTGTAAAACAATATTTTAGCAGAGACGTGAAGAATAATTCCTAATCAGTATAATTTCAACTGCATTTTGAGCACAACCCTCTCAGAGAAAGTTTTCCCTTATCACTGCCTTAAATGGGTGACCCCTTATTTTGAAACAGTGACCCTGAGTTCTATCTCCTCCACAAGAGGAAAACATCCTTTCCACAACCACCCTGCCAAGTCTCCTCAGGATCTTGTATGTTTCAATCAAGTCACCTCTTAATCTTCTAAACTCCTGTGGATACAAGCCTAGCATGACCAGCCGTTCTCAATTCCAGGTATTAATCTCGTAAACTTTCGCAGAACTACTTCCAATGTATTCACGTCATTACTTCGATAAGGAGACCACGGGTCATGTGATGTAAGCGCGGGAGCATCTGCGTTTTCGGGAGCTCTGGCGCTACTCGTATTTTAATCTTTGTTTTCCAATCCTGATGCACAACCCATGATTGTTTGATCCTAGTGTGGTATCATCTGTGCTATGTCCCTTGAAGATTCTGGCTGAGCTTTGGGGATGGGGAGCAGAGTTCAGTCAAGAGAATCTTTGTTTGATTGAAGCGGTCAGAGATGGCTGTGGTGGAGGTAAATCTGTATCGGTGCACACTCGGTGTGGTTGGTTAATCCTTGGCTATCTAACCTTTCTTGGATTGGGTGACTATTTGTACGGCTGCTTGGGTAGTCAGTGAGTCATACAGCACAGAAACTGGCCCTTCGGCCCACCACATTTGTACCGACCATCAAATACCAATCCCATTTACCAAACTTTGTCCATAGCCTACTATACCGTGGTGATTTAAGTGCTCATCCATGTGGTGTTCTTTGTGATTCTGTTATTCAAATGGATGTTGTACACGAAGACCACAGAAGCTAAGTTCATTAACAAAGCTAATTTTTATTTACATTACTTACTAAAGCTCGATCACTTATTCCTATAGTAAACAATAATCTAGTAATGTACACTCTACTAATACTGGTCGCTACACTCTATCTATAACTGTACTCTACACTCACTTCTCTTCTCCATGTTTCTCCCAGAAATATGTGATTCAGTGCTTTATATAGTTCTGCATCTAGCTCCATCTAATCTTTAATTATGATCTGTCATTAATCCTTTGTATTTTGAACATTTCACATAATGTCACAATCCAGCTGCCTCCTATTAACAATTTTGGATCCAATTTGGGAACGTGCCTTGGATCACAAGGGCTCTGAACGTTTGGACCAGCCTTCCATGTCGGACGTTGTCAAAGGCTTTACTGAAGTCTATGTAAACCATGCTACGTCATCAATATATTTAGTTACTTTTTTAAAGAACTCAATTAAATGAGTTAGGATATCACACCAACAAATCCATGCTGACTATCCCTGATCAATCCCTGCCTTTTAAAAATATTTTCCTTGAACTTTTAACATTTCTTTATGTTCAAAAATTTACAAAACAAAACGAAACTAACACTTGTATCAACACCAGAAAACAAAAACCAGCCAGCAACTGTATCAATCTCCCCCCCCCCCCCCCCCCCGCCCACTGAGAGCTGACAGCAACCAATTCCTTAAAGTGCAATATGAACCATCTACGGTAGAAATCATCGATCGACCCCCTCACAGTGCAAATCACCTTCTTGAGGTACAGAAACTCAATCAAGTCACCTAGCCATGCTGAGGCACCAGATGGCATCGCCTGCCTCCAACTCATCAGAATCCGCCACCGTGCAATCAATGAATGCCAGGGGATCCGCCACACACACATCCTTAACTCTGGCTGGTCTGACACCTCAGATATAGCTACTACTGCGGGCATTTTCAAAATGGGGTTCGCGAACCGTGGGTGGGTTGTGGGCGGGTATCAGGAAGGTCGCGGAGCCATCCATCGTGGCGTTCCCGATCGCAGGAATTGACGCGCAAAAGCCGGCTTTTAACGATGCCAGCTGCAAGCTGCTTTGAAAATGACGGCCAAGACCAGCTAAAAGAATGAAGACGCACTGCGCATGCGTGCCTGCTCATCAGTTCACATGCGGCCCAGGAGTGTTGGAACCTGAACCCGGGGTCAAAGTGCGATCGCGGCATGGCGGCAGCTGACTGCGTGGTGATCACCGATGATGAACAAGGCTACGACCGCGATCTGTTTTGCATCTCTAAACATTACTTAGATTGGATTGGATTTTTTTATTGTCACGTGTACCGATGTACAGTGAAAAATATTTTTATGCGAGCAGCTCAACAGATTATTAAGTACATGGGAAGAAAAGGGAATAAAAGAAAATACATAATAGGGCTTCACAAGGTATATAATTTAACTACATAAGCACCGGCATCGGATGAAGTATACAGGGTGTAGTGTTAATGAGGTCAGTCCATAAGAGGATCATTTAGGAGTCTGGTAACAGCAGGGAAGAAGCTGTTTTTGAGTCTGTTTGTGCATGTTCTCAGACTTCTATATCTTCTGCCCAACGGAAGAAGTTGGAAGAGTGAGTAAGCCGGGTGGGAGGGGTCTTTGATTATGCTGCCCGCTTTGGACTGGGCAGTGTTCACGTCTCTCTGAAGTTTCTTGCGGTCCTGGGCCGAGCAGTTGCCATACCAGGCTGTGATGCAGCCAGATAGGATGCTTTCTATGGTGAATCTGTAAAAGTTGGTGAGGGTTAATGTGGACATGCCAAATTTCCTTAGTTTCCTGAGGAAGTATAGGTGCTGTTGTGCTTTCTTGGTGGTAGCGCGACGTGGGTGGACCAGGACAGATTTTTGGAGATGTGCAACCCTAAGAATTTGAAACTGCTAACCATCTCCACCTCGGCCCCATTGATGCTGACAGGGACCAATTCCTTAAAGTGTGTACAATACTTTGCTTCCTGAAGTCAATGACCAGCTCTTTAGTTTTGCTGGTATTGAGGGAGAGATTGTTGTCTCTGCACCACTCCACTAGGTTCTCTATCTCCCTCCTGTATTCTGACTCGTCGATCGGCCCACTATTGTCAGCAAACTTGTAGATGGAGTTGGAATCAAATTTTGCCATGCAGTCGTGTGTGTACAGGAAGTAGAGTACGGGGCTAAGTACGCAGCCTTGCGGGGCCCCGGTATTGAGGACTATTGTGGAGGAGCTGTTGTTGTTCATTCTTACTGATTATGGTCTGTTGGTCAGAAAATCGACGATCCAGTTGCAGAGTGGAGAGCCAAGTCCTAGGTTTTAGAGCTTTGCTATGAGTTTGGCTGGGATTATAATCTGGAGAGAGTTTGTATTCCTCATGTGCAGAACTGAACGTTTGGCAAGGGATATAATGAAATCCATGGGAAATCATCTCCCCCTCTATGTACTGAAGGGTGGCTATAAGTTTTATGCTGACCTTTTAGACTACATTAAAGCATTGAGTCTAAACAGTGACCAGTCAATCCCAATGACGGTGCACTTTATCCGTTTCAAGAGTTACTGTAATGATCCGACAACAGGGGAGCTACTCCGAGTTTACGAACTGAGGTATGAAATCCACGCTTTCCTCCTCGAGAAATTGCTGATTCATTTGCTGATGAAACTTGGATGCTAACTATGTCTTACCTCTCCTCCTGTGAACCTGATTGGAGTGAGATTGTGAGGACCAAGCAGGCTCATCTCTCGCATTCAAGGTAAGAGAAAATGGTGTGTTGTGAAGGTCGTCAATGTGGGTCGCAAATGTTGGCCGGGTGGTAAAAATGAGTCCCTGGAAAAAAAGATTGAAAAACACTCTACTAATGAACAGGCCTCTAAATCAATTTTCAGGATTCCCGGTATGGTGCAGAAAAAAGACCCCTCCAAGAACCCACCAATTTGGGACAGGACAAGAACATGTGCATGTGGTTCGCAGGCCCTCTCAAACACTGCTCACATATAGCCTCAATCCCTGCAAAAAAATTGACTCATCCTGGCCTTGGTGAGGTGCGCCCTAAACACCACCTTTAGCTGTATCAAGCTCAACCTCGTACAGGATGATGCAGCCATTCACCCTGTGGAGGGACTCACTCCACATCTCCTCCAAGATGGGTTCCAGCTCCTCCTCCCACCTGGCCTTCACGTCTTCCACCTAAACCTGCTCTTCTCCCAAGATCCATCCATTTATCCCAGAAATGCTACCCTCTTTCGCCGCTATACAGGAGAGTATCCCCTCCAATCAAGTGGACAGTGGCATAAATCATAGATCATAGAATTTACAGTGCAGAAGGAGGCCATTCGGCCCATCATGTCTGCACCGACTCCTGGAAAGAGCACCCCACACAAGGCCAACACCTCCACCCTATCCCCATAACCCAGTAACCCCACCCAACACTAAGGGCAATTTTGGACACTAAGGGCAATTTATCATGTCCAATCCACCTAACTTGCACATCTTTGGACTGTGGGAGGAAACCGGAGCACCCGGAGGAAACCCACGCACACACGGGGAGGATGTGCAGACTCCGCACAGACAGTGACCCAAGCCGGAATCGAACCTGGGACCCTGGAGCTGTGAAGCGATTGTGCTATCCACAATGCTACCCTGCTGCCCGGCATGACCGGGAATGTCAGAAATGTCCACCAAACAAAATCTATGTCTGAACTTATTCCCCCCCCCCCCCCCCCCCCCCCCCCCCCTTCCCGAGTTCTGATTTCTCCTTCAATTCCTTCAAGCTGGCAAACTGTCCCTCCAGAAACAAATCCTTCACCCTTTCCAGCCCCTTACCTTTCACCCCCCACCACCCAAACTTGGCATCCAATTTCACTGGCTCAAATAAATGATTCCTACAGATAGGGGCCCACCTTGACACAGCCCTCAACTTAAAATGCTGAGGGCTTTGCTGCCATATTTTTTAAGTGGAGACTACCCTGGTTCGAAGAATATTTCAGCGGGGCAAACTGCAGAGCCCATCAGTGAGTGTCACCAGCCATCCTCTATCCGCACCACCTGTTTCCCCCCCACTTTTCGGTCAACATGTGTACCGGTGGCTGCCGCAACCCGTGTCAGAGTAGGTTCTGCGGCCCCTGTCCTGTCTCCCCAGTGGGGTCCACTGTGCGTGTCCTCATAGGGTGGGCCGTGTGTTATCTTGCCAGCAGGGTGGCACCTGGCTTTGCAGTGGAGAGGGTCATGATGTGCCACCAACTACCTCCATGCTTCAAGCCCTGTGTGCGAGACAGATCCTACAGATTGGGTTGAGCGAATAGGGTGGTTGTCTGCTTGGGGACTTGGCTGCGGTATGATGTGGGTCCTGGGTCTGACACACAGGCTGTGACGACCTGTTTCAGGGGCAGGAGAGATGGGAGCAGGGGCGTAGTGACCAGGCAGGGCTTGGAGCCAGCTGCTAGTGTGATTGTTGAAGCCGCTGCCCTGAGAAGGGCAGTGTGCCAGGGAGGGTGCCAAAGGCCACGATGCATCTGTCCTTGTTTGGGATGAGCTCTTTTATTCAACTGCTTCCCCTGCCGTCGTGCAGCGCTTCAGATGAGTGCACTGAGGAGTGCCAGAACCTGGTGGGGCACTGAGTGAACTCGGCCACGTGCATTCCGTTGGTGGGCCAGCTGGGTGGGCTGCCAAATGACCAGAGACTCTGAACATTTACGGAACACAGTGAGCAGACAACAGAGTGAGCAGCCAGGGGTCTGTAACTTGTACCGAATGGTTGATTTCAAAACAAATACTGCAACAGTGCCCGGCCAACCCGATCCCGCGGGTGACACCTCGAATCTACTGATATGCCAGCAAGTCGCTTCCTGCTACTCCCTCGGATCTGGCAGCCACTCCCCAGTAAACACAACGATTTTTCACAATTTTACAAACTTTTCTTTGCTCTTCTTTCTCCCTCAGCAGCCATGGCACCCAGCCCCCATGTGTGAACATTTGTGCAAATCCGCGCCCACATGACTTCCGCCTGTAGGGGCGGAGAATCGCACAGGAGCGGAGCACACTGAGTCACACCCGGTAATAATGCATGCAAATGCTGGTTTTGCATGCTGCTGATGGCGCTGGGGGCAAATTGCGTTGCCACCATGAGCAGGGTCCCAAAGCATAGCTTTCGGTTCAGCGCTGGACGCGGACCTTGATTTTCAATGGACGCTTGCTCATGAGTCGCTGTTCTGGTGTTGCAGGGTGGAGAATCCATGCCAATATGCCTTTTTTAAAATCTGTCCTGCCTAAATGAATAGCCTCATGTTTCCCCACATTATTATCCACTCGGATAATTTAGCTCACTCGGCTAAATCGCTGGCTTTTAAAGCAGACCAAGCAGGCCAGGAGCACGGTTCGGTTCCTGTACCAGCCTCCCCGGACAGGCGCCGGAATGTGGCGACTAGGGGCTTTTCACAGTAACTTCATTGAAGCCTACTCGTGACAATAAGCGATTTTCATTTCATTTTTCATTTGCCAGATCTTAGCCCTTAACTCTCTGTCCTTTTGTAGCCTTCTTATGTCCTCTTCACAACTTACTTTCCTATTTTTGTTTTATCAGCAAACTTAACAACCATACCATCGGTTCTTTCATCCAAATCATTAATATAAATTTTGAGTTGACATACCAGCACTGATCCTTGCGCACACCACTCATCGAATCCTCCTAACCAGAAAATGGGTTATTTATCCCTATGGCACCTGAAGTGCACATCCAAGTGTGTGTTTTTTTAAAAATGCAATTAGGATTTCTGAACACATTCACCTGAGGAAGGAGCTGCGCTCCGAAAGCTCGTGTTTGAAACAAACCTGTTGGACTTTAACCTGGTGTTGTAAGACTTCTTACTGTGCTCACCCCAGTCCAACGCCGGCATCTCCACATCATGATTATTGTTGGCGGATGAGGAGGGAGGGGAGTGCAAACCCCTGGTTCCTCCATGGTGGGGGCTGAGGGGCATTTGGTTTCATTGTAGATCCTTTAAACATGGCACCCAAAGCTCTGTGAAGCTGGTTACTGGCTCTATCCGTCTTTGCCCACTCTGTTTTTTCTTGAAAGAGGCTCAAGATCTGGAGAGGTACACGCCAGTTTTCAGTCCCGAGGCTGATACTTGGTTAAAGTCTGGTAAGATCCCGCACAGAGTATGGTGAAATAACGCTCGAAGGCAATAACTGTTAAGTAGGCAAATGTATTGATTGTTCTCCATCACTAATCACGGGACCTTCAACTACTGAACTATTTAAACAGTCAAACAAGGCCTCAATGTAATTTTTTATTAAAGACAGCACATTCAACCATGAACTGTAATGTCAACCTAAGGTGTCCCCTCAATCTCAACCATCTGACATGGGGACAAGAGCGTTATGAACTGACACCTCAATTAGAGGAACAACATGAACAAACTAATGCCAAAATTGCAGAAAACACGTTAAGTACCAATAAAGGGTTTCTATACAGGGGGGGTTAAAAGTTTTTTTAGAATATTGATCTGCTTAAAATCGATAATAAAAAGCTGAAATTTGCCAGGAGTGAAGAATTTTTGCTTTGAGGAAATATGAAACAGGGTGGCTTTTTTTTTAGAACAGAGGAAGTCGAGAGAATGTTTAATTAGTAATTAGGTAAACTTTCTACACTTTAATTGGACAATCAATTCTCCCAGAATCGGTCCAAAATGATTCTTAGCTCCTGATGTTTCACTTCTGATCTTTTCCCTTCCCAGCCTGGAAACTTTTAACTCCGGAACTACCTTTCACTCTGCTCGTCTTCCTGAAAACTTTTCCTTCTAGCTAAAGCTAGACAAATTGTCCAACTTCTTTTCAACTCCCAAAAACAATTTGTTCCTGCCAATCCAAGCACGAGCTCGTACCCGCATTCTTGCGCCTGAATAGAGACGTGGTTTCCAGTAGCTGCTCTCTCTCTCTCTTCTAGATCCTTACACACTAGTCTACCTGTGGTATAAAGATAAGATTTTAGGAAAGTCTATATCCCAATATCATAATGGCTTCCTCTGAACTATTTCCATCTCAAAGCTGTTCAGGGCTAAACTGCCCCCTTGACTGATTCTAATTTGGCTAAACCTGTTGTAAATCTCATCGACGTGACATCAAGTTAGCGAGGTATGAATGTTTAGGGGAGGTCATGCAGCAGGGGGCCACATTATTAATTCTGTGCGCATGAACCTTCTCTGATGAGGGATCAGGAAACACGATCTCTCCGGACAGAATTGCGTTGCCCGAGTCTCTCCGATTGTCCACCCGCGTCGCTGTTCTCTCTGACGGCAATCGCAGGCTGAAAATCGCCCCTGTGGTGTTTTAGATGTAAAAGGAGTTACAGTATTGGGTGGAGTTTAGCAGGAGTGTGAGGTGATCGCTGAGATTAAGAAAGTCTTTTAAATATTACTGTAGCATATTGTTTTATGTGAATGAGAACTGGGCCTCTGTTGTCAGAAATCTATTGCTACTGAAAAGTAGCTAAACTTGTGATTGTGTTTGTGAACTTTTGTAAGCAAGGAGACAAAAACAATTGGATTATGTCGCAGAATTCAAAATAATTCCGGTACAATAGTCATGTTCAACTGTATCGCTGTGGTAGACAAACCAGTGATCAGTATGATAACTTGTGATTATGTTTTCAGATTCAAACAACTTTGTGATTCTTTAGATTTATTTTTATGCCTGATATGAATTAATACATTATTAAATAGTTCTTTCTTCAAACTTGGTGCTTGTATACCATCAAGAAATTACCTAGTTATGTCATCACTGTAGGGACTGAATGCCTCACCATCTTCTTTGTGCTTTCAAATTCAATTCATCAGATCCCCTTTTAGTCATAAACATATGAATTTCACAGCACAGCAAAAATCGCTACAACATTGAAGTGCTATACTCAAAATATGCTTGGCTATTTATATTAGCATAAAAATGTGACATTTGTTGTAAAATAAATTGCTGAGCCATCTGCATATAAAAGGTTTGAAGTTTAAAAAATATAAAAGGCCTGTAGTGTGAGGAAAATGCCACAGATGCATATGCTTTTTCAAAGTCATGTAACAGGCAGATACCTGGTAAGTTGTGCGCTTCTGTACAAAACATCAAGTCATAAATCATAATATTCTCACCAATAAATCTTGTACAACCTTTTTTATCCTCATTTATTATTAATGACAAGTAGGACTTAATATTTTTTTGCGAACCATAGTATTCCATTTTTATGCATAGAATTTAATGATATAATCGAATATCTATATTTTTTTCTCCAGGTTTAGACATTACTCATTTTGTACATAAGTGTTGATGGCAATTAGTTTGTAATATTTTCTGCACATCAGCTAGAACCTGATGTACTCCATGAAAAAGAAGTTCTAAGTGCATTTTTGGAACCATCACCTTAAAGCAGTTCTAAAATGTAAAACTATTAGGTGAGCACAATGCTGACTTTCCACACTAACCAAATACCAAAAAAATGAGCACAATTTTTTAATGTAAGGTTGCATTGAATAAAGAGCAAGTTTATAGAAAGTCCATTTCCAACACTTCTGTAATAATAATTTTTATTGTCACAAGTAGGCTTGCGTTAACACTGCAATGAAGTTACTGTGAAAAGCCCCGAGTCGCCACATCTCAGCGCCTATTCGGGTACATTGGGGGAGAATTCAGAATGTCCAATTCACTTAACAAGCACGTCTTTCAAGACATGTGGGAAGAAGCCGGAGCACCCTGAGGAAAGCCACACAGACACAGGGAGAAAGTGCAGACTCCGCACAGACAGTGACCCAAGCTAGGAATCGAACCTGGGACCTTGGAGCTGTGAAACAACTGTGCTACCGCACCGCCAGTGCTTTGGTGCTTGATAATTAACTGTAAATCAGTGCTGTCTGTAATATGGTGTTTATAATAGGGTTCAGCTGCTGCATGTGCATTGCGGTTTACTTGATGCATTGGGAAAACAGAAATAAAGAGAGAATGCAATGGGAAGTGGAGAAATGCATGCAAGGAAGTAGGCGACAAATAGACTAGACAGATGAAGGAACTAGAAAGAAAAGGAAAAGGTTATGTTATGAATTACAAATTAAGAAATGTTCAACAAAGAAGTAACTTACAAAAGAAAGCATGGGTAAGAACAAATGAGAAATAGACAAAGGGGAAGAATATAGAAAATGCAGAGCTGAACGAAATACATTGGGGTTGGAGCTTTAAACAGGAGTGAAAGTACAGGAAACTTTCTTTTCTTCCAAAGTATCATTGTATTACAAAATTTAAATTAATTGTTTCTGGTCAGTGTGAGTTGCTTTAGGTCTTTATGACAGCAGCATCTTTGGTTATTGTTACCAAAGCTTTGATCCTCACTGGCTGTTTGTGATCACAGCATGGACGCCCTGTTCATGTCGTACGCTCAGCAAGACAAACCAAACTAGTTTGTGGTGAAAACCCACTTGAGCGTCTCTGTGGTTCCAAAATACAAATATTATTCAAAATTGCCTTTCTAGTGTCAGATTTGCTTCGAGCTGTTACATCAATTTTAAACAGTTGTGTAGGGTAAGTATTTTCATGGAAAGTATGTGCCTCTTGAGTGTTCCACAGTGGGGTGGTGAAGGGGTTTCAATGGTATGTTCCATTGTAGGTTTTCTCCATGAATGCTTTCTACAAAATGACAAACATAACAAATCTCAGCAGATACTGTGGGGTGGGGAATTAGGACAAGATGTGATGGAAACAGACTGATCATACTGGCATCAATGCCAGAAAGCAGATGTGTCCTAATAGGATCCCCACCGTTTACACCACAAAAGTGTGTCTACCTCACTGCTTGACTGATGGAATGGAGGATATGCGACGTCCAATGGAGTGAAATATTTTGAAAAGCAACACTACCAACCTGGTCCACAGCTATGGATGCTTACTTTATATTTGCAATCCCTGACCTGTTTTTTTTCTTCCTGCTCTTTAAAACATTCATCCTTCTTAATAGTTTTCCATGCTCTAGCAGAGGGGAAACAGTGGTCACGGCTGCAGACTTCTCTACCGTATTTGTCAATACTTTTTCCTGAAAACCAACAGGAGGTGTAATTCAAACACATCAGCTTTTCCTCACCATGATGGAATAGCTCCCTCCACTTGGTGCTGCCACCAGCAGCCTGGCCAAGACCTGACAAAACTCACCCAACCAAGGCAAGGAAATTGGACAGACAGGCAATTGTGTAATTTAGAATTTCAAATCTTTTGTTGGGAGTTGAGCACTCAGCCACTTGAGCCTCCACTCTTAAGAAATCTGTTTGATGTACAGCTGGTAATTAAATCCTGCACAATTTGCAGTAAATTTCACAGCATAGTGCAAAAGTAAAATAATTTTAACAGTAACCCTTAAAGGACTGCAACAGCCTCCATTCTAAAAAAGAAGACACCGGGTTCTGGAAGATCTGAATAATCAAATGTCACAGTCCCAGCTGATGTTATCACAGCACAGGTCAGATCCCAGGAGTAGATATGTGGATTAAGAGTCACAGTTCTGCCGATGAACTTTCAACAAAAGAATAAAACATTTATTAAACAAGGAAAGATTAACTAAAATACAAGACTCCTTGACCACAACTGTACGATTAAAGAAAAGTACAGACTTGTAAGGATAATAATAATGATAATTATTGTCACAAGTAGGCTTACATTAACATTGCGATGAAGTCACTATGAAAGTCGCCCTACACTAGTGCCTGTTCGGGTACACTGAGGGAGAATTCAGATAACAGAAGTTATAACCTTTATCTTATTCCGAAATGTTTTGAGTAGGAACATCTTGCATGTAAACCAGAGAGAAAAATGTGGTCAGACACACCACACTCTGAAACCGAGTGATAAATGGCACCCAAAACAACTTCTGTGGATTTCTCATCAAATCCCCCCCCCCCCCCCCCCCCCCCCCCCAACTGATTGTCACACTGTGAGCCAACTGGTCTCGCTGCAAATCTGGCTTTCACACAAGGATTTCCAAACTCCACTCTCGAAGAACACACTTTGGAATCTTCCCCCACATAAGGCTTTATCTCTGATGCTTTCACCAAGGATCCACATCCAGGATTTCAGTCTCTCCTTTCAGCATTCCTATATCCTGGATCGCAATGTGCATTCAAATTTCCATGCAATCTCTCGGGTATCCAGTCATGCCACCACAACGCTGCTCGCAGGCTGGATGCAAGTGTCACCAACCTTAGGATCAACTCGGATATCTGTCTTCTTGGTACAGATGTCTCCATTTCTGCACCTTTCAGTACTGTCTTTAACTGGGAGCCTCACTCTGCTCCTCTTCAATGAAAAGAACCCTTTTTCTGAATTTCTATTCTTTGTTCCTTTAACTTCCTGGAACTCTCTTTGGTCTGTTATAATCCCAGTTGATGTTAGAACTGGATGAAAAATCCCAGAATGGAATCCCGATTCAACAGACTATACCTTTTACTTTTCTATTATAAAATGTGGAGGAACAGAGCCGCAAGATCGTTAATTAGATTTATAATAATCTTTATTGTCACAAGTAGGCATACATTAACACTGCAATGAAGTTACTGTGAAAATTCCCTAGTCGCCACACAAATACACAGAGGGAAAATTCAGAATCTCCAAATTATCTAACAGCACGTCTTTCGGGAAATGTGGAAGGAAACCGGGGCACCCGGAGGAAACCCACGCAGACAGGGGCAGAATGTGCAGACTGTGACCCAAGCCAGGAATCGAACCTGGGACCCTGGAGCTGTGAAGCAGCAGTGCACACTGTGCTACCGTGTTGCCGTTTAACAACAAGAAAAAAAACATTTAGTTTATTAAACATGGAAACAATTGGATTATAATAGTTTTCTTTGTAAATGCCTCAATAAAATATTTTTTTTTAAAATACAACTTTCTTTTACTTCCCCTTTAGCTTAACAATTACACACAGGTTTTAGGATTGCAAAATACATCTTTAAGCAACACACACAAAAGTTCCTATTAAACACAAGATGCTATCTATTTTGGTGAAAAAATAGAAAGACAAATTATTTTTTAAATGGAAAGCAGACTCAAAATGCATCTGAGTAGAGGGGTCTGGGTTTCTTTGTTCATGAATTGCAGAAAGTTGTAATGCAGGTACAGCACGTAGTTAAAAAGGCAGCAAAAGGTATAAAAGTGGAGATGTGTTGTTGCAGTTGTATAGGGTGTTGTTGAGACAACATCTGGAGTATTGTGTCCACTTTTGGTCTCCTTATTTGAGGAAGAATGTGGTGGCGTTGGAGGCAGTTCAAAGGAAATTCACCAGATTGATTCCGGGGGTGAAAGGGTTGATCTGTGAGGAGAGATTAAAACGTTTGGGCTTATACTCGCTGGAGTTCAGAAAGGTGAGAGGGGATCTGATCGAGGTATATAAGATATTAAAAGGGATTGTGGACCCAATATTTCCCTTGTAGAGAAATCTAGAATGAGAGCTCACAGATATAGTTTGAGAGGCAGTAGATTTAGAACTGAGATGAGGAGAAACGACTTCTCGCAGAGGGTGAATGTGGAACTTGCTGCCCTATAGTGTGGTGAAATCGGAGTCTTTAAATGGTTTCAAGAAGGATATAGATACATTTCTGATTTTAAAAATGGGTTAAATGGATATGGGGAACAGGTTAGGAAGCGTTTTTGAGACCAGGAAGCGATCAACCATGATCTGATTGAATGGCGGATCAGGCTCGAAGGGCTGAATTGCCTACTTTTCTTAATTCCTATGTTCCTATATGGTAAGATGGCACTCCTCTTTGAGCCCAAGTGAATATCTATGGATTGCTCCTCAAAATCCCCCCAGATGATTCTTATACTATGAGCTACCTCGTCTCACTGAACTCCTACACAAGTGATTGCAAATTCCTCTTTCAAATCTTCTTTTAAATTATGCTTTCCCTCTGCTGCTTTCATAAATTATTCACTTTCTGGTTTTACACCTCTGCATTCAGGTTTCCATTGTCTTAAAGACTTTTACACAAACTCTGAGTGCAGCCATTGAATTCCATAATGATTTCAAATAATGTCTCTCAAATGGTAATTTCTCATAATACGTAGCACTGCTGGCCTCTCAATCTAATGCCTTATCAACTCCCTGAGACTTTGCTGAGCAGTAATCTGTTCTGGTTCCCAGTTTTTCTCAGTTCCCTTAACTCCAAATTTATTGGAAACTCTTCACTTTTCTTGTTTCCTTGATTAGCTGGACTTTAGCTTTCCGACATCTGTTTTCTTAACCATTCCTCCACAGTATGGCTTTTCTTCTCACAATATGACTTTTCTTCTAGCAAGGCTAAGAGAGACATTCCTTATTTAGCCTTCTAAAACCAACTGCTTCGAGCAGAGCTGTGGGAGCTGCCTACTCTCTCACTACCTACCTCTAACTGCAATCAAATTCAGCTCAACTAAAACTTAAAAATGTCTCTACCTTACAAGCCCTCAGTTGCTAAGCAACTACTGCTAGTTTATTCACTCTTCACACCGTAGCCCTCTCTAAGCACAATAGAAACACAGTTTTGAACTTAACCAACCCCACACATACATAAATGTTCTTGTGCAGCCTGAATCTAAGTATAGCTTTTACCCTTCCAAGCACATAGAACATAGAACATAGAACAGTACAGCACAGAACAGGCCCTTCGGCCCTCGATGTTGTGCCGAACAATGATCACCCCACTTAAACCCACGTAACCCGTAACCCAACAATCCCCCCATTAACCTTACACTACGGGCAATTTAGCATGGCCAATCCACCTAACCCGCACATCTTTGGACTGTGGGAGGAAACCGGAGCACCCGGAGGAAACCCACGCACACACGGGGAGGACGTGCAGACTCCACACAGACAGTGACCCAGCCGGGAATCGAACCTGGGACCCTGGAGCTGTGAAGCATTGATGCTAACCACCATGCTACCGTGAGGCCCCTTATTTGCATTGGTAAATATTAGAATATATAGTTTTAAGTGGGTTTAGAGTATTATATATTTGGGGTTGTTGTTTTGTGGTCACTTTTATGGGTCAAGACATGTGCATCGTTTGTGACATCATCAGCTGCTTTGTGGGCTTTGCCTTGGTCTAGATTAAGCCTTTGGAAAGTTAACAGCTATTCAATAAACCTGCGTGTTATTTGCATTTAACTCCACGTGCTTCAACTTCATGTTCTTTTGTCCTGAAAGTGCAGAACCGAACAGAAACATTAAATTAAACCCACTGAGGCAGTATGGTGGCACAATGGTTAGCACTGCTGCCTCACGGCACCGAGATCCCAGGTTCGATCCCGGCTCTGGGTCACTGTCCGTGTGGAGTTTGCATATTTTCCCTGTGTTTGCAAGGGTTTCTCCCCCACAACCCGAAGATGTGCAGGGTAGGTGGATTGGCCATGATTAATTGCCCCTTAATTGGAAAAGAAATAGAATTGGATACTCTAAATTTATAAAAAATACTTAAACCCACTTAAAACTATATATTCTAATATTTACCAATGCAAATAAAAATCACTTAAAACTGCTTTTATTTTCCTACCCCATCCTTTTCCCTGATTTTTGGGACTTTCTTTAGCTTCTGAGACTTTCTGCCTGTACCTCTGTATTGTCCTGTCTGCCCCTCTGTATTGTCCTGTCTGCCCCTTTGTATTGTCCTGTCCATCGATCTGTATTGTCCTGCTTGTTGTAACAGTTTCTGGAATGCTTCTTGCCTCTGGGTTGCTTGGTTCCAAACTGAAACTTGTGCTTCTGCTTTTTAGTGTGGGCCTCTGGTTGCGAAGCAACTACTTTGATTTTCTTAATCCCAGTAATTACCTTTATGTTGTTAAACCTTCATTAAAATGAAGGCACAGTTTGAAGTGAAACTAAACTAAGCTTACTGGTACCTTTGCTTAACATGAAGCTAAACTGAAGTTTGAACCCTTTCTTAACACACAAATACAGAAACACAAAATAAGCTTAAACTTAAAAGAATGTATTATTCCTAACTCACCCAATCAATACAAATATCAATTACTAAAGCTATTTTTATTTCCTAACATACAGTACAGAAGGGGAAAATTTCAGTCCATTGAGTCTGCACCAGCTTATTTGAAGAACAGTCTAATTTGTTCCATAGCTTTCTATTCGCCCCTGCATATCCCTGTCTTTTTCCCCTTCACGTACAAAAGCTATTGAATCTGGCATGACAACATACCAGTTTTCTGCCCAATTGATTCATCTCGCGTGTTATCAATAAATGGCTGAAAGCATTGAATATTGCAAAGGCTATGGGTCCTGACAATATTCTGCCAATAGTACTGAAGACATGCTCCAGAACTTGCTGCACTCTTAGCCAAGCTGATCCAGTACAACTAGAACACTGACATCTACCCAGCAATGTGGAAAATTGCCCAGGTCTGTCCTGCCCACAAAAAGCTAGACAAATCCCACCTCAAGCTCTCAATCATCAGGAAAGTGATGGAAGGGGTCATCGACAGTGCTATCAAGCAGCACTTGTTCAGTAATTAACTACTCACTGATGCTCAGTTTGGGTTCCACCAGAGTCACTCAGCTCCTGACCTCATTCCAGCCTGGGTTGAAACGTGGACAAAAGAGCTGAACTCTGAGGTGAGGATGACTGTCCTGACATCAAGGCAGCATTTAACTGAATGTGGCATCAAGGAGCCTGAACAAAACTGGAGTCAATGGGAATTAGGTAAAACTCTCTGCTGGCTATTGTCATACCTGTCATATCGACACACAAGGAGATGGTTGTGGTGTTGTCAGTCAATCATCTCAATTCCAGGATATCACTGTGGGACTTCCTTGGGGTACTATCCAAGACCAACCATCTTCAGCTGCTTCATCAATGACCTCCCATCCATCATAAGGTCAGAAATGGGTATGTTCGCTAATGACTGCACAATATTCAGCACCATTTGTGATTCCTCAGATACAGAAGCAGTCCCATATCAAAGTGTAAAAAGACCTGGACAATATCCAGGATTGGGCTGAATGTGGCAACGAATATTAACTCCTCACAAGCACCAGACAGTGACCATCTCCAACAAAAGAGAATCTAACCATTGCCCTTGATGTTCGCTGGTGATTGCACAAAGTTCATCACCATTCATGACTCCTTAGATACTGAGCAGTGCATGTCCACAGGACAATTTCCAGGCTTGGGCTGACAAGTGGTAAGTAGCAATAACCATCTACATCGAGAGAATCTAACTATTGCCCTTTAACATTCAATGGCATTTCCATCGCTGAAAACCCACTATTGAGATTCTTGAAGTTACAAATGACCAGAAATTGGACTTCTAGTGGCGGCCATGGAGTGTGTGGTCGCACATTTGGTGGCCCCTGCTCAAGATAGACTTTTTTGGTCCTTCTGGGGGTCTTTTGGAGGGAGAAAGGTGTGTGAATGCCCAGAGAAGGTAATACTCCTCTGGTGAGTCTGGTGTGAGAGGTGCTACGAGAAAGAGGGAGAAGCAGGTGCAGGGCAGTTTTCGTGGTGCGCCACAGGTCAAGGTGGCGGAGGATAAGAGGCAGCACTGCTCACCCAGTGTATAGGAGCTACTCGGTGGTGCAGGAGGGGGGTTGTTGAAGGAGAGATGGAGGCTCCAGATGGAGTTTGGGTTAGTGTTGATGTGGAAGGCTGACGGACAGTTGTGGAGGGCCGGAGGGGCAGTGTACGAATACTCGGAGAGGCAAGTAGGATGCTGGCTCATCAGTTGAGGAAGCAGGCAGCGGCATGTGAGATTGGTGGAGTGAGGGTTGAAGGGGGTAAGATGGTGATGAACCCAGAGGGGGTGAATGGGGTGCTTGAGACCTTTGAAAGGAGGCTTCATGAGTCTGAGCCCCTGAGGGAGGGGGAAAGAAGGGTTGAGGTATTTCCTGGATGAGTTGGAATTTCCCAAGGTGGAGGAGGGGTGGGTGCAAGGCCTGGAGGCCCAAATTGGGTTTTGGGAGGTGATTGATGGCATGGGGCGATCCAGGCGGAGAAGGCCCTGGGTCCGGACAGGTCCCCAGTCGGGTTTTATAATGATTTTGGGCCAGAGCTAGGGCCACTGCTGGTGAGAGCGTACGATGAGGCGAGGGAAAAGGGGGAACGTCCCCCTACTTTTTCGCAGGCTTCTGTCCCTGATTCTTAAAAAGGTAAGGATTCGGAGCAGTGTAGGTCATACCGCCCAATATTGCTGTTGAATGTAGATGCCAAGTTACTGGCCAAGGTGCTTGCATCACGGATTGAGGACTGTGTGCCGGGTTTGATGGGGGAGGATCAGACGGGTTTTGTGAAAGGAAGTGTGGTGAATCACAGTAACGTAATTCACACTGTATTACTATGTCTCTGTAAGCTCGGCACACGAGCAGTTGCGCTGCTCTGCCACTAGGGGGAGATGCACTGGGAGTGTACGGGAGTTTGTACTGGGCTCCACCCTTGGCTCCACCCATGGCTCCTCCTCCCTAACCGCAAGTATAAAGGTTGATGCTGAGAGCCTGCCAGCAGTTCATCTGGAGTTCATCGTGTCACAGGCAGGCTCTGTTGTAAGACGATTAAAACCACTGTTCACTTCTAACCACGTGTCGTGTGAATTTATGGTCTCATCAGGAAGGCAGTTGTTGGCAAATGCACTTTTGATCGGGTGGAGTGGGCATATTTTTTCAAGCTGTTGTGGAAGTTCGGGTTCAGGCAGGGGTTTTTGGATTGGGTCCGGTTGCTGTATAAGGCGCCAGTGGTGAGTGGGCGGACGAACCAAGTGAGCTTGAGGTACTTTGGGCTACATTGTGGGACGAGACGGGTGCCCGGTCTCCCTGTTGCTTTTCGCCTTGGCGATAGCGCTCAGTGCATTGAGGGATTGAGCAGGGTGACGGGGGTGTTGAGCAGAGAGTTTTGCTTTATGCAGATGATATATATTTCATATATGTTATTTATTTAGGGCTATTTTAGCCCTATTGAGTTGCAATGGGGGAATTGGGGGATTATGAGAATCTTGGAGGAATCTGGCCAGTTTTCGGGATATAAATTGAATATGGGAAAGAGTGAGATGTTCCTGATCAATGCTAGGGGGCAGGAAAGCAGGTTAGGGGAGTTGCCATTTAGGTGGTGGGGTCGAGCCTTAGATACCCTGATATCAGGGTAGCACGTAGTTGGGCCCAGCAACATAGGTTGAACTTTGCCTGATTGGTAGAGGGGATGAAGGCGGATTTTAGGAGGTGGAATGTTTTGCCATTGTCACTGGCAGGGCGGATGCAGACAGTAAAAATGATGGTGCTGCCTAGGGTTCTGTTCGTGTTTCAGAACCTCCTTATCTTTGACCCAAGTCATTTTTCAGGAAAGTTAATGAGTTGATCTCGGAGTTTGTGTGGGCAGGGAAAACCCTGAGGGTGAGGTGGGTATCTTTGAGTCGGGAAGGGGAGGGAGGAGGGGGGGGTCCGGGGAGAGGGTGGCTGACGTTGCTGAATTAGAAAAATTATTATTGGGCTGCAAACATTGCGATGGTGAGGAATTGGGCCATGGAGAAGAGATCGGTTTGGGGCGGGTGGAGGTGGCATCGTGTAGGAGAACGCGCTTGAGGGCTTTGTTGTTGGTGCCTCCTGTATAAAACCGGAGGGCCATGAACTGTGAGTGGCGAGGATGAGCAGGTTTTTTGAGGGGATGGAGAATATGTGTGGGCAGTGCGACGAGGGGTGGGGGCGTCCGTGACTCACGTCCACATGTTTTGGGTGTCTCCAAGATTGAGAGGGTTCTGGCAGGTGGTGTATAAAAAAAAATTGACTAGAAATTGAAGTGGACTAATCAAATAAATACTGTGGCTACAAGAATTGGTCAGAGGCTAGGAATCTAGCAATGTGGATATAACTTTTATGAGGTTATTTTATGAGGTTATTATGAGTTATTAAACATTGTAAATTAAACATTAGAACATAGAACATAGAACAGTACAGCACAGAACAGGCCCTTCGGCCCTCGATGTTGTGCCGAGTAATGATCACCCTACTCAAACCCATGTATCCACCCTATACCCGTAACCCAACAACTCCCCCCCTTAGCCTTACTATTAGGACACTACGGGCAATTTAGCATGGCCAATCCACCTAACCCGCACATCTTTGGACTGTGGGAGGAAACCGGAGCACCCGGAGGAAACCCAGACACACACGGGGAGGACGAACAGACTCCACACAGACAGTGACCCAGCCGGGAATCGAACCTGGGACCCTGGAGCTGTGAAGCATTTATGCTAACCACCATGCTACCGTGCTGCCCCCATTGTTCTAAATAAAAATATTTTTTTCTATTTTAAATTTATTTTTCTCTAAATTATAAATGTCTCTAATTTTATTTTTCGGGCTTTCAATTGGTAGCTTTGGTTTACATTGTCTGCACTGTTTATTGTTTTCCATACTATTTTAAGGTCTGGAAAGGCATTCACACCGAGCCAAACAGGTTGAGTCAAAGGAAAAAGGTTTAATACAACAGAACAAGGGGACAGAACAGTTACTCTATTACAGGAGCCAGCTCACAGTTCATGGCCGTCCGGTTTTATACAGGATGTAGAAGGGGGTGCCCCACCCCCTCATTGGGGGAGTGTGTATTCCCCATATTTGGGAATATCAATCCCCCAGTCTCGTAAGTGTCCCATGACCTGCTTAACCCCAGATTATGACACATACCTCCACAAACTCCACTTTTACCTCCACCTTCTCTTTGGATTGTGACAATTAATATCATGGCAAATGATCTTTTAATAAAAATTGTTTAGCTGCTAGTGATAATTGCATCCTGTGTCGTGCATTAGCTGTTGTTGACAATTGCAATTTATATACGGTACGGTATCCTAGCATGGTAGCATAGTGGTTAGCACAAATGTTTCACAGCTCCAGGGTCCCAGGTTCGATTCCCGGCTTGGGTTACTGTCTGTGTGGAGTCTGCACTTTCTCCCCGTGTGTGCGTGGGTTTCCTCCGGGTGCTCCGGTTTCCTCCCACAGTCCAAAGATGTGCAGGTTAGATGGATTGGCCATGCTAAATTGCCGTTAGGGTCCAAATTGCCCTTAGTGTTAGGTGGGGTTACTGGGTTATGGGGATAGGGTGGAGGTATGGGCTTGGGTAGGGTGCTCTTTCCAAGAACCTGTGCAGACTCGATGGGCTGAATGGCCTCCTTCTGCACTGTAAATTCTATGAATTTCTATGAAATCATCTAGAGCTGTAACTTACAATGTGACACCATCACACCACTTCAGGAAACCCCTTAGTATTATATCCCTATTGGTGACTTGGAAGCAATAAGATGGAGAGGTGGAGGTAGGAAAAAGAACGAGCAATAATATACCAGACTTCCAATCACCCTGCCATTTTCTATTTTCAATTTAATCGTCTTTGTCTGCTTCAGATATTTCATACCGGATACCATTGCAATCGAGTCCAGAATGATGGGGATCATCAGTCTCATCTATTAAATTGCAGGATTCCTATTCAACTACTTTTACTGACATAGTATGTTGGTTAGAAACAATTCTTCACTCCGACCAGCTGTTCAAGTGCTAGCTCTCTTCTGTTTCTTACTGCAGCAGCTAAACAGCAGTCGAAGCAATACCAGAAAATAGTGCCAGGCTCACTTAAAACTGCAGGTAGTGTTAAAACTGTGAAGTTCTTTCTTGCTTTTGACAGTTTAAAAGCGGAACAATTGGTGTGAGTCACTTAGTTCTATAAGCAGAAGCTGGAAATTAAAACGCTTAAAAGTTATTTTGAGGGGAAGAAAATAAAATTTGGAGGAATAAATAATTTCTGACAATGCTAACTGCCTAATGTACAATTTATTGGTTGGACACCCTAAATTCTTTGCCTGGAATTTCTCCCGATGGCTTGGCGTTTGTACGGTGGAAATCCTTGTCACGCATAAGCAGAATTTTGTTAAAATTATGGTAGCTGATCAGGCGAACCCTCAATCAGATTCCAAACATGTCACCTATTTTCAACGTTGCTATAGCGAAGGGGATCAAAGGATGCGTGGGGAAGGCAGGATTAGGCTGTTGAGTTGGATGATCGGCCATGATCATAACAAATAGCGCAGGGGGCTGGTTGGGCCGAATGGCCTCCTCCTATTTTTATGTTTCTATGTTACGTGTGTTGAAAATGTCTCGAGCATTCATACAGTGCATTGTGGTGTTATGCATTTCTACTTTGTAATAATTTGCATTAAAAATGTACATAATTTTGGCATGGCGCAAGAACATTTTTGAACACCTAATACTAACATAGTTTGGGTGAATTCAATTAAACTGATCGTTTTGAAAGTGCTGTTTGGTTCCCCTCCCCAAGTCAATCATGCGTTACAAAATTCAAATGATTATATAACTTGGGGGAAAAAAAGGTTTCGAAAAGACTAGACTATTTTAGAAGTTCAAGTTATAAATACCTTGTTGCGCATATCATGTGCCATATGTGGATTTTTTGTTGATCAGATGTACGTGATGAATTCTTTAAAGTACAAATTGTTATACTCATTTAGTCATTGATAAACAGCATAACAGATAATCACCAAATTATATAAAGATAGTATAATCCAAAATATGTGGAGAATACCAAGAGCTGAAAACTATTTCCTTTGCACTTTTATGAAACACTTCATCTGAACTCTTGTAAATCAGCCCTCATTTCAGTAACATTTTAAAAATACATACTTAACCACTCTATATTTGATACTTGACTATCATTTATTCTGTATTACCTGAAGATTGTGCCGTTTTTACAGAAAATGCGTTGAAAAGATTCTAAGCAGAGAGCAAAATATAATTATCAGATGATGTTCGCAGATGGCATCATATTTGATGTTTTCTAAAATAAAAATCAATAAGTTTATATTGTCACTCTTATTCGAATTTAAATAATCAAAGCAGCTCTTATAAATAATTTCACAAACAAACATTCCTTTCAGTAGACCATTGCAGTTCAAAGTTCAGGATATGTTTTTCCAACTCTATATCTCATAATCTGTTAAACGGGAATGAAAGTTTTGAATCGTGAATAGTTTATAGTGGCATTCAGATATAGATAATAGTCCTTTCCTTTATATTTTTTCCCAGCTTGTAAAAAAAAACATTTCTGTAGGGCATTGCATTTGTCACCCAATTCTGAACTACATCAGAAAGGCAATACTAGGAAGAGGCTAAGTAAAGATGTCTAAAGTCAATGAAGAATGGTATTTTGAACGGTAAATTCTGCAGGCAAAATAAGCAAAGGATATCTTTGACATTGTAAAAGTATCTCAGCAGAGATAGATGGTATCATCGGCATTAACAGGAAAGTCATAGGATGGAAGTGAATGTGTTTCTATGGAAGCTGTAAATCTGAAGATCAGGGCCACAGGGTGACACTTTATCATCTGAATCATTTGAACTCAGGCCTTAGTTATAAAGGACTGACACTTCTTAAATGGATGAAGTACTGGGTCACTGCAAGGGGAAAAAGAAGGTACGTATCTGAGATACACCTGAGTAGTATGTCAGTCTCAAGATTAGCAATCACATGGGTCATGTCTTTTAAAAGCATGATTTATAACAAACTAAACCTAACAGTCTGCGTAAAAGGAAATTATTGTTTTTGTCTTATTTATTTAGTTTACAGCGCATAATAGGTTATTTAAGCATGTGATTTTCAGATTTTAAATCTTTAATTTATGCGGCGTAGGATGATCTAGTTACCTATTCCCTCCCTCAAAAAAAATCCAGTATTCATGAAGTTACTTCTTGACCAGGGAAAATTTAACTCCTTTTTTTGATGTTTTGAACGATGAGATTAATACGTGTACTTCACCTTTTTTTTTCTAGCAAAGATTTTTGTGCTCCGTACTCGCTTCTTCTTCTAATTTTCACCAGTGTAATTTCATGTAATCTACCCACAATAATGAATATTTTAAACCTGAAATTTAAAAATGCAGCAAACCAGAGAAAATGCTATCATGCATCATGTTTTCTGAATAAAGAAAATAGCATGATTAAAAATAGTCTTTAACCAGTTGTAGTAAAATATTCAATTTGAGATCAGTAAATGTTTAGATTTTGGATTTTTCTTTTTTAATACCAGTTTGATACCAAAATAGTTGGCAGACAGTTCACTGAGGATACTTGTACTTTCCATTTGGAGCTCTGCAGAACCAATTTTGTAAATTATTTTAACAGATCGCATTATAGAGCAATCAAATTAAATACCAATTTGGATGTTCTGATGGAAATCTGAAAATGAACCTTTTTACATCCGTATATGGCATTGAAAGTGGATTATCTGTTTACCACCAGAAATTAATTCTACCTGCTGCTTAGTACATTGCATGTATGTATAAATAGAGATGAATTGCAGAGGGCAAGTGTAATAATCCCAATGGAGGTCCCGGGATCAAGACAATGAGGTTTCTCATGACTTCTCCAGCACTTTCCTTTTAAGGGGGCGGGTCTTCCACTTAACAAGGAGAACCGCAACTCGTATAAAATCTCTGACCTGGGTGCAGGAGACCCGTAGCAGTGCAGAGGAGTTTTGGATTTGGATAAACCTTGTTTGTTAATTTCTACCTATCGTCTATGCGTTCTGCTTTCCATGGATTCAACACTGGCAACGAGGATTCAGTGAAGCTGCCATCAACACCAGTTTCTGCGTGCCATATCTACCTCATCTAGGCCTCGGAGGCCCAACTGATAACCACCGAAATGCTGCGTATTGGAAAGTTGGAACCTTTCCAACTTAACGCAGTTACAGATGATTGGGGGCAATAGAACCATGCAATGTTTACTTTGAACAAATGCGATTACCGGCGTAATCCTGTGGTATTGATAATGGCTTGCAGAGGGCCTACCTATAGTGCAATAAAGAGCCTGACTCACCCGGACCCACCAGATACCAGGTCATTCGCCCTGATGGCCCCAGTGGGGGACCCGAAAACACTGCTCATCGTACGCCGTCTTCAGTTCCATGTGGCTGCTCAGGCCCAGGCTGAGTTGGTGAGTTACTTCCTTGCCCTCCTCTGAAAACTAGCTGAGACTTGTGAATTTGGAGAAACATTGAATGAGGCACTCCGGGACCGCTTAGTGTGTGGACTGTGAGATGCAGCTATGCAATGGAAGTTACTAGCTGAGACCCACCTGGACTTGCATGGCCATCTCCAGAGAAAACACTGAACAAGGTGTCCAGGAACTCCAGGGAATGGTGGTGCTTAGTATGGGATGCCAAACAGAGCACCAATCACTCTTGGCTAAAACTGAGAAAGCTGGCTCTTGGCAGTGGGACACCTACTGGAGGAACACGGTCTGCTTTAATGCCTTAATAGAGGCCAGGAATGGCACAGGACGTTCTTCCCGACCATGACGAACAAAAATACAACCACTGACCAGAGGGGGCTGCGACAGGCCGCAGAGACCAGGGGAACAGGAAGGCCCCGTGAGGATCTACGTGCCCCCCTGCCCCCACTTAACAGGGCTTACTATGTGGAAGAGGACGAGAACACAATCCAGCAATTACACTGTGTGGCTGCACCAAGAGTGGTGCCCCATATGGATCTCTCTGAAAGTTAATGGACACTCAATCTGCATAGAGCTTGACACTGGGGCGGCAGTGTTTCCAGCCAGTCGCTACACGTTTAGACCACATTGAGTTTGGCCTTCAGTCGCTGACTCTATTGGACACCAACGCAAAGCTGGTCACTTATATGAGGGACGCTTCTCTGTACTGCGCCGAGGCCGTGCCAGCTCACACCACGGATGGCGAATCTGATTGTCCTGTTGCATTCGCCTCACGAATGTTGGCCGAAGCAGAGAAACTATATGCGCAGATTGAGAAGGTTTGGCCGCCGTGTTCGGGGTCAAGAAATTTCAAGAGTATGTCTATGGGCATCATTTCACCATTCCACAGACCGCAAGTCCCTCCCCGGGCTTTCAAGGAAGATTGAGTGATTTTAACCCATGGCTTCCGCCCGTATCCAACGATAGGCACTGCTGCTTGCAGCATATGATTATGTTTTGGAACACCCCTCCGGTGTTACCCACGCTGGTGCGTTAAGCCGTCTGCCCCTGCTGACCAGGCTACCTACACCAGCGGTGGCTGGTGAGGACATTGCCGCCCTTCAATTTTATAGACTTGTTACTAGTAACGGCATTCCACATTCGCCGGTGGACCCAGGCTGACCCTCAGCTATCCAGCGTTCGCCGCATGGTGCAGTATGGGGCTCAGCATGGACTTTACTGCAGGACCTACACTACATAGATACATAGAATTTACAGTGCAGAAGGAGGCCATTCAGCCCATCGAGTCTGCACCGGCTCTTGGAAAGAGCACCCTACCCAAGGTCAACACCTCCACCCTATCCCCATAACCCAGTAACCCCACGCAACACTAAGGGCAATTTTGGACACTAAGGGCAATTTAGCATGGCCAATCCACCTAACCTGCACATCTTTGGACTGTGGGAGGAAACCGGAGCACCCGGAGGAAACCCACGCACACACGGGGAGGATATGCAGACTCCACACAGACAGTGACCCAAGCCGGAATCGAACCTGGGACCCTGGAGCTGTGAAGCGATTGTGCTATCCACAATGCTACCGTGCTGCCACGGCAAGATGCAGGAGCTTAGCATAGAAGATGGTGTGTACCTTTGGGAGATCTGCGTGGCAGTCCTTGAATGTGGACATAGCCCGTTCCTAATGGAACTCCACAGTGGACACCCAAGCATGTCCAAGATGAAAATGTTAGCTCTCAACTATGTTTGGTGGCCTGGCATCAAAGCAATCATCGAACTGGCTGCCCAGCGCAGAGTCCAGTGTCAGGCACACCAGGAGTTTCCTCCCTGCTGCCCCATTCTGCCCGTCGGAATGGCTGGGTCATCTGAAGTCTCGCCTCCATATAGAATTTGCGGGCCCCTTTCAGGGTGCAATGTTCCTCATCGATGTCCACTCCAAATGGATGGAGGTCCTCAAGATGTAGGCAACGATGGCCTGGGCCACCCTAGAGAAACACCAGCACATTTTCAGCACACATGGCATACTTGAGGTGCTGGTGCTGGTGGCATGGTGGCAGTGTTTCGCATAGCTGCCTTGCAGCTCCACGGATCCGGGTTCAATTCCAGCCTCGGGTGAGATGTTGATAGGTCACTGTCTCCGCACCAGTTACAGTCTCGACCTTCCAGATATTGTCGGGAAGGTCCGCCGTGTTCCGGACCGGACAGAGGCACTGTGCGAGTTGGCCCCAGGAGAAGCGGTACACGTCTAGAATTTCAGCGATGGAGCCGCTTGGAACCCTGGCGTGGACCACCTCCGAAGCCATGTGCCGGATACTCCGGCCGTACCTACCATACATTCGGGTTTCACAGCTCCGCCGTCTTCGCTGCTGCCCCGGCACACCCTGTTGCAACCGCCACCTCCCTGGCTCTGCTGACTATCGAGGATCCAGAGATCATTTTTGCGGACACCGAGATGATGGACCACCTAGCTCCGTCCCAGTAACAGCGATGGATATTCTGCCACACCAGAGGCTTCCATGCCGGCTCTCATGGCCGCACCAACAATGCCGCCATCGCCCAGATGCTCAACACGTAAACGGCGCTCCATGGTCGAATATATGCCTCCTGACACCCGAGGGTCTGTGCTTGAATGTCGCCCACAGGCGATGCGGTCAAAAGGGCTGCTGCACTTAACCATGGGTATGGACATTGCTCCGGACCGGGGCGGGGGGGAATGGGGGTGGGGCAATAAACTTTGTTCATTAATTTCTACTTATCATCTATGCGTTCTGCTTACCGTGGATTCAACAGTAATTAATGAGTCAATGAAATTGCTGTGGGTCTGGAATGCCATGTTGGCCAGGCCGGATAAAGGTGGTTGATTTTCTTCAGTTAAGGGCATTATTGAACCCAGATGTATTTTGTTTAATGACAATTGTATATTTTATACCCATTATTACTGATGCCAGTTTTATATTCCAAATTTGTGTTAATTGAATTCAATTCCACCAGCTGCCATTTTGGATTTGAAATCTTGTTCCCACAGATTACTGGTCCAGTGACATTAACACCACCACAAGTATGATGATGTGTACCTGATCATGTAGAGGAATTCCCAAGTTTCTTCAGAAATAGAAATCATATCGACTCTGAACAATGAACCTTGACGAGCAAAAATGAGGCAGTGCTGTTTAAAGTGCTTCATTTGGGACTGTACATGTTTGGTTTCAATCTTAGCTATTCGATTGTAGCCAGCGTGACCCAGATCTGGTTGCTGGATTATTGGAGACCGGATGTAACCCAGAAGATCCTTGGGAGTCCCAATTACTGAGTCTGTGGGAATTGCCTGAGGAGTTTGAACTTCTGTTCGACAATTCCCTTGTTCTCTGGGCTCCTCGGTAAAAGTCTCCAACTCTGATTTAAATTCTGAAACTTGGGACAGTACTGACTTACTTACATTGATAGCCACACAGGAAATATTAACAGAATAAAACCTAGTCTAACTCCTACTTATCTCTATAATGGAACCCACATTGACTCCCACCGACCCCACCTGACTGGCCCCCACCATCGGAGTACCCAGACTTCCCTGACCCGGTACACCACCTGAAATCCGCTGATGTCCCAATTTCTCTGACTTGACCAGACTAGGCTTTGACCCGACCTTGTCTTGCCCCACCATCCGATTCTCCCCCACCGGACCTGTTAATCCCACACCTGACTCCCTCCTGACCCACGTGCCATCGCCACTGTACCCTCCTCCTGTGACCCTATCGCTTCACCATCCTATCCTCGCCCCCCCCCCCCAACCACTCAAGGGTGATTGCCACTACTCAGAAAATTTGGTCCCCTATCTTTGGCGATGATTTCTCTTCCCATCCCAACGCGACCTCAGGAGTGTCTTATAGATCCATCCTTTGATCTCGTGATTGTCTCAATTTCATACTGCTTCTTAATGAATCATCTACAAGCATGGATCAGATTCTCAAAGAAAATGAAACATTGGAGCTCTCAAAGCATTTTACGGGCAATTAAATACTCTTTGAAGATGAGTCACTTTTGTAATGAAGGAAACTTGACAGCCAATTTGCGTACAGCACAATCCCACATTCAGCAATGTGATTCTGAGATGTGAGTGATACCACAGATATTGAGCTACAGCTGACGCTGAACATTTAGCACTAAAAATATACATTAAGGCTCTTGCTTTAATAAATGTTTTCATAATTCAAAAACAGCTTTGACCTTTATCATTTGAATTCTTGATGAGAATTTACTTGCTGAACAAAGTAATTTAAGTAAGTAGGAATGGATTAATATACATATTCTCAACGACAATATTATTTGGACTACGACACCCTACTGTTTGCAACATACTTTCTCCATATTCATTCTGAACCCCAATGTGTGCACATTTGCAGATGGTGAGTTGATGGAGCTGCCCTATTAAAATATTTCCATGAAAATGGGCTGTTAGTTGATTAAAATACTGATGGGATATTCGCAAATTATCACCTGCCACTCTTGACAACCTGATTATTTGAGCACATTCTGAATCTTGCCTATCTGGTCTTATTGTGATCAGCTGTTCGAGGATATTATTGTTACCTATCGCAACAAAATAAATGTTGGAAAGTGACAGGTTAACAGCTGTGTAGAAATTATGGGGAATGTTACCTGGATATCCTTTGCTGCTGAAATTAGGAAAAGGAAACTTTTCAAATCAAAAGTAAAATCTGATTGCTGGTATGCAGCCATCTTTCAATTTATCCTGCTGTTCGGCCCCTGGCTTTATTTCGGCAGTCATTTGGTACTTTATTGAATTTCTGGGAGTCCACGTATACTACATCCATTTTATTGCCATAATCTAATCGTTTTACTATTAACATTGGTTAAATATTATATTCCTTTTAGAAAGCTATTTATATTTGTGGTCTCTGGATATTTTGTTACTCTAAATGTGCTGTGATAGCTGATTCCAATTGTCCCTATTCTTATGATAATTTCAGCTTCATGGCCTCTTTACTTGAGGTGTATCTAACTTTATCCCGTAATTGTTGCAACTCAACAGAAGAAATTGAATGTTCATGAAGATCTGCCACAGAGGGGCATGCTACTGTTTGTCAATAAATGTACCACTAAGTGAGGCACTGTCCTCATTAATGATTTCCTGTTTATCGCCTATTACTTTATTATCCCACCTTTCAGTGAGTATCAGTTATTTGACTGTAAGCAAGCTGAGATACACAAATCACAACTTAATTTGCGTTATGGGCATCCTGATGTATCTATAAAATCATGTTCTCCTAAATTAAGTCTGCATTTTGATGTTCTATTATAGTTAACTAAGTTTGAATCGAGGTGTATCGTGATGGTTTCTCAGATCCAGGAGGAGAGATAAAGTTCTTAATATTAGTGCCCATTAGTTTTTTTAAGTTATCTAATAACTAGGTAAGGTCTTGGGTAAGTTGGAGTTGATTTTAACCAGGGGAGTTTGGAGTTACAGAGTTAGAGGACCTCATTTATATAACATACATCAGTGTCCTGCCACTTCTACGGAAATGGCATTGGGCTGGTGGGCTGGAGAGGAACTAAGTCAGGGGAGGGGCGGAGGGTTGTGTAGGGGGCCTTTGAGCGGGAGCTGCCACACTGGCAGGTAATGCTGGTGAACAGAGGTAATGTGGAGGAGGAGGCTCCAAGGGGAGGCCAGGCGGTGGGGGAGGGTGGGTTGGAGCAGAGGCGAGGAGAGGAAAAAGTTGGAGAGGGGGAGAGGAGCAGAGAAAGGAGAGATGAGTGGGGGGGGGGGGGGGAGGGGAAAGGAGTGGGGGAGTGGAGAGGAGAAGATTTGGGGGGGAGAGGAGTGGAGAGAAGATTTGGGGGGAGAGGAGTTGAGGAGAGGAGGGGAGAGGAGAGGAGGGGAGGGGAGAGGAGTGAGGGAGAGTGTAGAGGAGAGGAGTTGGGGGGAGGGGAGAGGAGTTGGGGAGGGGAGAGGAGTTGGGGGGAAGGGAGAGGAGTGGGTGGGAGTGGAGAGGAGAAGAGTTGGGGGAGGGGAGAGGAGAAGAGTTGGAGGAAGGGGAGTGGAGAAGGGTGAGGGAGAAAGAGGAGAGGAGTGGGAGGAGAGGAGAGGAGTGGGAGGAGAGGAGTGGGAGAAGAGGAGAGTAGTGGGGAGAGGAGCGGGGGGGAAGTGGAGTGGGGCGGGGCGGGAGAGGAGTGTGGGGGAGGGGAGAGGAGTGGGGGGGAGGGGAGAGGAGTGGGGGGGAGGGGAGAGGAGTGGGGGAGGAAGAGAAGAGGTGTGGGGGTGGAGAAGAGTGGGGGAGAGAAGAATGGGGGGAGAGGGAGAGGAGAGGAGTGGGAAAGAAGAGGAAAGGAGATGGAGAGGAGGAGTGGGAAAGGAGAGGGAGAGGACAAGAGTGGGGAAGGAGAGTGAGAGGAGAAGAGTGGGAAAGGAGAGCGAGAGGAGAAGAGTGGGAAAGAGAGGGAGAGGAGAAGAGTGGGAAAGGAGAGGGAGAAGAGGAGGAAAGGAGAGGAGAAGAGGGGAAAGGAAAGGAGCAGAGAGGAGAAGAGAGGGAAAGGAGAGGAGGGGGAAAGGAAAGGAGAGGAGGAGGGGGAAAGGAAAGGAGAGGAGGGGAGAAGAGGGGGAAAGGAGAGGAGAAGAGGGGGAAAGGAGAGGAGGGGAGAAGAGGGGGAAAGGAGAGGAGAGGAGGGGAAAGGAAAGGAGAGGAGAAGAGGGGGAAGGAAAGGAGAGGAGGGGGAAAGGAGCAGAGAGGAGAAGAGGGGGAAAGGAGAGGAGAAGAGGGGGAAAGGAGAGGAGAGGAGAACATAGAACATAGAACACTGCAGCGCAGTACGGGCCCTTCGGCCCTCGATGTTGCGCCGACCTGTGAAACCATCTGAAGCCTATCTGACCTACACTATTCCATTTTCATCCATATGTCTATCCAGTGACCACTTAAATGCCCTTAAAGTTGGCGAGTCTACTACCTGCAGGCAGGGCGTTCCACACCCCTACTACGTTCTGAGTAAAGAAACTGCCTCTGACTTCTGTCCTATATCTATCACCCCTCAATTTAAAGCTATGTCCCCTCGTGTTGGTCATCACCATCCGAGGAAAAAGACTCTCACTGTCCACCCTATCTAACCCTCTGACTATCTTATATGTCTCTATTAAGTCACCTCTCAGCCTTCTCCTCTCTAACGAAAACAACCTCAATTCCCTGAGCCTTTCCTCGTAAGACCTTCCCTCCATACCAGGCAACATCCTAGTAAATCTCCTCTGAACCCTTTCCAAAGCTTCCACATCCTTCCTATAATGTGGTGACCAGAACTGCACGCAGTACTCCAGGTGCGGCCGCACCAGAGTTACGTACAGCTGCAGCATGACCTTGTGGTTCCGAAACTCAATCCCCCTGCTTATAAAGGCTAGCACACCATATGCCTTCTTAACAGCCCTATTAACCTGGGTGGCAACTTTCAGGGATTTATGTACCTGGATGCCGAGATCTCTCTGTTCATCTACACTACCAAGAATCTTGCCATTAGCCCAGTACTCTGCATTCCTGTTACTCCTTCCAAAGTGAACCACCTCACACTTTTCCGCATTAAACTCCATCTGCCACCTCTCAGCCCAGCTCTGCAGCTTATCTATGTCCCTCTGTATCCTATAACATCCTTGAGCACTATCCACAACTCCACCGACCTTCGTGTCATCTGCAAATTTACTAACCCATCCTTCTACACCCTCTTCCAGGTCATTTATAAAAATGACAAACAGCAGTGGCCCCAAAACAGATCTTTGCGGTACACCACTAGTAACTGAACTCCAGGATGAACATTTGCCATCAACCACCACCCTCTGTCTTCTTTCAGCTAGCCAATTACTGATCCAAACCGCTAAATCACCTTCAATTCCATACTTCCTTATTTTCTGCAATAGCCTACCGTGGGGAACCTTATCAAACGCCTTACTGAAATCCATATACACCACATCAACAGCTTTACCCTGATCCACCTGTTTGGTCACCTTCTCAAAAAACTCAATAAGGTTTGTGAGGCATGATCTACCCTTCACAAAACCGTGTTGACTACCCCATTTACTGATAACTTCAGAGAAGAGGGGGAAAGGAGCAGAGAGGAGAAGAGAGGGAAAGGAGAGGAGAGGAGAAGAGGGGGGAAAGGAAAGGAGGGGAGAAGAGGGGGAAAGGAGAGGAGAAGAGGGGGAAAGGAGAGGAGAGAAGACAGAGAAAGGAAAAGAGAGGAGAGGAGAAGAGGGGGAAAGGAGAAGAGGGAGAAAGGAAAGGAGAGGAGAGGAGAAGAGGGGGAAAGGAAAGGAGAGGAGAACAAAGAACAAAGAAAAGTACAGCACAGGAACAGGCCCTACGACCCTCCATGTCTGCGCCGACCATGCTGCCCGTCTGAACTAAAATCTACTACACCGGGGTCCGTATCCCTCTACTCCCATTCTATTCATGTATTTTGTCAAGATGCCCCTTAAACATCACTATCGTCCCTGCTTCCACCTCCTCCTCCAGCAGTGTGTTCGAGGCACCCACTACACTGTGTAAAAAGCTCGTACATCTCCTCTAACCTTGCCCCTCGCACCATAAACCTATGCCCCCTGGTAATTGACCCCTCTACCCTTGGAAAAAGTCTCTGACTATCCACTCTGTCTTTGCCCCTCATAATTTTGTCGACCTCTATCAGGTCGCCCCTCAACTTCCATTGTTCCAGTGAGAAGGAATGGAGTTTATTCAACCTCTCCTCACAGCTAATGCCCTCCATACCAGGCAACATCCTGGTAAATCTCTTTTGCACCCTCTCATGGGTGAAGCTATAACCTCCACTCCTGCCAAATCATTCCACAAATGTAATCTACCCCATTTACTGATAACTTCAGAGCCACTCCAATAACTACTGGATCTGACAATTGTACTTTATACAATGGAACTGTGAAATAATCTCCACTTATCCCATTCACTAACACCTTGGCTTTCGTTGAACTCTGCAGGGAAAACCAAATCCCTTACCTGTGTCCCTTAAAATAGTTATAGATTTGGTACTTCATTTGAGGAAATTGGGGTGATCTTCCCATTAGACAAAAAGTCTGTATATCTTTCATCCACCCATTTCATCACACCTGCTCCCACAGCAGTGTTTGTCCCAGGTCTTCCAAGTCCAGTCAGAGATACAGACTGCCCTGTAGTATTCTCCACATTTGTTCCCTTTTCGGAATCCTCGTTATGAACCTCAACAAGTCCCATGGAATGAACATGTCCCCAATTTATTGCAATTGTAAAACCTAGGCCTTAAGCGTCTTACCTCCACCCTCAGTACCTTCCTTCCTCATCTGTGAAGGAGATCTGAGTATTCCCAGTTGTCTGTTCCTTAACCTGGCTACCTGTCTACCTTTTACTCTGCCACTTTCTATCCTTTGCAAAATTCTTGAGGTGACAGAACTATGGATCAGCTCATAAACATCAGCTATTATTGCTGCTGGTCTAGCAGTCATAATCCTTTGCCTTCAACGGGCTCTCGCCACAGAAGGTAGGGAGTTCTTGAATTCTTTTAAGGAAATGATTGTTCTCAGAGCCTCTTAGATAGTTTTAACTCCCAAACCACCTATTAAAATTGTTCTGCATAACACTTTCAAATTCAGCATAAGTCTGTCCCAACTGTTCCCTTAAAATGATAAATACTTTGCCTCTATGTTTCCAGAAATAATTCTTATGCACCTAGAAAGCCTTTTTTTTTACATAATTGTAATCCTTAGACACCCCTTCTGACAGGGAAGCATAAATGTCCTGTGCGTCTCCAGTCAATTTGCTTTGCATGGGTAATGTCCATTTTTCTTTCGGCCAATCCATTGGGTTGCTATTTTCTCAAATGTATGAAAAATGCCTCTACTTCATTTTCTTCAAATTTTGGTAGGGCCTGTATAAACCTAAGCATACCCTCACTGGGTTCTATTCTAGGTTTAAACTCCTTTCAGCTCCCTTTTAATTTCCAATGCTTTAAGTTGAAACTCTCTCTTTTGCTTTTTCCTATCTCATTCCAACTTTCTCACTTTAATTTCCATTCGAAAAGCTCTATCACTTTATTTTTGCTGCATCTCCAATTGATTCATTTGTAACTGGATCTTGGCTAATTCCAGTGATTCTTGCCACAATCCAGGCTGTGTTTCTGGCACCACTTTCAAAATTAAATGCTTCAATTATTTCGACCTTGGGTTCTCTCCGAAAACCCTCACCTGCCAAGAGCCAATTACTGTTGGTGCCGGACAGAATACGGTCTCTGGCCAATCCATTGACCACCAGCCAACCAATTGAAACAAAGCCCTCCAATCTCTTGGGTGCCATAAAGTCTGGGTTTTCTGCCCAAATACAAACTTTATAACAGTGCACTATTTTGGCACTTTCTCACTTCCTCTGCTCGACTTAAAAGCGTCTCCATTAACGGTCTGTGCACCAAAAATGATAAAGACAAAATAGAAGAAATAGGAACTAAGGGAATCAACAGGAAGGACCCTTATAGAAATTTGAAAGCATGAATATCAATTCTAAATTTATTGCCAGTGTAATGCACCCACTGCAAATCAAACTAATTCAGTTAAATGGAATCTATGCGCAGAACACTGCAATTTTCTGCACATTTTGCATTACTGTAAAATCAAAAACAAATTACCACCATAATAATTAGCAGCTCTGCTCCTTTACATCTCAGACCCCCAAACCACTATGGAAGGTTCATAAAACTCTTAAAGGAGTTTGGAGCCTTCTCAGGCTACAAACTCAACCTGAGCAAAAGCAAAGTCTTCCCAGTGAACCCGAAATGGGAGGAGGGCAGAGCTGGAGGGACTATTGTTTAAACAAGCCCAAAACAAATTCAGCGACCTGGGGATCCAAATTGCCCATGACTGGACATGGATCCACAAATGGAACCTGATGAATCCGGTGGAGGAAGTTAAAAGGGACCTGCAGAAGTGAGACACACTCCTACTTTCACTGGTCGGGAGAGTGCAGATGATCAAAACGAATGCCTTCTTCAATACAGTGGATAAATTAATCATGTTTTTTGTGTGGTGGGGAGTGGGGGAGGGGGGGGCGTGACACAAAGAAGCAGAGGTTCCAAAGAACAAAAACAACATGGGAGTGGCCTGGCAGTTAGTGGTTAGCTCTGCTGCCTCAGCTCCAAGTCCAGGGACCCGGGATCAATTCTGACCTCGGATGACTGGCTGTGTGGAGTTTGCACGTTGTCCCCATGTCTTTGAGGCAATGTCTCCAAGGTTGTGGGGTGAGGGTAGAGCAATGCCCAAAGGTGGTGGTCTTGGGGGTCTCCGAGCAGCCAGAACTCTTTATGGGGAGAGGGGTTGATGCCCTAGCCTTTGCTTCCCTAATTACCCACAATAATCCTGCTCGGCTGGCGAATGGCAGCATCACCCAAAGCTGCCGACAGACTGTCCAACTGGAGAAGATACAATTCCCCATCCATGGGTTAGAAGAGGGCGTGGAAGCCACTCACCAACTTGTTCCAAGACCTGTCCGTAGCCAGAAACCACTAATGGGGGGGGGGGGGGGGGGGGGGGAGAAACGAGAGGAGAGGACAAGGGGGAAAGGAGAGAGGAGAAGGGAGGGGTGGGGGTGAGGGGAGGGCAGGGAGGTGGGGGTGAGGGGAGGGCATGGAGGTGGGGGTGAGGGGAGGGCATGGAGGTGGGGGTGAGGGGAGGGCAGGGAGGTGGGGGTGAGGGGAGGGCAGGGAGGTGGGGGTGAGGGGAGGGCAGGGAGGTGGGGGTGAGGGGAGGGCAGAGAGGTGGGGCTGAGGGGTGGGGGTGAGGGGGGGGGGGGGTGAGGGGAGGTGGGGGTGAGGGGAGGTGGGGGTGAGGGGAGGTGAGGGAGGGGAGGTGGTGTGAGGGAGGGGAGGTGGGGTGAGGGAGGGGAGGTGGGGTGAGGGAGGGGAGGTGGGGTGAGGGAGGGGAGGTGGGGTGAGGGAGGGGAGGTGGGGTGAGGGAGGGGAGGTGGGGTGAGGGAGGGGAGGTGGGGGTGAGGGGAGGTGGGGGTGAGGGGGGGGAGGTGGGGGTGAGGGAGGGGAGGTGGGGGTGAGGGGAGGTGGGGGTGAGGGGGGGGGAGGTGGGGTGAGGGAGGGGAGGTGGGGGTGAGGGAGGGGAGGGGCAGAGGAGAGGTGAGGGGGAGGGGAGGGGAGGGGGCAGAGGGAGGTGGGGCTGAGGGGAGGGGGCAGAGGGGTGGGGATGATGGGAGGGGCAGAGGGGAGGTGGGCGTGAGGGGCGGGGGTAGGGAGAGGGCTATGGGGAGGAGAGGGAGAGGGGGGTGAGGGGGGAGAGGGAGAGGGAGAGGGAGAGGGGGTGAGGGGGGAGGGGGTGAGGGGAGGGAGAGGGGGGAGGGAGAGGGGGAGAGGGGGGAGGGAGAGGGGGAGAGGGGGGAGGGAGAGGGGGGGAGAGGGGAGGGAGAGGGGTGAGGAGAGGGGTGAGGGGAGGGAGAGGGGAGGGAGAGGGGAGGGAGAGGGGTGAGGGGAGGGAGAGGGGTGAGGGGAGGGAGAACAGTGAGGGGAGGGGGAGGGGGAGGGGAAGAGTGGTGGGGGTGAGGGGAGGGGAAGAGTGGTGGGGGTGAGGGGAGGGGCAGAGTGGTGGGGGTGAGGGGAGGGGGAGGGGAGGGGAGAGGGAGGGAGGGGCAGAGGGGTGGGGGTGAGGGGAGAGGAGTGGGGGAAGCGAGGTGAGAGGGGAGGAGAGGAGTGGGGGCAGTGAGGGAGAGGCGAGGAGTGGGGGGAGGCGAGAGGAGAGGAGTGGGGGAGGCGAGAGGAGAGGAGTGGGGGAGGCGAGAGGAGAGGAGTGGGGGGAGGAGAGTGGGGTGGGGAAGGGAGGGGAGAGAGCAGTGAGGGGAAGGGAGAGGTGGGGGAGAGGGGTGGGGAAGGGAGAGGAGTGTGGGGGAGGCAAGGGAGAGGAGAGGAGTGGGGGAGGGGAGAGGAATGGGGGAGGGGAGAGGAATGGGGGAGGGGAGAGGAGTGGAGGGAGGGGAGAGGAGTGGAGGGAGGGGAGAGGAGTGGAGGGAGGGGAGAGGAGTGGGGGGAGGGGAGAGGAGTGGGGGGAGGGGAGAGCGGTGGGGAGGGGAGAGGATTGGGGGGAGTTGGTTGGGGGGGGAGGGGAGTGAGGGTGTGGGGTGGACTGGAGGGGAGAGGTGGGGGAAGGTGAGGAGAGAGGAGAAGAGTGGGGGCGAGAGGAGAGGTGAGGGGAGAGAGGTGAGGGGAGAGAGGTGAGGGGAGAGAGGTGAGGGGAGAGAGGTGAGGGGAGAGAGGTGAGGGGAGAGAGGTGAGGGGAGAGAGGAGTGGGGGGAGGCCAGGGGAGAGGGGGGAGGCCAGGGGAGAGGAGTGGGGGGAGGTGAGGGGAGAGAGGAGTGTGGGGAGGCGAGGGGAGAGGATAGGAGTGGGGGCCAGGGGGGAGGAGGAGTGGGTGAGGGGAGTTGGGGGGAGGGCGGAGAGGAGTGCAGTGGGTGGAGAGGAGAGGAGAGGAGTCGGGTGAGAGGAGGAGAAGGGGGAGAGGTGTGGAGTGGTGGGGAAGGGGAGAGGAGTGGTGGGGGAAGGGGAGAGGTGTGGAGTGGTGGGGAAGGGGAGAGGAGTGGTGGGGGATGGGGAGAGGAGTGGAGTGGGGAGTAGGGTAGAGCAGTCAGGTGAGAGGAGGAAAGGGGGAAAGGAGAGGATTGGGGGAGGGGAGAGGAGTGGGGATGGGGAGGGGAGAGCAGTGAGGGGAGGGGAAGGCAGTGGGGGAGGGGAGGGGAGAGGAGGAGAAGGGGAAGCAGAGGAGAAGGTGGGGGGAAGGAAAGGAGGAGTGTAGAGAGAGGAGTGGGGGGAGGGGAGAGGAGAGGAGTGGGGGGAGGGGAGAGGAGAGGAGTGGGGGGAGGGGAGAGGAGAGGAGTGGGGGGAGGGGAGAGGAGAGGAGTGGGGGAGGGGAGGGAGAGGAGGGGAGTGGGGGAGGGAGGGGAGAGGAGAGGAGTAGGGGGAGGGGAGAGGAGAGGAGTGGGGGGGAGGGGAGAGGAGTGGGGGGAGGGGAGGGGAGAGGAGTGGGGGGAGGGGAGGGGAGAGGAGAGGAGTGGGGAGGGGAGAGGAGAGGAGTAGGGGAGAGGAGAGGAGTGGGGGAGGGGAGAGGAGAGGAGGGGTGGGGGGATAGGAGAGGAATGGGGGAGGGGAGAGGAATGGGGGAGGGGAGAGGAATGGGGGAGGGGAGAGGAGAGGAATGGGGGAGGGGAGAGGAGAGGAATGGGGGAGGGGAGGGGAGAGGAGTGGTGGGGGAGGAGAGGGGGGAGGGCAGAGGAGTGGTGGAGGGGAGAGGAGTGTGGGAGAGGGAGGGGAGGGGAGGAGGGGGGGAGGGGAAGGGAGAGGAGTGGGGAGAGGAGTGGGGGAGGGGAAGGGAGAGGAGTGGGGGGAGGAGAGAGGAGTGGGGGAGAGGAGAGGAGTGGGGGGAGGAGAGGAGAGGAGTGGGGGAGAGAGGCGAGGAGGGGAGAGGAGAGGGGTGGGGGGAGTGGGGATGGGGAGGAGAGGAGTGGTCGGTGAGGGGAGAGGAATGGGGGGGTGAGGAGAGGGGTTAGGGGAGAGGAGTTGGGTGAGGGGAGAGGAGTGGGGATGGAAGGGGAGAAGACTGGGGGAGGGGAGCAGAGCGGAGTGGGGGAGAGGGGAGAACAGAGGAGTTGTGCGAAGGGAGAGAAGAGGTGTGGGGTAGAGAGGAGAGGAGTGGGAGGAGGGAGTGGCTTGAGGAGGGAGTGGCGGGAGGAGAGTGGAGTGGGGTGGGGTGAAGGGGTGTGGGGAGGAGGGGATGGAAGATGGCACAGTTTATGGTGGTATTCGAGGAGGGGGATGATGCGGATGGTAGAGGGGAGTGGAGGCTTAACCCTCCAGTCAGAATTGTAAACAGGAACAACCGTGGATTAAACGGGTCGATTAAGTGGTGTTGGGTGTTTGCACACCTGAGAAGTTGAAGGTGGCGGTGATCTTATTACAGAACACACACCTCCTGGGTAAAGGATCAGGTTAGGTTGAGGAAGGGATGTGTGGGTCATGTATTTCACTCGGGGTTTGACTCTTAAGTCATGGGGATTGGCCATTTTGCTGACCAAAGGACAGCATTTTGGGCGTCAAGGAAGGGCTGGACTTGGGGGTGGGGGGGAGATAGATATGTAATTGTGAACGGGGTGCTGGAGCGGACGCTGATGGTGCTAGTCAAAGTTTTCACACTGAATTGGGATGATGTGCCGTTTGTGAAGAGTTTCTTGAACTTAGATACGCACCAGTTGATGATGGGTGGAGATCTTAATTGTGTGATGGAACCAAAGGTGGAAAGGTCGAGCCCCAAGTCAATGGGAAGATTGAGGATGGTGAAGGAGTTGGGGAGAGTTTGTGCAACGTATGGGAATGGTTGATCCATGGAGGTTTCGGAACCCAGTGGGAGGGAGTACTCCTTCTCACACCTGTATAAGGTGATTTCAAGAATTGATTTCTTTGTGGTGGAGAAGGTGAGGCGATGGTGGTGGGCGAGGGAGTCAAGATCAAGGAGGAGTCCAGTAGGGATTCTAGACTGAGGGCTATGGTGACAGCTCTGCTACCACTAGCTCCGGGCAAGTATACGGGGAGCCCGGTGGCACAGTCGACAGTCAGAGTGTGGAATTAGTGTGGAGACACTTTAAATTGGAGGGGAATGTCGGTGTTGATACCACTTTGTGGGAACCATAGGTTTAAGCCGGGGGAGATAGATGGAATGTATGGGAAGTGGAGGGAAGCAGTGCTGGTGGGGACGAGGGACTTGTACTTGTAAGGGATGAGTTGCGGGAGAAGTTTGAGTTGCCGAGTTGGAGTGGGGGACTTTGCACAAAGGGAGTGAAGGACATTTCCCAGGTTACAGGAGTACACCTTATTGGAGCAACTGCTGCTCCCAGATGAGTTGGGAGAGAGCAGGATTAGGGATATATACAAGTGGTTGGGGGAGCAGGAGTGGACACTGGTGGTGAGGATCAAGGGCAAACGGGAGGAGATGTTGGGGGCAAGATATGCTGGGGACTGCGGTGCGAGGCAATGCATAGAATGAATGCAATCTCCTGCGCGAGGATGAGCTTGATTCAGTTCAAGGTGGTCTTCAGGATACATATGGCGAGGATGTGTGGCTTCTTCCAAGGGGTGGACGATGAGTACAAGAAGTGTGGGTGAGGGCCAGTGAATCATGCGCACATGGTCTGGGGTTGCAAGAAGCTGGAGAGATACGGGGAGGTGGTGTTTGGGACGTTATCTCAGGTTATTGGGATGGGAGTCAGGCCGGACCCAATGGTGGCAATCTTTGGGCAATCAGATGTGCTCGAGGGGAAGGTTGTGTCCTTCGGCCCTCTAATTGTGCGGTGAAGGATTTTGCTAAATTGGAGGTCGGGTACGCTACTGGGGTGGCGGCCTGGCTGGGGGACTTGTATGATTTTCTCTGGTTGGAAAAGATTAAATTTGAGGTGAGGAGGTCAGCGCAGGGCTTCGAGGCATGGTGGGAGTTGTTCATGACGATGTTTGAGGAACTGTTCGTCATGGGGCGGGGGCTGGTAAAAAGGGAAAAAAATTGTACAAATTGTGGATTGTGAGCTTGTGGAGTTTTTGTACATGTTGATTTTAACACGTGTTTGGACTAAAATATATTTTTTAAAAACTGATTGCCAAGGGTCCAATGATTTCTGTCTGTCTTGGCTGATGTCAAAGTTATCGAAGATAAAATTCCAGCCAGTGGGAATGATGTGGTCTTAAGTATACTCAGGTAAGGTCAACCTACTACACGCTGGTCCGTGTTGGACTGGTTATGAAAATTAATCCCAGTAGAGCAAGGATATTTTATCCATTTGGATGAACATTATCAGCCACTTGTTTAACTGTGAATTTGTCATAAAAATATTAAATACATAATTTCCACTATAGCTTTGATACATTAACATATTCTATTTGGAAAATTAAAATATGAAGTTGTGATTCCTTTTGTATTTGGAGAACAGGCCAGATTTAACTTCACTTTCCCATAGCACTGATAAACTTGTATTTGTTCCAACTCTCCAGAATAGGAAGCAACGGCAATTTTATTTTGAGCTTCAAGAATGAAACCAGCTAAATTAAATAAAGTACTGAGTTCAGGGAGTGAGTCCAGGACAGTAATTTAATCCCAGGGTTCAGTTAATATTCATAAATCACTGATGTCACAGATCTGAACACCTTGATTATGGGTATCCATTTTCAAATATATAATTGTGTTGTTTATGCATGCCAAGGTGACATGTTGCAATAGGAAATCAACCAGTTCTTTTCCACATTTTCCTCCCAGTTAAATGACAAAGGATTCCAAGACATTCCATTTTATCTTAAAGAGGAGGCCAGAGTTCTACCTATCGATGGTGTGAGTCTTCACTCTTGAGCGAGGAACATATTTTTCAGTGCACCTCAATTACGCTGACCAGATTATAATGGCTGTGTAACTTGCATCCAAGACTCACCTCGATAGCATCACAGTGACCCTACTGTGTGTGTGTGTGTGTGGGGGGGAGATTAAAATTGCCCCCATTGTTTCAAATTAATGGCTGTTTTAGATCAGGGAGTAGTTTAATTTGCTGGATCTTTCTCTACTGGAATAATGATTGAACAATCAAATCTCACTTTAACTAAGGGATCTTCAGGGAATAGACCAGGTTTTGTAAATCAAGTTGTTTTGTACACTTGAGTTATCTGATGTAGATTAATAAGTTTTTCTTTGCTCAAGTCCTTTTCATCATTGCTTTTCACCATTGCATAACCTTTTTTAAATGTAATTTTGTTTAGGACAATATATTCTTAATTGCAATATATTTATCTTCCCTATTTCTGTTTCCTTGCATATACATTTCTAATTATACTTCTCAATGTCATGCACAAGTGGCTGATGTTATGTTTTGTAGCATTTTCTGTACATCAGTGATATTGTCATATGACACAAGTGTTAAGAGTAAGGCAAAGGAAATGCCAGTTGGTGCCATCACAGTTAGTACTTGTGTGAAGTACAATAGCTAAGAAAACAATAAAATTGAGCATACAAAAATGGTGAAACGACCAGATGTTCTATCGAGACTGCCCTTCACAGTCATGGTGTATTAGCCATCAAGATTCAGAATAGACCCCACCACCAACAACAATGTAATCTCCTGTGGAAGGCAATAAAAAGTGTTGCTTAAAAAGGCTAATTTAGAAAGAATGAAATCTGGAAAGTTCTTCTCCGACTCCTTTCGAGTATCAAAGCTTGTCCTTGAGAAAAAAACATAAACAGTGACAACTAGAGACAACTAGAAAGTTTTTCTGTGAACAGTTCACTACTGGAACGGCACTGAAGTTACATCTAAGGAATCATTTAATTTTCTTTATTAGGTATTAATGTTGGGCTCCTATCAATATTAGACAAGGGGAGCACTAAAAGGACTGAAAGGACCATGTATCTGGCTCAAAGTGGCGTCTGAGAATTGTACTACTTTAAGGTACAATTGAAAAGTATCACCAGTTTGTGTATAATTGTCTGTATTACAGCCCATGGCTTTAGACCTGAGGGAAAGAAACCTAAACATGGCAACATCTAGGCTCTGTGGATCTGACGATGAGTGCCATTTCATCCAATGCCAGAATAAAGCATTGACCAGACCAGTCAATGTACGTGGGAAAACTAATGCTGTGCCTTTCAGATGATGTTGCCCAGGGCAGCATGTAGATGATAAGTAGGAAGTGACCAAGAAGACTTGGTGAGAGCAGAGTCCCAGTGCAGGAGTAGGTTGCAGACAGGTCACAAAGGAGAGTTACCTTTGTCACAATAACATGTGATGTCACCCATTACGAGACATTTCGATACTGTGATTTTTTTTGGAAATCCCCTGATTGAAGGTGTTCAAACACAGAGTTCTGGGAAAAATTAGAATGGTAGTTTCCAAGGAGGATGGGGTCAACGGTTGGGGTTTTCATTTGAGCCGAAGGATGATGACAGCAGATTCAAAGGAGAGAGGGACAACTATGGAGAATGAGCCATTTAGGGGGAAGTTGGATGATCAGCAGTTCAGTGGGAACAGGAAGTAGGTTTCATGGACAAGGCAAGCCCAGAGAAACCATGAAGGGAAATGGAAGAGAAAGTTGAGAGTTGACGGTTAGGCAGGCAGGAGCATTTTAGAAAGTTTGTCCTGTGGATGGAAGGGAGAGGTGTGGCTGAGGCAACTAATCGGATTGTCTCAATCTTGGTGACCAAGAAGTCCATGATGTCCGTGCTCATACTGTTGGAGGTGAGGGTGGAGAGGGAAGAGGGGTTTAAGAAGACAGTTTGTTGGGGAGCAGTGGATGGTTCACATATGCATACCTCATTTCTAGCATCTGCTCTTGTTATCCTTTAAGGAATGATTTTGACGTCTAGACTATTCCGTATGTGGCAACTATAACTCAGTAAATAGTATTCTCACTTCTGAGTCAGAAGTTTGCAGTTTAAGTCTCAAAATCCGAGGAAGCATTTTCATGCAGTACATTTCTTGCTGCATTGTTTAAGCTGCTACCTTTGGATGTGATGTTTAAAGGAAGGCAGTGGCGTAGTGGTATTGTATCTTGATTTGCAATCCAGAGACCCGGTGAAATTTGAATTCTATTAAAAACTGGAATTAAAAGTCTAATGATGACCATGAAACCATTGTTGATTGTCATAAAACCCTATCTAGTACACTAATGTGTTTTAAGGAAGGAGATCTCATCCTTGCCTGGCCTAGATGTGATTCTAGACCCTCAACAATGTGGCTGGTTCTTAAATGCCCTCCGAGATGGGCTATAAATACTGGCCCAACCAGCGATGCCCACATCCCATGAATGGATAAAAGAAAAAAATTGCACTAAGACTAAACCTACCCCCTCAGGTGGGTGTAAAATATCCTACAAGACTGTGCGTAGAATAACAGTGGAATTCACCCTGTATCTTGGCCAATAATCAACTTCTGAAACGTCACCAGAAACGTTGCTCTTTATGGGCACTCACTCTACACAAATTGGTGGTTGTGTTTTGCACATTACATCTCTGACTGCATTTTAAATGTATTTAATTGTAAGACACTTTGGTATGTCCTGACATGGTAAAATATAAGCCACAGTCTTTTTATTTTTTTCATAGCGTGGCACACAGACCTTCATTCTCTTCACTTACTTTTTTTTACAATTTAGAGTACCTAATTATTTTTTCCCAATTATGGGGCAATTTAGCATGGCCAATCCACCTAACCTGCACATCTTTGGGTTGTGGGGGTGAAACACATGCAGCCACAGGGAGAATGTGCAAACTCCAACGGACAGTGGGCCAGGATCGAACCCGGGTCCTCCGCCCCGTAGGCAGCAGTACTAACCGCTGCCCGCTCTTCACATTTTTAATGGGGAATCGGAATACATATAACACAGTAAAGTGCCAGTTCAATCTCCCAAGGTATACCACCACTGTATAAATTGGAGGCTAGATTGACAAGACACACAATAGGAGGCATCAAGGGAAAGCATGATGGTCTTTAACATTAGGGAGATTGTTCAAAATATTTTTTATCAATGTTGGGAAATGTGCAGTATAATTTGGGGAAAAGTGAGGGGGTGCCTATGAGAAGGCAGAGCAGGATTTTTCCTGAATGTGAGCTGTGGTATTTCTGGAGCTTTGTCAGCAAAAATGAGTTCAGTTCCTTGCCAAAGGGGAACCATGATAGTAAGACTCATTTAGCTGAAGGTCTCCCTTGTGAGCTCTGCCCACAGCTGGCTAGCATCTGGCACAACTCAGTTATTGCTTTGTGAGGGAAGTGCAACCTCATCTAGCATCGACGCATTGTTAGGTTGAAGTAGAGGTGTGGGTACCAGTGGGGTGGGGGATGTGGTCTTGGGAGAATTGGGGAGCTAAAAGAAGAAAATAGAGTATTCGATGAAAAGGATTGTAAATGTATAAAACTAAACAGTCAAATTAATGTTTTGTTTCCACCCGCAATATTTTGTATCTAAAAAGCTACCTTGTTCAAATTTTTTAATACAATTACTGAACCATAAGTGCTCAAATGATTAATATTGTTTAAAAATAACTCTTGGCTGGTGTTGGGACAGAACGAGTGATTGTTTAAGCACTTATAAGGACCAGTGATTTGTTCATGTAGGTTGCCAAGAAGAAAAACACAAGCCACTGCAAGCAAGTGACAGCAGCTCTGCAAAGTCCTATTGGTACCATACAAGTATCCGGCTGTGAAGAAGGCATTCACTCTATTGAGCTCCAGGAGGGTTTTGTACCCAACGACAGGTGTGTATGTTATGAATGGCCTTCATATATTTGATTAATTAAATTATTGACCGAGAAGAAAGGACCTCCATGTCATAACACATTTGATCAAACCAAAGCTCTTTTTTATCAAATAATAAAGCAAGAGCTTACGTTGAATTAATGAACAGGTTTTAAAGAAAAAATCTCTGAAGTAACACAAGTGAATTGTTTAAATATCTGTGTGTGTGGTTTGCTGTCACTGAGTCCTTATCTTATCTGCGTTCTTACTAGAAGTGAAGTTTAAGCCAACATAAGTTATTCACTAAATTAAATGGAAAATCATCTTGTTGATCATTTTGTAACATGAAAGTTGAATCGTAAACTTTCAATCTGAAGTAATTTTAAAGAAAATTACCAGCACTGGAATGGTATGGCACCATTTGTGGTTGCAAGAGTCTTACAAAAGTCAAATGAATGTGCTGAAATATAGACCTGAATGTTATAAATAGAAACAGTCAATCTCATTCACAACAACTAGAATCTCTTTTAATAAACTCATTATAAATTCAACCAATAATTGTGAATGAGAATTTTGACTGTCTGCTTAAGATTGGATTACACAAAGATTACATTAAAGAATAACGTCTGAGTTTGTCTTCTAGCACACATTGCAGCTGTATTCAATTGAGATCACTGAGTAAAGTATGAGAATTGTTCTTTGGACAGGCATTGCTGAAAAAGTAATCTGAACAATGCATTCTGCTTTAATGCACAAACAGTCTAACAGCTTGTTATAAGGTAGTGACGCCAATGATTTAAGAATCGTTGAACATATGATTGTATCGCACCACCATTTGCTCCCTGAAAACTGGATCTCACAGTTAACCTTCTTGTGATTTACACGAAGTTGCTGCATGACCTTCTGTCATATGTTTAATGGGACATGAAAATTTAGTAATTATCAGAGTAAGCATCCTTTTAATGATGTCATGGTTGTCAATGATTGTTGCGCAAACTGTGTTGCCCAGAAAGTAAATACTTCTAACTGTGGAGATTCATTCCTTCCAAGTTGTGATTTTGTTTTTTTACATTATGAAAATGTTAAATGCAATTTTAAAAAAAATCTTATTTTTCATTTGTCTCCTTCCTTTCAATCAAATCATTTCCCCTTCTTATTTTCCTTTCTACATCTAATTTGAGTTCAATTCACTGACCGCATTTCTCTTTCTTTCTCCATCCTACTCATTTTTTCTCAATTTCTCAACCTCATTGGCTAAGGAGATGCACTGTTCTGATGTTCACCAATATTGTGGAATTCAGTTACCTTCGCCGTGTCATTATCCACTGGCACCTCCACCCCTCCAGAAACTTTGTGGGCAAAACCTTTCAGATGTGGTCTTTCACAGTGCACAAGTACAACAATGCCACCCTGGAATCTAATAAATGTGGTCCTTTTCAGTAGCTACTGCCCGTATCTGTGTTATGTTTTAATTGGCTTGAATAAATTGTGAGAGTGAGAATTTTTCCTTAGAGCTGAACTGGAATGGATTGTGCATGTTTCAAGCTGAACCAATAAATGTAAATTTTTTGACATAATGAAGCATTAAAGTTTTTTAAAATCTTCTATATGTTGGAAGATGCTTACTTTTGAAGTTGCTGGGGATCAGTATGTTATGTTTGATCCCATTTGATGGCATGCTGAACCTTATGGCTGCATAATGTGTATTATTTTTAACTGAGGCAAGCCAATATCCTCAACCCAATCATTGAAAAATCCCTTAGTAGTGTAATCTGTTCCACTAATATGCTTCATTTGGTACAGCAAGCATTTTCTTTTACATCATTTACTATTTAGGATGAAAAACAATGTCCCAGAATTTGTATAATCAGCAGATTGTGTATAATAATTAGACTAGGTTCCTAACTGCAATATTGAGTCTGGAGTTTATGAACGTTGTTTTTCGATTGACAGTTTTTATTTGAGTACACTGCTTAACAATTACAGGATTATAGAAACATTCAGCAGAGATATCTGAGAAAAATGGTGTTTTAGATTATTTTGACATGGCTCATATTGTTAAAATGAATGACACAGCATTAATATATTAGATAACAGCTTTTTGTGCTCATAATTACTGGTGGAGTGCGGTTAAATTATTAGAATTCTGAGTTCAGAAGGATGTATATCTGAAAGTAGCCATTTGATATACGGCAGACAGTTCTAAAATTGAAAATCTTTTTCATTGAGATGTTCAGTTGTTTTTTAATTTAAAATACTTCCTAAAATAGTTATGTAATTAAATATATAAGGAAGAATATTATTTTAAAATCTTTGTATTTTATTTCTCTGGTGTTTTCATTATTTCTAAGGCACAAAGTAGGTGAATAATGGAGCTAAATTCATCTTTCATCATTTCTTTAGAGGCTAAAAAAAGCTATGTTTGACTGGGCAGTTGGCTAGTTTACTGACAAATAAGTGCCTTGAGACCTATGGCTATTCTTAAAATTATATTCTTTCAGCGTTTTGGGCAATAAGCAGAGACAGAATTAGGCAGCGCACTAGGATCAAACATATTGGCAATGTCAATAGTTTAAAAATGCAAATAGCTCCTGGGTCACTGTCCATGTGGAGTTTGCACATTCTCCCTATGTTTGCGTGGGTTTCACCCCCACAATCCAAAGATGTGCAGGTTAGGTGGATTGGCCACGCTAAATTGCCGCTTAATTGGTTAAAAAAAAAATTGGGTACTCAAAATTTATTTTTAAAAATGCAAATAGCTGATATAATATGTGTAGTTAAAAAAAATGTAAGTGAAGTGTTTGACTAGTGTGGCACAGTTACAAACTTTGTCTCAATCTCAAAATAAAATGAGAGTGGTTGAGTTGGAAGTGACTCAGGGAGGTTTCCTGGCATATGGGGTAGGGAATCACTACTTGGCAACCACCACAACAGAAAACAATCACTTGATAATATACCTTATCTTTCCTGCAGAATTGTGACGTCTAGAGTGGTAAGATAGTCAGCATGGCACTCGATTGAAAATCGTATTCTGCTGCTACAGTCAATTGTTGGCAAATCACTGGAGTCTAATCATGTAGTCTTTATTTAGACACGGGAAGCTTCTCCAAGTTTTTCAGTCTGTAATAGATTTCATAGTGGCATAGTTTAAGATGCCATAACGAAAAATAATAATTAATCATGAAAACCATTGTGTAACTCACAATTACATAAATGATTCCCCCTCCAATAGGTCTTATCTGCTGAACACCTACGTACAACAGCTGGCCAATTGTCCATCACCAGAAACCAGCCAGCTGTCTTGCTGGTTGTAGCTCACCAGTAAAAGATTAATGAGGCTTGAATCTGAAAGTCGTTCCGGACTTCCAGATGTTGCATTTGGAGGCACTACTCTTGCATCGCTGATATCTGACCCATTCGTGGCAAAAATTGAAGACCCACACTTGACATTTGACACACATGAAATTTTCATCCCTTAACCAGTGTCGTTATTTCTCAACTATCAACACCAATAAACAACTATTAACAACTATCAACACCAATAAATCCCCAAAGAATACAGTACTCGACAGATACCCTTGATAAATTCCCAAACAACATCCAGAAGACAAAATACACAGAGATCAGGGGCGAAATTCTCCCCTACCCGGCGGGGCGGGGGATCCCGGCGTAGCGGAGTGGCGCCAACCACTCCGGCGTCGGGCCTCCCCAAAGGTGCGGAATTCTTCACACCTTTAGGGGCCAAGCCCTCACATTGAGGGGCTAGTCCCGCGCCGGAGCGGTTGGCACCACACCGACTGGCGACCAAACCAGCTCCAGCGGCCTTTGACGCCGGCCGCCCGGGCTGGCCGAAAGGTCTTTGCTGGTTCGCGCATGTGCCAGTGCGTCAGCTGCCACTGACGTCACCACCGACGCATGCGTGCTGGGGGATTCTCTTCCGCCTCCGCCATGGTGGAGGCCGTGGCGGCGGGGGAAGAAAAAGAGTGCCCCCACGGCACTGGCCCGCCCGCCAATCGGTGGGCCCCGATCGCGGGCCTGGCCACCGTGGGGGCACCCCCTGGGGTCTGATCGCCCCGCGCCCCCCCCAGGACCCCGGGGGCCCGCTCGCGCCGCCGATCCCGCCGCCACAGAGGTGGTTCAAACCACGGCGGCGGGAGAGGCATCCCAGCGGCAGGACTTTGACCCATCGAGGGCCGGAGAATCGCTGCAGGGGCCTCGCCGATCGGTGGGGCGTGATTCCTGCCCCCACCAATTCCCGGGTGGCGGAGAATTCCGGCCACGACGGGGGCGGGATTTACTCCGGCCCCGGGCGATTCTCCGACCCTGCGGGGGGGTCGGAGAATTTCGCCCCAGGTTTAAAATCTTTAATTAGAGCAATTATCCCTTTGAAATCACCCAAATGAACACTCTTTAGCTTGTAGAGAGATCCATGCACATCTGCTGTCTTTCATTGCAGTTCTTCTCTCTGAAAACAAAATTAAAAACTCACTCTGTAGCAGCGTGCTCAAAAACGAAAGTAAAGCAGACAGATAGCCCAGCTCCACCACACTCTGACATCATTGATAAACACCCATTTCTTAAAAATACTCTTGCATGACAATGGCCTATCCACCTAACCTGCACGTCTTTGGACTGTGGGAGGAAACCGGAGCATCCGGAGGAAACCCACGCAGTCACAGGGAGAACGTGCAGACTCCACACAGACGGTGACACAGGGAGAACGTGCAGACTCCACACAGACGGTGACCCAAGCTGGGAATCGAACCTGGGACCCTGGAGCTGTGAAGCACCTATGCTAACCACAATGCTACCGTGCCACCCAATGATGAGAAGAAGCCGTTCAAGGAGATTTTGTGACTAGATTAGAACAGGTATGACAGAAGAGGGCAGTGTCATGAGGCAGATGACAGGGGTGAGGCGATAATGAAGAATGGGATGCTCAGTATTTTTGAAAAGGATGAATACCATAATCTATTAAGTCAACAAGTATATAACTGATCATTATTTTGCCGTGTTTGCTTTCTACTGTGCTCTTGTCAAAATTTGAATTGTCGATACAGGATACAGTGAGAGAGATGATAACGTTGAGATAGTGGCAAGCACAAATTAAAAGGCTTTGGAGAGAAAAGGAGAGGCTAAACATAAAGCAGTAGTTTGTAAGGAATGAGGGGTCAAAAGAGATATTTTTACCATTTAAAGGCGGGGGTTAAACCCTTTCCCCCACACCAATTTAAAAAGTCAGTTGAGAGCCCCCCACAAGAAAGCCAGCTACTTTGCAGCTATTTTAAGCTCAGTGGGGTATTAATCGGTTCAGGCGATTAATCGGGTTCAACACCACCTGGAGAAGGAAGTCGCACCTTAGCTGGCAGCTCTGTAGTCCCAGCACCTGTAGTGCCAGGCTTGAGTGGTGGCCACTGCAAGGACTATAACCAATCCCCGCAGAAGAGGCGGTTACGGAGGCTGGATTGAAGGTAGGCCAGGGGTATTGGTGGGGCTCGGCTGGCATGCCCAGCAAGTGGGCTGAGGTGGAGGGCCACTTGGTTTGAGAGGCGTGTGCGAGAAGGTTAAAGTGTCAGGACATTTGTCTTTGGAGAGTGGGTGCATCCAATAAGCATAGGGATCACCGGAAGGAGGTCCCATTCCCTTGTTTGACACCAGCTCACTCTGTAGAAGTCGCCGGGCTATCCGCTTGTTGTGGCTCTTCCCTTGCACTGGTTAAAATAGCAAGAGAGGCGAGGTGAGGCACTTAACTGGCCTTAAATTGCCAGAATAGGCCCAAGAAGGCCACATGCTGCTCCCAACCTTCATACCCACTGGCCGGTGAGCATAAATTTGAGCCCCATAAATTCTGTCTTAATGAACATAAGGAACAAGCTATTGAATTTGAAGTTTGCGAATCAAATAAAAATAATTGGTTTCATCAAGAGGGGAATCATACTGAAAGATAGAGATATATTTTATATAAGCGATTCTTTTTAATGAACTGCTGAAAAATCAATTGAGATGTAGTGTGATACTGCAGAAAGGCAGAGTCTAACTGTAAACAAAAATGTTTTTTTTAACCTTGGAGAAATACATTGGGTCAGCAGGAGCGGGATGGGTTCCCTCTCTCTTTCACCAATGTAACCCTGCGCTAAAGATTTAATTCCATCACAATCCAATGCCCCCCCTTTGGGTGTCAGTAGGTTACCAAAAGACAGGACTTCTGCTGGGAGTTGATATAGACCTGTGTAAAATAATATAAATAGTTATTTAATCAAAACTGTGTCAAACAAAGATAGGAGAATAATTATGGATGATTTTTGCTGACAAAAATTTAACGATGAGGCTTTCAAAGCTGTATATTTTAGGGGTGATTTTAACCCTGCCTGCTTAGCGGAAATTGTGTTGGTTGGCAATTAGAATTGGCTGGATGACTAAACTGCCAAAGTTCCTCACTGCTTTTGTTGTCCTGAATGCTAAATTGCTCTTCAAAGCAACCTTCAAAAGGCGCCTATGTAAAGCTGGTTTGGCCCTTCTTTAAATGTACAAATCAGGAAAATACTGGGGCGGAGGCTGAAGGTATGAGGGGAAGGGTGCATAAAGAAGACCCAGCCAGAAGAAACCTAAAAATGTGTTTCTTTTTCAACTTGACCTGCTTTCCTGTGCGGCCAGTAGGGCAGATGTTTTCTAAATGCCAGATATTTAGCCCTCCACGGCCCTTCTCCCACCGCGACCATCCAAAAACTCAATTAGCCTTGTGGCCACAACTCTTCTTCCGGCACTATTTGGTTATTCTGGATGGCAACTGACTTGCAGTTTGCAGATGAGGTCTGGGTATTAAAATTGTCCAGGCTTCAAGCTGTTCCACCTCCCCCAAACACACACCCATACCGCTGGTTTAAATTGGGACTATTTTATGTCCAGTAAATCAATCTTTCAGAGAAGATAAATGAATCCGTAAGACTGGCGAAGAAAACATTAAAAGAACACAATGCTCTTTAAGTACACATTTAAAAGTGCGCAAGTAAATGCATAGTGTGAAGAAACAGATATTTAATATCATTATTTTGACTTCAGTAATCAAATAATTTGATGACATATAGAATACAACAAAGGATATTTTGAAGCAAGTATGGTAATAGAAGGAGGTTGAAGTTAGAAAATATGCAAATATGTGGTAACAGACCCTGAAACAATGGAGGGATATGAACTCGCAAAAATGGGTGGGATGGGTTGTGGGGAACTAAAAGCATAACAAAATCTCATTACTTGAACCTGCTGACATCTGGTTTTAAAGTAGATGGGACTATGAGTTGGCGATACCGGATAGCTCATTTACATGTTCTATTGAGCTTACTAACTTGGATATTTTCTCTCCTAGTTTTAGTGATGGAACCTTAATATTTAAATCTGGCAGCTAAAAAGGTACATGGGGTGGAGAGGGGATAATTGTTTACAGTTAGACTCTGCCTTTCTGCAGTATCACACTACATCTCAATTGATTTTTCAGCAGTTCATTAAAAAGAATCGCTTATATAAAATATATCTCTATCTTTCAGTATGATTCCCCTCTTGATGAAACCAATTATTTTTATTTGATTCGCAAACTTCAAATTCAATAGCTTGTTCCTTATGTTCATTAAACAGATGGAACAGATAAATGTTTTTCTAGCGCTGCTTGTGGGTCAGCAGGAGCGGGATGGGTTCCCTCTCTCTTTCACCAATGTAACTCTGCCCTAAAGATTTAATTCCACCACAATCCAATTCCCCCCCCCCCCCCATATTCTTCAGTTTCTGCAATCTCTCCCAGCTCTTTTCCCAGTCTTCCTCGCCGCAATCTCTTTAGGGTCCCTAGTCGAGTGCACGCCGTTGTCTCCAGCTCCACCATTAATGTGTACCTTGTCCCAACCTCTGATCTCTCCTTCCTTCCACCCCTCTGTTTCTTGAATGCACCTGGTGCCGAAGGCTGGTGACTGAAGTATTTAGTTTCACAGTACCAACCCAAATTGTCATCCATCAAATCTGAATCGGTATGGTGATTGTTGACCGGTTGGCTGACTTGAGGAAGGAGAAATTGCAGTCGAACCTCATCCCGTTCATAGAATCATAGAATTAACAATGCAGAAGGATATTCGGCACACCGAGTCTGCACCGGCCCTTACAAAGAGCACCCTACTCAAGCCCATGTATCTACCCTATCCCCGTAACCTAGTAACCCCCACTTAACCTTTTTGGACACTAAGGGCAATTTAGCAATCCACCTAACCTGCACGTCTTTGGACTGTGGGAGGAAACCGGAGCATCCGGAGGAAACCCACGCACACACAGGGAGAACGTGCAGACTCTGCACAGACGGTGCTGGGATTCGAACTTGGGACCCTGGAGCTGTGAAGCAATAGTGCTAACCACTATGCTACCGTGCTGCCCATGCTTCTCATCTAATAACCCCACTAACCGAGTACAACTCATGCAGTATAAACCAGGGACTGGCCCTGCTTTCCATTTGTTTTCGTAGAAGGCTGCAAATGCTCAGTATCAAAATAGAATCCATAGAATCCTTGCAGTGCAAAAGGAGGCCATTTGGCCCATCGAGTCTGCACCAAGCTCTGAAAGAGCACTCTATCTTGGTCCACCTGCCCGCCCTATTTCCATAACACCGTGCATTGATCATCCACCTAACCTGCACATATTTGAACTGTGGAAGGAAACCGGAGCATCCAAAGGAAACCCACGCTGACACTGGGAGAATGTGCAAAAACCACCTAGATAGTTATCCAAGGTCGGAATCGCCCCTGGATCCCTGGTGCTGTGAGGCAGCAATGCTAACTACGGTGCCACCGTGCCACATGGACTGTGGCATATGCTAACAATAAGAGAATGCTGTTGCCAAATTTTTATGTTTCACTTATTTAATTTTTGAAGAAGATAAAGGGAAAACTTCTGAATCAACAAGGCATGGAGAGATTAATGTATTTAATGTCAGCGAGGCAGCTGAAACTAATCTTTGTGGAACCTAAACAACAATGTCTGTAAGGCCTTTTATGTTTTTCTACCTTTTACCTTTAATTCAAACAAATGGGAGGTCTATAGAATTATGAGGGGCATAGACATAGTCAGAGGCTTTTCCCCAGGGTAGAGGGGTCAATTACTAGGGGGCACAGGTTTAAGGCGCGAGGGGCAAGATTTAGAGTAGATGTAAGAGGCAAGACTTTTTACACAGAGGGTGTCTAGAACTCGCTGCCGGAGGAGGTGGTGGAAGCAGGGACGATAGTGACATTTAAGGGCATCTTGATAAATATATGAATAGGATGGGAATAGAGGGATACGGACCCAGGAAGTGTAGAAGATTGTAGTTTAGTCGGGCAGCATGGTCAGCACGGGCTTGGAGGGCCGAAGGGCCTGATCCTGTGCTGTACTTTTCTTTGTTCTTTGAATTTAAATGCTGGAAATATAATGCTAGATATGCCAGAAGCCAATAAACTTATCACTGTCCTTGTCTATGCTTTTCCAAGGAGGAGCATTGACTTCCTTTTTCATGCTTTATGACGGATGGTGTTGTAGATCATAACTTCATCAAAAGATACAGCACAGAAGGAGGCCATTCTGCCAGTGCCAACTTTTTTCTCAAGCTATCTAATTAATACCAGACCACTGCGTTTTCATCATAACCCTGTATTTTGTCTGCTCTGATTGGATCTTCTCTGTTGTGTAGTATGTAAGCTCACCGCCATCTTCTCAAGGGCAATTAGGGATGGACAATAATAAATGCTGGTCTTACCAGTGATGCTCGCCTCCCAAGTGTGAATAAAATAAGTAACCCAGCAGATGAATATACCTACAATAAATTTTGGTTTGCTACCTTGGGGTGACCATGGTGATGACCCCCACACATTGCTTGAAGGATCATACAAAACTCCTCTCAAAATGTTTATGAGATATAAGTACAAAGGAGGCAACAGGGACATGTTTGGCCATGAGATTTGTGTACAACATTGATGTATTGAAATAGTTCAAGCTTTGTAATAAATGTAACAGCTCTGGTATCAGGGCTGATAGTAACTGATAGGTAAGTATTAATACTGCCACCAGATTTGCTCCTAAAAGCCAAGTTGGTGACCAAATTGAAAACTCAACTGTGAGATCTGTCTGCAAGCATTTACAATAGTTCAAGACAGGCTGCTATGCAGCCATTTGCAGACAGGGTCAAGATATTACTTCAGGACGCATTCGGTGTTGAGGACATTTCCTTCTGAATATTTGTAACTTCCGCGACTTCACAACTGCCCAGGATCATGCCACCTGAAGCCATTGCACTGAGCCTGGATGGTGTTCTTCATACTAATCTAATCTGTATTAAGACCAAACTTCAGATTGAGCTAATTGGTAAAACCTTGTGCTCTAAATTAAAAGGGTGAAAATAGCATTGAGAGCACATTTTATTGAAACCCAACTCTCTGATTAGCAGTTTCATGGCAGAATGTAGCAGGCAGTGCTTCACGAATAGAAGGTATGAAATATAGCACAAAATCATATAAATACCAATTCAGAACACTTTTTGACGAGAAGACAAGATGAAGTTACAATTGTTCTGACACAAATTGCCACAATTGAGCCAATGTGGAAGTTCTGTGCCAGGTATATTACCATTATTATTGTTATCTTCTTTTAACTTCTAGCTTAACAAAGTCTAAAATTGAATAATGATGTAATCTATGGTTTGCTTACACATCAAAATAATATTTTGCCACCTGTTCAATGTATATACTGCAAAACAAACTCTGGGAGCAGTTGTATAAACAGGTAGTGATTGCAGTTTTCTAAATTTCCACATAAAAATGAACGACAGCTAAGTTGAAATATCTCTTGTTTGCAGCCTGTAACACTATGCAGATTGAAACAATGTGTCCACGTCACAACCATTTGTTGGAGGAAAAATATTGTGAGGGTGGATTGCAATTTTAGGTCGCAATATCCGGTGTCTGATTACCCCTGTGGCACTGTGCCGACAGCAAAATTGGAAGCTGATGTTCAGGGTATCTGCCTGAAATTGACATCAAATATGCAAATCAGGGCCGTAACACTAGTTTTGAGATCCCATTCAAAAGTTAGCATCAACTGGAAAATGTGCACTGTGAGCTCTAGTTAGTTTTTTTTGGGGGGGGCAGTATACAAATACCTAATCAGTAATTCATTCAAAAGACCGTCCACTAAATGATAAGTCAATTTTTAAAAATTGTTGCTTCCGTGGAGCCAATGGAGCAACAACGCTCCTGCTTGCTCCACCAAAATACTGTCGCCACAACTAATCTGGGGTCATCCCACCCCAGTAATTAGCTATCGGCTAACTTTTGCCAAACTGACCATATTTCTCAAGACCCTGTCTGGAGAGTTTGAACGGGCAATAAATTGGTAGCTGCCTTTCACTATTTTTTGGGACTGAGGCCCAAAGCCTAATTCAAATGAGTGGGCTGTGTTTCTGATCTCCCATTTCAGGCCCAGTGCCCGTTTTGTGCACGTTTCCAACACAAATAAATTTGTCTACGGAGATTTTTAAATTGGGTAACAATTGCTTAAGGTTTATTTTCTTTGAGCTCAATGCATAATATAAATCCCCCCCCCCCCCCCCCCCCCCCCCCCCCCCCGATTATGTCATAACCTTGTACTTCCCATTATTTATCCACTTTTCCAAATATATAGTCATGCGAAGCAATGTGTCATTTATCTTTCTCGCTGGAGTCGGACCAATTTTTGAGGGTCTCCATCGAAGTAAATGCAAATGAATTAGAATGATCTTTTTATTAGATACTCATTCTAGAGGGACCCCCTTTTCTAGATTGTGTACAGGAATGATTATTTTGCTACAAAACAGCAAAGGCGAGTAAATCTGAAAGTAACTGCAAATAATAAAATAAAATTGCAATTTTTTTGATATGGAAATGCCTAAAATAACTTGTTTCCCTTAGCAACTTTCCTAAACGAGTCCAAAAAATATCCTTTAGCTGTGCAGTTGGTGGAGACACTGAAATTTACTCATCTGACAAGAAACCCTAATCCTGTCAATTTTTGCCAAGGTAGAGAATCCCCCTTGACAAAATGTTGAAGTGCTGACAAACGAATGACTTGCGATCCATGTCTGCTCATGGGAAGTCCATTTTTAAGCCTTTAGGACAATAGCCAGAGGCAAGGTTGAAATACAGAACCTTGCAGGTGAAAAGCAGCAGTTAGTTATGTAGAAAATGTCTAATATCAATGCCTGCAAAGAAGCGACCATGATGTGATATGTTGGATTTAATGAAATATGATATATTATTATGTATTAATATTAGAAAAGAAATGTTAGCAGGTGTTATCCTAAAACAACTTAATTGTTGAAAATAAAAAGTAATTTAGCACATTCATAGACAATTTAACACTGTCGCAGGTTATATTACAAACTTCCCTTACCAGTCCGCCTGCTCTTTCTATTTATTAAAACTTTTCATGCAGTAAAAACATTTTACTTGTTAATGAGGAAAAATGGAAGAATTAATGACATAGAGTTGGATCTTCCAAGATGTCTCCTGTAACCATGCAAAACCATCTCCCTTTTCCTGTATGTAGTTTAATTTCTGTGTTAAGGTTCAGTAAGCAAATGCAAATAGATTTAATGATTTGCATCAGTAGATCATTTCTCTGTATAATATCCTTTGCTATTTTGGTCAAGGACTTTTTTCTTCAGTAAGCTTCACCTATTTCCTAGAGCAAAAATTATTAATATTGGTAACATTAAGATATGTTCAAATGAGGAGAGAGATGAATTTATCATGTAGTTACAGTCAGATTGGTCCATCATCGTTACAGCCAAGTTAATTGCAGTAGAGGGTATCTGCAATGCACTATATGTGAAAATGCATGGGGAATTGTGAAAAATATAATGGAATATAATGAAATGTTTTAAACAGCCTATTGAATTTAACATTTTAGGAATTATTTTAAATATTTAGAATCATACAACTTTTTGGATGAAACACCAGTATGACATTGAAGTCACTCCAGTTCTTTTCGACATGGTGCATCTTGTAGAATGGGTAATTTTAATACCTACATTCTTCAGTGTTTGCTTCATGGAAAATACTCTGTTGAAATGGTATTGTACGGAAAGCAATGAAATAAAGAGACTAGATGAGGGGCGGCAAGGTAGCACAGTGTCAGAGACCTGGGCTCAGTTCCCAGCTTGGGTCACTGTCTTTGGGGAGTCTACATGTTCTCCTCGTGTCTGTGTGTATTTCCTCAGAGTGCTGTGATTTCCTCCCACAAGTCCCGAAAGATGTGCTTGTTAGATGAATTGGACATTCTGAATTCTCCCTCAGTGTACCCGAACAGATGCCATAGTGTGGCGACGAGGGGGTTTCACAGTAACTTAATTGCAGTGTTAATGTAAGCCTACTTGTGACACTAATAAAGATTATCGTTACTTGATTTCTTCGTGCATGTTCTTATTCCTTCCGATGTTCAATTTTTTCTTTCTGAATTTTTTTCATTCCCTCCTTTTTTCCTTGTATGAAACAAGATCATAGAGAGGAGGGCATTAACTGAGCTCTGTTGGGTGACTTGGTTGAAAACAAAAGAAGCAACAAATTTCTAAACTCTCACAGCACACCTGTGCATTACGATTTTTAGCTAATTTCTCCAGTGTCCTGTTCTACCACTTGAATTTTTCGGCACCCGAGAGATCGATGGGACTCGGTTCGATTGGTTGGCTGGTGGCCAATGAATTGGTCAAAAGGCCATATTCTGCCCGGTAACAGGCGGTGATTGGATCCTGTCTGAGTGGGATGATTTTCAGAGAGCCAGGAGAAGGACAGTTAGAGTCCTGGACACTGAAGAAAGGACCTGCTCTCTCTTTCTCTCTTGTTTTTCTCCAGAAATGCTGTATAGCTGCTGTATTTCTGAAACTGCAGAGAACTGAATGAATCTACCATGACAACTTGCAGCTAGGAACCTCAAACTGAAAGCTTGGACTGAAGAAAGGTGTACTAGAAAACAGCCATCTGAAACAAAGACTTTTATTCTTTTAACTTAATGTTTTACACCCCTCCTTTCCCTTTTTGTGTTTGTCTGTCTTGTGTGCGTGTGTGTGTGAAGAGGGTGGGGCGAGTTTAAGTGGGTGAATTAGCCAATAGTTAACCTGTTGTATCTGCTGCGTATTAATCATAGTTACTGTTATTAATACAATTAACTGTGTTTAAAATTACAAATTTGATGACTAGTTACTGGGCAGCCAAGGGCCAAAAACGTTGGGTGTGTGTCTTAAGTATTATTTATTAATTTCAATTGTGTGGCAACTCTCGGTCAGGTGGGGCCAGAATTGACTGTGTACTAGCCCAGGGGCGGCACAACTCTGTGTTAAGCATCACCTGGTGTGGCTCAGGACCCTGACTCTATCATGGTAGTCTGTGCTGTATTTGCTGCAGAGTAAAGCATTGAGCTGAGGAGGCCTCTGTTTTCTGTGGGCCCTCGTCTCAGTCAATTGAGCTTTTTATTTCTGCTCTCTTTCAATGCCTCACCAAACAATCAGCCGTTAGAGGTCATGGCCATCACCCACCATTTCCCACTGTCTGTGTCAATATCTACCATCTTCATATCTCACTTGCAGGTATCCTTGTAGCAGAGGTATGGACACCCAGGAAGTCATAACCCAGTGGCAAATTCACTGTACAGAAGGTCTTTCGGTATATTGGCTGTCATCCATTCTCTGAACCTGGCCAAATCAGCGCAGACATTGACTTGGCAATGCTGTTGCTTCCCACTCTCTTATACAGCTTGGACATAAGTGTTGTAGCTTTACAACACATGCATTGATTTTAGCATCAAATGGTGATTACGGAGTCTCGGTATGTAAAGCTATCGGCAACCTCCAGCGTCACATTGCCACAATTGATACATGGTGGGATGACAACATCTTTGACCATGACATATGTCTTCATGATACTGATGGTCAAAGTAAGTTCTTTACAGACATGAGAGTGTCTGCCCATTTGTCGTTGAAGGTGTTCCACGGTGTGGAATATTAGTGCAGCATCGTCAGTGTAGAGAGAATCTCCAGTTGGGACTTAGCTCACCTTTGCCTTGAAACCCAAGTGAGCCAGAATGAACAGCCTTTCATCAGCTCTGGCATGGAAGTAGACACTCTCCGTAGATGACCTGAAGGCATATCAGCAGCAAAGAGAAGAATATACCAGACTTTCAGTGCCAGAGCATAACTCTGTTTGACCCCACTGCGGGACCCCATCATGTTGTCATGGGAAGATGACATCACATCACGCAGCTTAAGTGGACAGACAATTTTCACCAGCAGCTTAAATAGACTGTCTAAGGGCAGCACGGTGGCCTAGTGGTTAGCACAACCGCCTCACGGCGCTGAGGTCCCAGGTTTGATCCCGGCTCTGGGTCACTGTCCGTGTGGAGTTTGCACATTCTCCCCGTGTCTGCGTGGGTTTCGCCCCCACAACCCAAAAATGTGCAGAGTAGGTGGATTGGCCATGCTTAAAAAAAAAGCCCCTTCATTGGAAAAAATAATTGGGTAATCTAAATTTTTTTTTAAATAAATAAATAAATAAATAGACTGTCTCTGCTCGCATGGTCAAATGCCTTGATGAGCTTGATGAAGGCAGTATATAGTGGTCTCTTTTTTTCATGTCATTTCTATTGCTGGTACACCCTTCTTCCAGCAGAGACAGAGATATTTTTGGAGATAGTGCAGGCGTGCTGATTTCTAGTGCTTGATGAGTTCAGGTGGAACAACATCAGCACTTGGAGCTTGCTTTGGTCATGGCAAATGAGTCGATAATTTAGCTAAGCTCCTTCACAGTGCATCGATATCTAGCTCTGCCATGATAGACAGATTTTTTGTGTTGTCTTGAGCTTTCTCATTGTGATCTCCCTAGAGTAAAACTGAAGATAATTTTACACCCATTTCTTCAACTGTTTACTGCTATTGGTGATGACCTCCCCACCTTTCTTTTCAGTGTAGCCATTTTTTTTTGCTGATTAATCTGTTGCATTTTTGATGCTTTCATAAATGCCTTTGATGTTCCTTTGGAACATTCTGGCAGTGTTGTAACCAGTCATCATTGGTGGACCACCTAGTTGCCTGTTGGATTTCACTTTGAGTTAAAGAATGTTTTCTTGCTCCGATCTCGCTTGTAATTAATCAAAACGGACTGCTTGGCTTCAATGATGGGCTCTAGCACGGTAATGTTAGCCTCAAACGAAAGAGAAAATGCTGGAAAATCTCAGCAGGTCTGGCAGCATCTGTAGGGAGAGAAAAGACCTAATGTTTTGAATCCGTTGTCAAAGCCTCAAATGTTAGCCTCAAGCCAGTCAGATTTTTTTCACCCTCGATCACATATACTGAGAATATTGTAGATTGTGTCTCAAAGTATTTTGCATTCTATTTCTGTACCCGTGTGAGAATGTTTATTCAGCCCAATCGTGGAACTATTGGTTTTTATCTCTGTAGGACGTATGGCTGACATTCTCATGAGGATGGCATTTCTGTTTTGAATGAAAAAACTTCAACTGTTGCATTTTCACCCTGGTGCACACCATGGAACTATCTGTATCGCAGTCAGTGCTGTGGTACCTATGTGTGTTCATAAAGTTGTTCGGAGTCACATCTATGTCAATTCTGACATATTCCAAAGACATAAAATAAATCATAAACTATGTAAATCAAACATTATTCTTTTTTGCCTAAAAATGAACTTTGCTGAACCAAACAATGGCCACCACAGGTCACCTGATATATAGAAACATAAGGCGACCACTACAGCATTATACGGATTGCACTGAAGGCTTGTCTTGACATGTTGCTCATGGAATTTCACACATGGGACTGATGAGGTCCTTTTCAAAATGGAACTATTGAGAGGAAAATTATGTTATTTGCATCTTTTCAAGTTTAGCCCTCGAGTGGTCTGAAGGTCTACCAAGACAATAGCTACCTGGAACAGGGTTAGGGTTATCAGAATAGATAATGACTCTTGCCGAGGCTAATGGATAAGACATTATAAACCACCATAAAAATGCTTGAACCAGATACCAGATGAACAACACTTTATGAACTCATTGTGGAGGAAGATGGTAACATGACTTGGTGATCATTTTAAAATCGCTATATACAGTTGAGAACTCAGAAGCAGAGCAGTCTGCTGATTCATTTCCAACCTGCAAACATCTCACAACGGGATTCCAGGCTGACCAAGCAGACTTCATCAAGCCTTCCTTGAAGCCTGTTTATCTGGAAGTCACTGGTAACCACCTGCAAAGGAGAACAAGCCTTTGACTATCAACCTCATCTAACTGCGATACTGATATCTTTTTAAAAAAAATTTAGATTACCCAATTATTTTTTCCAATTAAGGGGCAATTTAGCGTGACCAATCCACCTACTCTGCACATTTTTGGGTTGTGGGGGCGAAACCCGCGCAGACACGGGGAGAATGTGCAAACTCCACACGGACAGTGACCCAGAGCCGGGATCAAACCTGGGACCTCAGCGCCGTGAGGCGGTTGTGCTAACCACTAGGCCACCGTGCTGCCCTGACACGCTCATCTTAAAGGAATTTGCACTTCTGCCTTAAACTAGGAACAGCCTGAACTGGAACCTCTTTGGATTTGAACTTTCCGGACCCTAGAATTCATGTGAGCTGATATCCATTTATGGGGTTCTTTTCACTGTTAAGTTATTCACTTTTTCATAGAATCCCTACAATGCAGAAGGAGGCCATTCAACCCTCCAAAAGTGCACTCTATCTCGCCCCACTGTTGTGAAATCTCACCTTCCAATCCTCTTACTTGTGCATATGTTTGTGTTTGTGTGAAGTTGTCATCACTCCCTCCCCCATCTGAATGTGTAAATAAACTTAATTTACTGATTTAATCTTAAGAGAGTTTGCTCCAAGTCACTTTTTTAAAAATTGACGATACAAACAAAGGGGGCTGAATTCTCCACCTTCGGGATTCTCCATTTTGCCGGCAGCCTGAAGATTTCCCAATGGCCTGGGGCTGCCCACAATGGGGAAACCCCATTGACCAGCTGCCGAAACAGTGAATCCCGATTTCTGGTGTGGTGAGATGGAGAAACCCGCCCAGGGTTTTTTGGAATAAACTTCACGGCCTATTTTAAAAAAAAACATCTTTACTTACGGGCAGATGGTGAGAGAATAACGTTTACCCCCTCTCCTGCCGTTTTCACTATCTGCTGTCCGTAACAAATGATCCAGCTGGTGACAATCCCCTGATCTTGGAAGTCTCCAGGATACCTTGTAGAATGGTTTGTTCTGAAATGTGTAAAGTTTAAATTACAGAAAGCTTGTGGTAGCAGCAAAGCTCCAGCAGACTCTGTCCACTCTCATTTATCTTTCCCAAGCCTTAATGTCTAAGGCAGGAGGGGGCCATACCAACCCTTGCATTGAAATTTCCCAGTGGACAAAGATGTTCTGTCTTGTGGATTCTGATGATAGCAGTAGCTCCTCATAGAACTGGTTTTCACCTCTGTAGCGGATCTGAGGGTTGGCACCTCGATACTCATAACTGGCACGATTTGAATTGAGTGCTGGGTGAAGTGAACACATTCTGAACCATTTGTATGGGGGTCTATCATTGAAAGTACTGAGTTCCTTACAGCGAAGCCTCCACCTTGCCCACGCGTACCCTCTGCAATTTCCCCTGCCCCATCAAGTTCCATGTTAATCACAGGTTTTCAATGCATCCGTCAGACCCATGGACATGGTCCTGACATTCCAGCTTGCCAATCAAAGAGTTGATATCTTCTTCCTTTTTTGTCTATTTGCCTGATTTGATGGATTCTGTTCACTTGTTGAGCAGATAATCTATGTTCTAGGCACTCACTGAAGCAGGTGAAATGTTATTGGTTCGCATCTTACTTGTTGGGGCTGCTCAACCTGAGGTGAATCATGGCTGACCAGTGGGATATGATGGTTCCTCCCACCATTGGGGCCATACTACCTGTTCTCTATACCAATTGAGTTGGGCTTATCAATCATGACTGCTGTCACCCATGTTGTGTTGATGCTCTGCAGTTCACTCTTCAGGCAATTTATAGAGAACCTGGGCTTTCCAAACACCCCCCCCCCCCCCCCCCCCCCCCCCCATTGACCTCCTCGGTTGAGTCCAATGAAATGCAAAGTTACAATGTTTAACATCAGCTCGATCGCAGGAATTGCTGGAAAAATTACGTAGTTAGATATCTATCTGCCTTTGGCTTTATTTCAGACTTGTTTGTCATTGTTTACCCTCTCTGCTTCATACTCTCCCGAGGTATGTCCAGCAGGTTTATAAAGATGGGTCTAATGTGTAGATGAGCAGTCGTATGCTTTCTGTTTTTGTCTGCAAGTTTAGTTCTCATTTTCAGCCCACACCGCTGGCTAGCTGTAGTGCTGAAAACAAGAGCAAAAAGTTGGAATTTTCCAGCCTGTCTACCGGCAGGATCTTCCAGTCCCGCTGAAGTAAATGGACGTTTGCCTGGCTTTCTACACCCACCGCAGTGGAACCTGTGTGCTGGCCCACTGACAGGTGGGCATGCCCTTTCACTCATGAACTCAGCAATGGGCAAATGGCTCTACCCCCATTTGGATACCTCCGGAGAGATAGCACAATGCACTACCAAAATATTTCACACAAATTCTAGATCCCTGGTATTGCACAAAAGGCCTGTCCTGTGATTGCTGCTTATCATCTCAAAGCATATTCTTTGCTATTGTGCCTGCTGTGTTATGTGCAGAAAATGGATAATGACAAAAAAAGTATCTTATTGGAAATTACAAACGCAGTTTAATTTTTTTATGAATAATACAAAATTATATATATATTAGACAAATACAGGTATAATTTTGTAACCCCTACTGTGATAGATGGTATTGCATTGTAACCGGAATATTTTCCCTAATTGAGAAGAATATTACAATGTTTTATAATTGAACCACATTTAGTTCAGGATACTGCAGATTGTTTCTTTCATGAAATAAACTGTTATTTTAATTTTTAAAATAAGGTTGTTAAAAGGAACTGCTGCAGGTAAGATTGGAGCATTGCTCTTTGTGAATCTTGGAGGAGTGGAAGATTTACAGTGCCAAGGCTTAACCACCATTCCCATAAGTATTAATTTTAACTCTACTAATAAGAAACCGTGCAAAAGTGGAATTATGAGTTCACTAGTATCCTATGAAAGGTCAGTTGTTAAAAAGGCAAAGTCTGACATTCTGAGGAAAAGGTGCCTTCATTAATCATCCTGAAATTGTCAGCGTAGAATTCCTTGACCAATAAATACAAGCAAGCTACAAGCAATTGTTTTAAACAATATTGCATTTAATAAGATTAATAAGATTTTTTTGCCTGAATAAAGTGATTAAATTCTGTTCAGAACTATAAAAAATCTTCGTCATATTTCAAGGAACAATGTGGGTCATTTTTCTCTATCTTTGTATATGTAAATGATAATGTAAATTGCCTTCCAGCTTTATGCCTCTCTTTAATATAATTCCATCAGCTTTTAGATTTTATTTTTCTACTCTGTGTATTTTAGGCATAACATAGTTTTACAGGATGAATTACTTTTTTAATAGTCAAATAAAATCAACCAGATGTTTCATAATGTTGCAGTTCTTGTATCAGAATAAAGAAATATATTAATTCATGTATCTTTTAAGGTGTTATAGGAGCTCCCATTAGGAATTGTTTTGAGAATTTTTCTGATTTCAATACTTTTTGTGTTAACTTTGTGTTAAAAGAAAAGTACATTTCATTCCCCAATTGTTCCTTTAGTTAACTGGATTGGCATTCAAAATTAGTTTCTTTTGCAGTCAAGAACACAGTACGAGGGTTATACAAGTCATTGAGCTCTGGATTTCAAGGGTTACCCAAGTGACTTTATATCAAAACAGATGTATCAAAGTTACACTGCAATCTGGAGAATTGTTTACGTAAACACACAAATCTGTTTTTCACCATCAAATACCATTTTCAACATGAACTATGGAAATGTTACAAGCCCTTTTGGCCCCATCATGCAGCAGTAAGGTTATTGCAACATGAAAAATTCCTGAGTCCTGAAGATCATAGAATTTACAATGCAGAAGGAGACCATTCGGCCCATCGAGTCTGCACCGACCCTTGGATGGGCACCCCACCGAAGCCCACACCTCCACCCTATCGATGTAATCCCAGTAACCCCACTTAACCTTTTTTTGGACCCTAAGAGCGATTTACATGGCCAATCCACCTATCTTTGGACTGTGGGAGAAAACCGGAGCACCCGGAGGAAACCCATGTAGATACGGGAAGAATGTGCAGACTCTGCACAGACAGTGACCCAAACCTAGAACCCTGAAGCTTTGAAGCAACTGTGCTAACTATTATGCTTCCGTGCCTCCCCTATACGTATTTGGGTCTTCGACATCTCATCTATGCTGTTAACCTGTTACATAATTCTCAAGACCTTGAAATTACACTTTTAATAATGGTGCATGGATACTATATACATTTCTGTTACATTCCTTGTGCTGCTATTTAATGTAGAGTTTACTCTAAAAGTATTGATGTTTCAATTTAAAATAGCTCACAAAGGAATTTTCTGCAAAGACCTAAGTGCTGGATCTTCAAGGCTTTGAGAAGGTCTGGAGTCCAGCCAGCCCATAGATCAATGAAAGTTGGTTTCACTAGTCATAAAGCAGTTAATCTCCATCTGTGCACTGATTGATTCTATTATGTACATGTGTTAAAAGCATTCATTCTAGTTCAGTTGCTGGAAAAAGCCAGTCATGAAAGATGGATCATAAGTTCTCTGTATCGAACAAGAAGAGAGCCATCAATGATTTGGGATAAGTCTCGACTTAGATGACCCAATCATTTATTAATATTCTGATTTCATTTCTGTTGAGGCCCCGGTAATATCTGTGTCCAAAACAATTCCGGAAAAGTGATAATTTATATTCTAATGTTATAAGATAGGATGGATTGACAAACCCGTGTTGAATCCTGGAGAAAACCAGCGGCAGTGGAAGAGGAAACTGTGAAGAAGATTCAGTCTCAGATAGGTGAAGTTAAGATTGTAACTGTACAAACAGAATGCTGTACAGTTTCTAAAGTCATTTGGGTATCCCTTGAAAAGAAAGGAATGCGTAAGCATGTCTTTGTTCACCGCTGTAATTATAAGGTGGTCCTACCCTAATAGGTTGCCATGAATGTCTTGGAGATATCGACTTGAAGTTTCATATCATTAGCAATTTGGGAGGTGAAGTAATTGAGAAGAAATGTTCTGGAAGATATATTCCTCAAAAGTATCATCACCAAACCCCTCTCCAGAATATTATGAAATAAAAACAAGTGTTTAGATGCAGCAGACTAGTTGGACCAAATTTCCTTATTGCAAACTTTATGTTCGTAACTAAATGGGCGCCATGGTCGTACAGTGGTTAGCACTGTTGCTTCACAGCACTAGTTCGAATACCCGCTTGGGTCACTGTCTGCACGTTCTCCCCGCGTGTGCGTGGGTTTCCTCCGGGTGCTCGGGTTTCCTCCCACAAGTTCCGAAAGACATGCTTGTTAGGTGAAGTGGACATTCTGAATTCTCCCTCTGTGTACCCGAGTGTGGCGACTAGGGGATTTTCACAGTAACTTGCAGTGCTAATGTAAGCCTACTTGTGACAATAATAAAGATTATTATTATGATTTGACTAAACTAAGAACATAGCAAGGCAAATGTAACTTTAAAAAGTAACTTCTTCACACTTAGCATCAGTAATTTGTAGGATGGACTGCCACCTAGTGCAGGCAGTTTAGATTTAGTTGAAATATTCAAAAATGAAAAGAGACAGATTTCAATTTATCAGAATGAAACACAATGCTGGTTTTCTGTCAAGGATAGTGAGAGCATGCTTTTAATGTTCTTTTCATGTTCCTGTATGAAGCCAATTTCAGGTCAGGTTGCTACTTGGAGAAGCAGAATGTAACACATTCTTTAGTTAGGATAACTGGAACCAATATTGAGAGAACAACCAAGTTCAAGTTTAGTTGATTTTGCAACTACATTTGAACTTACTACTCTAGTGGATGTCATCTACATATCATTCCGTAATGTTTAACCACCACGCTACTGACATTGAGCAGTGCCATTCATCAGATGAAATCAGATGAGGCTCCCCACGCATGTGATGGTTCTGCTGACCAGAAAAGATCCCCTGGATTTATTCAATGGGAAGTAATTCTCACAATATGCAAACCAACATTTCTCCTCAATGTCACTGTCAGCGCAGAGAAATCCATCATTCATCTCATTACGGTTTGTGGAATCTTTCTTTGCGAAAAATGGCTGTCACAATTGGCTACATAAGTCTTTGCTCATGAAAATAATTCATTGTTTGAAAAGTATTTTGAGATATTGCTGGGAACATGATGAGGCACTGAAAATTATTTTTTTTAATATAAAGCAGCTTCTGATTTTATATTTTATTTTGCTACAGGGCTTTTCTAATATTTTTGCTTTCAGTTTTCACTTTGTCTTATTTCCTTGGCCAATCTAATCTTGCGTCCCTAAGAAATATATCAAAAGCAATGGATGAAAATTTTAGCAAAGGCAATGATTAACAGATAATAATAACATCAAACACAGCCCTGTGTTGCATTGAGGCTTTGTACAGAGTCTTGTTTGGATAGTATTAATCAATCAGTCTTTGGGCTGAACACAATTGGTTAGTTAAGACAAATGGCTACTTAACCAGGTTGGGTTCCCATGGAAAAATGTTGCAGATGGGATTTGGGCAAGAAAACTTATTTAAAATATGTATCACATCATGTAATGTTATTACAGCTATCACTCTGTGGTAAGATTGATCTAAAGGGGCCACAGTTAATTGGAATATTCATTTAATTGGGGCAGATAATTAGGCACAAATTTTGCTGCTGTATATTGTAATGATAAAACACTGGTGTTTTATAGGGATCTGCTAGAACAGTTGCCACTTATTGAGTCAATGTAAATAAAAATTGTCGTAAAATATATTTCTTGTCATCTGAGACATTTGCTTGTGTTAAAACTGCCTTATAATGGTTAGGAATTCATTTCCGTGTCCATCTGTATTTTTTTTCACCATCTTGGCTTATTTATCCATTGTTGCATTATCAAAACTCAGTAAATTACAGGTACTGTTGATTCATTTACTGACTACTTCTGTTCAGTATATAATAACATCGATTTATTGTTCATGACTGATATTTTCAAGTACATGCAATAATTTTTGGCATTGGTTTGAATTAACTGTTTATAAGGGGTAGTCGGTAATTGGGGCTTTTACTCACCACAGAGGTGTCCACATTAACCTTCATAAGGTTGTGGTGTCCCTTTGGACCCCATTAGCTTTGATTTTCTCCTAATGTGCAAGATTTGGATTTTTTTTCAAAAAGTACGTTCTGACCTCATTATAACAGCCATTGGGAGCCAAGTGCTTTGTGTATTATTAAAAGGTGCATACTACAGAGAATATCGCATAACCCATCATAAAATATAACCTGAAAGCATCAAAAGCCGTGGCATAACAATATTATGATGGAGAAAGATTGTTGTGTATCAAGATCAACAAAATCAAAACAGGAAAACGAAAGGGAATTGTTGCAAATCTGATTAACTTAGTGGACTCAAGGAAGCTTTGGAGTTTTTTTTTGGGTTCCTAGGAGGATTAAATGTCGTTTAATTTACATAAATATATAAACCAAGATCTAATCTATTTTAAGGTACTTAAAGGTATTAACACACAAATTTGCAGAAAAATTCCAGCAAATTTCATGTGATATTGATATAATCTTTTTAGAATATAAAAAAGCCTATTAAATCTGTAAAGTGGGAACGTGAATGCAGTATGGCAAGGGTGATCTAAGAAATAGTAAGAAAAACACCTAATATATAAGCCAGAAAGAAAAAAAGTACTTGGTTAGATTTAGTAGTCTAAGTTTTAGCTTTAATACTGTTGCAAGGTATGTAATTCTGTGTTCAGAAGCTGCATTTATCAAAAATGATGATGATATACATATCGCTTCCATATCACAGAATGTTCTTGGTCAAAATTGGCTGGAGGCAAGTGATATCTTCGAGTAAACAGTATATGAAGACCATATCTTAAAATGATAGATCACCTAATTTTGTTCTGACAGAGGTTTTTGCCGCAACAAACATCTGTCATTGAAACACCAATTCAGAGATGTGGAAGCCAAATTGTGGAGGATGTTTTTTGTATTTGTCAATCCTACTCAGAAGGTTGCTGGTGTCACTTACAGAGGAGTTACAAAGGTAGTACGGAGTTATCATGTGATTGTTTCAAGGAAAATGCTATCAAAAGGCTTCTGTAAGTGCAGTATACTTTTTATCCTTGTAGCAAAATAGTAAGAAATACCCAATAAATTCTTTCCCTTTCAGCAAAGACTAGTTTAATAAAATCAAATGCATGTCTTCTAGCAATGTGCAAAACAACACTGGTCTGATTGAATATAATTCTATATTCAATTTAACTATCATAAAACATTTGCAGAAACAAACATATGAAGACATTTTAAAATGGACATTTTTCTAATCAATTATTTAAAAATGCAAACAATAGTGAACAATTGTGCTCAACTCTCTGGAGGCTTTGAGAGTGCTAATGTCTTTTTTGGGGGCGTGTGGGGGGGACGTGTGGATAAATTACAGTTGTTGCAATTTTACCTCACAAGAGCATTTAACCAAAATAGTGTACAAATGACATCAATACACTTTGTAAATTACTGATCCTGTGGACAAGTATTAGTAGAATGTCTGATTAATTGTACTGCTAGTCCAATGTTGGTTTGGAAGAAGATTCTCAGCCAGTGTATTGCAAAGTTGTCTGTTTTAATTCTAAAGCTAAGATTTAAAGAAGGTTTAAAGCATCTTTGAGTGATAGATCCTGTTATTAAAGTAAAGGAAATGTGCATGAATGACATATTCTTTACACACCTCAACTGTCAACATTTCTAATCAAATCATCCACTCTTCTCGCTGTTAAGTGATACATGCAATATACCCTGTAATAAACACCCCCAAGTCTAATGAGAGCCCCTAAGGCAACTTCAAATGTATGAATTCATTACAATTGAACAACATAATCTGCAGGGCAAAGATGCCTGTGATCTAACCTCTTTACCTCACAAGGCTTCGGTTTCGAGTGAAAAATGTTGTACATTTGTTTACAATGTATTGCTGCTGTATGAAGTATTGTTCATTCCTGTAGTACATAAGACGGGAAGGCTTAATGGAAGAAAAATCAAAGAAGCAATCTTTCATTTTGTTCTTCTATGAAAAATTCAAAGACTGAAATCTCACCCACAGAAATTTTGCAAGCATATTATTTTCCGATGTTCAGATCAATTTGTCTGTCAACCATACTGAGAGGTGGAAGGGGCCAGTGAAAGCAATTTAGCTTGTGAGGTCCTAAATAGAAATGTTTTAGAAGACCTTGTCACATGTTATGTTTTTTATATTACAGTCTGTTTTTTATTTGCTGCTGATATTATGAAACAAAATTGGTATCAATCACGTAAGTCAACTATAACCACTCCACAAATATTACTTCTGTGCATATGATTCAGGCAGAATTATTTGTAAATTAACCTTTTGCCCAAATGCAAAAAAACTGTCGACTAAAAAAAATAATGTAAGCAGCTGGTAATGTTGATTTCTTTTTCTTGGTATACGGCATTGTGCCTTTTAATTTACGATGCCCAGGTGAATTAAAGTATTTGTGTTTGGTATTGTACTTTTTAGAGACTTTATAAATGCTTCTGTTATTTTATGTTTTTCTCTGTTCAATCAATAGTGTCTTAATGCTTATTATTATTGTTGAATTTAACAAGATTCAAGCAAATAAAATACATTTAAATTGTACAGTATGTTATAACAGGGAACTATATTAAAAAAACGATCTACATTTTTTGATGTATTGAAATACATCAATATCTATCAATTGATATGTGCTGTGTGTATGTATATATATATATAATATATTATTTGACAGCGTAGAACAAATAACATGAAGCTAGCTATGCTTTGGCAGGATTACCAAGAAAATAGGATGGAGATTAATCCCATGCATCGACTCGAGAAGAATGTTTGAGAAATCTAAAATATACAGCTTGTAATCTAGATTTGAACATTGGATCCAAAAGTGATTTTTCCACCCATTTTAAAGAAGTGGAGCAAAATCGTGGCTACAAAAAAAGTAAAGCCCAAAATGACAAAGGAAGCTTGGATTTATCAGTAATATTTATTATTTCCATGCATCTTTCATGTATATGATGCATATCATGTAAATATTCCGCCAAAACATTGTTTTTTTTCCACACCAATGTTGTGCATCCCTTCCTATTGTATTACTCCAGAACAACAATGACATTTAAATAAGGAATTGAAAACGATGGTTAAAAACGTAGGCGGGGTGTGAAGTAAGAATGTATTTGGAAGAGAGTTCCAGAGAGCAGGGCCATAATAGCTGAAAGATCAAAGTTGGTACTGTAAAGGTGGGGATATTCGGAAGATAATCCATAAGATGTGGAATACATGATTGGATGACCCGTTTTGGCAATTTCAGACATGAGAAAGGACGTTGTTGTTGCTGATCCTCTTCCCACTTCTAGTGGTGTACAAGGCAGACTTCATCTGTTGTCATAGTGAGATTCTTCCCTGAAAACGGTCACTAGCCTGTCACCGGAGGCTTATAGCTTGAGGGGCGCACTTCCCGGCAAGTTTGGTTGACCAGGAGTCTCTCCTGCTCTTATCGCCTGCCTATGGTATGTTGAGAAGGTTTTGCAGGTTGATACTTAACCTGTTGGCTATGCTAGGAACATACCTTTCTTGTCCTTCAAGCCCTGGGGTGGGTCTCGAGCCCGGAACTACCGATTCAGAGGCAGTGACGCTACCCACTGCGCCATAAGATGTCCAGGAACACACGTACCTATACATTATTGTGAGATAGTGCTTGTGGGGAAGAAGGCTAAGTATTGTACAGATCATCAAATTTATTACCAGTGGTCTCGCTAAGGGACAAATCAAGAATATTTTTGAAGGCTATCATAAAAACAACTAATGGTATCATACAGTTGGCAAGAGCTGACATTGAGCTATGGAAGGTAAGGCTAATCCCTAACTTGTCCTCAGATAAGGCATTTATTTGGATGATACAGCAGTAACCCAGTTGGATAGTGTGGCAATAACTAGGCAAGTTGATGTCAGAGTTAAAGGTGTGTTGCTGTGACACAAGTTAGTTTTGAGCTGTGTAAAGTTTCAACTGATCCAAGACTTGATGTAAGGCAGAAACTCGCCCAGTACAGCTATAAATAGCACATCACTATTACGCAGTTGGACAATTCAACAACGCCCCGGAATAGATGGTGGTGGCAGAAGTGTTGAGTGGTGGTGGCAGGTGTACTTGGTGAAGCTGACCCTATACTTGGGAATAATGTGGCTATCATGTAGGTAATGAATTGAAACCAACTAAAAGTGGATCCCATAGGGTTACTAGTTTGAGGTTACGGGGTGAAAAAGCATATGAAAACATTTAGTAACTATTATCATAAATAGGAATAGAACAACTCGAGCACCGTATAGTGGAGGAGGAAAATGAAGTGGTTAACTGTATTTTAAGTACCAGAAAAGCCAAAGAGTCACATTGCAGAGAAACAAAATATTATTGATGACTTTAGCCAGTATCATCTGGGTTCATGTGAACCAAGTCAGCTCCATAGGAAAACAGCTATAGGAGCTGTTCAGGGTTCCGTTGGAACTTTTCCAATTGGTGATATTACAGAATGGCTTAACATGGAGGGAGACCAGACTTGAGCATCCATGTGCCAGAAAAAGCGATGTTACAATATACCAAATAAAATTCTGATCAGATGATTATTTTAATTATTACTATTGAAAGGAGAATACTTTGAACAATAGTTAATAGATTTACCCCACCTCTTTCAGCTTTTCTTTTTCTTTTATCCTGGATGTTTATCATTAATAGTGATTCTGCATAATGCAATGAATATATCCAAATCATATTATGTTTCCCAATAAACGATCCTATTTCTTTGACCTCCAATGAAGTATGCAATTTTATTAAAAATGTAGGTTAATTATTATAACAGACAAGATGGCATCAATTTTTCAAGCATTAAGGGACACTCGCTTTGTGAAAATAATGTGCCACAAACCTTTTTCCTGAAATTTGAGAAAAGAGAGGAACCTTGCACCATTTCACGTCCCATACATCACATGCAACATGTTTAATGATGTTTTAGCACAGTTATGCCTTTGTGTTGTGTATTTAAAAGCAACTGTTACTGAACAATTGTTGGTGAGGATAGTGCCTCACTGAAAATCAACACTCACTAACTAAGCTAAGGAGGTTATATTCGTATCAATTTCTTGTGGGAAATGGATACGAGCAATGAACTGATAATATACATCAGCCCTAGTTCAGCTGTTTAATCCCAGAGGTTCTTAAGACTGAAAGTGTGCAAAATATAAAAGTAAACTTGTAAACTGTTTAATCATGCAGGATATGTGAACCTGGTGCTATGAGAATGCTTGTGACTACTTATCCAGATGCAACAAAGAGAAATATTTTTTCCTTCATGCTCCACTAATATTATTCCTCCTAATTAATAAACAAAATAGATTGAATTGTAAACTTTCAATTTCCTAGGTGCATGCTTTTCAGAATGAGCCTTATATATTGTATATAAAGAAAAAAATGTCAATGAAACTGTTTGTTTAGTGACTCACAAATTACAGGTACTTTTTTCTTTATTTGTGTTCAGGGTTAAATTGCCTTTGCCCCAGATGCTGCCATTCCTTCTTGAAAAATTTTGAATGTTGCGCCATTTGTAGGAGCAGGATCACCATTAGAAATATAGGTAGTTCAAAGAGAATGTTCACCAACGTTTCTAAGGACACTTAGGGATGGGGCCTTGCCAACATCACCCACGTGTGGAGTCTTGAGATTTTATTGACCACAGTTTGTTGCTGCTTTGACAGTTGAGAATGGTTTTAATAGGTGAATTTACATGCTGCCTTGTTCAGAGCAGCACCCTTTGCCTTGTCCAGGGGAAAATAAACACAGCACAATCCATTTAATTTCAATATTGCTTTTTTTTTTAAGTGGTCTGGTAACCAGGTGAAGACAAAGGGTTAAGGAGGGCGCTTGCACAGCATACTGCTCCAGGCAAGTACGCTCATTATTGCTTTCAGTGAATTGGTAGCAGGTATTCACAATTTACCCTTGTTGCTCTCGGTAATGCTGGGGTTATGAATGTGTATAGCATTCAGTCCTATTTTATTTGAACTTTTCCGGTTGATGCAAATCAGCATCACTTACTGACATGACTGAAATTTGTATATATGGTATTACAGCATTTGTAAGATCCAGTAAATAAGAAATGGTTCCATATTGTTCCAGATTCATATTTCAGAGGTGGAAATTCCCAGTAGTTCATTGGTCTGTGACCAATAGAAATCCCTTCAGACCAACAATTAATCAGGCTCTAGTGATCCTTTGACCAGTTACAATTGCAGCTGTCACATCATTTGAAAAGTCAAGACCTGGCCTTACCTAATAAAAAAAAATCTGCTCGATTTGTTTGAATTTTATACACATGCTAGCACCTTTAACAGAAAGCAATATGCAGTTTTGGTGCAATGAACTGTTGTAATTTTAAAATGTAATTGATATTGTTGGTAATATTTGTGATTTAGGTTTGACCTTCATCACTTCCAACAAGATGTATGTTTCCAAAGTTCGAAATTTCAGGATTAAATTTATCTAATGTGTTCATTGTGGTTTTAGGAAATCACTGAATTATAAGAATTAATTTTGAGCACAGTTTTCACAGAACATTGCTGTTTAACTTTACAAATTAGATCAGCTTTCAAAACTTGCACAGAGGTTTTAATAAGCCTCTGCATTGTTTCGCAAAATTTCCAGCCATTTTTGTGTTACAAGATTAAATTTTCCAAGTGAGAAAATGTGAAAGAACAGTAGCTGATAATTTTTTATAGAGGAAGTATTTAGGTTTCTGTTTGACACCAGGCTATATAAATTGCTTCTGATTTTATGCACATTGTTTTTAGTTAATGATTTTCAGCTGTTTGTTGTTCCTCTGATTGCATGAAAATGTACCATATGCTCAGCCAAAGACAAATGATTAGCAAATGAAATTCTGGACAGCTGTCTGACTGAAAGCTTTGGTTGATAGCATTCTGCTATCATAATTAGCTTAAGCTTTGGGTTAATTAACTTCCTACCTGGATATGCATAATAATAGCAAACTCCAGAAAGCGAGAAGCTTTGAGTACATCAACAACATTGCTGTCTTTTTATTTGGTATTTCAAGAGCATATTATAATTTCAAGAGTGATTAATCCTGGGAATATTGTCACATACTGTACATTTTATTTGCAACCAAGATAATACTGAAACAATTTGAATCTATTAAACAGAAGAAATAGTGTTTTAAAATTGTAATTAAAGTTTCTGAAAGCAAATCACTAATTTCAAATGCTTTTGTTGGCAAGAATATCAGATGTATTGGTCTCTTGTAAAGACAGCGTGTATGGATGGGGGTGGGGGGTGGGGGGGGATGCCAACGCTAATGGATTAAAAAATAAAAATGGTAATTTTAAATTTATTCAAATGGTTCATTAAAGGAATAATTAATCTCTTTCTGCACAACTAGGGAAATACTATTAGTGATGTGCATTTACACAAAATCTAAAAGCTGCTGGTATAAAATGATTCAAATGTAGAATGTTAGCCATTCATTTTGAAAACTAGTTCCCTGCCTGATTAGCAGTAGCATTTGATTTAGAAGTAATTCATGCTGATATCTTCAGTCATGATAAAGTAGGATTTTCTAAGACACAGGAATGTAAAGCAGCCTATACATTTTCTTTCTTCCCTACATTCAGTCTGAAATACAGGTTTTCATGAAAGGGTGGCCTCTCGTCACATAACTATAGTACTTATTTTTGGACCGCGGTGGTTTGTAAATCAATTTACTGGTTGTGTGGAATGGCAAAAGAGATGACTTTGTCCTTCTTCCCACTCCTGTTTGCATGATTTACCAAAGCACTCTCTAAGATGCTCATCATCTTAAGGGTCCGCTCTGGGCTTTAGAGAACACAAGCTACTGGAGTGTATTGTGAATTTGGAGTAAAAATTGGAGTTTACATTTCCCAAAGCACCAGAGAGCCTAGCACTTAATTCTGAAATAACCCATGCTTGGAAGAGAAAAAAAGATTTTAATGATTTGAAAAAAAATATATGTTTCTGCAAGTGTGTCAGTGGACACAGAAAAGGTTTTGTAACGGCAAATTTGATTTGACTCATGAGGACTGCAGTTTAGGGCACGTGGTAGCAGTTCAGCATACCGTGCTTCAGATTTGTGTCTCCTGGTCAGTCTGTGGGTTTCACGAGTGCCCCTCTGGTCAGTTCATGAAAGTTTCATTCAGCTGTCATAAGCCATTTTTCAAAATTGGCATCATTTTGGGAGATGTTGGAGGACACCATTTTCTCAGTTTGTTTAATGAAAGGAGTGGATCCCCTAGTGGCATAGTTTTCAGTGTAGGAAGCATCATTCTCATGGTGCTAAGGCATTTGTGGAGGGATATGCGTGCTACATGACCTGTCGTAATGTGGTTTTTAAAAAGTTGCTCAGCTCGACTGTAGGTTTTAAGTAGGCACATGAGGATCTTGAATTTGAACAAAACTAAACTAAGAACGCTCACCTAAAATCACTTTCCCCATAAAAATATATGCTTATTTTTTTGAGAGTGCAAACAATACAAATAAAAGAATATCAATAACTAACACGAGCAGTTTCAAATTTGCTGTTAAGAATAAGTTATATGTAATGGAGCACTCCACAATCAGAAATTTCCATATTATTGTAATATCCCAATGTATTCAAATTTTTCTGATAATGAAGCAGTACCAGCTTCTCGATTCAGTACCTGTATAAAGAATACTGATCTGTTTAGATACAATTTAGTAAAATATAACTGTGTTTCATTGCATGCAAAATAATAATATGTAGGGCTAGAGATTCTATTTTATTTCCCCTAACGTCAGAATTATTTATCTGGCCTATTCCACCCCAGATGTGACTGGCTGGGGCATAGTCATTTATATTCAGTTTCCATGGGTCCATGTACTCATATGTACATCATTTCTGAGTTTCTGTGGCTCCCAAGAGATTTACCCTATTCATATTGGAGGTTCCATCATGTAAACCGTATAAACAACGCACAAATCTCTAATATACGACAACAATTCTCTTGAACAACACACTAATAATATGTAATATTAAAATACAAATGCTTCATACCTAGCATGTTGAAAAGATGTAGATTCTCCAGATAAACCAGCACTAATCTAGATTAATGAGGAAGAAAGGTGAATTTTTCCTGCTGTCCTCAAATGAAGAAGGATATGAGTCAATTATGCTAGAATGTTGCGACATAGCTCTTATCTACATGTGGCACTAAACAAGGATTTGTTATGGGATTTCAGAAGGCTGCATACTGCTTCAGTGTTAAGCACCCAAAACTCTAGGGGAGCAGCACTAATTTACTCTCTCGTAAAACAAAATAATATTCATAACTGCTCAAGTGGCTTGACATAAGTAATGATGGCATATGCGGGAAGATTACCACCCCAATAGTGTAATCAAGGTGCTAGGTACTAATGCAAGTTAAATTGAGACAATAATGCCGAAACTTGTGTCCTGGGATTATGAGGGTACTTAAGATGCTGACATTGGCATATTCCGACAGTGTGTCTGTCTTGTTTTGAATTCCTGTTTATAGTTAATGCCCTCAAAATTTGTATGTCGTTAACACCATGTACTGAAGTGGGAGAGAACAAGGTTTGGGAGGAAGAGATTCCCTGTCTTAGTTGACTTTTGTCTCTTCTGGTAATTGGTGGCTTTTCTGCCATATTAGAGAGCAGCTCATGAAGTACCAAGGCCCCTGAGGTCTACATAAACATGCTGCTAGCGCTGAAAGTCTTGCATTCCCAAGTGTTGGGGAATAATTTACATACTTTGAATGAAAAGTCATTTATGCCTGCAAAATTGTTATTGCTGGAACAAATTTGAATACTAGTCATATGGAAATCTGAAATAAAGTCATATTAAAATTTGATGCCCAGATCAATATTGCAGAGCCCAGGTAATTAAAGTGGTGTTGTTTATTTGGCTCGAATAAATAACAGAGGCTTAATACTGACTAATTACACACAATTTTTTCTTAATACTGCAGGATAATAATGTCAGCAATTTAAAGTGACATTAAATGAGAATTAATAAAGGAATATTCAGTCACTTTGGCTATGAGAAAACATTCAAATCAGTTTTCTTTTCTGCATAGGTGTTTATTTTTCCTAACAAAGTCTACAAGTTTATTCATATTTAACCGCAATTGGCAATATAGCTGTTCATGGTTTAGTACATATTTTAATGATATCGCTCTTTAGAAAATTCTATTTTTTTTCCCCCTCTCAGGCTCAATGTCAGGTGCAAGTTAGCAATTCTACCCTTTTAGAGGGGATCAAAGCTAAGCTGAAGGTCAGGACCTCACGCTCAGCACTCTTTTCTTATATAATAAATTGCTCGCATTGTTCATTAATTTCTGTCTCTGAAATGCCAAGTCAAGCCTTCGAAGCAATTCGCAGTGCCCATGTCCCTTGGACAGCTCTCACCATGGTCCAGTAAGACTTTCTGATGAAATTACAGGTGCAGGGAAATGCAGAATTAGAAATATATCTGATGTTGCAATACTTGTGAAGCTATAGCGTTGTTGATGACAGGACAATTCCATTTTTGACAGTTTAATTTACTGTTGCCAGTGGACAAGAGCAAAAGGAGAATGTGGGGTTAGCCACCTGCCCCCATGCACTTTGTTTCACATGCTGGGTTGCAAAATCATGACTCCCTCAACCTGTCGTGTTCAAATGAGAAGGGTTTCAGCTGGGAAATGGAATATTTCAGTGCATGTAATATTGCCTGACCTCATAAAACAAAAGAAAAAAATCTGAGATTCTGACAGCTATTATGAATCTTGTATCAGCGTCCAAATGACTCTCAGACAAGGTACTGTACATGTTTGTAATAGAGAAAAACAGGGTGCCACATTGACTTGCTATATTGAGCAAAAATGACTTGTTGGTAATTTGTTCTCAGATGTTAAAGAGACTGTTGAATTTACCAGTATGTACAGAAGAATGTTTAGCCTAGAGCAAAATTTAGAAATGGTCTGTACATAGTGGCACTCTGTTGAGGTTATCGGCAGGGTTGATTTGCAGTAAGGGGAAAGCTTAACAGCACTATAATAAATGTAGCTCTGACTCTTGAGAGGTTGAATTCTGGCTTTATAAGTTCACAGCTTTGATTCAACTAATTTGAGTAACAATACCAGCTGCTGTAGTTCAGACTTTCTCAATTTTCATTTTTTGTTCGGTAAAGATTTTATTTTCTTGTTTCAGTACAGTATTTTTCTGTACCTGCTAGAAGGAGGTAATTGTCATTAAACTTTTGCCGGTATTCAGTTCTAGGAAATAGTGTTACAAACCAACAGGGAGCAGTAACTGAATTTTGCCTCAGCTAATTGGGATGGCTTATGTGTGGACAGGTTACCCTATCTTTCTGTCTACTGCAGTGATATTTACTCATCTCTATTTCCTCAAAAAGAGCCTCATATATGATGTGGTATTCTCGGCTGCTTCTTGTTTGCAAGAACTTAAGTGCACTTGAATTAGATTGCAGCTCATGAATACAACCAGAATGTTGGCAAGTTGAGGGAAAATAAAGCTCACAGGTCAGGTTTCAAAGCAGCAAGTAGTGCCCATGTGCAGTCAGATACTCGGAACTGCCAGATAATCATTTCCTAACCCAGGGAGAGGGCAGGAAAAAGGGACAAGGGAGAGCATGGGTGAGGAACAATTTTAAAAGGCAAATAAAAGAACACAGTCAAGAAGATTAGTTTCTTTGCAATTTAATTTATCTGAAAATGAAGGTCTGTGAAAATCAATTGAATCACACCAAATAGCATTGTGTCTTTTGTTTCCTGTTTTGGTTTCTCAAACAATTGCGATTCACGGATTTTTTTCTTTCAAATAATTTTATATTGTGGCTAAAGCTCTTTGTATTTCCACTTGCTGTACTTTAAGCTTGTCACTATATGATCCCTGGTCTTGACGTTCGTATAGATGGGCTAGTTTTTCTCCTCCGGCTCGCCAGCTCTGGACAGCTTCTGTTCATTTGGCAGCTGTTGCAACGTGTACTCTCTTGTCATCTCGTTCAATATATGCTGGTGTGAAGAAGAAAGTGGGATAGGGTGGACCATTGTATTTGGTCTTTGACCTTCTGTGTTGCCCATGAGCAGTGAAGGATAACTTTTGACGAGGCATGTCAGTTGTGACAAGCAATCTAGTTGGGTTGAGTGGAAATGTGCTTTATAAGTTCTTGAAGCTGGAGTTTTGGGTATTGTATGGTGTGTGGTGCATTTGATTTAACATGTACTTACAACATTTGAATTTTATTTTGAATGAACAAAACTACTAAATTTAATCCAACAAATTCACCAGGTGCTGCTTAGCTGAGATTTCCAATTGCATCTCTTTAAATGTAATGTGTTTCTTTGCAATGTTCCAGAATTTTCAAATGCTTTCTAAGGATTCTAAGCACAATATATAACTGTTAACCCATAATATAAATTGACTGTCATTTTGTGAAATACATCTTCAATTTCGATTCTCAAATAAAGGATACAAAATATTATCTTGATAACTTCTGGATATAGAAAACAACCGTTGTAACAATCTAAGTTAGTGTTGGAAACATTTTCTTTCCTTTATGTCTCCTATCCATTAATAATAATAATCTTTATTAGTGTCACAAGTAGGCTTACATTAACACATGCAACGAAGTTACTGAGAAAATCTCCTAGTCGCCACACTCTGGCACCTGTTCATGTACACTGAGGGAGAATTCGGAATATCCAATTCACCTTACAAACACATCTTCGGAACTTGTGGGAGGAAACCCACCCAGACACGGGGAGAACATACAGACTCTGCACAGACAGTGACCCAAGCCTGGAACCAACCCCCGGGTTCCTGGCACTGTGAAGCAGCAGTGCTATCACTGTGCTACCCTATGTGCTGCCGTGCCGCCCTCGCACATCATTGCAGTTATCTTGGTTAAGAACATAGGAGCAGGAGTAGGCCATTCGGCCCATCGAGACTACTCCGCCATGTAAACAGATCATGGCTGATCATCTACCTCACTACCATTTTCCCTCACTATCCCCAAATTAATTAATATCACTGGTATCCAGAAATTTATCAATTTCTGTTTCGAACATGCTCAATGATTCAGCTCCCACCGCACTCTATGGTAGAGAATTCCAAAGTTTCATGACCCTTTGAATGAAGAAATTTTCCTTGTCTCAATCTTAAAGTAGCACGGTAGCATTGTGGATAGCACAATTGCTTCACAGCTCCAGGGTCCCAGGTTCGATTCCGGCTTGGGTCACTGTGTGGAGTCTGCACATCCTCCCCGTGTGTGCGTGGGTTTCCTCCGGGTTCTCCGGTTTCCTCCCACAGTCCAAATATGTGCAGGTTAGGTGGATTGGCCATGCTAAATTGCCCTTAGTGTTGGGTGAGGTTACTGGGTTATGTGGATAGGGTGGAGGTGTTGACCTTGGGTAGGGTGCTCTTTCCAAGAGTCGGTGCAGACTCAATGGGCCGAGTGGCCTCCTTCTGCACTGTAAATTCTATGATTAAATGGCCGACCTCCCATTCTGAGATTGTGTCTCCAGCTCTAGATTTACCATCCAGAAGAAACATCTTATTTGCATTTATCCTGTCATGCCCTGGTTTGTAAATGTCAATGAGATCACCTCGTGTTCTTCGCAACTCTGGAGAAAAGAGGCCCACTTTTCTCAATCTCTTCTCATAAGACAAACCTGCCATCCCAGTCTGGTGAATCTCCATTGCACTCCCTCTATGGCAAGTATATCCTTTAGCTAAGGCAATCAAAACTGTATGCAATACTCCAGGTGTGGTCTCACCAAGGCTCTATACGATTATTGGAAGACATCTTTACTTCTGTGTCAAGTCCCCTTGCAATGAAGGCCAACATACCATTTGTCTTCTGAATTGCTTGCTGGACCCGCCTGCTACCTTTTCATGACACATGATCAAGGACACCCAAGTGGGCATCAATACTTCCTAATCTCTCCCCATTTTAGAAATACTCTGCCCTTCTGTTTTTTTCTACCAAAGTTGATAGACTCTTCTTCACATTATATTCCATCTACCACGTTCTTACCCATTCGCTTAGCCTGTCCAAATCCTCTTGAAGCTCCCTTGCATCCTCCTCACAACATCCTCCTACATTCCCACCTCGTTTTGAGTCATCAGGACATTTATAACAGTTCCATTTGATCCCCACATCTAAATCATTTGTATAGATTGTAAACAGCTGTGGTCCCAGCACTGATCATGTGGTAGCCAACTAGTAACATCCTGTCATCCTGAGAATGACCCATTTATTCATTCCTCCTCTCTGTTTTCTGTCTGTTGTCAAATTCTTACTCCATACCTATGTTGCTCCCAAATCCCATGTACTTGAATTTTGTTTCTTAACTCCTCTGTGGGACCTTATCAAAAGTCTTCTGAAAATCCAAATACACCACATCACTGGCTCTCCCTTATTTATGCTACAAGTAACTTTCTCAAAAGACTTCAACAGGCTTATCAAACATTATTTCTCTTTCATAAATCCATGTTGACTGCCCGATCATATAATGTACTAGTACATACTTATGGATTCTAACACTTTCCCTACGACTGACATCAAACTAACAGATTTGTAGTTCTCAATTTTCTCTCTCCCTTTTTAAATAGTGGGGTCATATTTACTACTTTCCAGTCTGCCGGAGCCTTTCCAGAATCTATAGAATTTTGAAAGATCACCACTAATGCTTTATCATAAGCAACAGCCTCGTGTTAGACTTGCCAGCATCCTCTTGGAATGGCTCAGAGGAGAAAAGGGTGTTGGACAGAGTTATGTCCTCTCACCGTATTTATTCAACATCCCAGCAGAAATGGTAATGAGCGAGACACTTTATGGATTCAAAGGTGGATACCGATTGGCGGGTGGTGAATTTCGAATCTTTGATATGCTGATGACATTATTCTGCTCGTTAACTCAGTGGAATAGTTCCAGGATTGGTGGATCGACTTGACCAAGTTAACCAGAAGGACAGTCTCCTGATCAATGTCAACCAAATACAGGCGAGTGGGATGGGTGAAAAGACCGGTAAGATTCTGATTAATGGAGTTCAGCTTGAACAGGTTGGTATCTTGGAAGCACTCATCATGGAAGATGCAGAGTCCACCAAACAAATTCAGGGCAACACTTCAAGGGTCATGGTGAACTTACTTGAGAGAGTACGGAGTAACCACAGCATCTCTATAATGCAAATTTGTCTTCTGAAAGCACTTGCGTGGCTGGTGACAATGTATGAGTGTGAAAGCTGGACTGTCAAGAAGAGTGACGAGGCTCGAATTTGAAATTTAAGGACTCAGATGGATATTGAGTGTGTCATGGACGTCCAAGCAGACAAACAAGTGGCTGCTCAAGAAAGCTGGTGTCAAGAGGAATTTGTTTGAGACAGTGCTATCAAGGAAGTTCACATATTTTGTACACGTGCTGTGAACAGAAGGGGAGTGTTTGGAAAAAGAGAGATTGCAAAGTAAACACTTGGAAAAACATAAACAAGGAAGCCCCAAGATGGCATGGCTGGGGTAATGTCAGTACATCGACTAGCGTCTCTCTGGGTCAGGCAGTGAGAACAGCAGAGAATAGAAATAAGTGCAGAAAGATTGTACAAAGTGCGGCCAATTGCAAGACTGAGGATGGATGAAAGATGAGACAAGACAGCCACCAATACATCCACAATCTCTATAAGAGATGGCATATAAGAGATGGAGACAGATGGAGTTTAATCTGGACAAATGTGAGGTAATGCATTTTGGAAGGTCTAATGCAGGTAGGGAATATACAGTGAATGGTAGAATCCTCAAAGAGTATTGAAAGTCAGAGAGAGCTAGATGTACAGGTCCACAGGTTACTGAAAGGGGCAACACAGGTGGAGAAGGTAATCAAGAAGGCATACGGCATGCTTGCCTTCATTGAGTATAAGAATTGGCAAGTCATGTTGCAGCTGTATAGAACCTTAGTTAGGCCACACTTGGAGTATACTGTTCAATTCTGGTCGCCACACTACCAGAAGGATGTGGAGGCTTTAGAGAGGGTGCAGAAGAGATTTACCAGGATGTTGCCTGGTATAAGAACATAAGAACTAGGAGCAGGAGTAGGCCATCTGGCCCCTCGAGCCTGCTCCGCCATTCAATGAGATCATGGCTGATCTTTTGTGGACTCAGCTCCACTTTCCGGCCCGAACACCATAACCCTTAATCCCTTTATTCTTCAAAAAACTATCTATCTTTACTTTAAAAACATGTAATGAAGGAGCCTCAACTGCTTCACTGGGCAAGGAATTCCACAGATTCACAACCCTTTGGGTGAAGAAGTTCCTCCTAAACTCAGTCCTAAATCTACGTCCCCTTATTTTGAGGCTATGTCCCCTAGTTCTACTTTCACCCGCCAGTGGAAACAACCTGCCCGCATCTATCCTATCTATTCCCTTCATAATTTTAAATGTTCTATAAGATCCCCCCTCATCTTCTAAATTCCAACGAATGCAGTCCCAGTCTACTCAACCTCTCCTCATAATCCAACCCCTTCAGCTCTGGGATTAACCTAGTGAATCTCCTCTGCACACCCTCCAGTGCCAGTATGTCCTTTCTCAAGTAAGGAGACCAAAACTGAACACAATACTCCAGGTGTGGCCTCACTAACACCTTATACAATTGCAGCATAACCTCCTAGTCTTAAACTCCATCCCTCTAGCAATGAAGGACAAAATTCCATTTGCCTTCTGAATCACCTGTTGCACCTGTAAACCAACTTTCTATGACTCATGCACTAGCACACCCAGGTCTCTCTGCACAGCGGCATGCTTTATATTTTATCATTTAAATAATAATCCCGTTTGCTGTTATTCCTACCAAAATGGATAACTTCACATAATGTATGGAGGGCATTAGCTATGAGGAGCAGTTGAATAACTCGGTTTGTTCTCACTGGAACGACGAAGGTTGAGGGGCGACCTGATAGAGGTTTACAAAATTATGAGGGGCATAGACAGAGTAGATATTCAGAGTCTTTTCCCCAGGTAGAGGGGTCAATTAGGAGGGGGCATAGGTTTAAGGTGCAAGGGGCAAGGTTTAGAGTAGATGTACGAGGCAAGTTTTTTACACAGAGGGTAGCGGGTGCCTGGATCTCGCTGCCGGAGGAGTTGGTGGAAGCAGGGACGATAGTGACATTTAAGGGGCATCTTGACAAATACATGAATAGGATGGGACTAGAGGGATACAGACCCAGGAAGTGTAGAAGATTATAGTTTAGTCGGGCAGCATGGTCGGCAGGGGCTTGGAGGGTCAAAGGGCCTGTTCCTGTGCTATACTTTTCTTTGTTCTTTGTTTAACCAACTCCTTCAACATCTTGAGATCTAGTTCATCTGATCCAGAGGATGTATCAAACTTCAATCCAATTAATTTTCTCAACTACTACTATTTATTAATATCTTTCACTTCTTTATTTTCCACCTGTTGCTTGGTTCCCTAGTCTTTCTGGGATAAGTTCTGTATCTCCCTCCATGATGACGGACACAAAGTAATTGCTTAGTTTCTCTACCATTTCCCTATTCTCCTATTCTCCTTTATAGGTTCTCCTGTTTCTGCCTGCATTGGACTCTCGTTTCTCCTTGCTAACCTTTTCCTTTGCACATACCCAAACAAAACTTTTTATACTACTTCTGTGTTCACATTCCTTTCCATTTTCTTCAGTTTCTTTGTCTTCCTTTTCTGGATTCTAAATTGCTCCCAATCCTCAGGCTTTACTACTTTTCATGGCAACCTCATAAGCCACTGTCTTTGATCTAATACAGGCTGTCCAACATTTTGCTCAGGGGGATCCCATATTTGTATATTTTTCTCACTCAAGGGCCGATGAGAACATTTCGGAAAGATAATATTTGGCACTGCAATAAACCGAAGTTCAAAAACAAAATTTGAGGTTTTAATGAAAGAAACAATTGCTGAGCAAATGTACAGCAATGCTATTAAATTGTTACGTTAAAAAGAGTATGTAACAAAACCAGACAGGTTGTGAAAGGGTCAGTGTATGTGAGTGGGTGGGGTATGTGTTGGTGTGGTGGCGAGTGTGAGTAAGTGGGAAAACTGAGATTGGGCGTGAGGCAGACTAACACTCACCTCTGCAGACTCATTCAGTGTCTCGCATCAACTCCCACACATTCACTCAGTCACTTGCACTCATCTCCACGTGCATATTCAGCCACTCACACCCCACACACGCCTCCCCGAGCCAGACCCCCCACACGTCTTCCCGAGCCAGACGTCACATCGTCTTCCCCCTTGAGGGAGAATATTGAGGCTGTCCAAGGTTTGGCAGCGCTCCTATGGGAGCATATGCACAACCCCCTTCCCACTACTCCAAAAGCTTAGAGCACCCGCCAGACACACTTTCTCTCTCAAATCACACACACACCAGTAGTCAGTTTTCTACCACAGCCTGCTAGTCACTCCCTCCCCTGCCACAGCTGCCCGGCCTGGTTTGCGCCCGCTCTAACCCACCCATTCCCATTGAACTTAATGTTCCAGTCTGATCTCCTCAGTCATAAGGAAAGATACAAAAAACTCCACCTATTCCTGTAACCCAGTAACCCCACTTAACCTTTTTGGACACAATGGGTAATTTAGCATGGCCAATCCACCTAACCTGCACACCTTTGGAAATCGGAGCACCCAGAGGAAACCCATGCAGACACGGGGAGAATGTGCAGACAGTGACCCAAGCTGGGAATCAAACCTGGGACCCTGGTGCTGTGACACAACTGTGCTACCGTGCTGCTGTAGTTTCTCCTCACTCTGTTTTAAATTTGCTACCTCTTATCCGAAGTCTATGATCTCTCGTTCTAGAATTGAGCCATTGACTGTCCGACCATCCAACTATTTTGTGTATTTTTCCCAATCCACCAGAGGCAACTTGCTGCTCATACCTCCTTAGTTTCTTTTGTTCAGATTTAAGACCCTTCTAGTTCAAAATGAACTATATCACTTAAAAACTCAAATATAAAATTCTGTTATATTATGGTTGCTATTTCCTGGAGATTCCTTTTCAGCAAGGTTATTAATTAGCCTGTTCTCATTACATGATACTAAATCTAAAATAGCTCGATCCCTAATTTGTTCTTCAACATACTGCTTCAGAAAGCCATCTCGTATACATTGCAGTAATTCATCCTCCACAGCTTTAGTGCTAATTAGGTTTACTCAGTCAATAAATAATTTGAAGTCGCCATTATTACTCTATTACCCATGTTACATGCAGCTCTAATTTCCTGATTTATATGGTCCATAATGTTACCACTACAGTTTGGTAGCCTATAAACAACTTCCTCCAATGTTTGCTGCCTCTTGCTGTTGCTTAGCTCTACCCAAACTGATTCTACATCTTTATCCTTCAGTCTGACCAATGTCTTCCCTTATTAACAGTGCTACCTCACCTTTTCCTTTTTGCCTATCCTTCCTAAATGACAAATAACCTTGAATATTCATTTCCCAGTCTCCAACACCTTGTAACTACGTCTCCATAATGACTATTCAATCATACTAATTTTCCTCTCTTTGTGCCTTCAAATCACCTACCTTGTTGCAAAGGCTGCGTCCATTCAGATAGCGCGCCATTAACGTTGTCATTTAAATATTATTCCACACTCTTATCCTATTTGGTCCTGGCCTTTGCTCTTTCTGCCTTCGAATTTGCTTACTTTTCTACAGTTTTGTTTCGCTCCAATCTGAGCTCCCTCTTCAGTTTGCAATCCCTGTCGATCTAGTTTAAACGCTCTCCAGCGGCATGAGCAAATCTCCCTTCGAGGATGTTAACCCCAGTCCTGCCAGGGTGCAAACAATCCATCTTGTACAGGTCCACCTGACTCAGAACCAGTCCCAATGCGTCAGGAATCTGATGCCAACCAATTCTCCAACCACGTGCTCAATCATTCAGTCCTCCTATTCCTATGCTCACTAGCACATGGCACTAGGTGTAATCCCAAGATTAATGCTTTTGATATCCTTTAATTTATTTCCTTACTCCCTAATAACTGCTTTCAGGACTTCATCCCTCTCCCTACCTGGTCCTTGGTACCAATATGGACCACGACCTCTGGCTGTTCATCGTCCCCAGAAGAATGTATGGGGATGTTCCGTGACATCCTTGACCCTGGCAACCAGGGAAGCAGGCTTTGTTGTATCTGCCCCTGTTTTCTTTTTGTGCTGTTGAGCAGGAAATATATTTCTGCTGAGTGCAATAACTTTTGCCAGTATTTCTTTCCTTCCCCAACCCCATTACCAAATTAAATATTGTCCTTCATGCAAAAGATTCCATGTTTTAAGACTTCCCTCCAACAATCAAACTAAAGTCAACTGATTTAAACATTACTTGGGAAAGACATTGATTTGTAACAAAACCGAAAACCCCGGGCCAAATTTATACACTACACCGCACTCTCAGCAGAAACGAAGCCTGGCTTTTAGACCATAAGACATAGGAGCAGAATTAGGTCACTCGGCCCATCGAGTCTGCTCCTCCATTCAATCATCGCTGATATTTTCTAATCCCCATTCTCCTGCCTTCTCCCCGTAACCCCTGATCCCCTTATTAATCAAGAACCTATCTATCTCTGTCTTAAAAACATTCCGTGATTTGGCCTCCACAGCATTTTGCGGTGAAGAGTTCCACAGATTCACCACCCTCTGACTGAAGAAATTCCTCCTCATCTCTGTTTTAAAGGATCATCCCTTTAGTCTGAGATGGTGTCCTCTGGTTCTAGATTCTCCTACAAGTGGAAACATCCTCTCCACGTTCACTCTATCCAGGCCTCGCAATATCCTGTCAGTTTCAATAAGATCGCCCCCCCCCCCCCCGTCCTTCTAAACTCCACCGAGTACAGACCCGACGCCTCAAACTGTTCTTCATATGACAAGTTCTTCATTCCAGGGATCATTCTTGTGAACCTCCTCTGGACCGTTTCCAAGGTTAGCATATCCTACCTTGATTACGGGGCCCAAAACTGGGCACAATACTCCAAATGGGGACTGGCCAGAGCCTTATACAGCCTCAGAAGTACCTCCCTGGTCTTGAATTCTAGCCCTCTTCACATGAATGCTAACATTGCATTTGCTTTTTTAACTGCCGACTAACCTGCACGTTAACCTTAAGAGAATCGTGCACAAGGACTCCCAAGTCCCTTTTTATGCAAATAATTTGCTTTAGGAAATGATTCCTAAGGCAGTTCCCCATTTAGAAATAGTCTATGCCTAAATTCCTCCTTTCAAAGTGCATAACCTCACACTTTTTCACATTGTATTTTATCTGCAGCCTCCTTGCTTCCTTGCTTACTACCTGTCCCTCTGCAGATCTTTGTATCATCTGCAAACTTAGGCAACAGTGCCTTCAGTTCCTCTTCCAGATCATTAGTGTTCTTCTCAGCTTTAACAATATTTCTCTCTCCATTCCACAAAGGTGAATCTTCCAGTATGTTTTAAACAGTACCCTTCATTCAGTCTTCTGTGTATACTCAAATAGACTTCCAGTACCAAGGTACCTTCCAGCGACTCCTTGGTCTTTAACTCTCTACCAACCTTGTTTCTGCGAACCGAGAATCTGTGCTCACCTACCCTGTGCTGGATAGTTACCCAAATGCAGACCTGGGCCGGGATTCTTCCTTTGCAAGACTGTGTTGACGCTGGGATTGAATTATGTATGATTTGCGTTCCCCTTAGGGGCGCTAGTTCCAGAGCAATTCAGGACACGCTAATGGACCAGCTCTCTGCCCACCTGAAATTAGAGCGATTCTAATTGACACTGGCATCCGATTCGCTGGGGCCGGAATTGGTGCTGGCACCATAACTAGCTGGAGCTGCTGATAAGCACTCCACACACTCATTCTAGCCAGGAAGATGGCCCTGCGAAGAGCAGCACGCTTTATGGATGAAGAGCTGGACCAAATGCTAGATGCGGTGGAGAAGAGGTGGGGCTCCCTCTTCCCCAGGATGGGCATGAGGCTACTACCTGTCGATGTCAACTGAGCCTGGGCAGAGGTGGTCAGTGTTGTGGCCCTCACCAGGCGGACTGGCATGCAGTGCCGGAAAAAGATGAATGACCTCCTTAGGTCAGCTCAGGTGACTCACCACCTCTGTACCTCTGGCATCACTCCCATCCCTCACTCCAACCCCCAGCCCCCACTCCCCTAGAGGACAATTAAAGCCCATCAACCTTACATCCCATGCTGCACCAAACACCAACACCTGTATTGTGCTCTTTGCCAGTGCTCTTTGCCTTGCACACACAGGCCACCTGCTACAGATCTTCTGTTTAATTAGCATCCAGGCATCTCATCAGGTCCAAGATCTGCCCCCTAGGATAAGACGGCCCATAACCACCAAGAGTGGGAGAAGACCGGAGAGGGCCCGCCAGACCTCGAGTTTTCTCACCACAGCTGAGTAGAGGACGATTCAGTTAGCCGGGGAGATAGAAGAGAGGGCTATTTCCCAGGCAAAGGTCGGCATGGCACAGCCAAGTGACCCTTAATTCAAAGTAATGTCCCCATAGCAAGTGAGTCACCCCTCGACCCCAGATCACTTCTTCCCGAGTCTTGTCTTTTGTCTTGCAGGATCACTATTGGATCAGGCTGGCCCATCCTGGGAATCTCACCCCAGCCCCAACCCTAGCACGTACTGGATGACCAATCCGGGAGGACAGCAACTTTTCAGTACTGCACTCCCTGCACCCTCCACCGTTCCAGAGACTGTCACCTCGGTGGTTCATATTAGTGAACCTGAGAGATCCTGGGACACACTCTGGTGTGCATGTCACACATGCTGCAGCACAACAGCTGGAGGGAGGCATTCCCGAGGGAGTCGAAGGGCTGCCCGATCCCAGGAATTAGCTGTAGTTCAGAAAGGTATTGCACTTCTGGAAAGAATGATCCCATCACTGGTGAAGATGCAGATGCAGAGCCAGAGTCGACATGAAGGGGGTGTCAGCAATATTCCAGCATCTGCAGGTGCAGTTGGATGAGTCCAACCACCTTCAGGTGCAGGAGATCGTATCGACAATGCGTTGTACCCAGGCTAACACCGAACAGGTGGCCTCCATGGTGGAAGCCTTGGGTGAGAAAGTCACAGACATTGTCAAGACATTTGGCTTGAGGCAAACTGTGCGATAGATGGCTACGGCTCAGGACAGGGATGCCCAGTCACAGGCAGACATGTACTGGGCCCACATGGACATTGCTGCGGAACTTGGCCCAGGCACCGAGGGTGTGAAGAACATTGGCTGGGCGCTGACTGACCTGGGAAAGTCACAGAGGGACATGACCTTGGTGCAGAGGAAGATGTCGCACTTGCTGAGGGATATGTCCCAGTCTACACGGCCGAGGGCATCAAAACCCTGGTTGAGATGAGAGCGGGCCTTCTGGACTGGCAGCACCAGCAGATGGATTGGATTGGATTGGATTTGTTTATTGTCACGTGCACCAAGGTACAGTGAAATGTATTTTTCTGCGAGCAGCTCAACAGATCATTAAGTACATGGGAAGAAAAGGGAATAAAAGAAAATACAAATAGGGCAACACAAGGCATACAATGCAACTACATAAGCACCGGCATCAGGCTGAAGCATACAGGGTGTAGTGTTAATGAGGGTCAATCCATAAGAGGGTCATTTAGGAGTCTGGTAACAGTGAGGAAGAAGCTGTTTTTGAGTTTGTTCGTGCGTGTTCTCAGACTTCTATATCTCCTGCCCGATGGAAGAAGTTGGAAGAGTGAGTAAGCCAGGTAGGAGGGTCTTTGATCATGCTGCCCGCTTTCCCCAGGCAGCGGGAGGTGTAGATGGAGTCAGTGGATGGGAGGCAGCTTTGTGTGATGGACTGGGCGGTGTTCACGACTCTCTGAAGTTTCTTGCGGTCCTGGGCCGAGCAGTTGACATACCAGGCTGCGATGCAGCCAGATAGGATGCTTTCTATGGTGCATCTGTAAATGTTGGTCAGGGTTAATGTGGACATGCCTAGTTTCCTGAGGAAGTATAGGCGTTGTTGTGCTTTCTTGGTGGTAGCGTCGACGTGGTGGACCAGCACAGATTTTGAAAGATGTGCACCCCTAGGAATTTGAATCTGCTAACCATCTCCACCTCGGCCTTGTTGATGCTGACAGGGGTGTGTACAGTACTTTGCTTCCTGAAGTCAATGACCAGCTCTTTAGTTTTGCTGGCATTGAGGGAGAGATTGTTGTCGCTGCAGCACTCCAGTAGGTTTCTCTATCTCCCTCCTGTATTCTGACTCGTCGTATTCGAGATCCGGCCCATAATGGTCTTATCGTCAGCAAACTTGTAGATGGAGTTGAAACCAAATTTTGCCATACAGTCGTGTGTGTACAGGGAGGTAGGAGCTAAGTACAGCAGCCTTGCGGGGCCCTAGTATTGAGGAGTACTGTGGAGAAGGTGTTGTTGTTCATTCTTACTGATTGTGGTCTGTTGGTCAGAAAATCGAGGATCCAGTTGCAGAGTGGGGAGCCAAGTCCTAGGCTTTGGAGCTTTGATATGATCTTGGCTGGGATTATGGTGTTGAAGGTGGAGCTATAGTCAATAAATAAGAGTCTGATGTAGGAGTCCTTGTTGCCAAATGCTCTAGGGATGAGTGTAGGGCCAGGGAAATGGCGCCTGCTGTGGACCGGTTGCGACGGTATGCGAATTGCAGTGGATCAAGGCATTGTGGGAGTACCGAGGTGATGCGCTTCATGATCAACCTCTCGAAGTACTTCATTCCGACTGAAGTCAGGGCCATCGTACTGTAGTCATTGAGGCACATTGCCTGGTTCTTCTTTGGCACCGGTATGATGGTGGTCTTCTTGAAGCAGGTGGGGACCTCAGAGTGGAGTAGGTATAAACGTCCACGGACACCTCTGCCAGCTGGTCCGCACAGGCTCTTAGTGCACAACCAGGGATCCCGGTTCGGGCCCATCGCCTTCCGAGGGTTCATTTTCAGGAAGGCCAATCTGACTTCAGAAGTTGTGATGGTGGTATGCGTGGCTTTATGGGGCTGCTGGGGCACTTGACAGCGGATTGTTTGTTACCTGCTCGAACCGAGTATAGAATGCATTGAGTTCATCAGGGAGGGGTGCGCTGCTGCCAGAGATATTGCTCGGCTTCGCTTTGTAGTCCATTATGTTGTTTAATCCTTGCCACAACCGCCGATTGTCTGTCTGTGATTCTAGCTTGGTTTGATATTCTCCTTGGCATCTCGGATAGCTTTGCAGAGGTTGTACCTGGATTTCTTGTATAGGTCAGGGTCGTCTGACTGAATGCCTCAGATCGGTCCTTCAGGAGGTAGCCAATCTCGCGATTGAGCCAATGGTTTCCGGTTGGGGACGTACGTACTGCTTTCTTTGGTACGCAGTTGTCCACACATTGTGCTGATGAAGTCTGTGATGGCGGTGGCATACTCATTAAGTTGGTCACTGAGTTCTTAAATGGACAAGCCCACTGTCTCTAAGCAGTCACATAAGAGCTCTTCTGTTTCCTCAGACCGCACTGCACAACCTTCTTAGCTGGATTCTCCCGCTTTAGCTTCTGCTTGTATGCCGGAGAAGGAGCACGTCTTAGGTCTGATTTCCAAGGGTGGTTGGCGGATGTGAACGGTAGGCGCCCATGATTTTGAGTAGCAGTGGTCAAGAGTGTTCTCGCCCCTAGTGGGCTCAGGATTAGCTGATGGAATTTTGGCAGTGCACTCTTGAGGTTGGCCTTGTTGAAGTTTCCAGCCACGATGAACAAGGCCTCCGGGTGTTCTGTTTCGTAGTTGTCCAGCGCCTTCCTCACTTCTGCCTGGGGTGGGATGTAGACAGCTAAATACTGGCTGAAGTGAACTCATGTGGAAGATAGTATGGGTGATACTTCACGGTCAGGTATTCCAGGTCCAGGGAGCAGTATGTAGCCAAATCCAAGTATCAGGAGGAGTTGATGAGCAGGCACACCCCTCTACCCTTTCCTTTGCCTGATGACGCAGTGCGGTCCGCCTGATGAATTGAGAAGCCCTCAGGTTGTATGGCACAGTCCGGTGAGGCGCGGGTGAGCCATGTCTCTGTGAAACAGCACACAGCAGTCTCTTACTTCCCTCTGAGAGGTAGGTCTGGCGTTAAGATCATCCAGCTTGTTTTTGATCGCTTGGACGTTTGCCAGGAGTATGCTGGGGCGAAGGGACTTGAAACCACATTGCTTCAGTCTAACTTGCAGACTGGCGCGTTGCCCTCGCTTCCTCGGTCGTCGGCTGTGGCTGAATGATCCTAGGATCCGACCTTGTGGAAGATAGGTGGTTGCGTCTGGCGGGGTCCAGGGTGCTGGCGGAGACCAGGGTGCTGGCTATGTTTCCAGGGTCGCGTCCAGCACGGTCCCGGGCACTAGTTGAGGTAGAGGGGGCATGTTTGCGATCTGGATGTGTCCCGGCATTCCGCGAGCACAGGAATACCTTGCAGAGCGTTTGGGTCCTCGCATGGTGTCTCCGCCATTTTGGGGGTGCTGGGTCATGGGCAGGGGCTTCCTGAGGCCGGTTGGGCTGAGTCCTGTGGTCTGTTTCCTCCCTGGGTGCTCCTGGGGTCGGGTCTTGAAGTAGGCCCGGTCGGGCCTCCACGTGGATTTTTCTTTCTTCCATCTCCAGGTAGGTCGGGTTGCTGGGCTGGTCTCTCGGGGTTGAGTTGGGCCGGGCCTGGTCGGGAACTCCTGGGACTGGGCCGGGCGATCCGGGGCTGGCGTCAGTTGTTAGGCCAGGTTGGGAGCTCCGGGTCGGCTCCAAATCGAGGTCGGGGCTTCACACCCGGTTTGGGCCCGATCCACTTCCAGGTCATGGAGGTCAGGTCGGGTCAAAAGGTCTCCACGGAACTCGGAGGATGTTCAAGCCTGTAAGAAAAGATAAAAGAGAGAGGTTAGTAATAATGTTAGTCTTAGAATTAAATTTCAAAAGATTAGAACAAGTATAAGTTGAGTAAAAAGTGGATCCGTTGGGGAGAGCTCACAGAGAGTCGCCTCGCTCCATCTTCTGTATTCGCCTGTGTCCGCAACCTCCTTGCATCTGCAAGGGCAGGTGCAGCCAGGTAGATTGCAAGCATTCCTGGCTGTATTCCGAAATTCATGTTCTGAGGGTGAAAGAGAAGATATGGTCGCAAGAAGAGGATACCTTTGCACATCCAGATCCAACAGGCTATGTGGGGACAGAGTTGCCATCCCATCCCCAACCTTTGGCCTTTCCTCCCCGATACATTGCCTTCCACACTGCAACCCTGGACCCGGCAGTGGGTAGAACCGAGGAATCTCTATCCTCACCCACCCTCACAGTGAGCAGTCAGCAGGGTGAGCAGCCAGGTGCCTGTAACTTATGCCAAATGGGTCTGTTTAAAACGTGTACTGCAGCAATGGGAGTCTGAGCCCAACCACCTGGTCCCGAGTCCACCAGGTCGCTCCTGGCTACTACCTTCCCTTAGCCCCAGCCCTGACAGCCAGCCCCCAGCAAGCGCTACAGTTATAAACATTTTGTACAACTCTGCTTACCTTCCTTTTCCACCTCAGCCATGGCGCCCAGTCTCCATTTGTAAATAGAACAAAGAACAGTGCAGCACAGTATAGGCCCTACAGCCCATGATGTTGTGCCGACCATTTATCCTAATCTCAAATCAATGTAATCTACACCCCTTCAATTTACTGCTGTCCATGTTCCTGTCCAAGAGTCATTTAAATGTCCCGAATGACTCTGACTCCACCACCTCTGCTGGCAGTGCATTGCACGCACACACCACTTTCTGTGTCATGAACATCTCTGACATCTCCCCTACACCTTCCTCCAATCACCTTAAAATTATGTCCCCTCGTGACAACCATATCCGCCCTGGGGAAATGTCTCTGGCTAGCCACTCTATCCATGCCTCACATCACCTTGTACACCTTTGTCAAGTCACCTCACTTCCTTCTTCGCTCCAGAGAAAAGCCCTAGCTCCCTCAACCTTTCTTCATAAGATGTGCCCTCCAGTCCAAGCAGCATCCTGGTAAATCTCCTCTGCACCTTCTCCAAAGCATCCACATCTTTCCTATAATGAGGCGACCAGAACTGAACACAATACTCCAACTGTGGTCTAAAGCTGCAGCAAAACTATGCGGATCTTAAACTCAATTCCCCCATTAATTAAAGCCAACAGGCCTTCTTAACAACCCTATCAATCTGAATGGCAACATTGATGGATCTATTTACATGGACCCCAAGAACCCTCTGTTCCTCCACACTTCCAAGAATCCTGCCTTTAACCCTGTATTCAGCATTCAAATTCGACCTTCCAAAATTAATCACTTCACATTTGTCTAGGTTGAACTTCTCGGCCCAGCTCTGCATACAGTCAATGTCAGGTTGTAACCTGCAGCAGCCCTCAACACTATCTACAACTCCACGAACCTTCGTGTCATCAGCAAACTTACTAACCCGCCATTCCACTTCTTCATCCAAGTCATTTATAAAAACCACAAAGAGCAGAGGTCCCAGAACAGATCCCTGCAGGACACCACTGGTCACCGACCTCCAGGCGGAATACTTCCCATCCACTACCACTCGCTGTCTTCTTTCGGCCAGCCAATTCTGTATCCAGACAGCCAAATTTCCCTGTATCCCATGTCCCTAACTTTGTGAATGAGCCTACCATGGGTAACCTTATCAAATGCCTTACTGAAATCCATATACACCACATCCACTGCCCGACCTTCATCAATGTGTCTCGTCACATTCTCAAAGAATTCAATGCGGCTTGTGAGACATGACCTGCCCCTCACAAAGCCATGCTGACTATTTTTAATCAAACTATGTTTTTCTCAATAAACATAAATCCTATCTCTCAGAATCCTTACCAATATTTTCCTTACCACAGGCGTAAGACTGACTGGTCTGTAATTCCCTGTGATTTTCCTATTCCCTGTCTTGAAAGGGGAACAACATTCACCTCACTCCAATCATCCAGTACTACTCCAGTGGAGAGTGAGGATGCAAAGATCATCGGCAACTGTGCAGCAATCTCCTCCCTCGCTTCCTGTAAGAACCTTGGGTATATCCCGTCAGACCCAAGGGAGTTATCTATCCTGATGCTTTTCAAAATTTCCAGCACATCCTCCTTCTTAATATCAACCTGTTCGAGTCTATTAACCTGGTTCACACTGTTCTCATGAGCAACAAGGTTCCTCTCTCTAGTGAATACTGAAGCAAAATATTCATTTAGGACCTCCCCCATCTCCTCTGACTCTAGGCACAAGTTCCCTCCACTATCCCTGATCGGCCCTACTCTCACTCTGATCATCCTCTTATTTCTCACATAAGTGTAGAACGCCTTGGGGTTTTCCCTCAACCTTCCCACCAGGGCTTTTTCATGCCCCCTTCTAGCTCTCCTATGTCCATTTTTGAGTTCCTTCATGGCTACCTTGTAATTCTCTAGAGCCGTGCCAGATCCTTGTCTCCTCAACCTTATATAGACTTCCTTCTTCCTCTTTTCTTTTTTTTAAATAAATTTAGAATACTCAATTCATTTCTTTTCCAATTAAGAGGCAATTTAGCATGGCCAATCCACCTAGCTTGCACATATTTTGGGTTGTGGGGGCAAAGCCCATGCAAACATGGAGAGAATGTGCAAATTCCACACTGACAGTGACACAGAACCAGGATCGAACCTGGGACCTTGGAGCCGTGAGGACGCTGTGCTATTCCTCCTTTTTCTTGATTAGAAGCTCCAGTTCTCTTGTCATCCAAGTCTCACCTTACCATTCTTTTCTCGTCTATGTGGGCCAAAACTATCCAGCGCTCGCAGCAAGTGCTTCTGATACAACCTCTCATTACTGTTGTGCATTTCCCCAAGAGCAACTATTCCACTTTATGCTCCTCAATTCCTGTCTGATAGCAGGATAATTTCCCAATTAAATACCTTCCCATACTGTCTGTTCCTATCCCGCTCCATGACTGTGGTAAAGGTCAAGGAGGTGTGGTCACTGTCACCGAAATGCGCTCCCACCGAGACATCTGACACCTGGCCTAGTTCGTTGCCAAGCACCAAGTCTAATATGGCCTCCCCCTAGTTGGCCTATCTACATATAGAGTCGAAACCTTCCTGTACACACCTGACAAAATCTGCTCCATCCATACCATTTGCAGTTAGGAGGTTCTAGTCAATATTAGGGAAGTTCAAGTCACCCATGACAACAGCTCTGTTACTTCTGTACCTTTCCAAGATCTGCCGCCCAATCTGTTCCTCCATCTCTGCTGCTATTGGGCGGGTCTGTGGAAAACTCCCAATAAAGTAGGACTGCTCCTTTCTTGTTTCTGACTTCCACCCATACCGACTCAGTAGACAAACCCTCCTCGACTACCTCCTTTTCTGCAGCTGTGATGCACTCCCTAATTAACAGTGCCACTCCCCCTCTTTTATACCTCCCTCCCTATTCTTCTTAAAACATTCTGAACCCTGGAACATCTAACAACCTTCCTGCCCCTGTAAATCCAATCCTCCTTAATGGCCACAACAATGCAGTTCCATGTACTGATCCGTGCTCTAAGTTCACCTCCATTATTCCTGACAGTCCTTGTAGACATACTTTAACCCAGGGGTGGGCAACTTTTCCGTGCAAGGGCCACCATTCAGAAATTCACAATTTTAAAGGGCCGCATAGTATATTAATTAATAGTCCCGGTTGTAACCAATTAGCCGTGCGGCATTACCTCAGCGCTTCCCCCGGCGGCATCCTGCTTTAGCCCTCTTTTTCTTACTTTTCAAAAATGGCGCTTCACCCGGTATGATTCTGGGCGCCTCATATAGAACATAGAACACAGAACAGTACAGAACAGGCCCTTCGGCCCTCGATGTTGTGCCGAGCAATGATCACCCTACTCAAGTCAACGTATCCACCCTATACAGTAAACCCACAGCAACCCCCCCATTAACCTTATTTTTAAAAAAAAATTTTAAAAAACACAATTTACAAAAAAAAAAAATTTTTTTTTTTTTTTTTGACTTGATCTTGGTGGGGCCGCATAAAGACCTTTGGCGGCCGCATGCGGGCCCGCGGGGGCCGTAGTTTGCCCACCCCAGCTTTAAACCATTCCACCGAGTGTCTTTGCCCTATCAACTGCCTATCCTTCTTCACAGGCTCGCTGCATACTATTTTCTGCCTGTTCAACAGCTACCCTATCCTCTGATCCATAGCTCTGGTTCCCATCCCCCTGCCAAACTAGTTTAAACCCTCCCGAAGAGCTCTAGCAAACCTCGCACCCAGGATATTGGTGCCCCTCCAGTGTAGGTGCAATCCATCTTTCATGTACAGGTCCAACCTTCCCCAGAAGGTATCCCAATGATCCACATAGTTGAAGCCTTCCCTCCTGCACCAGCCCTGTAGCCGCGTGTTCAGGTGCACTCGCTCTCTGTTCCTTGCCTCACTTGCACGTGGCACAGGTAGCAATCCTGAGATCACTACTCTGCTTGTCCTGCTCTTTAGCTTCCAACCTAACTCCCTAAATCTCTTTTTTAGATCCTCATCCCTTTTCTTATCCATGTCGTTGGTGCCTATGTGCACCACGACTTCTGGTTGCTCCCCCTCCCCCTTAAGAATCCTGTAGACTCGATCCGAGATATCCCTGATCCTGGCACATGGGAGGCAACATACCTTCCGGGAATCTCGTTCGCGACCACAGAATCTCCTATCCATTCCCCTAACCATTGTGTCTCCTATCACAATTGCTTTCCTATTTTTCCCTTCTCTTCGGAGCCACAGAGCCAGGCCGCTCGGGCCTTCCCCCGGTAGGTCCCCCCCCCCCCCCCCCCCCCCCCCCTCGCCTCCCAACAGCATCCAAACCGTATACTTGTTTTGAAGGGAACGGGTACGAGGGATCCTTGCACTGTCTGACCGTTCCTTTTCCTTCCCCTGACTGTAACCCAGCTACTCTTCTCCTGCACCTTGGGTGTGGCTACCTCCCTGTAACTCCTCTCTAACACTTGGATAAATTGCTGGCTTTTAAAGCAGACCAAGGCAGACCAGCAGCACGGTTCAATTCCCATACTAGCCTCCCCGAACAGACACCGGAATGTGGCAACTAGTGGCTTTTCACGGTAACTTCATTTGAAGTCTACTTGTGACAATACGTGATTTTTATTTCATTTTCATTTCATTTTCCTCTGTCTCTCGGATGATTCGAAGTTGCTCCAGCTCCAGTTCCCTAACGTGGCCGAGGGTGCACTTTCTGCAGGAGTAGTCAGTGGGAACACCAGTGGTGTTCCTCACCACCCACATCCGACAGGAGGAGCATGCAACTGCCCTAGCTTCCATCCACTCTGATCTGAATTCCCAAAGAGATTTAAAAGGGAAAAAAAATTAAACTCCCGTTATGCTCTTTAAAAAAAAATATATATATATATATATATATACTGCTGCTACTCTCAAGTGAACCCTCTAAAATTGGTGATTCTGCTAAATGATATAAAGATAGCTTGCTGCCCCCAAAAAACAAACAAACAACTTTTACCTTACAGAATGTAGCTGCCCCATGAACCACTGATACTCCGCCCTCCGACTCTGCTCCCAGTCAGCTGCACTCTCTGTAAGCTCCCAGCTCCCTTCACGCTCTTTGAGAAAATGTAGGAATTGAAATGAAATGAGCACCTTGCTCCCTCCTCACCTAACTCCCTCAGTCACCAAACTCTCACTATAGCACTGAAATGCACCCAAATTCAGCACTCCAGTGGAATACCTGTAGCAAACCTTGCCGCGTGGCTTCCGCCTGAGAAGGGCAGAGCACCGTGGAGGTCTGGAACATACTGGGTCAGATAATGCACTAACGGTATTTAAATGCAGACAAGTACATTACGGAACAGTTCAAATGTGACTTTAGATAGAATGCAAGACAGAATAATATCTATCGAAATGGTACATGGCATTTTGACATGCCTCTCTCTACTTACGTTATAGTTAGTGTTTACAATTTATATTTGATCTGAAATATCCTTTGATATATATAACCCAAGGGGTTTGCATGGGTATCAGCTTGTTGGGATACAGAAGGAGGACCAAAGACTCTGTTTTTTCTTCTTTGCGCCTTTGTAGCAGCTCACTGAACCGCAGTATAGTCCTGAACCTTGGAATGTTCAATGACACCTGGTGATGGTCAGCTGGAAGTCTCTACAACTTTCGGGTAGACCAAAGAGAATCTTTCACTGAGTTGATGGTCCTTCAGCAGCAGTTGATATTTGTCTCAATGTGCGATCCTTGGAACTTCGATAAAGCACAGAGACCTAGTTATCCAGCTGCTTAGGGTGAACCGCAACAAAAACCATTGCATTTATTTCCCAACCTCCTTTGGCACATTCAAGGAGGAAGGGGGTGATGGTCTCTTCTGTACTGCATCATTTGATAGCGTGTGGTAGTGGTGAGATTTTGGGTTTCCATGAGAGATCTGAGCCCTTCTAATCAGGGCCAAGACATGTGTGATGAGATGTTCTGCCAAATAGTTTTGATAGTCTGCTCAAGAAACCATCTATCGGGATCTGTCATCTCCCGTCATCTCCCTTTTCTATGGAGCCTTGAGAACATTGCGTGCAGACAACTACATTTTTAAATAAGAATTTACAGTGCAGAAAGAGGCCATTCGGGCCATCGAGTCTGTATCGGCCCCTGGAAAGAACCCCCACTCAAGCCCAGACTTCATCCTATGAACTCCACATGATAAACTTGTGGTCAAAGATGTTTTCGGCATCATCTTTCCCATGAGGGACTGGTGGTCCAGTACAGTCCAACTAAATGGGGTATTTGTGGCGAGTTGGTGAGACCTATCCTTCGCAATATTGGGGACGAGAACCTCAGCATTTATGCAGGTTTTTCTCCACAGGCTTTGGAACTTTAATATTTGGGCCAAATGGGGGTCAGAAATCCTTACTCTGCTGCGACAGTCACCAAGCAGTGATTTTACCCAATGGGCTCACCAGACAATGGTTGGGCTTTCAAAGTTGGAAGACAATGGGAAGCTCCCCAGCACTAAAAAAGCAACTGACAGCTTTTTAAAATAAGAGCAGAGCGAGGGTATCTCAAGATAGAGGCTCTCTCTCTCCAACGTTTTAAATTTAAAAAAGAGAATCCGCAGCCAGGCCACCATTGTCGAGGAATTGTGGACCTGTAGCCAGATAAGCAGGGAAGGCCTCAAATTCTGCCTAGCGCAGTGACACCGCTACCAGCACATATTTGCATTTGCATTCTTCAGCAGATCTGGTTCAATCCAGTCTTGAAGAATCAAGTACAGTCTGGTCAGCAAACAAGAGTTTTACTTGTCTTAAAGTCTTTGTCAGCTCATGCAGAGTTAGCAGTTTGTCTAGACTCTCCTACTTGCTGTTATCAAAAATATCTGAATTGGAAGACTGGGAGGCCATGCTGTCAATAGGCTTTATGTTGCACAGCTCTGAAAAAATAATTTTCTGATCCTGGGTGTGCCTGGCTGTGATGATGCTAGTAAGTCATCTTCTTCCTTTGGGCTGCTGATGACAGAAATCTCTCTGTACCTTTTTGAAGAAGAAACACCTGTGTGTCTCACCCTGTTTCACGGAGCTCACTCTGGACCGGAAGAGGATCTTGAAATGAGACCTGCTGGCTCGTCAGCTCTTGGAGATCCTCCTTGACATTAACTCTCCCCCACTGTAGCAGGAGCCTATTCTGCATATTTTTCCTGGAGTAGGGTCATTTCTCTCTTTTCTCTGTCTTTCTTACCTTCTGAACATTTTTGTTCATGAGGAACCTTTTGATTCTTTCATAGTTTCCCATGAGTACATTGGGGTATAAAACGGGTTTTGTGGTTCTCCAAACTTTATAATCCTGTTTGAGTTTCTTGATGTTTTCTGGAGTCAGCAATTTTATGTTCAGATTTCATGTCCTCCTGCCAATGTGCTTATCTTCCTGCAGGTAACTGCCAGCGAAGGCAGTGGCCAGAGAAGAACATTGGCTTGATGTTATCATGTGTACAGGAAACCTTTCCTGGAGTAAATCAACTTGCCTGATCTGGACCAGGTGTACACAGGCAGACCAGACAGTGGATGCTGGAAATATGGAATTAAAAACAAAAGTACTGTTAATGTTCAGCAGGTCGGACAGCATCTACGGAAATAGCCTGTGGAACGGTATAAATGCAGTGGTCCATCTGCACGATTCCTGTAGATGTCATGGAGTTGGGTATCTTTTGCCATTGCCATCAGGTGCAGTGTCCAGTTTTCTGTCAGTTCTGCCAAATTGTCCAGCCACATCAATAATGTAGCTGAAGTCGCCACCTAAGAATGACTACAGCTGGGCCCTAGCCACCAGCAGTGGGAGCGGCTGGAAGATGACCCTCCACTCATTCTTCAGAGCCAGGGCATACATATTGATTAATAGGGGTGGAGCTTTATTTTTAACAATGTCTACAATGAAAAGGTAACTGCCCGTTGCCCCTTTGGTGATGGTGAAGTTGCCTCCCTGAATACACCCGTCAGAAGAACAGTAATTGTTCCCTCCAGACCAGATCGATGACCTATGGAATCACCATCATGATCATACTTGTAGGTCCTGAGGAACGGTGATCCGCACTCCTTCAAGAACAGCAGGTTACTCCAAGGGAAACAATTGCCTTGTGGTTTTAACAGTACAGATGTTCAGAGAGGCAGTCTTTGGAACCACTTAAATTGTGTGTAAACAATGGTTGACTCTTAACTGCCCTCTGAAATGGCCAAACATAACACTCAGTTCAAGGGCAATTAGGGATAGGCAACAAATGGTGGCATTGCCAGTGACACCCATATCCCGTGAAAGAATTTTTTGAAATTCACCAGTCCATTTATCTTTGCTTGTCCCAGCTCTGGTTATTGCTTACACATGGTGTTTGCAAACTGCTGCACTGTTGTTTAGCTAATTTACTGCAGGAGATTATGGTGCTCGAGGAAATACCAAGCAACTTATTGGCCATCCCAATTCCAATTTCTTGTGTGCGTAACCCGGTGAGGCTTCCTGCAATTCTCCTCATGTTAACCAGTTACAAGGTTTAGTGAGTAAAAATCAGGATCAGGAAGACTCCTACTTGTCAAGTCGGAAACGTGATCGCTATGCGTTTTCCTTCAGCCAAAGAGTGAAACAATGAGACTTGGATTCTCTGTAAGCAGAATTAATCTATATTCTGTTGACAGGCAATGCGTGTGTTGCAAAAATGCTAGTTTTAGCTTTGAGATGGCTGCTTCAATACAATCAGAAAATTGGCTGCTTTCAGAATAACTAAAGGAGGGAGCTAAGTTGTACACAGCTTTCAGCAGAATAATTGTTTGTTCACTTATGTCTACCTTGTATCTCTCTTTGAATTTCGCTGATGGTTATTCAAACCACAACTCTTGTGCCTGTTTGGGTAGTATTTATGAACCTGACCTATTCAATATTAAACATCCAGGGAGCTCCTGCAGCTGGCAGAGACCATGAACATTTTGGGCAATGTTGTCGAAATTTATCCAGATATTAGATCCATTACAGGTGATGTATTGGGTATGCTGGGTCTGCGAGGACTGCGTTTACCAGAGCAGTGAGAGAGACAGGTACCAACAATTGTAGAAGTACAACTCTATTTTATTTAACTATGAGCTGTTAAATATACTTGCACTGTGGGTTGACACTATGTTAGGTTGACTGGAGACCTGAGGCTAACCTGACCAGACTATACTGCTAGCACATGGTAGATGTTCGTGTTGCTGATCACGGGCTCCGGCTTTCTCAGAGGCTGTATCCCGAGAGAGCGGGAAAACTAGTGCCCTCTGGCTTTATAATGGCCGTGTCCTGTCTGGTGATTGGCTGCTGTGTTCTGTGTGTTGATTGGTCTTTCAGTGTGTCAGTCAGTGTCTGTCTATGCACCATCATATACTTGTGTGTATATTATGACAACAGGTGCATTTGCGGCCATATGAAACAGAAATCACATTGGAGAGTAGTCTAAGTCACGTAAGCAAAGATTGCGTACTTGGAAAGACAAAAGAGATCCGGTGCATTATTGCAGCTGGCATTTCGACTGAGAGAAGACATGAATTTGAATTCCACTCAAGAGAAGTAACTAAAAATAATCAGGTTTATAGCTGTTCAGGATCAAAAATGAATTTTAATTTTCAAAATGTAGTTCAGACCATCAATTTGGACGTGGTTTTGAATTGCATGGTTATCGGTACCACTCCTGTGAAATGTAAGTTTAAGGTTGTAGGTTGCCTGCGATAGTAATCAACATATTAAAACTGGGGAGCCCAAAAGTGTTCTGTTGCATTCTGAATTTTCAGTCAGTGAATAACGATTCTAAAGGGGGTGAATCTCCCCCCCCCCCCCCCAACCTTACTTTTTTTTAAAAATTAGGACACTACGGGCAATTTAGCATGGCCAATCCACCTAACCCGCACATCTTTGGACTGTGGGAGGAAACCGGAGCACCCGGAGGAAACCCACGCACACAGGGGGAGGACATGCAGACTCCACACAGACAGTGACCCAGCCGGGAATCGAACCTGGGACCCTGGAGCTGTGAAGCATTTATGCTAACCACCATGCTACCCTGCTGTAGAATGTTATTGTCTCATGCATTTTGTTTGTAAAATACAAATACATACTTGGATCCCAAGAGGGTTGTTGCATTAAAAGTCTCACTTGTACTTAGCTGATTGTAGATTATACGAACATATGAAGTAGGAGCAGAAGGCGGTCATTCGGCCCCCCATTTAACAAGATCATGCCTGATCTCTCTTTTGAATGCCATGTTCCCACCTACCTCCCAATACGCTTGATTCCCTTGCCTAACAAGAATCTATCTACACCTGCCTTCCTTAAAAATATTCAATGACACCCCCCCCCCCACCTTCACCATGTTTGGAGGCAGCAAGTTCCAAAGCCGCAGGATCCTCGGAGAAAACATTTCTCCTCATCTCTATCCTAAAATTTTGAAACATTGCCCCCTAGTTCTGCACTCAACCTGAAAAGGGAACATCCTTTCTAGGTCCACCTGGTCAAGGCCGTTCAGGATTTTATATACTTATATATTATGAGAACTATTTTTATGTTGCATTGCTTAAAAATCAACATTCTAGAATGGCATATTACTGGAAAAGTACCATTTTTAAGAACTTGGCCTCTGGTATTGATTTTTCATGGCAAGTACAAATTCCGGGCATCAAACCCAGAGAGTCGCCAAGCTTATTTCTGCTGAATGAAGAAAAAACATTGAATTATCCAATAATTTGAATTAAGCACCATGAATAATGGAGTAAAGTGGGACTTTAATGGTAAAAAAAAATTGAATTATCAGATATTTGCATTGTGAAGAAAGAGTAGGCTATAGCAACACTTACTGTACAAATTATCCAGCTCCGGTTTTAGTATTATTTTGCATACACTGTATTAATGTTAAAAGTGAATCCAAAAAGATAGCTTGATAAACACGTTGTCCTTTTCGTATAGCAATGCGATAGATATGAAATCGATCCTGAAAGCAAATAAGATGATCAGAGATTATTTATTTTTGTTTCTACAATGATGCATACTTTGGGTTAATTTCAAATATACAGAGGTAGCTGAAAATGGAATGCCCGGATGAAGTATTAATTCTTTGACTAATAAATATCCCCAGTAGCTTTCAACAAGTTTTCTATCACATTACAGCTGCCTAATAAGTTTCTGTAAGCCTCTACTGGTTGTGACAAAATGCAATTTGAGAAATATGTAAATTGAAACTGTTATTGGTTGTAAAATGTTGTCATTTATTTTGAAAATGAAGTCAGGGATTACTGCAGTTCTCAAACAGTTAATAAAGTAGAATCTGCTAATGTCACGTCTTGACAGAAAAAAATGTTGATCTGAAGAAAGGTTTGATGTGAATAGATTTCCCTAAGGTTCTGTTTTGAAATTAAGGAAAGTTGGTGTAGGTCCCTATCTCTCAAGTTTTAGAAAATATTGCCTTTTTAGTGTATTTAATATATGATATATTTTTAAGTATTTTTGTTCAAGACTTTTCTTTATTCACAAATAATATATCCAAACGAACCTTTCATTATAACAAAAATATCCCAGGCACAAAACCACCATCCTAACGCAGTTGCATATCACAATTATTTCACCCCTCAACACCTCCGAACCCCCCCCCCCCCCCCCCCCCCCCCCCCAAAAGCTTACGGTAACCAGCTACTTGCTACCTTGAGTAAAATCTATCCCCCGACCCTCTCATGGCATATTTGATCTAGTCCAGGTGCAAAAATTCCACCAGCTCCCTCAGCCATGCTGAAGCCTCAGGCAATACTAGTGACATCCACCTGAGCAAGACTCACCTCCTGCTATTAGAGAGGCGAAGGCTGAAGACTTCTGCCTTCTTCCCCTCCACCAGCAAGCCCGACACTCCAAAAATGGCCACCATCGGGCATGGCTCCACCTTAATACCTGGAATCACTGATGTTGTTTCAAAAAAAGAGACCCAGAAACTAACCAACTTGGGACTAAAACACGTGCATGTGGTTTGCAGCCCCTCTAGAACATCGCTCATGCCTATCCTCCACCCCCAAGAAGAACCCACTCATACTCACCCTGATTAAGTACACCCTATGCACCACCTTGAACTGGATCAAATTTAACTTTGCACACCAGGAGGTGAAGTTGACCCTATGAAGAGCCTCAATCCACACCGCCCCCTCAAGACCAAACCCAACTCATCTTTCCATTTCCTCTGTACTACGTCCGTCGAAGCCCCTCCATCACCAACATAAATGTCTGAGATCCTTTCCCACCCCTAACTCATCCAAGGGCAGGATCCTCTCCTGAAGCAAAGGTCTCGGCATGAGGGGAAACAAAGGAAGCATCTTGCGTACAAAATCTCACATCTACATTTTCGGGAGCTGGAACTTCTCTAAACTTTCTTCTACACCAGCAAACCTACACTCCAGAAACATATCCCTAAACCTCTCCAACCCGTCCCTCGCTCATGCCCTGAATGTTGAATCTAGACCAGATGTCTATGGTTTTGCAAATCGGCTCCAACAGGATATCGAGCCCAATATAAAATGCTGCCTAAATTGATTACAAATTCTCAAGAGGATATTACTACTGAACTCAACAAGAATCTTGCCAGAGAGAACGGGAGAGGAGCCCTCAGACTCAATCCTATACAAGAAGCCTCATCCGTCTGCCTGAAAATAGAGTTCGGCCCCTTAAACCACCCCCCAACTTATCAATATTTGCAGCCCAATAACAACACATCAGATTAGGTAGTGCCCTTCCCCGAATGTATATCTCTTTGCAAAAATGCCCCACAAACCCGTGGGGTGTTACCCACTGTTGAGATCTACCATGTGGATCTAGTGGCACTTGCGAACACTAAAACGCAGTAGAAATTTGAGTTAACACTTCTCGGATGCAAATAAGAATCATTTTATTTGTCTCTATCGATTACAATTGAGAATCATTTAAATCTTATTTTCTAATAAGGAATCCGGCATGCAAAAGGACTCAGAGATGCAATCTTGTAGACCATTTAACTTTCAAATAATACAGAAATGATTTTCTTGCTTACGGCAAACAGCTTGCAATAACTTCAAAAGTCAGAGCTGGAAAGTAATATGAAAAATAGAGAGACAGCGAATAGTTAAGCCAAAGTATAGATTGATTCAGGAAGTAAAAAATGGCCGAAGAGACATCACGGTTATACCAAATCGTACTAGGATTTAGCCATCTGTCTACACCCCAATGTAATTCTAATTGGTTTGGTTTAACATCAAATAAGTTTGATTCGACACTCAGCCGTCTGTCATTAATAGGCAACATTAACTTAAAATGTATTCCTGTTTGAGCTATGGAATGCGATTCAGCTTCCTTATTGCATAAACTTGCTTGTTAGGCCAGAGGCCTCTATGCTGTTGCCATGGAGCTTGCCTTGTCCTTGGGTTACTTTATCTTGCAAATATATTTGTTAGCTGCATAGGATCTGCTGTTCTGTGTTCTGTTTGCAGCTATGTTCTGAAATGCTGAATGTGCGTTTTGAAATGACCTGAGGTTATGAGTGAGTTTTTTAAATGGTCAATAGACCAGGTGCTTAATGCTAAATAGCTATCTTTTACCTATCACTTCTACCTATGGAAAATAGCTGGCTTCTACACCCACCCAGGCAAAAGTAGATAGTAACTAATTGACCCTACCAAAAAAATCCTTAGAAAGAAAGACTGAAACCTTGGGAGAATATCTACCTTCACCATCTGAATTTTTCGGCCAAGGTCAAACGAAGGGCATCCCACCTTTGTCCTGGACAGAGTAGCCATAAGACTTTGAATCAACAGGACAGCAAAATGTTTATGAAATTCGATAGGGAATCCATCCGGACCCAGTGATTTACCAATTTGCATTAAACAAATATAGTTCATAATCTCCTCCTGTCCAATCGGTGCCTCCAGTTCCTGCCTTGCATTGTGTTTCATCTCCACAAGGTCAGCCCACACAAAGATTGTATCATTGTCGATTCCTCTTCCTCCGGAGGCTCAGACTTGTATAGCCCATGGTAAAAGGTTTCAAGTGCTTCATTGACCTCCACGGCAGAAACCAACCCACCACCCGAGTGCCTAACCTGCACTATCTGCTGGGAGGCAGTCTGACATCCCAGCTGGTGAGCTCGCATTGTTGGCCTTCTCCTCATACTCACAAAACGTTCCCCTCGAGCAACAATGTTCCCCAGGGAACAAAGACCTACTCTCCATAAAGAAATCAATCTCGGAGTAAACCTAATGAAATGCTGGAGGGAGAACACTCCTTATCACTCGGATGCCTAAATTTCCACGGGGATAACTGTCAGTTCCACAAACGCCAAGGGCACCTTTGTCAGCCCCCCCCCCCCCATGCAGTGAATAACTTGGGACTGATTCAACCTGTACAACCAAGTGTCCAGAACACAATTGAAGGCCCACTCCCTTAATTAACTGATGCAAGTTGAGATTAGAAATAAAAGCCAGTACCATCTTAAAGAATTCCGTGCCATTCCAATTTGACGCATACACATCAACCAAAACCACCGGTATGCCTGTTAATACCTCACTAACTATTGCATATCTCCCTCTTGTGCCCACCATAAGATTAAGTGCAGATAAAGCCACCCTCATGTTAATCAACACTTGCCCCACCCATCCTTTCCGCAGTCTTGTTTGATCCCTAATTCTGAAATGGGTCTACTGTACAAAAACCACATCAGCCTTCCAAGTTTTTCAGTTGGGTAAACACCTGGAATATTTTAAGCGTTCCATTTAAGCCCCTAACATTCCGTAACCAACTGTATAGGGGCATATGCCCCCCCCCCCCCCCCCCCCCCAGTGAGACAATCCGGCAGATCCCCAACCTGCGCCAGCTCCAGGCCCACCCAAGATGGCCGTCATGTCTCCCATCAAGCCAGTTGAAAAACAAGGAATCTGCACCATTAGCAAACTACCCCCCCCCCCCCCCCCCCCCAACCTCCCAACCCAGCCCCACTCCCCCTGGACACCAGACAAACAACCTGACCAAGAACCAAAACCCCACTCCATCCCCAGCAGAACAAACCCAACAAAATCTAAGCTTATTACATTAAGAAACACAAGATCCCTCCCATTGGTAACCAGCTGCAGCCATCTCCCCCACTCTGCTTGTCCGTTAACTAGTTGAACTGTAAGCAGGGTGACTCCAACCCAAATTCCCTCCTCCAAACAGTTCCAACAATGGCAGTAAACAACCTCCAACTTCACCGAGATACTAACCACCAAAAAGCTCCGTAACAACCTCACGCCCTCCCCCACTTTACAACCATTCCACACAAATGCTGAAGAACATGAGACTGACCAAGCAAGCAAAACCATAGTCCTCAAACATTACAGTCCCCCCCTTCCCCCCCCTCCGTATTTCTTCACAAAATCATTTGCTTCCTCCAGCGCATTGAAATAGTATTCTCTGTCTCTGAAGGTAACCTGGAGACGAGCTAGGTAATAGTTGATCAGGAATAGTCAATATGGCTTTGTGAGAGCGAGGTCATGCCTAACAAATTTGATTGAATTTTTTGAACATGTAGCCAGGTGTGGAGATGAGGGTAGTGTAATTGATGTAGTTTACATGGATTTCAGCAATGCCTTTGACAAGGTTCCACATGGGAGACTTAGAAAGAAGGCAAATGCACTTGGGATACAGGGTAACTTGATTCAGTGGATTCAAAATTGGCTTTGCTGTAGGAAACAGAGGATGATGACAGATGGCTGCTTTAGTGATTGGAAACCAGTGCCCAGTCGCATATCACAGGGATCTGTGCTGGGTCCCCTATTGTTTGCCATTTATATAAATGACATAGATGACTATGTGGGGGTAGGATCAGTATGTTTGCAGATGACACAAAGATTGGCCGGGTGGTTGATAAGTGAGGTTGAGTGTCTTGGGCTACAGGACAATATAGATGGGATGGTCAAATGGGCAGAGAAGTGGCAGATGGAATTTAACCATGAACAGTGTGAGGTGACACACTTTGGAAGGAGTAATGTGACAAGGAAGTATTCAAGGCCTGACAGCGGGAAGTTCTGAGGAACAAACGGACCTTGCAGTGTTTGTCCATAGATCTTTGAAGGCAGGAGGGCAGGTTAATAGAGTGGTGAAAAAGGCATATGGGACATTTGCCTTTATCAATCGAGGCATAGATTACAAAAGCAGGGAGGTCATGTTGGAGTTGTAAGGAACTTTGGTGAGGCCACAGCTGGAGTACTGCGTTCAATTCTGGTCGCCACATTATAGGAAGAATGTGATTGCACTGGAGGGCGTGCAGAGGTGAATCACAAGGATGTTGCCTGGGATGGAATGTTTAAGTTATAAAGAGAGGTTAGATAGGCTTGGGTTGTTTTCGCTGGAGCAGAGAAGACTGAGGGGCGCCCTGATCGAAGTGTATACGATTATGAGGGGCATGGGGAGGGTTGATAGGGATCAGCGGTTCCCTTAGTTGAAGGGTCAGTTACGAGAGGACACAAGTTCAAGGTGAGGGCAGGAGGTTTAAGGGGGACTTGAGGAAAAACCTTTTTACCCAGAGGGTAGTGACAGTCTGGAATGCACTGCCTGGGAGGGTGGTGGAGGCAAGCTGCCTCACATCCTTTATAAAAGTACCTGGATGAGCACTTGGCATGTCATAATATTCAAAGCTATGGGCTAAGTGCTGGCAAATGGGATTAGGCAGACAGGTCAGCTGCTTTGCCATGTATCGGTGCAGACTTGATGGGCCGAAGGGCCTCTTCTGCACTGCATTCTGTAATACACCATGCCAAAACGAATGTTGCTCTTGTAGAACGCGCCTTGGCCTTATTAAATGCTGCACACCTTCTTGCCAACTCTGTCCTGACGACCTGATGTATTTTGATGGGATGGCCCTCCCATCTACACTCTCGATTGTCCTTCGCCCATCTCAGGACCTGCTCCTTACCCAGGTACCTGTGGAACCGCACTATAATTGCCCATGGTGGCTCTCTCACCCAATAATCGTGCGGAAAGGCCAAAAAAACAAATCTCCAGTCAGGAGCCACCTCGTGTGGGACGGCTCACCTCATAGCTGCCACCGGAAGTCTGCATTTTGTTTTGTATCCAGTTAATAACCAATGCTGTTATTTGAGGCTGCAGCCTCCTTCTCCACTACGTAAGTTACTTAAATTAGATGCAAATTTAAATATATGCTACTTTTAGATAATTTATGCTCAATATTGCCATTTTCTTTTCTTTTTTGCAAAAAAGGAGTGGAAGATTTATATTTGCATTGTGTGATAATTGTACATGATTGGATACACAAAACCCTGGTGTCCACTTCCGTTATTGCCCTTAAGAGTAATGGTTACATATTCACCACTTCTCTTAGGTCAGGTTTATGTGTGTATCTTTCTCTTAAAATCCTTTCATGTGTTATATTGAGGAACTGGACAGGATCCTGTCCTTTCTGTTCTCTGAAGCCTTTTAAGGATCGGTGCTTCACCTACTTCAAGTTGGTCTTCACACAAGCAAATAAGTTTGTATGTGACTACCAGACAATTCCACCCTGTGTCAATCTTTGGCTGACCTGGAATTCTTGGCATGGAGGCAAATTTTGAACCCTGCATTCTCCCCCTGTCTGCGGGGGTCTCACCTCCATGACCCGAAGATGTGCAGGGTCGGTGAATTGGCCACACTAAATCGCTCCTTAATTGGAAAAATTAAATTAAAAACAAGAATTTTGTGTGGGTTTTGTGTCTGCAGAGAGCATGGTGAGTACGAAACACACTGACTGGGTTAAGTGTCAAGCCTCACGGTATTTGATACCTCACTTGAATTGCCACTGTTCTACTTACTGCCCAGAACAGATGGGAAGGCAGCACAGAGCAACTGCTGGTTGGAGCAGATTTGGCAGTCCTAAGTAGAGAAGTGGCAGTGGGAGGATTTCAGGAAGGCTTTACAGGAGGGAGAGGGGAGTCTGGAGCAATGGTGATGGAAGCTTACCTTGTGATTTTCAGAGGTGCATTTGCAAAAGTGGCTTCGCTGACTATGTCCCAAATAAAATATAATCAGCATCCTAATAGACCATGATTAACTTGTACATTAAGGGCAGCACGGTAGCATTGTGGATAGCACAATTGCTTCACTGCTCCAGGGTCCCAGGTTCGATTCCGGCTTGGGTCACTGTCTGTGCGGAGTCTGCACATCCTCCCCGTGCGTGTGTGGGTTTCCTCCGGGTGCTCCGGTTTCCTCCCACAGTCCAAAGATGTGCAGGTTAGGTGGATTGGCCATGATAAATTGTCCTTAGTGTCCAAAATTGCCCTTAGTGTTCGGTGGGGTTACTGGGTTATGGGGATAGGGTGGAGGTGTTGACCTTGGATAGGGTGCTCTTTCCAAGAGCCGGTGCAGACTCGATGGGCCGAATGGCCTCCTTCTGCTCTGTAAATTCTATGAAAAAATAAAGCTGCTTTTTCAATATGCTTGGTGCCTCTCATATCACCACAACCAGAGCTCCAGGAATGGAACAGGAAACAGAAGCACTCTAATTTAATGGCCACTCCATTCCCGCCAGCAGAGAGAGTATAATTCCTCACCTTTTCAGCAGCATACGCGCAGCTACATTTGCAGAGTAAAAACTTAATAAGAAGTAAAGAAACTTAATAAAATGATCAAAATAGAAAAGGGGTTTGATTCCAATGCGTGGTTACCTGTTTTTAGTTAACTTAGCTAATTAAAACTGGACTAATGCACTAATTTAACCCCTCCTCATCCAAATCAGCAAACTGCTCAAAGGCTGGTTTAGCACACTGGGCTAAATCGCTGGCTTTTAAAGCAGACCAAGGCAGGCCAGCAGCACGGTTCAATTCCCGTACCAGCCTCCCCGAACAGGCGCCGAAATGTGGCGACTAGGGGCTGTTCACAGTAACTTTATTGAAGCCTACTCTTGACAATAAGCGATTTTCATTTTCAGACGCAAATGTGTCAAGACTGTCTTAACTTAAATCTCATTGAAAATAATAGAAATTCAAGGAACCTGTAAGTGGAATGAGTTTCTAATCATGATCTAATCAAGTCCCTTGTTTTATCTGTAAAAGTTAAATCGCAAGTAGCTAGCAATGCAAGCACCTTTTTATATTCCATTGGGGCAGCTGATGTTCAGACAGTGGCATTGCTGAAGATTCTGTCAGTAAATTACCTCCAGCATCCAATTTTGATGGTTCTTCCATTTCCTACTATTTCCTGGAAAGTCCAAGACTTGGCCACTCAATCTACGTTTGTGGTCTGATGTCAGGGCGCAAATCCCTGGACATTCTGGGCTTCCTGACATTAGCCATTAATGACTTAATGATGTAAATGCTTTGCATATCACAATGGCCACAGTACTGCATCCAGTCCTGCCTGTACAGATGCATTGGGTTTCGAATATAGAAACGATTTTACATAGACTTTGGGCCCACTTCTACAGAAAAGTATGGGCATCCATTGCAACTTGGACTATAAAATGATGGTGCCTTATCACGACCAATGTTAATTCCTCGCAGGGTGAAGATTATGGGCGGAATTCTCCGACCCCACAGTGGTGCGGAGAATAGCGGGCCGCGCCAGTTTTTCCCGCGATGCCGGTCCGACACGCTCCCGCTATTCTCCCCAACTCGCAAAATTTTGCGACCTCCTTTCCTGCGAAAAAATATATCTACTTGCCCGAAACAGCCAAAACCGGCCTCCCACTATTCTCCGGCCCGAATGGGCCGAAGTCCCAACGTCGGCACGTACGTTGAGTACGGCGGCTGACACACCTGCTTTTCAAATTCGTCAGCCAGTCGAGCTGGCTGACGAGGAGGTGAGCGGACCGCCGGACTGTGAGCACAACGGGGCTGGCATCCCGGAGAAGGCAGCGAATGGTGCGGGGCTGGGGGTGGGTGGGAAGGGTGGGGGTGGAAAGGGTGGTGAGGGTGGGGAGGGAGGGAGAGAGAGGGGGGGAGAGAGGGAGAAGGAGAGAGAGACGGAGGGAGGGAGAGAGGGAGGGCGAAGGGGAGGGGGTGACTCATCCAGCCTCGGTTACAAAATGGCAGCCGCCCTTCCATGGCATGACAGGCACGAGGACACGGCCGCTGGTTGCCCTGTGGCTTACAGCCACAGGACACTGACGCACCGGTGAGGAGGATGTAGTTAACTGCCCGTTGGATGCAGAAAGTGACCAGGGGTTAGGCGAGGGTGGGGAGCAGCGCGACCAGGCCACCGAGACACACAGATATCACGTGGCTGCCGAGCTGTCGAATAACCTCCGTCTAACATGTCGTTTCTCTGCCCCCCACCACCCTTCTGTAGGTGAGCAAAATGTATGCAAACAGAACTATGTTCAGCGTAGTGGTCGGGGCCGCTGCACTGCAGTTGGAGATGGAGCAGTGTCCACAGCCACATCCCATAGTGGCCGCGGGGCCAGCTGCAGGAGCTGAGGGGATGGCTGCGGGGCCACCTGCAGGAGCTGAGGGAATTGCTGCGGGGCCAGCTGCAGGAGCTGAGGGAATGGCTGCGGGGCCAGCTGCAGGAGCTGAGGGAATTGCTGCGGGGCCAGCTGCAGGAGCTGAGGGAATGGCTGCGGGGCCAGCTGCAGGAGCTGAGGGAATGGCTGCGGGGCCAGCTGCAGGAGCTGAGGGAATGGCCGCGGAGTTGCCCGTCGGCGAGCAGCATGGTGTGGAGGAGGAGAGAGTGAGGATCCAGAGGCGACGACCGAGGCCTAGGGTGTACCGTGCCCGGATCTCTTTCCACACAATGCCGGACATCACCTGCAGGAGGAGACTCCGGTTGAGCAGGGAGACGGTGACACACATCTGTCACCTTGTGGCCCACCTTGCCCCACGTGGAACGAGAGGAGGACACGCGTCCCGGTTGCCGTCAAGGTGACGGTTGCACTGAACTTTTATGCAACCGGCTCCTTCCAGACTCCGAGCGGGGACTTCTCCGGGATTTCCCAGGCATCAGTGCACAGGTGCATCCGGGATGTGACCGACGCCCTGTCTGCCATCGCCGAGCAATACATCACCTTTCCCGAGGACCGAGGAAGTCAAGATTCACAAGCTTGTAGATTTGCCAGCGCGGCCGGGATCCCGATGGTGCAGTGTGCAATCGATTGTGTTCACATCGCCATGCGCCCGCCTGCAGGGGACAGGGTCTTCACGAACAGGAGGGGGACATACTCCATGAATGTCCAGGTGGTATGCGACCCCCACATGAGGATCATAAACGTGTGCGCAAGGTTCCCTGGGAGTCTGCATGATGCCTACATTCTGGCTCAGTCGTACATCCCTGCTCTGTTTGAGGGACGTCCCCCCCAGCTGAGGGGCTGGTTGCTGGGCGACAGGGGTTATCCACTGAGGTCGTGGCTGATGACGCTTATACGGAGGCCTCAGACCAACGCGGAAACCCGATACAACGAGGCCCATGCAGCAACCAGGGGTGTGGTGGAGCGCTGCTTTGGTCTTCTGAAAATGAGATTCAGGTGCCTGGACCGCTCCGGAGGGGCCCTGCAGTACCAGGCCGACAGGGTGGCTCGCATTGTCATGGTCTGCTGTGCGCTACACAACATCGCGATGCAGAGGGGAGATGCCCTGCTGGAGGAGGCGGAGGGAGAAGCCAGTGGCAGTGGTGCCAGCACAGAGGAGGAGGATGGGGAGGAGGAGGAGGGTGGAGTTGCGGGCGCAGCACACAGACAGTAGCCGGCTGCTGGTGATGCCCAGGAGACTGCATGGCAGACCCGGCGAGGACGGAGGGCACGCGACGCGTTGGTGGCAGCACGATTCACGCGTCGCGAGCGATGGCACCGCTGAAGACCAACACTAACACCTGCATTGTCAGTCGCGCAGAGGGTCAACACACAACTGCCACTACCACCAACACCCCCCACTCTGCGTACACTGCTGCAGTTCTACATCACCCTTACCACTGAGGCACAACGGTATGGCACGATATTGATGGCTGTGTCAGCGGGTGTGATCAGTGCCATGTTGAATGACGACAGCCCGCTCTGCAATGAGCTGTGAGCTCAGAATCGTTAGACAAAGTCTGACTCATGGCAATAGCTGAACCATCAATCTCGGTGGTCGCTGAGTTCGTCAGGGACACTCCATCACGTGCCCGCGTGGGGAAGCTGTGGGAGGGGGTGGGGGGGAAGGGACTGCACACCCGGCACTGACGTTTCACCGCTCGTCAACCCCAGCGACACTCGGTCACCATCACGATCCCCGTGGCTCCGGAAAAAAATCACAGTGTTACAAGTTAGGTGCAACAGTGCGTTTAATGGTGAATATTATGTACAGATGCCCTAGCCCCTACAACTAATCTGTGCCCTTCACCCGTGCCAACTTACTCAGTGTCTCTATTTGTTGCCTTACGGACCCTACCACTACGCCTAAGTGATTCCCCAGATGATACAGCAGGAGTGGAGGCGGACTGCTGCGAATCGCCCCCTTCGACATGTCTCCCCGTCGGCACTTGTTTCCTGGGGCGACCCGGCTTTGATGGGCCAGGCTGCTCTGCGGGCGTCTCGGATGACGTGGTGCCACTCTGCTCTGCCCGCTGCCCACCCGATGCACCAGGGATGGGACGGGGGGAGGCCGAGTGTTCCGGGACGTCCCCTGATGGAGTTAAATGGACGGGCCTCAGAACCTCCTCCTCCCTTGGGGAGCCCGGTGGCCCCTGGGCCTCACTGTAGGACGGAGGTGTGAGCGGGGACGTGCCCCGTCGTCCCAACGACACCTGGCGCTGCCAGTCCTGGAGGCCTGCAACGGTCTGCACCAGGGTCCGAAGGTTCACAGAGACGGAGTCCAGGGAGTGAGACATTCCCGCCAGGGACTGTGCGACCTCAACCTGTGAGTGCGCGACGCCATCCAGCACGTGTGTCAGGTGGTTGATGCTCTCCGCGACTGACTGCTGGGACTGTGCGATGGACTGCTGCGACTGGGCCATAACCTGGTGAGACTCGGTGAGGGCCCGCAGCATGCCGGCAAGATCATGTTGGCTCTGGCGCATTGCTGCCTGTGAGAGGGCAACCCTGTCCAGGGCCATGGATGACGCGTGCACATTCGACCGAAGGCCAAAACCATTTCACCCACTGCCTCGACCGCGGATGCCACCCGTCCGGTGTCGGCGTGGGTGGCTGCCATGAGCGGCACCACTCTCTGCTCCTGGACGTGGTTCGACTCCTCTAACTGCGTCTGCAGCTGCTGAAAGACAGCCCTCATCCCGTCATTGTGTCCCTGGGTTTGCAAATGCATCTCCTGTGCGGGTGGGTCAATTACATCCAGAAACCCGGAAAACATTTTGGAGCCAGCTGAATGCTGGGCCTGGCCTGCCATCCGACAGTCCGGGCCCACGGCTGCTCCAACCTCCACCTGCTGTACCTGCTCAGCTGTGTTGTGCACACCAGACCGTGACCCAGGAGCCTCGTCACTACATTGGCCAACCGAGGTGAGTTTCTCTGGGATGGTGGTTTGTGTTGGAGAGAGCGGTGACGTAAGCTGTAGGTCCTCGTCTGGAGACATATTGATAAGGTCATGGCTCCAATGATGAGCGGCCACAGGGCTTTGTCGGGCCATGTCTCCCTCCCTGTGTCAGCGTCCTCTGCGCCTCCTGCTCCACAGATTCGGTTTGGGAGGGTCCAACTCCTGTGTGTCCTCCTAGCACCCTCTGACGTGCGGCTCTGGGTGCAGTGGTGCTGGTGGTGGCAGATGCTGGTCTCTGCCTTGATGTAGACGGCGCTGGTCGTTCGGCTGCACGTCCGAGGGAAGAGAATGAAACGGGGTTATTTAGAAACGCACGGCCGGGCGTAGGGCGGTCCAGTGTGCAGAGTGTGAAGGGACAGATGATGATGGGGGTGGGGGTGGGGGAGTGTGCAGAGTGTGAAGGGACAGAGGATGGGGGGGGGGGGGGGGGCGTTGACATGCAGGGTTGTCTCACTTGGTTCTGCACCTCCAACCTCGCATTGCGCAACCTCCCGGGTGGAAGACCCCCCAGCAAGGTCCAGTGCCCTCTGTTCAAACGTGGTTAAGGGGTGGTATATGGGCGAACCCCCGCCGGTCCTGTTACGCTCCCGGTTATTGTGAGCAGTCTTGTCCTGTTGTGGGGGGGGGGGCATAGAAAGATCATCAATTTGGCAGGTATCATCAGGGCGTTCACATATTGGCAAAGGTTGTGGGGTAAAGTTGTAACAAAACCATTGCATCTCTCCAGGGGGGTCGCAGCACTCATGTGGGTCTGTGCCAACTTTGTAAACCACCCTCCACTCTCTCTTGCCCCCCCCCTCACCCTCCCCCTCCCCCTCGTGCCCGGGGGGAGGAGGGTGATGAGGGACTTGGGCAGGGGGGTGTTGTTGTGACCCGGGGGCACCCTCTTGGCACTTACCCTGGCAGCCCTGATGAGGCCGTGCAGCTTTTTTCTGCATTGCTCACCAGACCGAGGGGTGTGGCCCACAGCACTCACTGCCGTGTCCACCTCGCACCAGGCCCGCCGCACAACACTGGCAGGGTGGCGATGCCCTCTTCTGGGGCAGATGATGCTCCTCCTGTGTTCAACCGCATCGAGGAGGGTCTCCATGTCTGCCTCCTCGAATCGTGGGGCGGACCTCCGTGGCTCGACCATCCTCGCCGCTTCCTCCGTTCTTCTGGCCGCTGACGCATTTTTAATATGCAGAGCGGCGTCATGCGGGCGTCGCAGCCTTTTCACGTCATTTGACGCGTGACACCCACGGCCCTACTCCTAGCCCATTTCCGGGCCGTGAATAGCTCGGGAGTGGGGCCGTAACGGGCCGTTGTGAACCTCGGCCGCTTTCACGACGGCCTTCACGAATTCGGCCCCCGGCGGAGAATTCCGCCCCATACTTTTGATTTTGTAAAATGCTGGGCGGCGAATGTGGAGAAGGCCGGAGCTGGGTCAGAGGGGTTGATTCCCAGTGGGTCAGAATGGAGGAGAGTTTGTGCAGGGGGTCGGGATTGAAAGGGCTAGCAACAGCGCCACTCCCGATAGCCCCGGGCAAGTACTCAGGGAGTCCGGTAATAATCGCTTCATTGAGAATTTGGAGGCAGTTTCGCCAACATTTCGGGTTGGGGGCAGGGTCAAGGGAAATGCTGATTCGGGGGAACCACAGATTTGAGCCAGGGAGGTGGGATGGAAATTTTAGGAATTGGGAGGAGAAGGGGATTAAGACACTGAAAGATTTGTTTCTTAGGGGTCGGTTTCCAGGACTGAAGGAGCTGAAAGTGAAGTATGGGCTGGAGAGGGGGAATGTTTAGATACAAGCAGGTTCGAGATTTTGGCAGAAAGGAGATAGAGTTTCCCAGTGGAGCCGGCCTCCACATTGCTGGAGGAGGTGCTGACGACAGGGGGACTGGAGAAAGGGGTAGTGTCAGCGGTTTACAGAGTTATTTTGGAAGAGGAGAAGGCAGCACTGGAAGGGATCAAAGCAAAGTGGGAGGAAAAGTTGGGAGAGGATATGGAGGAGGGGTTCTGGTGTGAAGTGCTCCGGAGAGTGAATGCTTCCACCTCGTGCGTGAGGTGGGGGCTAGAGCACACCTCATGAGGGCGAAGATGAGCCGATTCTTTGAAGGAGTAGAAGATGTGTCTGAACTTTGCGGGGGCGGGGGTTTGGCCGCTAATCACGTTCATATGTTTTGGTCCTGTCCAAAGCTAGAGGATTACTGGAAGGAGGTTTTTAGGGTAATTTCTAAAGTGGTGCATGTGAAACTGGACCCGGGGTGTTCGACCAGCCAGGGCTGGAAACGGGTGCGGAGGCAGATGTTGTAGCCTTCGCCTCGTTGATCGCCCGAAGGCAGATCCTGATGGGATGGAGAGCAACCTCTCCACCCTGTGCCCTGGCGTGGCGGGGGGACCTGTTGGAATTCTTGACTCTTGAGAAGGTTAAGTTTGAACTGAGGGGAAGGATGGAGGGGTTCTACAATTCATGGGCATTATTCATCATGCACTTTCAGGAACTGGATAATATCGAACATTAGTTGGGCGGGGGTGGCTGGGAGGGGAGGGGGGGGGGAACGGTGTGTGTTGATGGTGACTATGGGTGATTCCTGATTCATTTTTGTCATTTGTTTATGTGAACATGCGGGCTAATGTTTGGGGTTTGGTGGGGTGGTGGGATCGTTGTTATTGATATGGAGATTGACATATTTGTTACTGATTATTGTTTGTTGTTGGTGGGTGTAAATTTGGGAGAAAATGTGAAAAAGGAGAATAAAAAGTATTTTTTAAAAAAACAAATAAAACTTTTTAAAATTTTAAAATATGTTAGGATAGAATGACCAAAGGCGGCACGGTGGCGCAGTGATTAGCGGTGCTGCCTATGGCGCTGAGGACCCTGGTTTGATCCCGGCCCCTGATCACTGTCTGTGTGGAGTTTGCACATTCTCCCTGTGTCTGTGTGGGTCTCACCCCCACAACTCAAAGATGTGCAGGTTAGGTAGATTGGCCACACTAAATTGCCCTTAATTGGGAAAACAAATTGGGTACTCTAAAATTTTAAAAGAAGATAGAATGACCAGCCTATGATCGTCAAGTAATCAACCTCAATTACTTTGCATTTCTACAACTGCTTTAGATGCAACTGTAATCCTGTATTCTTCTAACTGAAATTCAGATTTGTGCTTGATTAATAAATATTGGACACGATTCAACGGAAAAATGTCTAAGTTAATTTGGAGCGGGTTTTTCAGGGAGTTTCCCACTGGCTCTGCCGGCGAGTTCCCCACCGCTATCCAATGACACTTAGTCACTTTTTTGGTGCCTGGGGGATTTTCTCATCGGTTTAGCCCATCTTAGAAATTTTTAGCACTGGGGAGCTGAACTCTGAGATCTGGCTGCCATTTTGAAAGTGTGCCCCAATCTCTAAGTGCGTTTGTGGATCCCCCACAGTCTCCATGCATGTCACCCCACAAACATAGGGGCACGACCCCCCCCAAAGTGAGGACACCCTGCTCTGGGATGCATGGGGATCCCTCCTCTTCAGACTCCCCAGACCTCCTTACAGGCCTCCAACCTCCAGAGGCCCCTACCTGCCCTGCACACTCCCCACCAATCATACCACCCCTCCGCCTTCCTTTCATGGGCAACCGCCTCCTAGCCCTCAGCCACTGACCCTTGGCAGTGGTACCTGGGCACCCTTGCACTGCCATCCTGGCACCAGGGCAGTGATCCTGCCAGCTTGGCAGTACCACCTGGGCACCAGGGTGGCAGTGCAAAGGTGCAACCTGGGTAGTGACAGGGTTCCCATGTTCCAGGCGAAGGGTCAGGGAGCCACCCTGCACTGACCGTGACTACCCAGAGGTCTCCAATGACCTGAAAGACCCTACCGACCCCCCCCCCCCCAACCCCGATGCTGTCCCACCAGTGTTGAATGGCGCTTGGCTGCAGCCTCGCTGGGGACGCCGGTAAATCCCAGAAAGCCGGTAGATACGGATAATTTCGCCGAAGCCGGTTTGCACTGTTTGGTCCCGCTCCTTTTGACAGGATCCTGACTCCGGCTCCTCACTGGACTTGGGTGGATCCCGCAAGGTGTAAAGGCTGCTGGGAAACCTGCGGGAGATCTCTCTCGGCAACCACCGGCCGCACCGCACTCGCACGACCATTTAGTCAAGGAGAAAGATCGGGCATACCGAAAAATGAGTAAACTAAAACCATACGCACTTACGGTGTCCATGAGGGGCCTCACGGTAGCATGGTGGTTAGCATCAATGCTTCACAGCTCCAGGGTCCCAGGTTCGATTCCCGGCTGGGTCACTGTCTGTGTGGAGTATGCACGTCCTCCCTGTGTGTGCGTGGGTTTCCTCCGGGTGCTCCGGTTTCCTCCCACAGTCCAAAGATGTGCGGGGTTAGGTGGATTGGCCATGCTAAATTGCCCTTAGTGTAAGGTTAATGGGGGGATTGTTGGGTTACGGGTATACGGGTTACGTGGGTTGAAAGTAGGGTGATCATTGTTCGGCACAACATCGAGGGCCGAAGGGCCTGTTCTGTGCTGTACTGTTCTATGTTCTATGTTCTATGTCCTCCCATTCCTACCATATTCATATATTTGTCTAGATGCCCGTTAAATGTCGCTATCGTACCTGCTCCCACCACCCTCCCAGGCAGCGCGTTCCATATATTTACCACCCTCTGTGCAAAAGAAGGATCGCTTAGCTCTGACTATTACTTGCTGCTTATACTGTTTGGCACACAAGTAGTCCTGTGTTGTAGCTTCACCAGGTTGAAACCTCATTTTTCGGTATGCCCGATGTTGCTCCTTGCTCCTGGCATGCTCTCCTGCATTCATCATTGAACCAGGGTTGATCCCCTGACTTGGTGGTAATGGTAGAGTGGGGGATATGCCAGGCCAGGCCAGATTGTGATTGCTGCTGATGGCCCACAGCGCCTCATGGATGCCTAGTCTTGAGTTGCCAGATCTGTTTGCACGGTGGTTTAGCACGGTTGTAGTGCCACACAACATGATGTAGGGTATCCTCAATTTGAAGACAGGACTTTGTCTCCAGAAGGACTGTGCGTGGTCACTTCTACTGATACTGTCATGGACAGATGCATCTGCAGCAGGCAGATTGGTGAGGATGAGTTCAAGTATAGTTTTCCCTTTTGGTTCCCTCACCACCTGCACGAGTCCCAGTCTAGCATCTATCTCCTTTAGGACCTGGCCAGCTTGGTCAGTGGTGGTACTACCGAGCCACTCTTGGTGATGGTCATTGAAGTCCCCCTCCATGAGCATATTCTGCGCCCTTGCCACCCTCAGTACTTCCTCCAAGTAGTGTTCAACATGGAGAAGTACTGATTCATCAGCTGATGCTGGCCGGTATGTGGTAAACAGCAGGATGTTTCCTTGCCCTTGTTTAACCTGAAGCCATGAGACTTCCTGGGGTCCAGAGTCGACGTTGACGAATCCCGGGGCAAGTCTCTCCCTACTGTATACCACTGTGCTGTCACCTCTGCTTGGTCTGTCCTGCCGGTGAGATAGGACATACCCAGGCATGGTGATAGTGGTGTCTGGGACATTGTCTGTAAGGTATGATTCTGTGAGTATGACTGTCAGGCTGTTGCTTCAGTAATCTATGAGACAGCTCTCCCAACTTTGGCACAAGAATTCCAGATATTTTTTTGAGTTTAAGTTCCATCACCTGCCGTGGTGGATTTGAACCTGGGTCCCCAGATCCTGGGGTCTCTGGATTACTAGTCCCGTGACAATACCACTATGCCACTGCCTCCCCAGACACATACCTCGGAACACTTACCTCCTTGTAATAAAATGTGCATTGGAAATCGTTGTAATAGCTGGTCTAAGTTACCCTTTGGGATTTGGGCAGTCCGACAATTACCACCTGCCATATCAAAACAGTGACCCGCTTTGAAAATGGTTGGCAACAGGGCTATTGCACTTGTAGCTCAAAGGGACGCCTACATTATATTTCTGGAGCAATGGTGTAAGATGTTTACAATTGGAGACAGTGGCAGCAGTTTCTGAGTTCACGGTAGGTAGATTCTAAGTTTCCCAAAGTCCCAGAAGGGTATTGAATGTATTGGGTTGTGAACAGTTGTGCTGTAAATTAGCCACTTCAGAGTGTTGGAGTCAAGAATAACTAATCAGCATTTCTACCTGAATGCAAGTATTTCATGATGCCATTGGGAAGAATACAGAAGAAGCCATTTTGGAGGTCAGATTTTCCTTACAATCAATTAATATCACAGACAGCCAACAGAAGTTCTGTGTGCTCAGCAGAGAGAAGAGGCTGCTCAGTTGTGCAAACTATCACAGCGGGATGCGCAAGAAAGATGGTCTTGAGTCGAAGATGTATATTGCAGCCATCTAAGATTTCTGGAAGATTCATCCTGGAAAGGCCATTGAAAGCATTATTGGGACAGGCTCAGCTGCTGGTAGTGGATTCAGGAAACTCTTCAAAAACTAAGGGAAGCACATGGAATCAGTCACTCAACTTACTGGAAGGCAAAATGGGGAAATATAAACCCATTGGCTACTGGAAGCAACTGTGGTCTGTTTGCTTTAAGGACTGTGGAAAGTGCAATGTGTGATGAGTATAAAAAAGAGTTACTTTCTCTAGTTTGGAGTATAGGTTGCCTACAAAAATTATGTTTGGGTAATAGCACTTTTAGTCATTTGTTGCCATAAATATCTTAAAATGCAACATTTTGTTATGTCATCCCTTTCAGCTATTAGTTTAAATCTTTTTTCAAAGGTTATCAGCCTCAACGGAGATGGTAACATTATGAATGGTGGGCTAATCTTAATGCTGAATGGTTCTATGGAAGTGACCCAACTGGGCAATTAAGGATGGGAAATAAATGATGGCCTTGCCTATGATGACCACATCTTATGAATGAATAAAAGAAATCATAATATATCATGATTTAAATGGCGCATATGAGATTTTAAAAAAGCTTTCTAGAGTGATCATCAGCAAGCAATGGCTGATTAGCCACTCCTGCAGAGATGCCAGCAACTATTATCTGCAGCACTTGGCATGCCTACCTAAGGCCTGTGGAGAACTGTTTTGACAGGCTCCAGGTCAGCAGAGCCAGAGACAGAATGTGCCATATGCTACAAGGCACAGGCAGCAAGTACAGAACGCAAGGCTGGCACAGTCAGTGATTAATGATCAGCTGTGGCCCTCACCACCTCCCAGATAAGGTACAGTGCTGACCATTAGAAATGATGGCATGGAATTACAAACCAGGCCAAAGCCTCTTGCAGTTTTGTCTCCAATTCAGTGTTGAATGCCGAGTCATTCATCTGCTGCTACAATTTCATGTCTTCATGTTGGGATTCATTTCTCATCATTTTTGCCTGATGATTCAGCCTGGATGAAGGCAATGAGGTGAAATGTTTTGCGAAATGAAATTGTGATTGTTTGACAGCTTATGGGGGCATTTCCCTTGAAGTTATACGTCCCCTATATGCGGTATCTTTCTGCACCCCTTCCTGCATACCCTCCCCATGCATAACATGCCCTTGACTGCTTCAACTGTGAATAATTATGCTTGTGTGTTACTATCCTTATTCATGTTACCACTGGACGGGAAGATCCCAGAATCAAACTCTGACTCAAAGGACCATAACTTTTACTTTTTTTTTTCACAAACCGTGAAAGAACAAAGTCCTAGGACTGCCAATTAACTTTTAACAACAGAAAAAAAACATTTATTCAATACAAAAAATTTGATTATAACACAATACTTCACCTCACCTTTCTCTTCACAAGTGTACCCATATTCTAAGAATAACACAGATCACAAAATATATCTTATGCTATAATGTTTTCAGTAAGTACGCCGTCCCTGTAAGCCAATAGACTAACTGTGGTCAGACCCCCCCAGCTCTGAAACTAATGGCAGATGCTACCCAGTTGAACTTCTGATTTATCCTCAATCCACACCCCCCCCCCCCCCCCCCAGATGATTATCACACCAGTGTTTCCAAACTCCACTCTCAAAACTACCCACCTTAGAATCTTCTTTCAAACCGCGTTTTCAACTGAATTCAAAGAGGATCCAGTTCCAAGATTTGCAATTCTCCTTTCGGTATTCCTCTGCCTTGGATTGCCACATGCATTCAAGCTTCCACACAATCTCTCGGGTACTTAGTTGGGCCAATAGAACACTTCACATGGGAAGGAAGGGGCGTACTGGTTTTGTCGCTGGAATAGTAATCCAGAGACTCAAAGTAATGCTCTGGGGACCTGGGTTCAATTCCCACCAGGGCAGTTGGTGGAATTTGAATGCAATAAAAATGTGGAATTAAAACTCTCAAGGTGACTATGAGACTATTGTCGATTGTCGTAAAAATCCATCTGGTTCACTAATGTCCTGTAAGGAAGGAATCTGCCATCCTTACCTGGTCTAGCCTACATGTGACTCCAAACCCATAGCAATGTGGTTGATTCTTAAATGCCCTCAGGCTTAGGCAAAGAATGTTGGCCCAGCCGGCGACGCCCAAATCCCATGAACGAATAAAGAATCAAGAAACGATGTATAGAGATATCACCAAACTTTTGCGTCACCTCTGACATCTGATTCCTCAATTTCAATCTGGTTACTGCCGCTGTTTCTTTAACTCAGAGCCCTTCCTCTGTCTTTTCCTTGAATTCCAATGAGCAGCACCTTTTTCAAATTAGTTGGGCGGAATTCTCCGTTCCAGCGGCTAAGTTGCCGGCGCCAATGGAGAATCTGCAGGTGATTCACAACAGGAAAATCATCACGAACCCCTCACCGATACTGGTACCGGTGAGGGGCTAGCACCGGCACCGCATAAACCACCTGCGGACTTTGCGGAAAACAGCCAGAGAATGGCTGTGCCCCGGGGCATGCATGCACAGGGCCAACGGCCTACACTGGTCGCACCGAAAAACATGGCGCCGACCATGCTCTAATCTTAACCTGGCCGCCTCCCTACCAGTCACACGTGGCCCGCGCCATCGGGAACTCGGCCCATCGGGGGCAGAGAATCGCTGGTGGGCCAACTGATGATGCACCAACGGCCTTGCAACTGCGTTGCGATGATGCCGGTTTGTCGGGGCAGAGCATCGCAAACTGTCATCAAACCAGTGCCTGCCCCGAATCCGGCTGCGGAGACCATTCTCCGCCTGATCGCCGAACCCGATTCCGGTGTCAGACTACGGAGAGTCCCGCCCTGTATTTTGTGTCCCTTTGACTTCCATCTTCCTGGGACCCCTCTTTTCATTCCATGGTTCCTAGAATGACCGGTTCTTTACTTTCTGGGACTTGCTATCTTTCCATTACTTCATTGTCCTGCCTCTGCCAGAGCTGTGAGAACTGTTCCTCTCCAGCTGCTAAGCTCCAACTGCCGTGGGTCCATTAAAACTAAACTCCGAAGGCTCTTGCTAACTTTAAGGTGGCCCCTGGATGCTATGCAATAGCTCAGACCCTCTCTTAAACTGGATTAGTTTTTCACTCAAACTCTCTAAGCAGAATGCAGACACAGTTTAACATGAAACCATAATCCCCCCCCCAATACATACTATGTTTGACATGTTTAGAACTAGATCTTTATTACACAGAAATGCAAAATTAAAATCCCTTAAATCTATACCTTATTTCTAATATCCAACAATACATACAGATATCAGTGAAAACGACCTCTGTTCAAGACACATGTGAATTGAATAATAGTAGTCTGCGACACATCATCTGGAGATTCACCAATGTTTAACCATTCAGAACTGAATTTCACCAAAAGTTCTTAGAAGTGAGGCTTGTTTCCCCAGCATCTTAAGGCAGCTGTCAGGCAGAGCCAGAAAGAGGTGGCTGAGAGGACCCAAGCTAATAGCATCATCCCAGGATATGAATTTAATTAGAAAGCGGTTTTTGTCCTTTCAAAAATAGCATGGGTGAATAGAGCTGGTGGAAGGCTATTGTTCCTCTTGGTATCATAGAATTTACAGTGCAGAAGGTGGCTATTCGGCCCATCGAGTCTGCACCGGCTCTTGGAAAGAACACCCTACCCAAGGTCAACACCTCCACCCTATCCCCATAACCCAGTAACCCCACCCAACACTAAGGGCAATTTTGGACACTAAGGGCAATTTATCATGGCCAATCCACCTAACCTGCACATCTTTGGACTGTGGGAGGAAACCGGAGCACCCGGAGGAAACCCACGCACACATGGGGAGGATGTGCAGACTCCGCACAGACAGTGACCCAAGCCGGAATTGAACCTGGGACTCTGGAGCTGTGAAGCGATTATGCTATCTTCAGATGTTTGTAACTGTGCCTTGTGGGTGATCTGGCCTTATAGACTGCTTACTTTGGTTGCTGCTGGGCCAGTATGATTAAGTTTACTTGGTTGAGGTGGAGCAAATGTGCATTCTTGCCTCATAATGTTGTGGACTCCTCCACCGTGCTATTCCTCCTCCAATTCTTTCACCATCACTTCACATACTTGCCTCACCTCCTCCCACATCATTCTGAACTATTGCTTGTCCTCCATTACATCATTGGACAAAGGGTCATCTGACTGAAACACTTCTCAAGCTCATTTCAAAATCTCTTGCACCTTTCTTTCCCCTCTTCACATTTCTCCCCAGGATCATTCTCGTTTCACAAAGTATGACTTGCCCAAACATCAACTACTCCCAATCCTGCTTCATTTGCATTCAGCATACGACAACTACACACACTTCCATTTGCCTTCTCAACTTACATGCACCAATTCTCTCACTCTTTCCGCATTACAAGTTGATTCCATGGAAAGGAATAGCATAGCACGGTGCTTTCCTAACAGAGCCTTCCACCAGCTCTGCCATGGCCACGAGGGAGCGCCTTATGAATATTGTGGCTTTAGGATATCATCTTCCCAAGGATTGATCAGTTTGGCAAGTAATGAAGAGGAGGCGTTTATTATATTTGGTAATTATTCAATCAGCCTTAATACTTTTGGCATTTTACGTTACGTATTGTTTGACCGCAGTCTGTATTGCCAGAATGCCATTGGTGCACAAACTGTCTAAATGGTTTCCATGCGCTCCAATGCTGGTAGAAATTAACAAGGACTGTTGTGCAGCAAAAAATATGTCTGAGTTCCCAGGGCAGGATTGTGAGAGCTCTGAGCTATGAACTGATTCCTGGCTGCAAGGCACTGATGTGGCTGTCTATCCACCAAGTCTTCCCCATCTAATGACATTTCATCCTGCTGCTCTGCCTCCTCCAAATGCAGACCTCTATAATATACGCCTGTAAATTTCTGCAAGTTTTGCGATTTACGTTGCTGGTGCACCACACATGCACAGCCTTCAGGCTTGAGTGCTGAAAGCGTGCGACGTTTAAACACCCAGCTGATTTCCCCCCCGCCCCTACTTGAAGCCCTGCACTGCTGAATGAAAAATCCAGCTGCAGCGCTAAAATGGCCCACTTACCTGGATATTTGGTGAGTTTTTTCATCTTTTTATTAACACAGAAATGTTTCAGTCCAGCAGAGGCAGGAGACATAGGGAGACATTTTATTAGTAGGTTAAAGTTTCATATTAGTGCTTGCCATTTATAAATATGTTCAAAATACAATTAAACTCAAAGGATGATTTTTTTTAAACTTTGGTTCATTATGAGGCTCTTAATTCCATTAAAATGTACTTTACTGTATGAAGTGAGTTTGAAAACATCGAAAGTGAAAGGATGATTTTTTTTTTAAACTTTGGTTTGTCATAAGGATGTTAATTCCATTAGAGGAACTATAATGGATGGAATGCAGCGATGACTCGCTGACAGCTTTGATTGTCCACCTATGTTCTCCGTGTTACTGACCATGGGCTCTATGGTGGGTCCTTCCTTGGCTGATGAGCCCGATCCTAGAACCGTACCTTCAATCACTTACTTGGCATGAGTTTCCATAGGGTGGGATCGAAACGTGGACGCTAAGTTGCGGGTATTCTTTTTTTTGGGCAACTTTTCCGGGCCTCCTCTTGCCACCGGCTGTTTTTGAAGAATTGTGATCCTTCAATCAGGAGGTTCCTCCAAATAGGTCTCTTCTGAGCAAAGACTTCCCAGGCACCTTTTTCAGGCTCCTTTTCCAAGCCTTCTCTTGCTGTCGGGTGTTCTTGAAGAATTGTGACCTTTCAATCTGGAGGTTCCTCCAAGTAGGTCTAACAAAGGTCTGCCTGGCATGTTCCATTTCTTGAGGTAAGCCTCCAAGGTGTCTTTGAAGCGCTTCCTTTGTCCTCCTCTTGTTCGGGATCCTTTCTTGAGCAAAAAACGGTGGCCCATGGCTTCCTGGCGTAAGCAGGAAGTTACGGGCTATCGTCTTGCACCACAGCAGCAGATGACATTCTATCTGGGACATATTGCAGGGATAGACCCTGCACAGTACAGAAAACTAACACTTTGCTTAACATTCCTATTGTGTGCTTTACAAAGATCCTAGTTGTGCCCTTGCTTCAGTAATATGTGTATGACCTGAAAGGAGCGGTTGTGTGACGGTGCCATCAGCCATGTCTATATGAGATTTTCTTTGTCCCCAAGTAGCCATCCTATCATGTTGCTCAAACAGTCGAATAGTTGTCTAATTATAAAAGCAGACTCGCTTTCCCAACCTTGCTCCTCGCCTGACGCATTGTGATCCTCAGGTTAAATCGCCACCAGTCAACTCCACCTTACAAAGGGGAAAGCAGCCTATGATCATATGGGACTACGGTGACTTTACATTCTGTTGCGATTTCCTCCATACATTACATAGATCTTCATGATGTTGTTCCTGTGAGATCAGTCATTCATATTTTGCATGCGAGGACAGTGAGCAACTGCTGCAAATTCACAAGCTCTGATTTATTGCGATCAATGGTGATGTATTGCTCAGCCCTGGAGAAGATATTTGTCACCTGCTTAATGCAGCCATGAACAACAATCTGTAGCACAGTGGGCTAAACAGCTGGCTTGTACTGCAGAATAATGCCAGCAGCGCAGGTTCAATTCCCCTAGCGGCCTCCCCGAACAAGCGCCGGAATATGGCGACTGGGGGCTTGTCACAGTAATTTCATTGTAGCCTATTTGTGACAATAAGCGATTATTATTATTAGATGAATCCATTTTCTCTGCAGCAATCTCCAAGAGTCTGATGGTATAAAAATTTAGTACAGTGGTGACTTCAGAGGCTACTGGCATGGCATGTTCCTTGGTCCAGCAGGCCCTGTTGCAGAAGATTGCAGCATTCTAGAGATCATAATCTGGAAACAATCTATGCAATCCATCAGATCACAGATAGTATTGTAGCAAAGATCCTCTTTTTCTCGTGTTTCAGTATGATACCAATTGCGCTGCGTCTTCGATTACTCCAATTGGGTGGCACAGTGGTTAGTACCGCTGCCTCATAGCGCCAGGGACCCGGGTTTAATTCTGACCTCGGGTGACTATCTGTGCGGTTTCTTCTTGTTTGTGTCTGTTTCCTCCGGATGCTCCAGTTTCCTCCCACAGCCCAAAGATGTGCAGTTTAGGTGGATTGGCCATGCTAAATTGCCCTTTAGTGTTCAAAGGTTGGGTGGGGATACAGGGCTAGAGTGGGAATTGGGCCTAGGTAGGGTGCTCTTTCGAAGGATCGGTGCAGACCCGATGGGCCGAATGGCCTCCTTTTGCACTGTAGGGATTCCATGATTCTATGATACTCAAGGCATCCATAATTAGGTCTGAACTTGAGTTCTGGAATTGAACTGAGCCTTGTGTAAGTAACTGGAAAAGCAAGAAATATATTTTTTTTACATGAATAATGGACCAGTTTCCAAAACAAATAAAGATTATTTCCAAAATCAGTTTTGTTTGTGAAAAGCTTTTATAAATAGAATAAAATGTATCACTGCAGAATTTTCAAACTTTCCCTGTTTAAAAAGACAGTGTCGTCCAATTGTTGCATCGCCAGCAATCTGAATGGTCTTGGTGGCCTGCACACGCTACATGTTGTAGTCATCAACAAAGTTTTTCTTCAAGGTGCATAATACTACTTTGCTCATTCCACATCTCCGATATGGTTGTAATGCCAAAATATGCTGCAAATTTCATTATCTGCATGCAGAACTGTCAAAGACCATTGTTGGCTTCACTATTGTCACTAGAATGGAGCTGTTCTTGTAACTTGCCTAGTTTAATGGATATCTTCTTTAAAAAATTAGTTTTCCTTCTCTTCCATCCTGATAGTTTGGCCATTTGCACTCCTGAAATTAAAATCTCTGTAACCCTGGAAAGAGAGTTGGAAAATGTAGATTGCACGAGAATTGAGCCCGAGGGAGGAAATGTGCAGGTTGAAGAAGGAGGATAGGAATGTGAAGTCGCATAGCCATAGCTGAAGAAAATCACAATAATGCAAATTTTTATAGCTGACGTCTGATGAAGAAATTTGTGCAAAAATAAACTTGAGATTTATTTTGTAACTGCAGATTCTTACCAATCTGTATATATATATTTTCACTTTGGGTCTTGAAAAACATAATATCTTTTTAATTAATCTAATTGGAATTGTGAATTAAATCTCATTACTATTTTTTAAATATGCTTTGAGTGTACATGTTTATATATAACCCATAGATATATATTCTAAGTATGTAGTACTGCCACTCTGGAAAAGAGGAATTCACTGTTTGACAAGTTTTGTTCTACTAGAGAATGACCTTTAAACTCCGAGCTGGTTGTTTTAGAAAAAGGTCTGCATTGCAGCTAGCACTTAGCACTCGACACCTCATACTCAGTGTAAGGGTAAAGCTGTGAGACGAGTGCTGTTAGAAAGACTTCCTCATAACAGTATGATTTCCTCTGTAAGAAGTCTCTAAAAATAAACTTTGTCTATGTTAACTTTTTATAATGCTTCATGCTTAAACTTTTAAATAAATAGCCATCGCATTAGCCAAAGTTTATTACCGTTCTACATTTCACAGTTACTTGCTTTCACAGAAGTGGTTTATTTTGTTACACCATTGATGCAGAAGTTTAAAATATGTACATTCTTTTTTTAACTAAATTCATTTTAGGAGGTACTGAGAAAAACACTTTCTGCAGGTAGACACAGGGGTGATCTTGACAAAAACTTGTTTAATTCATGCTTTTCATTTACTGCCTTTTATTTAAATTGTTATTTATATATTATTAGTTAATGGCATTCAATTCACATATATATTGGATAAAACAGGTATGCCTGAATGACAGTTGTAATCTCTCAGAGCAAATGTCACAGTCAAGTGTAATACACTTTCTCTTTCATCACATCATTTCAATCCACAACTGAATTCCATTTCCCTTACCCACAGGAATACGCAAACTATGTTCTAGTTATTTGCAAAAGAAAATGTATAGATGTATAATTTTCAAATTATAAGTATGTTTATTTGGGACTGAAATTATATCAGCAAGCGATCAGAGGTTCACCCTTTGGGTTTAAAATGTGATTTGAACCCCACCGATTGGATGACAACTTTGTACATGCTCCCCTATGTGAATATCATATATCACATATGGGTTATGAAATGAGAAGACCCATGACTCAAATGTTTAAGGTCTACCTCAATTGTGAAAGATGTATTACAATTTCCAACCAGTGACAGGAGTTTATCATTGTGTGGGTGCATGGTTTGTAGCAGATGTTGCATGCTCAAGTCTGACATTAAGCACACCTTGGATCATCAGTTTTAACATACAACAAGCTGCAATTGACTTTAATGGTAGATACAGTTAGCCAGTGGAAAGCATTGTGTGGATTGTGTTACACTGGAGGTAATATTTCCTGCAGGATGAGTCACAATGATTTACAGCCAGTGATACCAGTGGAAGCACTCCTTTAAAATATTCTACAGGATCCCCCTTGACTCTGTAAATAAATTTTAATATTCAGATAAGTGGTTGAGTAACTTTACAAATTATGATAATGTTTCTTTAGCTGACACTAGTTTGCTATGCCTGTGGTATCGCAGCAGTAAGCTCTTTATTATACTTTCCAGTTATCTCGGACTTTACCATGAGCAGTGTTACCTTCCACTGATCTTAAATGCAGCCACTAGTAGATTCACGACTCACAAAAAAGACTGTCAGGTCAGTGTTAACTTTGACCTTTTCTCTGCGCCTTAACATTATTTCCTTATCACAGCCAGTCAGATACAGAAAAATTGAATGCAATCCAGTATCATTAATTTTATCGGTACTACGCAGGTATAAACTCAAGTTGGCGCTGGTGGTAACACATTCTGGCTGGTAATAACCAGCATCTATGACTCACAATTGAGCTAAGTATTTTAGGTCAAAAGTCACATTGCAGTGCCAATACACAATCTGTGTGTCTATAAAACTGAGACAAAATAAACCTCTCACAGTTATGTGTATACATAAAATTATAACAGGTACACAGGTAGCTTAAAGATGGAAAAAAATATTTTATTTCTATTTCATCCATGGTATCGATGAGCATATCCCCAACTAACTAAACATATTCTGTCATGTTCTTAAAGCAGGTGTTCTCTCACCTGTAAATTTTCATTTAATTTTTTTATATGTGACTGATATATAGTCTGAACAATGAAATGTCGAACTCTAATGTATTTCCTTACATCCATCTTTCTGTCACAATGCACATACATGCACTTCCTTTCATACAGTCTTGCTGAAAACTCTAATTTGCTCATTCACACGCATGCTTGGATGCCCACATGGACGCATGCACGCACCAGCACGCATGCAGACTCAATGCACTCATAATCTCAGATTCTCTTGCTTAATCCCCTCCAGTAGATACAATATCGTTGCGCATCTTTGAGCATATCCACAAACCTCTTGTATCCATTTCACATACATCCTTTTTGATGCTGTTTCAGACAAGCCTCATATTCCCCATAAACATACAATTCTGCCCCGCACCGTCATATACACCAACCTGTCATGCATGTTTAATATTCTTGCCTCCTCTTGTACATTAACAATTCCAACTGCACATAATCACTTTCATAATCGGAAGAGGATTTTCTCAGCACACAGTTTTGTTGTTTTCCCTCTCTCTCTCCCTCTCTCTCACATAATCCTTCTCTGCGCCTTAACAGGAAACAAAGAAGTCCATGCACTAGGTCATTACACTACTTCAATATGAATGTGAACCTTTTTAGAAAGTAATATAGTTTAAAAGTTCAAACGGAAAGCCAAAGTGCCTGCACCAAGAACAAGGAGATCTTTTCACTGTATAGATTGCGTTAAATGTCCTTTATCGTCCTCAAATGAAATATATCCTCAAATGAAATATATCTGGCACAGTCACATTCAAAACCAAACAGTCTTTCTATCTATCCTGATCTACCCTCCTGAAAAAATGTAATTGCTGTAGATGTGGATATAATCTTTAAAGCACATTGCATATATCTCCAACGGGGTCTGATATGTAACTAATCTTTTGTAGAAATCAACAAAACAAGGAGTTGAGGTTTAATATAAAAACAAATCCACTGCTCCTTAATGTTTGGTCCAATACTTATTGTGTCTTTCGTTTTTGAATGGAAGTGTGAAAATGAAGAACTTTCAGTGACAGTAGATGTTTTGTAGAACAAAACTGGTTGTCTATAGTCTATTCAATCTTTATCACGCAGGGTGTGGAACTAACTCGAGGCAAAATAAATTGTTGTGTTTATGGTGAGATCCACCTCCATTTCCTAAAACATTTTTTTCTGTGGCAATCGAGTACCCTTGAGATCAGCTAAGGTTTCCTTCAGTCATAATCCTTCTTCAACTGCAGGATATTGTGGCTCAAGCCATCCTGAATGCAAACTCTGGTGGTGAGGATTGTCTTCAAAGCTGGGTGGTTGAGGATTTTAATGCCCCCCTTTTCTTTGAACATTATTTATTTGATAGCAGGATGTCGCAACATTTAATCGTACACAGATTAATTTCTCTACTCTGTGAATTTGTGATC